>NW_026262701.1:119680946-120897732 GCF_021869535.1 Mytilus californianus
ATGGAATGAGTGTAAGATGTATATGTCTGTCTGGCATTGTATCATATGTCCGTAACCTCATTTTCATGGTTCATTGGTCTATGTTAAGTTTCAGTATTTTGGTCCTCTTTTGAGATACTAAAAGCAATAGGTCAACTTTATTTCGTAAATGGAATGATTGTAATATGTACTTGTCAGTCTGGCAGGGTTCATCTGACCTTGACCCTATTTTCATGGTTAATTGGTCAATGTTACGTTTTCCTGGTTAAGTCTTGTTTCTTAGATACCATAAGCAATAGGTCAACTTTATTTAATGCTTGGAATGATTGTAAGGTGTAAATATCTGTCTGGCAGACCTCGTTTTCATGGTTCATTTGTCAATAATACATTTTCATGGTTTGGCTTGTTTCTTGTATATTATAAGCAATAGGTCAACTATATTTTGTGTATGGAATTGTAGTTACCTAAACATGTCTGTCTGGCTTGGTTTATCTGACCTTTACCTCATTTTCATGGATCATTGGTAATGTTAAGTTTATGTGATACTTGTAGTAAAACTTTTCTTTTAGGACTATTAACATAATTTTCATCCTGTCCTTGGCATTTTTATTTCAAGTCTCACCAGGCTAGATTTTTCATTTTCAAAATTCTTCTCCTAGAAATAGAGTACAGCATATTATGTTTAATGCTTTTCTATGCGATCTCAAGGTTATTCATACGTTTGTAATCTGGATCAGAACACAACAATGCGTCAATCTGACAAAACTTAATAGATGATTTTACAGTGCAAAACCGATGACGAGAGAACGATAGAATAGTATAACTCGTCTTTTGAAAAAGTAGACAAAATTAAATTAACAGTAAAACAATGCTAGTGACAATACTGATTAATAGTAATTTTTGAATAACAATCGTCCATTTTAAAGAAAATGTTTGTTAAACCCAGTTTTAAGAAATATACATGATCATACATGCAAACATATGATTTTTATTGTCTTTTTCGTCACAGAATGCGAGACATAGGGATTACTATCCAGCGGCGCAGCAACATCAGTGTCAACTATTTGTATAAAGCTTTATATTTCAGAAGATACCAGACCTGGATGCCTCGTACCTTGTATGCAGATATCTTATGTTACATAGCTTCTGTCTGTCATATGTCTATATTTTCCTTGACCTCATGTTCATGGTTCAGTGACTGTTTGATAAAAAATGTTAGTTTTTTTTGTCAGGTGAAATACTTATTATAAGTAATAGGATAACTATATTTGGTATATGACTTCCTTGCAAGATACACATGTCTGTCAGACCGGTTTCATCTGACCTTAACCTCATTTTATGGATCAGTGATCAATGTTAACTTAACAAGGTCATGTCCGAATCTCATACACTATAAGTAATAGGTCAACTATGTGTGGTGTATGGAATGATTGTAAGGGTTACATGTCTGTCTGACAGGTTTCATCTGACTATGACCTCATTTTCATGGTTCAGTGAACAATTAAGTTTTTGTGGTTTTGTCTATTTCTCAGATTTTATGAGCAATAGGGTCTTCGTATTTGATGTATGGAATGATTGCAAGGTGTACTTGTCCGATGGGCAGACTTCATCTGACCTTGACCTCATTTTTATGGTTCATTGGGCAATGTTTAGTTTTTGTGGTTTGGCCTATTTCTCAGATACCATAAGCAATATGTCAGTTATATTTGGTGTATGGAATGATTGTAAGGGTTACATGTCTGTCTGACAGGTTTCATCTGACTATGACCTCATTTTCATGGTTCAGTGAACAATTAAGTTTTTGTGGTTTTGTCTATTTCTCAGATTTTATGAGCAATAGGGTCTTCGTATTTGATATATGGAATGATTGCAAGGTGTACTTGTCCGATGGGCAGACTTCATCTGACCTTGACCTCATTTTTATGGTTCATTGGGCAATGTTTAGTTTTTGTGGTTTGGCCTATTTCTCAGATACCATAAGCAATATGTCAGTTATATTTGGTGTATGGAATGATTATAAGGTGTACATGTCTGTTTGGCAGGAATCCTATGACGTTGATCTCAGTTTCATGGTTCATTGGTCAATGTTAAGTTTTCTTTTTGGTCAGTTTATCAGATACTATAAGTAGTATGTCATCTATATTTGGTGTTTGGAAATTATTGTAAGATGTACATCTCTGTCTGGCAGGGAGAGCAAAATCCAGTAAAGTTTTAATTTTCTTTTAAATATAAAACGCATTTGAATTTTATTTATCTAGGGCATGCCGCAGTATGCCTTAAACTATTCCAGATGCACAGGTTTATCAGCCTTGTTAGCCATGGGGTCCACATATAACATTTCCACATCTATTAAAGTTTTATAGTACGCCAGTCTGCTCTTGTTACGTGAACTATTCTGAAGATTGTCTTTTCGTGAATAAAACGATTTCAAAATTTGTGTCTGTGCAGGTAAAATAAAATTAAAGATAAATGTTTTAATTTTTTTTTTTAAGTAGGTTATCCGTCAAAAATTTTCCTTTTTTTTTCCAATTTTAAGAAAAAGTCGTCTCAATTTGTGTACATTTATTTGCGGTCTTCTGGATTTCTTCTTATTCAATGATACATCAGGATAAGGTCCGTTGGAATTGCTAGCAACTTAATTGCAAAAATTTTAATCTTTGCTGCATATCAATCTATTTCTTGGGGGTATTTATTCCCGAACTTCTCTGATCTAGATGCATACATATACAGATAATTGGCATGTTCCAACGAAGTATACAGCCATTTGAAAAATGAGTTCAAGTTGGTAATCTAGGAATATATTCGCATAGCAACATTTAAACCAATTTTACACAAATCCCCTATTGCCAGAGGGAAATGATAACATTATAGGGATTTATTTTGTTCGAATTTATTTCTTGTTACTAATTTACCAAAACGTTTTCTTTAATTAATACTAACACTGATCAACACTAATACACAGGTATTAAATGTTTTTCCCAATCATAGGGATCATTACAAGCAAACCAATCAAGTTACAGATACAGACACTACAATGTAATTATGATTATTCATATAACAAACAATCATTGGTCAATAATAAAAGGGGGATAATTAGTCCATACGATATACAAAGGAGGATAACACAGGTCCACATCAATTATTCATAAACCTATAGTTTATAACACATATTCCTTGCAAAAAAGGGAAACGGGACAAACAAGTTTTAAGTACGGGGGAGGTAGTATTTTGACACTAGATTTCTCAATGTTTAGTCAGATGGGAAACTCAATTATTTTTGGTCACTTTCTGGAAGTGGAAATTTACTTTCACTTTCACTTTCACTTGCACACCTTTATTGACATTGTTAGTGTTCAGTTACACCAGAGACACGTTATATGATATATTGCTATCCTTTAGATAGAAATATAATATTGATGATAGTTTTGTCACTACTGAGAGTGAGACTATGAACGGATCTTGCAGAAAAGCTAAAGAACTATGACTGGACATCGATAAAACAATATCAGTATAGTGAACTTTATTACACAAATACATGTAATTACCTTTATTCATTTTTTGCATGAACTAAGAGTTTCGGTTGATGTATTGGATACAAGAAATAATAAAAGTTATTGTGCAGAATATTCTTTGAAAGAAAAACAACAATAGGTGAGTAAAGTTTGATATACATTTATTTGAATAATTTATGTACAATGATGTAAGTAACAACTGTCAAGAAAATTCTGCAATAGAGACATTGCACAAACTTCAATTTCTGTGTAGAATAGGGGGCCCTTATTTACCGCATTAGCAGTTTATTTCAATAACGTCTAATTAACATTTCTCCGAACGGCTAAATTAAACGGTTGGAACATTTTATATTAATTCACGGTGGGCAAGGTCGTCCTGCGAAAGAATGCACTGTGCTTGAAATTTGGTCCTTATTCTTGTGGATATCAGAATGGCAATAAAACAAATATTTGTTGTACAGATTTTGGTATAAAAAGCGAACTACAGGAATACTTCTGTTTATTTTATTTCCGTCCTAGATTTTTATAAAATGAACACTTGTTTGTTACACAAACTGAAACAGCGTGCATGACCAATTTTTCAATTGCTTATCATGGAATACTGTAACCAAGCATGACAAGAAGCAGAACCAAAGGACCTGCAAAAACGTGACAGAGTGTAGAGAAAAGCATTGATTCTATGCATGGATATGCCTACAACATCTGGCAGGGAAGCATTAGAATTTGAAGAAGGAGAAATGCCGATATACCTAAGGTTGGAACAAAGAGCCATACAAGAGATAGCACAAGAACCCATCAAACACCAACTTGTGAAGTATGAAATACAGCACATCTATGACAAATACCCAACACCAATGGACAAAGCCATAAGCCAAGCAACAGGCATGAACAAACAGACAGAGATTATCATCAACCAGCTCATAGCACCTGAGTCTACATACAGACTGGCCAAAACTCAAATGACCCAAACAAGACCATTATTCTGGAGTCGATTAGGCAACTCAAAATCAAGGACAACAGAGCAACAGGAGCTTTGCCAGGAAATTATTGAAAAACTCATGGGAGATTTCACACAACAACAAGCAATATCCTTCACAGATGGATCAGGCTAAGGGAACCAAGGACCTTGTGGAGTAAGAGGAACTATCTACTCCGAACATATGAAAAAATAAAATAACAAAAATACTGAACTCCGAGGAAAATTCAAAACGGAAAGTCCCTAATCAAATGGCAAAATCAAAAGCTCGAACACATCAAACGGATGGATAACGACTGTCATATAACTGACTTGGTACAGACATTTTCTTCTATAGAAAATGGTGGATTAAACCTGGTTTTATAGCTAGCTGAACCTCTCACTTGTATGCCAGACGCATAAAATTCCAATATATTGAGAACAATGTGAGTGCAAAACAAATAGACATAATAGGTAAAAATGTCAAAAATTGGGGTACAGCAGTCAATATTGTGTTATAATCTTAATCACTATAAAAACAAACAACTATATCAACAAAGAAAACAAAATGGCATTTAGACACTCTATAGACAAAGCACATAATAAAAAAATGAAAGAGAAGAATACAAAAAATGACCATATCACAATGGCAGGATGTATAAATACCGATCCACGCCGAAAGGATATTACCAAAAATGGACTAAACAGTAAAGGCTAAAAATACACAATGACAAATACAAAGAACAGTATAATACGTAATTGAAGTGATTAACAATGTCAGTATTTAGAGTCTATACTCCAAGACCATCATGTATTTTTTGTGAAGTTGATACGGAATAGTTATCAACAACGTATTGGTATCTTCCGATGAACTTTTAGAAAAAGAACGAGACGTTCTATGACATAACCCTGGTTCATCAACTTTCTGCTCAGACACTGGTGACGTTTTATAAGTCTGAGTAGCAGATGCAAGCTCTTGAATAGCGAATTAGTTGGGAAATGCATATCCCATATGCAGTTGAAGTTGATATATTGCTACTAAGGTGGGGGGAATTTACAATTTCAAAATCAAAATCGTCTCGTTTGTCAATATTCTGGTACTGAGATGACCGCTTAGTATGTCAAAAGTAAAATAGCAAAATTTCGAACTCCACGGAAAATTCAAAACGAAAAGTACTTTATCAATTAGAAAAACCAAAAGCTCAAACACCTCAAACGGATGAAAAACAACTGTCATATTCTAAATACAAGCATTTCCTTATGATGAAAATGGTAGATTAAACCTGGTTTTATAGCTAGCTGAACCTCTCATTTGTATGACAGTCGCATAGAATTCCATTATATTGACAACAATTTGTGAGCAAAACAAACAGACATAATAGGTAAAAGTGTCAATAATTGGGGTACAGCAGTCAACATTGTGTTATAATCTTAATCACTTTATAAGCAAATAACTATTTCAACAAACAAAAAGGCATATAGACACTATATAGATAAAGCACAAAAGCAACAACGAAAGACAAGAATACAAACAAAAACCAGAGCACAATAACAGCAAAGACGCAAAAAGGTAAATTTTGCCAGAGAGTTCGAACCTTATATAGCAGAATCAATTGGTGCAACTTCGAACTTCATTTGGCCTTTTGATTCGAGCGACACCGATGAGTCTTTTGACTGGCGTACACAATTTAATCCTGGTATCTATGCTGGGTTTATTTGCTGTGGGGACAGTTTATATGGGCTGACACTCTTTTATTTTCAATGTGTTAAAATTCGTCAAAAATTTGGAAAAATCATTTGACGACTGTATTGGAACCAGACTTCAAGTAAATTGTAAATTATAGTATCTTCTTTAGGAACGATTGAAGTCCATTAAATCAATATATCATAGAGGCTTAGGATTTTAAACATGCTTGCCCTTTGCATTTTGTAAAATAGAGGAGAAAGATACCAAAGGGACATTCAAACTTATTAGTCGAAAACAAACTGACAACGCCATGGTTAAAAAAGTAAAATACAAACAGACAAACAACAGTACACATAAAACAACATAGAAAACTAAAGACTGAGCAACACGAACCTCACCAAAAGCTAGAGGTGATCTCATATGCTCCGGAAGGGTAGGCAGATCCTTCTCCACATGTGGCACCCGTCGTGTTGCTCATAACAAACCATTTTCTACATGAGGAAATGCCTGTACCAAGTTAGGAATATGACAGTTGTTTTTCATTCGTTTAATGTGTTCGAGCTTTTGATTGTGCCATTTGATAAAGGACTTTCCGTTTTGAATTTTCCTTGGAGTTCTGTATTTTTGTTATTTTACTTTTTTTGTACATGTATCTGAATACAGGATTTTTTTACTCAATGAAGATTGAACACAAAGTTAAATAAATAAATTAGTTATTTAATTTTTGTTGTTGAAAAAGTTAATTTTCAATCCCTCTTTCTGGAAATTATTTAAGTCAAACTCGCAGAAAAAATTTACTGCTATTTTACTTTTTTTATGAATTTGGAAGTTTTTTTATGTCCATTTTGGTCATACAGTTCCTTAGGTATCAAGATATTTATACATCACGGGCTTTCTTTTCTGTTTGTGTTTAAGCGTCCCTGATGAAGGGATATTCAGAAAGCTCTTAGAAAGCACTTAATTGATAGTATAATTTTCATTCACAAGTACAAATCAGGAATATGACAGTTGTTATCCATTCGTTTGTTGTGTTTGAGCTTTTGATTTTGCCATTTGATTAGATACTTTCCGTATTGAATTTTCCTCGGAGTTCGGTATTTTTGTAATTTTACTTTTTTTGATACCACTGCTATTTGACTGTAAGTCCCCGAGGGTATCTTACGCTTAGTAGTCAGTCATTCGGTTCTGACATTATGTATATATTATTTTTTTCCAAAATTCTCCGTTGATAATGAAAGAAATTACTAAAAAACTAAGGTTCCAACCTCCTCTGGCAAAGTTCACTCGTAGATGAATTTGCCTGGTTTTTTTTTTAGGTCCCTTTTGATCACTAACTAGAATTATGTTGTTAAATTCAGAAATTACTTAGAAACTGAGGTTTAAAATCCCTCAGGCAAAGTTGAGCTTAGATGAATTAGGCTATTCTTCGTATGTCCCTTTGGTCAAATAGCTTTTAAAGTATTTAGGTATTTAAAACTATTTATACATCCTTGACTTTAAAATGTTTGGGTTTGAACTTTGTTAAATTAGGGTACGCACAGAAACGTTTTATGAACGAACGAAATTTTAAAAGAAGTTTAATCTATAAGGATATGATTGTCACTATATAGATTTCATTTGCAGGGGTGTGCTCCTATTATATTTTTATTTAAAGAGATTAACTTATTTGGATTAAACCAATTTTCAATAATGCTCTCTACAAACAAAATTAACTACATGAATAGAATATAATCAAACTACTAATATACAAATATAAACAACATATGTATATATATATAAACATATAATAAACATAATACACTTATTGTATACATTGTGGTTAAACTTATAAATTTAACACTGTAAAATAATAACTTGTATTTGAATTCAGATACAGTTTATGATTTTTTAATTTCATAGGATAGTGAATTCCACATTTTTGGACCACTAAAAGAACAACTTTATTTGACATTGAGACGCTTACCATGTCGGCACACCCTGGAACTCTTCTTTTAGAGTTCATGCGATTCCCTCAGTTTTTGTTTGTTACTTTGTATCTTCTGAGTCTTCTGAATCTTCTGAATCAATTTATGAGATTTAAACATCGGTAAATTTCTGTCGCCTTAATTTTGGACAGTGATGTAACCGCACAACATAAGAATAAACCGAAAATATATTAGTAGAAAATAGCTTGACTCAACCTTTTTTTAATTGACGTATCTATGCTAGTTCATGTCAGCAAAGGTGTGTTGACTACTAGACTGGTGATATCCTCGGGGAAGAAATGTTAACCATCAGAGTGGCATTGGCCAGTGGTTGTAAAAACTCATTAAAGATACAAGGCTTCCAATTTTGTACACCAGACGTCCCTTTAGTATAGATTACACTCATCATTGGTGCTTACATCTTAACAGTTGGAAGACAAAACCATGTAGGAAGTTAAAGATCATTGTTATAAAAACAAATCCCCAAAAACATGTTAAATCCGGCTTAGCCCATCTATGTCTTAGGTAGAAATACCTTAGTATTTTGAATGATTTTAAAATGTTGTGAACATTAAATGTACATACATGACAAATCAATGATATTTCATGTTAACACCGGCTATCCATTATAAAATGTGTTCTATTGAGCGAGCTTTTAAAACTTTGATCAACATTATAAAAATCGATCTATATTTTATAAATGTAAACCGTATTTTTCAAAATTCATTCATTTATATCGAACAAAGGATTGACTATAATTGCTATCCGTTACATAACTACAGCTGTTGTGCACCAGTGAGTCACGATAAATCTATATCTTTAACAAAGTTTACATTATTCATGTTATTATATGTGACGCTCATTGGTGAAGAATATATGAATACTACAATAGTGAAGCTAATAAGTTTACACTTGTGCTTGCCAAAATTTCTAGGCTAACAACCAACAAGGTAAATAAAGTAATTTCAAATGTTTACAATGAGAATGATACGATAAATTAAATGATTGTTTTCGATACATTCACACTGAGTACAGACTACTGAGAGAGGCAGGGACTTATACTATACTGAAAGATACCAACTACGTAACACTCAATTCTGAATGATTTCCCACCTGAAAGACATTTCAGCATATTCGCGAAAATAAGAACTGCCTTCACAGAACTAAACTACTACAAGAAACGAGTAGACCAAATCAACGCCATAGAGTCATGCAAGTGTGATGCACCCGAAACACCTCACCACTTTCTCTTGCTATGAGAACGAATAAATCCATCAAATATTCAAAGAGATAAAGAGGTCGCGATTTGAAACCTGAATTTAGCAACCGTATTAACCATGCGTAAAGGCGAGAACATCGAAGAGACGCAAGCCGAACTACTAACATTAGCAATTTATATCGACAGAACTGGCAGATTCATACTACAGTTTCTCAATCCCAATCTTAACCAGCGCATACCATATAAAGAGGTATAAAAGCACACAGAGATAACATGATGAACATGAATTTTAGCACGAAGGAATAAACCTGCACATTCGAGACAATTTGTGCCAAAAGGCCTAAAGATTGATGATTGAGGAATGCATTTAAACCCATAATAAACAAAATTAAAGCATTTCAATTATTTCTTTTCATTTTTTATTCGAGGAAATGTTAAAAATCATCATTTTCCTCTTTGTTTACATATTTTCAACGATTGCCAGCACCGGTCAGGATCAAATCGACGACACAGAAAAATATCCTGCAGTACAACCTCACCAACCGTGAACTAACCGATAATTAACAATAGTCAAATATGAATGAAGGATGAACTTCAAGATTGTCGTTGGTCTGTCTACAGATAAATGCAAACTTTGATATGAAGAAGTTATGCACTTAATCTGTATACTAAGTCGGACACATTTTCGACAATATCTACGATTTTATAACCTAGTTTATTTATCAAAACAAATGTGTGCAATCAGCTTTGAGAAATACATATAAGTGCACAATAGTGTAGTTTCACTAGTTCAAACTGAGACATAAGTTATTTGTGTGTCATTTTCCCAGACCAATTTTAACACACAACTATGTATTAGATGACTACGCGTGCGTGCTACATCCCTGTAAGTAACTTACTGCAATGACTCAAAAAAAACGGTTGTAGATTTACAAGTCTGCCTCATATCATGACTAACATCTAGACATTGACAATGAGGGTCGGTTGAAAACAAAACGTTACGACAAAAGAGATGATTTCAGCTTCCCTATTGTGAACTTTCCTTTTCTATGCAGCAATATTCTAGCAGCACCTGCAAAAGGAGTATATATATATATATATATATCTTCCAATTGATACGATATTCCAGGGCTTGTATTTCCTATCATGATTTCGGTTGACCGTTATGGAATATCCGTTTCACAGATGACAACGGATATGTTCCAATTGTCATAACTACAATCCCGTCCTCATTTTCCTGCATGTGACCTACCGAATTAGACTTATTCCCGGGTTTGTTATGAGGAACACGACGGGTGCCACATGTGGAGAAGGATCTGCCTACCCTTCCGTACCATCTGAGATCACTTCCAGCTTTTGGTGAGGTTCGTGTTGCTCAGTCTTTAGATTACCGCGTTGTGTTTTGTGTTTATTGTTTGTCTGTTTGTCTTTTTCTATTTGAGCCATGGCATTGTCAGTTTATTTTCCATTTATGAGTTTGAATGTCCCTTTGGTATATTTCGCCTCTCTTTTATTGAGATTCATAACAGAAAAGAAATAAATCTGTAATTTGAGAGGCACAGCTAGTTTGCATCGGAAAACCAATCACTTTTCGGTATACTTTATTTCAATATCGAGCATAAATATCATCATGCAGATACTTAATGTATTTAATTATGTCTCAGCATGTCCGATTTATATACTGTTTCCCGTTGTATTAACTTTGGCATGTGTATTTGAACATTTACTGGATTCAGACAGTCCGGTTTCTTGTGTAATTTAGGAAGACATAACATAGAAATATTTTAAACCGTTAACTATCAGTCTTAGGAGTTAAAAGTGTTGTTTTCGATTTATCAAAATCTGCAGCAATAGATGTTTTATTGAAATAATATGTCTGCTTGTTCATTCAACCATGCTGAATCTATGTTAACACTCCGGATTTTGAGGTGATGCAAAATTCTATGGGGAGACATATTATGACACTATTGGTTTACATTATAACTTGCAGAAACTTTATACATCATTTCAATCATCTACTGCCGACTCTTTACATGGTGTAGCCCTTTAATTAATAAAATATTGACCGAACAGCAACTTTATTTTAGATTTACACTTGCATATAATTCCTTTTAAATAAAAATTGCTAATACATTACTATTTATGAATTAATGTGAAAAGGTAATATATCAAACTTAATCAGTTGATAATAATTTTTAAAGTATTTTATCAGTATCCTGTGCTTGTGTAAGTTATTGAATACAATTTGGTTCAAGTGGGTATTGATATCAATGTTGATTCCTACACTTTTTTTTAAATGCTATTATTTAAATTCTTTCCTGAGGCAAGTAAGAATACTGATACAATGCAGAATGGTAGACAACTGTCATTATTTACTAAAAAAATCACTCAAAGATGGCTGTTTAATCAATCAATTAATGCCAATCTTAATTGACCACAGTTAATATTTTTTTGTATTACATAGTTGAATAAACTCTTTATTATACAGCTTATTTCATATCTCAATACAAAATTTATTGTCAATTATTGACCTCAAATACAATAGTATACCTATAACCACTATACTACATAACATTATTCTGTAAATAATGCCTGAAAGATGGATGATTAAGGATTAATAAGATGCATTTTTTTATGAAAAAAAAAGACAAGTAACAAAATATGTATAAAAAATGAAAGCAGGGTCTATTTTACTTGGAAAATCCATGTTCTAATCATTTGATATTAGTCAATAAAAATGAGGCGAAAGATACCAAAGGGACATTCAAACTCATAGGTCGAAATTAAAGAAAAACAGCAACAGACAAACAATAGTACACAAAACACAACATAGAAAACTAAAAGCTGAGCAACACGAACCCCACCAAAAACTGGAGGCGATCTTAGGTGCTCCGAAAGGGTAAGCAAATCCTGTTCCACATGTGACACCCGTTGTGTTGCTCATGTTATTATAAACCCGGCAATAAGTCTAATTCGGTAGGAAAAGGGTAAAAATTTATGTGTATTTAAGTTACAATTACCATTAATTTTCTGGAAACAATAAACAAATATGCAACAGTCTAACTTGGGCATATTCTGCAATTAAATTTATTTGTTTATTCTTCATTACATTGCTATTTAACAATGCAAGGTGTTTGTACATGTATTTGAATACAGGATTTTTTTTAATGAAGAATGAACACAAGTAAAATAAAAATTAGTTATTTAATTTTTGATGTTGAACAAGTGCATTTTCAATACTTCTTTCTGGAAATTATTTTAGGTTTGGCTAGCCACAAAACCAGGTTCAACCCACCATTTTTTCTTAAAATGTCCAGTACCAAGTCAGGAAAATGGCCATTGTTATATTATAGTTCGTTTCTGTGTGTGTTAAATTTTAATGCTGTCTTTCTGTTGTGTCGTAGTTCTCCTCTTATATTTGATGTGTTTCCCTCAGTTTTAGTTTGTAACCCGGATTTGTTTTTTTCTCAATTGATTTATGAATTTCGAACAGCGGTATACTACTGTTGCCTTTATTTAGTCAAACTCACAGAAAAAATATACTGCACCTTCCTTTGAAGATACATGAGAGTATGCTTTGAAATTATGCGCACAACTCTTCCAGTCTTTCCATAAGTGATGTCGATTACTTTGATTGTCAGAAGTACCTTAGAAGAAGTTCACTTTTTTTTTCTGAGAATTTCATGATTTAAAAGAGGTGATTTAAAAAGGAAAAAATAACACTGGTATTTTTTTTTAGTGAAAAAATAATGAAAATAATGACGTTCTACATTTCATTTTTTTCAGTCCCTTGGTTTCTTCTCTGTCAAAAGTGTTTAAACACAAAGTTAATCATTTTGGGATAAAATAAATTATCCAAAGTTGTGATGGTTGTCTCTTTATAAATATAGCACAGAAGCTTGCATAGGTATTATTGGAAATGAGATTAAAAACAAATTTCATAAATAAAACAAAATGTGCAACTGCTAAAATTCTTTTGTCGTGGATCAATCGGTTATTTTATTCCATAAGTTAGTCAATTTAATTGTCTTGTTTTACATTTATCGTCCAATTTATATAATGTACATGTGTAACTATAAACGGTATGTAAAAAGAACTATAATTTTCTATGTTGTTTTTTGTGTACTAGTGTTTATCTGTTTGTCTTTTTCTTTTTTAGCCATGGCGTTGTCAGTTTATTTTCGATTTATGAGTTTGAATGTCCCTCTGGTATCTTTCGCCCCTTTTCTATAAAAAGAGATAGACGATACCAAAGAACAATAACAAATCATAAGTCGAAGAAAAACAGGCAAAACCATGATCAAAGAGAAGAACGACAAAAAAAACTCATCAAAGTACCCAGGCTTATTTTGTACGTCAGACACGCGTTTTCCCCCACCTTAGTAGCAATAAACCAACGTCACCTGCATATGGGATAATTATTTCCCAACTAATTCGGTATTCAAGAGCTTGCAGCTGCTACTCAGACTTTATGAAACGTCACCAGTGTCTGAGCAGAAAGTTCATGAACCAGTGTTATGTCAAAGAACGTCTCGTCCTTTTCTAAAAATGTTCATCGGAAGATACCAAGACCTTTGTTAATTTTACTATTGTAAATGTCTGTTATGTGTTGGCAGAAAATGCATTAAAATGATAAATATTGAGATATATATCTTCCATGAACGAACTATATTGAATACAATTAATGAAAATTAGAAAACTACTCACTATTGCAGGAGATGGAATAATTGAGGTAAAGAATGGAAACTATCACAATATTCATAGCAATAGCAGTCGCAGTTGTCGTTATCATAGTTACAACATGCGTATGGCTGAGGGATTCGCCAAAGTTCATACGGCTCAGTAGAATAATGACATATGTGTGGGTAAATATATTATATTATTTTATGAACACACAAGTATATAGAATCATAGAGTATCACTATTTGGAGCAAATGCGTAATTTTCTGACGTTGTGTATATTCTTGTAAAATGTGTCTAGTTAAAAGAAAACAAAAACTAGTAAAATGTCTATAGTAACTTATGAGTTTGAAAGTCTCTTTGGTAGCTTTCGCCTCTCTTTTACTGATTTTACTAGTACTTTGAGCTTTTTTTTGTTTTTGATTTTTATTTTCAATTTCTGTATTTCACAAAATCTTTATAATTTGTATGCATGATATGAAAGGAAAAAATCTTACAATACTGAAAATCCGAGTTAATGAGTGGTATAATAAGTTAAGTTTTGAATGAATTATGAAATAAAGGGTGTAAATAAACCCGAAAGGCCCCGTTATACCAATGAATATTTTGTTATTGTTAGATCATTTTAAAACATTAAATGATGGTATCACAAGAGAAAACGATACAAATTTAGACAACCAAAAGGAAATGGATCGATTGAATGTTGTTTTAAACAT
The DNA here is from genome assembly GCF_021869535.1 of Mytilus californianus. NCBI lineage: Eukaryota > Metazoa > Mollusca > Bivalvia > Mytilida > Mytilidae > Mytilus > Mytilus californianus. The sequence continues at coordinate 119,695,659 of NW_026262701.1, forward strand.
ACCTTTACGATTTAAGAAACCTGTCACATATGTCAATTATATTTACATTTTCCAGAATGTATCATGGAAGACGATTTTCAAACGACACAACACTAGCTCATTGACAGAGGCAGAAGATAACTTTTTGCGGATATTCAGATTGATGAGTAATGTTGCGCCTAAGGCAGTAAGAGATGCATTCGATCAACATTTTCCTCCATCAAATCTTGCATCAAGACTTGCAAAAGATCGACTTTTTATTACTCAGAATTTGTTCTACACTAGAGTTATTAACAGGAAGCAGATGGATCTCTTATATCCAGCTTCAGGTAAAAATAACATATAAGTGGGGAGTAAGAAAGTAAAAATAGTACCTTTAATAGATGAAATCTTAAAGTCAAATTTAAATTGAGATAAGAAATACCAAAAGTAAAATACCAAAAATACCGACCTCCGAGGAAAATTCAAAACGGAAAGTCCTTAACAAATGTTCATCAGAAGATACCATGACCTTGGTGATAAATATTCCGTATCAACCTAACAAATAATACATGATGGTCTTGAAATATAGATTCTGGGTACTAACGTTGTTTGTCATCTTAATTATGTGTTATAGTGTTCTTTTATTTGTTTTTGTAAATTATAACTTTTACTGTTTAGTCTATGTTTGGTAATATCCATTTGACGTGGCTCGGTACTTATACATTCCGTCATTGTGTTATTGTGCTATGGTAAGTTTTTGTATTCTTGTCTTTCGTTTTTGATAATGTGCTTTGTCTATATGCCTTTTTGTTTTTCGTTGTTGATATATTTCTTTGTTTTTATAGTGATTAAGATTATAACACAATGTTGACTGCTGTACCCCTATTTTTGACATTTTTACCTATTATGTCTGTTTGTTTTGTTCACACATCGTTGTCAATATAATGGAATTTTATGAAACTGTCATACAAGTGACAGGTTAAGCTAGCTATAAAACAGGTTTAATCCACCATTTTCTACATAGGAAAATGCCTGTACCAAGTCAGGAATATGATAGTTGTTATCCATTCGTTTGATGTGTTTGAGCTTTTGATTTTGCCATTTGCTTACGGACTTTCCGTTTGGATTTTCCTCGGAGTTCGGTATTTTTGTTATTTTACTTTTCATTAAATATAAGGCACGACAATTGCCGACAATTTGGTGAATAGTGTAAAATGCAATTTTTTAAACAGAAAGTATTTGATAAACGGGAAAACAATATCTAAATTTGGCATCCGCAAAACGCGATGCAAGGGGTCGTAGAAACACCGGACGTCCCTCCTAGCTACAGTGTTTCAGACGACAATCCAGATTTCTTGTATGTCTAATTACTTCTCCAGTCTTATAACACAACGAAAACTATAACGTACCACACAACATTGTTCCCCACCATGTGACACGTTTCCTTGTGTCTAATTTACTTATGCTTTCCCTTTACAAGTAAATGTAATTATGTAAACACATTTTTAAAGACTCCAATAATCAGTTTTGAGCACGGATTGCATGTGAATGTCATAAAGGTTAAAATAACATCACAGAGCACAACATCTTTAAAGTTTCTGGATCCCTTGACATGATTGATGAACGTCGTAATCCAGTCTCGGTTATTGTTGCTTCTGTATCGTCCATATGAGCTCCCTGAACAATATGGTGCTGTTTTGGTCGCTCAATTTCTAAGATCTGTAATGGCGTCTTCCCAAACCTTAAAAAAATCTCCGCTTGCATTTCTTAGGTTTTTTTTACTTTTATGTGAAACGTCGTCATCTGGTCGTCCTTCTCTGTTGTTTGTAATCGAGATGCTAGACGAAAAAGTGGTTAGTTTTAATCTAATCCCCCACCCACAAGGTCTGACTGTTTTTCGGTTGATCTTCATTGTCAACATACAGTTCTTCGTACAAGTATCATTTCCTGGTGTGGTTATCTCCTGTTAGTTTTATTCAACTTATCTCTCTCCTGTCATGGACACTTCTTTAGTTTGTTTAAAAGAACAACTTTCTCACCCTTGTATATATCACCCTTTTAGCTAGCTATAAAACCAGGTTCAATCCACCATTTTCTACATAAGAAAATGCCTGTACCAAGTCAGGAATATGACAGTTGTTATCCATTCGTTTGATGTGTTTGAACTTTTGATTTTGCCATTTGATTGGGGACTTTCCTTTTTGAATTTTCCTCGGAGTTCAGTATTTTTGTGATTTTACTTTTTATCTAACCGAATTCCATTTACCAGATCTAAAAAATCTTTTCCTTTTTTAGACAGAGATAATTTAACCTTGGCGATTGCCCTTTCTTAATTGGAGAGTCATAGTACCAAACTTAGTCACCCATAGAAAACGCTTTACAGAAAGCCATCCTGTCCTAGTAATGTTTTATGTGAATAAAACTAATCGTGTTATGGAGATTAACCAAAGGAAAGGCGTAATAATGATGTATCAATTTTGACTATTAGCGTTTATCCAACAAGATTTGATCCTATAGCAACAAAGTCATCGATCAGGTCTCGAATACCCATACTATTAGACCATCCGCATATGATTTCTTCTGCACTTTCTGACGTGTTCCCAATTTTATAACATATTCAAGCCATAGAATCTTAGCCATATTCCCAGAACTTACTATTAAGTAATAATTTCAAGATAGGGTGTAAATTGAATACTCAACATCAGCAACAAAAGGGTTACAAGTTAGTGATACAAGTAATCTTTTCCGTTGCCAACATCATCAAAAACCATTTACTTTGTTGAAAAGAATGCTAACATGTACATGGCATAGATGAGTATAAAAGTTACAAGTATATTTTTCTATACAACTGCAAAAAAATGTTAAAATTACAAAACATTGCTATCAATTGGTTGATTTCAATAAGTGATCAGTTGTTTTATTTTTGAAATATTGCAATATTTCTAAAATATGTAGACAGTATGTTCCACAAGAATGGTCCTGAATAACACATTCTTTAACAATTCTATGTTTGGTTTGGGAAGTATGATGTTTCCATGAGCATCACTTCTCAAGGGGTATGGATTTCTGACAGAAACATACTATGGTGAGTTTACTTGGTAGTAAGATATGAAGGGGCATTCTTTTTGATACATTTAAATATAAACGCAAACTTGTGATATCTTATTATCTGTTCAATTTACATCCAGTTCCGAAGGAGCGAAATTATCCGGTATCTAGTATTGTTCTAGGAGCTTTTTTTCTTTCTTATTTTAAAATTCTGCTTAAGCCCTCGCTGCTACAATTTATCCACACTATACAACAATAATCAATGAGGGGTAAGATACAATCATCACGTAATAATTGTCTACCGTATAAATAAAATAAAAATTCTTTAATAGTAGATGAAGCTTTGACGAAATTTGGATGTCCGTGTATTCACGAATGTCTTCTTGTATATACAATAATCGTAGATTCTCTGTAGTCTTTTTTTTTATTTCAGGCAACACGTCTTCGGAAAACTATGACGTGACACTAATGATCTGTCTATTAAGAAATTTAAGTACAATTGTTCCGCCCTCCAACGGATATGACAAGATGCCACCAGCGACAGAAATCAGTGACGGGGCTGATTTAGCAAGAATTAAATACTATAGAAATGAAATCGTTCACGCTGAGAAAGATGAAATACCAAAGCAAGATTTTACAATTGCATGGGCGTGCGTATCTAAGGTAAATATGAGTTGTGAAGTAATTGTGAAGTGAAGTTGAGTATACCACTGAAACATAAATTGGTAAATTTAACTAGCCTAGGTAAAATTGTGAACTTACTGTCTATATTCACCATCCGTTTTAAAAAAGGTAACTTGGTAGAGAGTAATAATTTTTAAATGATAAGAAAATCAGTAAAAAGAAAATGAATGTAAGATTTTTTTTTTCTTCAAATTTTGTTACATCGAGGACAGTTAGAGCTGAGTACACGATATGTGTTTTGCTCATTAAAGATCTATAGTTGCTTAACACTGCTTCTTTTGGACTCTGTTAGATAGTTGCACCATTTGCAATCATACCACATCACCTTATTTTATATTCATATGTATTATGAATTTCTTGTTTACGAGATTACTTAGTTCATCTGCTAGTTACTTTTTCAGTTTAATGACTTAGCAAAGATTATTTGGGGCTTCCTCACGACTGTCATTGGGTACATCGTGAAAACTTATCGTGAAAGAATAAATAACGGTGATCAAGGATTACGAAAGGATAGCGTAATATCTATTATGGGACCTTGAAGGAAAACTTATCTAGAAGACACATGAAAGGTCAATAGATGATTTGATTTATTTAATTATGAACTATGAACCATTTTGGAAGAAGAAAAAAAATATTGTCAAAATAAGAAAAGAGTTTAAGAGATCACCATTATTATAAAACTACAAATGGCACATTGCTCACCAATACTTAAATGACATGAAAATGTAAACAAACATGATTTTTCTAAATATACAAATTCTTAAATTACTATTCTTTTAACATTGTCGTTCATTGTCGTAATAGCATAATCAGAAAGTGGGGAAAGTTGGAATATTTATATAAAGTTGATATTTATGATCGTAAAAGATCGGTTGCAACTTTTTTTTTTTATCGTGAAAAGGATCTTGAAAATTCGAGTGTCGCTTTATTGTCATTGCAAAAATATGAAAATTTATTTTGGTGGAAGATTAAACTTCCATGACTTTTCTGGTTCTCGTTTATTGGGGAATAAAAATGTTTGGCTATGACGATGGAATGCCTTTTGATCTGGGGTTTTTTAAGACCATTCTGACTAGTTCGTTATGCCTTATTGTCATTTCAGACATATTTTGTTTCTCATTTATTCTGCCTTTTGATAATGCAACAGATTTTTTTTCTCAGATTTTGACGATGAATTTGATTTAATTGCATTCACGATCCACAACCAAATTGAATGCTTGAACACCTTTACTTATTTTTTCACGATCAGATTTGTCGAATGACAGTAATTCATCAATCAGTCCATCCATTCGATAATTTGCAAAAGTGACAAAATAAGTTTACCCACATCACTTCTTTTTAATTCTGAAGAGGAAAAAATTGGGAACGGCGCAAGTACTAAAACGCAATGTGACCATTTATCTCCACCAGAAATGCTTCTTTTGTTATGTATACCAAACAAGAAGCTGCAAACAAAAACAACAGGAGGCTGTCAGAGTGACAGCAAACCGGATTTTCCTGCAGAGGTCGAACCCTGAACAGTTGAGCAAGTATGGACACTACATTTAAGCTTAAAACAGCTCTGAATTTGGATTGTGATTGAATATTTGACACAGCATAGGTTTGTGACACAAAATTAATGTGGTCAAAGACCTGAAATATTTGAAATTGGACATTTACCTATGATGGTCCAATATCCAAAATCTAAGTACATATTAGAATCAGCATATCAAAGAAACCAAAGAATTCAATTTTTGATGAAATCAGACAAAAGTTTAATTTAGGACCCTTTGGACCTCAATGTGGACCAATTTGATAAAGGAGCCTACAATCAAAAATCTCTCAATACATGGTTAGATTCAGCATTTTAAAGAACCCCATAAATTCAATTTTCGTTGAATCAAACAAAGTTTAATTTTGGACCCTGATTTGGACCAACCTGAAAACTGGGCCCAAAAATCTAATATTTAAATACAGATTTAGATTCAGCATTTAAAAGAACCCTATATATATTTAATTTATGTTGAAATGAAACACAGGTTAATTTTATCCATAATATTATCTGTGCAAAGGGAAATAACTCAAACTGGATAATTTTTTTCTAAAATAAAATATGATGCAATTTTTCAAATTATAATCAATAATATAATAACAACAACCAGTGATGACTAAGTTCTCTAAAATTAGATATGATTTAACACTCAAACATTGTTAGAATCAGTATATCAAAGAACCAAAGAATTCAATTTTTGATAAAATTAAACAAAAGTTTAATTTAGGACCCTTTGGACCTCAATGTGGTATTATCTTATTAATAATGAAAAGAAATACAGGTTTAGATTAAGCATTTCATAGAACTCTATATTTATTCAATTTATGTTGAAATCAAACACAGTTTAATTTTGGACCCCGATTTGGACCAACTTGAAAACTGGGCCCAAAATCAGAAATCTAAATATATGTTTATTAATAAACAATATAAGCTTAGTTTTTAAAGGAGTTCACTTCATAAAACAAAATATATAGCATTCAGAAAATTAGTTTTTACAGAATAACAAACAAACTTGCCACAAAATTCTTCAAACAATTTACCAAAGAAAAGAAGAAAAAAATCCAAAATCTCATTTATCATTAATACAATGTCTTTTCAAAATCTATAAAACTTATCAGTAACAAGAAATAATTGTAACAGGATGCTGTTACGAAGTCTCCCAAACAAAGCTCCAATAATTCGTCATTCCCATGGTCATCTGACATTGGCCAAAGTCCAGTACAAATTGGTATGTGATATGCATAAGTGACGCCTATGGATTGACCCTGTATGTCATTCAAATCTTCTTGAAATGACGAACAGGAATATAAATGGTTGTTTAGGGGTGGAGTTCTCGACCGTTTACAAGTTCTCAAAAGTGGACTCCCCCTAAATTTCATATGATTAGTTTTTTTGTCCCATACAAGAATATATATGGTTTAGGAGTGGGGATCGCGACCGTTTACAAGTTCTTAAACAGGAGGGGGTGGGGTTGACCCCAGGGGACTCGCCTTTTATTTCATTTGATTTGTTTTATTGTCCCATACAAGAATATATATGGTTTCGGGGTAGGGATCTTGACCGTTTACAAGTTATCTAAAAGAAGGGGGGTGGGGGTTATCCTCATGGACTTCCCCTATTTTTCATTTGATTTGTTTTATTTTTTCCATAAAAGAATATATATGGTTTAGGAGTGGGGATCTCGACCGTTTACAAGTTCTTAAACAGGAGGGGGTGGGGTTGTCCCCAAGGGACTCGCCTTTTATTTCATTTGATTTGTTTTATTGTCCCATGCAAGAATATATATGGTTTAGGGTGGGGATCTCGACCGTTTACAAGATAAAAGCACATTCTCAAATTGAAGGGGGGTGGGGGTAAGAATATACATGATCTAGGGAGACTTAATTATCTATAAAATGTCTAATAATGAACAGTAAATTTCAATCTTCATTTATACAGTCCTTCTAGTAAATTTCAAACTTTATATATACAGTCCTAAAGATCTTATCAGGAAACAGAAAATTTTAAAATAAATCTGTCACTTCAATGATTATCATATGCTAAGATATTTCCCAGATCTAATTAATAATGAAAATAAATCATTATCATATGCTAAAATATTTCTTATATCTAATTGAACAGAACTATGGTTTAACATAGTACTCTAACATTACATATATAATAATTAATAATGTAATAATCTTCAAAATGTCTAATGATATAGCTTATAATCATTACCACTTAGGAAATAGATAATTTTCAAATAAATCTGTCACTCCAATTTTTACTGTGAGATAAGACAAATCATAACATGATAACAAAGAGTAAAATATTTAAAAATTCCACTTTTGGATATTAAAAATGGCGATAACTCACAAAGGAGATAAATCTTGAAAATTGAACTAGACCTTCATTAAGTCCCAGGAAACAACATATTTAAATTTGAAAAGAATTTGTTAAAGAATTTTCATGTTATTGTGCTGACACTGTTTGGCAGCCGCCCGTCAGCCGCCCAGCCGCCCGCCGAACATCCCCATTTTAATAACCGATATTTCCCTCGAAAATCCGGTTAAACATGAAGCGGTTTTGATTATTCTGGAAAGCTTGAGCACTCCAGTTCATCATTAAAGATCTTCCAACAAATTCCATTCCTTAAATGCTCATTCCCGAATTTAATGAAATTGTTGTTTCCCCATACATTTCATTTTCAGGTTTTTAGAAACCATGATAGTAAAAATAAAAACTGTCATTTTGAAAAGGAGTTAATATGTGTTTGCATTTTTGGCATGATTTTTATGGTAAAAATCTCTTGTTTAAGGCAATAGTAAGACTTGGTGGAATTGCATACAAATCAATGTGTGATGAAGTGAGCCAAATGAATCTAAACAAAGATATCTTAACATTTGTACGTCAAGATTTAACAGAATTCCAAGAGGAAATTGGTTCAGAATTGAAAACACTAGAGAACCAAACAGTTCATATACAGACAAAGGTATCAATGCTTAAAGATGATCATGAAAAGTTCAAAGATGCAGTAAAGATTACAACATTAGACCTTCTTACAAAAATAACAGAATATGAATTTCAAGGTAAAAACAAATGCATGGCATTACCCATGTTTTATGTTGAATAAATAAAGGCAACAGTAGTATACCGCTGTTCGAAACTCATAAATCGATAGAGATAAAAACAAATTCAGGTTACAAACTAAAACTGAGGGAAACGCATCAAATATAAGAGGAGAACAACGACACAACAAAAACACAACATTAAAATGTAACACACACAGAAACGAACTATAATATAACAATGGCCATTTTCCTGACTTGGTGCAGGACATTTAAAAAAACAATGGTGGGTTGAACCTGGTTTTGTGGCATGCCGAACCTCACGCTTTTATTGCAACGTCAAACACAACACTAAAACGACAACATCACATGACAGGACCACAATACAAATAAATGGGAGAACATATAGGACAAAGAAACACACAAATAATAGCTAACAAAAGGTACTAGGCTTAAAATTCAATACGCCAGACGTGCGTCTCGTACACACAAGAACAACCAGTGACGCTCAGATGAAAAAAGTTTGAAAGCCAAAACAAGTACAAAAGTATAGAGCACCGAGGACCAAAACTTCCAAAAATTTGCGCCTAACACGGCCAGGGTTTTCTGCCTGGAACAAGAACATCCTTATTATTTAGAATACACAGACAAGAAGTAATAGCAAGATATTTAATATTTAGTTAACATGTATGTAAAAGTCATTTTCAATATAGAAATAAGTTAATGCGTGTAATTATTAAATATTTACTGAAGGTGATCAATTCGTACATATGCTGATCTTTTTTGGCTAAAAGACGAATCGAATGTTAAACAACCCAAGTCGTATGATTGCAGCCTTAAAGGGAGGCGAAAGGTACCAAAGGGATATTCCAATTCATAAGTCGAGAACAAACTGACAATGTCATGGCAAAAAAAAACCAAACAGTATACAACACTCAGCATAGAAAACTAAAGACTGAACACGAACCCCACCATAAACGGGGGATGATCTAAGGTACTCAAGAAGGGTAGGCAGAACCTGCTCCACATGTGGCACCTAACGTGTGGCTTATGTTAGTACGAAATTCGATGAGTCACATTCACGGAAAAGAGGACAGGTTTTTTGTCAAACAACTCGTGATGGCGTCCGTTTAATTATTCAAGGAATGATTTAAATTCACCACTTGGAGCTCTTGATTTAATAGCTCCCTTGTAAGCAGCAATCCCCTATCAAGGAAATCATGATAGGAAATGCAAGCTCTTGAATATCGCATCAACTGGTACATGAATACTCCTTATGCCGGCATTGCCGGATTGTTGCTACATAGAAATGAAAAGTTCACAATTTGGAAGCTGAAATCATCTCTTTTGTCGTTTTGTTCTTAATCGACTCTCATTGACAATTTCTAGATGCAAGTCAAGATATGATGCAGGCTTAAGTATTTGTTTTATCTTTTATTTTCACCAGGAATGCTACTGCGTTCATTTTACTGAGTTTAACTTTCAGAATCAAAATGGGAAATAACAAATATTTATTATAAAGAATCTGTAAGTATAAAAATTGAATGCTGTTTTTGAAAATTTCTATTAAATAAAAGCAAATGACATCACAATTCTGGCACGGGCGCATGAGGAATTGACCCCCAATTTTTCTAAATATTTTTTTTTTTTGTGTTTTAATTTGTTTTTTTTTGTAAATATTCTGTAATATTATAACTTATTTTCACTTATTTAAAATGTACTTGCTCTTTTCCATACGATATATAATATAAGTAGTTTATAAATTTTGACCCTCTGTTTTTATTTTCCATAATACATTCAAATATCGTAATCTGCTCATTTCCAGCACATTGTATGCACCATATTTCCATAATATTATAAAAACTAAGACATGTATCAACAACAAAAATACTTACCTTTTCGTTTCTGTATGTAGTTTGTTTGTACAATCACTCAGCTATCCAGAAATTATGAAGTTTCAATCCTTGGTAGATTTAATTTCGTCAAGTCCTTTTCTGATGACAGAAGTTGACGTCATGCACACGACCTGTATAACTCCAAATGCAACGAATGAATAATGAAGTCTGATAAGTAAAAAAGTTGTTGAAAGCCGCTAAAATTTAAAAAAAAAATACGTGAAACTTTTGGAATGCAAAACATAGGTTTCTTATTTGGCAGCGTTGACGGCGTAACTGTTAGTATAAACAGTATAGTTTACATTGCAGAAGGTAGCAGACGTGGATACTACATTTCTTGTTCAGAAGTTTTGAAGTTTCTAACTGAACATATAAATAAGAAGATGTGGTATGATTGTCAATGAGACAACTCTCCACAAGAGACCAAATGACACAGAAGTTAACAATGATAGATCACCGTACGGCCTTCGATTGTTGGATGTATGTGTCCGTCTAATATGGATTTCCTGACCTTGACCTCATTATCATGAATTATCGATAATGTGAGGTTTGTGTTATACATGCGTTAACCCCTTATGGTATTTTACAGACCTTCAACACAAAATTCTGATAATAATTAGGAAATCGGGCGAGATATTCAGCGTGTGCATTCTTGCATAGTAACTTTCAATTGGAAAATCCACGAAAATCTGAAACTCAAAGTCTTTTGGAAATAAATCTAATAATGAATGATCAATAAGTTTTGCCATATTCTAATTATCGAATTCCGTAAAGAGTCGATTTGACAGTTCAAAATATGTGAGGTGTCATCTGGCAATTCTCCTAAAGCCATTCCAATTGAAAGTTTAATGTCTTTGTCATGCATAGCTCTGATTTAGTGTCCATGTTTGACTTTCCTTTTTGGTTCTTTTTTGGTTTTATCAGCTATTCAATGTTTGTATTCGTGTTTGGATTTTCAGATAATTTGGCCTTGAGCATCACTTAATAACATTAACGGTATCAAATATACTATACCAGATGAGTATTTCGACAATCAATCTCGAGGCTAAAATATTTGAAAATCAAACTTGAAGAGCCGATGAAGCCAAACTTGACCAAAGTTAAGTAATAAAAAAGGTCGTCAGACATTATAGTAACCGCTGTCTACCGATGTGTTACTAATGGCAAGTACAAGTTGGGTGATGATTCTCTTTCGATATTTTTTATTCTCGATGGCAACGCACTAAGAGACTATTAGTATAATATAAACCTGTAGCGCTGGTCAGGTGTAATGAAATATATGCTTACTTACGAACTACATTAACATAATCACGATCATGAGTAATGCCAGAATTAAGCTCGTCCTAATGCATCTGCTACTAGTAATCTTACATGTCTAAACCGAACATCAAAAATCACTGTAGTGAGGATATTGATTTACCTATTTATATTGCCTTTAATTTTAGAGTTAACATAAATCTGTTTGTCTTTGTTTTGTTTTTTATTCCAACTGTTATGGTTGTTCACTATATATCTTTAATCTAGTCTCAATCACCACATGTCTTATCAGTGTAATGCCGATTACCTTATTTTAGTGCAAAATTATAACTCATAATGTTAATTTCAGATGAACACATCAATGAACTGTCGTCAGAGTTTACCAAAAAGATACAGGATCTCTCAACAGAAATTAAAGTTCGAGCTGCAGATACTATTCCAGGGAATATAAGATGTAAGTCTTCTTTTCATATCATTTTCGTTTCTTTAACTTTATACCTAAAATTTAAAACCGAAACATGACATATAAAGGCCAGTTTTTTTTCTCAAATTGAGTTACCGTTAATTTATTATACAGGATCCATGTTTTCAATAAAGTTTAGAAATGTCAACTTGATGAATGAGTTCCGATACCATTTGTTCACGTGATACATACATGTTAAGTTATTAAAAAAACTACCAAATTATTCATATTCTAAACCAGTTTTTATATATATTGACAACAAAATTTACCAGTTTGTTCACAATTTAACGTATTGTATTTACCAGCTGTTAAGTTGTAACTTGTACATTTTTTGATAAGTTATCTGTATTTTGACACCCACTTTCACAAGGTGATATAAATTTATCCCTTATAATTAACTTCTTGATTTTTGCTACTCACACAAGTTTCTTTATAAACCGAAATAAAGATACAAATGATGACACCAAATTGGTTTAGATTCTGTTTATTTATTCGATAGGATACTGACATATACTGAAGAAACGAAGATTGGCAAATTTATAAACTTTTAATTTCAATTTCCAGCTCTGAGTACAAACTATGTGATAAGTCTAATTCTTTGGTGTCACAAACGAGTCGAAGAGGGCTTAAAGTTTGTTCTTATGTTGTAATGTTACACCACTGTCCCAGGTTAGGGGAAGGTTGGGGCCTTCAAACGAGTTTAACCCCACCTCATTATATATGTGCCTGTCCCAAAAGAGGGACGAAAGATACCAGAGGGACATTCAAACTCATAGATCGAAAACAAACTGACAACGCCATGGCCAAAAATAAAAAAACAAACAGACAAACAATAGTACAGATGACACAACACAGAAAACCAAAGACTAAGCAACACGAACCCCAAGTCAGGAGCCTCTAATTCAGTGGTTGTCGTTTATTGCTGTGTAACATATTTGTTTTCGTTCATTATTTTGTACATTAACTAGACCGTTAGTATTCTCGAATGAATTGATTATATTTGTCATTTCGTGGCCTTTTATAGCTGACTATGCGGTATCGGCTTTGCTCATTATCAAAGGCCGTACGGTGATCTATAATTGTTAACTTCTGTGTCATTTGATCTCTTGTGGAGAGTTTTCTCATTGGCAATCATACCACATCTTCTTATTATTATATTAAAGATGTGTTCTTCTGATGTTTCAGTCTCGTTGAAATCTCGTTCAAGAATTATTTCCAAAACATGTGATACATGTGGAAAATATCAATGAATTAAAAAAATATTATAATCAAACTAAACTCTGTGAAAAAATTGTGTACTTACAAAAAGCAGTTTTTGGGTAATACAATTTTCAAATTTTATAACCGATCCGGTCAGTGTCATCAGGCAAAATGTTGAGAAAATCAGTAAGGGTACAAAGAAACGATTTAACCAAAAATATGTATATCCCATATCAATTTTTCTTTTCAAAATTCTTAGATATGTTTTTTTTCAATTACTTATAACATAGAAGTTGAAATAATATGCTTCTTGTTCTAAAAAAAAGGGAAAATCCCAAATTAACTAAATTGACAGCATGGTGAATTTGACAGGAAAAAGCAACAAAATTTTATAAAACTTTCTAATATTCTAATATTAACGCCAACCTATTGTTGTTTTAAGTAAATTTTTTTCAGATTGGTCCACTTTATCTTTAGTGAAAGTTTGAAAAAAAGTTTAGTTGTAAAACTGTGATTTTTTCAAAATAATAGCACAAAACGGGTAACAAATTGTTGAAAAATGGGAAAATCATTGAAAATGGGGTACCTTCAAATGGCCATAACAACACAAAAGTGCACCACCATATGATTTTTTCTTCATCAATTACATTCTTACAGTCATATAAACCCAAAAATCAGGTTGAGAAAAAAAGTTTAATCCTAGAAATATTTGGCCCCTCAGAGGTGTACATCCTTTAATTTTACGACAATTTGAATCTAACTGTCGTCTTCTGTGAAAGAGATATTCCATAACGGTCAATCAATGTAAACGTTTTGAATGGATGACTTCATTTTTACAACATACCTATGATAAATTGTCCTTTATATACCTTAATACGTCTCGTCTAATACTGCCGTATAATAAGGAGATTTTTTTTGATTACCATTAGAAAACCCTCAAAGACCAAACGACAGGGATCTGTACAACTACAGGTCACAATGTGGTCTACAACAATGAACAAAACCATGCCATATAGTAAATTAATGTCGCGGTAGTTTATCAATGTTCATATCTCATAAACCGATTTACAGTTCAAAATAACGTTACAAACAAAAACAACAAAAAGAATCGCATAAACTCCAATAGGACTGCCATCTCTGTTAATGAATATAAAAAAGAAGATGTGGTATGATTGCCAATGAGACAACTCTCCACAAGAGACCAAATGACACAGAAATTAACAACTATAGGTCACCGTACGGCCTTCAACAAGACCGTATAGTGTGCATATGCAAGACCGTAACGTATTAACTGAGTTATGTAAACGGCCTACGCTGGAGCTGAGTTTTGTTACTGCTGGCTGTGAAATGAGAAGTTGGCTGTTAGAAATATAATTTATCATTTGATAAACGACTTTGAATATGTAATCAAGCTTATTTTTGTGTTTGCTAAGAAACTATAACTATACCATGACCAAGCTGTCCTGGAAAATATTGTCAAGGATTAATTATTCTTATCGTCAACTCCGACGAATTAGCCGAATTAGTAACGTAAATGTGTTTTAACCTTATTGTATAAAAAGATACCAAGTCAGGAATATGACAGTTGATTTCCATTCTTTTGATGCGTGTGAGCGTTTGATTTGGCCATTTGATAAAGAAGGGACTTTCCGTCTGAATTTTCCTTAGAGTTCGGTATTTTTGTTATTTTACTTTTTTCGTCTTCTCGACATTATGAAAAAAAAGCCGTCTTCTATAATTGTTTTTCTTTATTGTTTTAATAAAAATCAGACCATTAGATTTCTCTTTTTCTATTTCACATTGGGTCATTACATGACGTTGTAAAGCTCATATCATTACGACGCACCCGGTCTTGCTCCTTTTTGAGCTCATGCGTTGTCCTCAGTGTTTGTTTGTTATCTTGATTAGTTTCTTCTTTATCGATTTACGAGAACATCGGTAAATTGCTGTTGCTTTATTTTATACCCAATTCTTTTAACGAAATATTTTTTTTTTAAATGGTGTAGTTTTATGATAGAAAAGGCATAAATGTTTATATGACCTAAAAGTATGCATGTATACAATAACTGTAAGTTTATACAGAATCTAGTATTACAACTCTTTATTTCTTTTGATTAATAAGACTATAATTATGTATTCCTAACATTTATTGTGACCACATAGTTCTGAATTATAGAATATAATTTAGACCTATGTGGTCACTATAATTATGTATTCCTAACATTTATTGTGACCACATAGTTCTGAATTATCTTCTATTGAATTGGGATGGTAGAGGACATCAAACTCTCTAGGTTTTGGTTTAAATACTATTTTTTTGCTAGGTAGGAAATAAATATTTTATGGGCTTCTGACCACCACTTATCTTATAGTTCAAGATTTTGCATTTCATATTATTTTCGGAAAAGAGGATTAAAGTGAAGTTTCGACATTGTCTTCAATCGGAACATATGGAAAGCGACTTATCACCAAAAATGTAAAAGAACAATAATACCGAACTCCAAGGAAAACTTAATACGGAAAGTCCCTTATCAAATGGCAAAATCTAAAGCTCAAACACATCAAACGAATGGAAAACAACTGCCATACTCCTGAATTGGTACAGCCATTTCCTTAAGTAAAAAATGATGGTTTTAACCTGGTTTTATAGCTAAACCTCTCATTTCTATGACAGTCGCATAGAATTCCATTATATTTACAACAATGTGTGAGCAAAACAAACAGAGATAAAAGGTAGAAATGTCAAAATTTTTAAACAGTAGTCAACATTGTGTTAAAATCTTAATCACTATAAAAACAAACAACTATGTCAACAGAGAAAACCTAAAAAAATGGCATATACACACTCTATAGACAAAGCGCTTAAGCAAAAATGAAAGACAATAATACAAAAAATGACCATAGCACAATAACACAATTACGGGATGTATAAATACCGAGCAATGCTAAAAGGATTAACCAAAAATTGACTAAACAGTAAAGGATGAAAATAATACAAAATCAAATAAAAAAAGCACGCAATTTAGATGATAAAAGACGGCAATACCTAGAATCTATACTTCAAGATCATCATGCATTATTTGTGAAGTTGATACGGAATATTTATCAACAAGGTCTTTGTACCTTCCGATGAACACTTTTAGAAAAAGGCCGAGATATTTTTTAATATAACCCTGGTTCATCAATTTTCGAAATTTTATTTTCAAAGCGTCTCTTGCTGTGCATTCATTACTCGTCATGCAAATTCAGTAAAAGTGTCGTAATCGGGAAAACGACAGAATCTGTAATATTATAGCGTGAATCGAATTTATAATTAAAGGTAAATTGTAAATGTTCAAAACAACTGGGGATTCCAAATGATATAAATAATTATTTATCCTGCAATTGGGTGTCTTATCATACATTAATAGCCCAACAGATATCGCTAACCTGTATTTGTATACTATACAGATACCGCTTTGAAGCTCCGCCCACTGCCGGACTATTTTTGTGTATTGCTGTTGACAAGTGTTGTATGAACTTTCGTGACCTCAGAATGTGTATTGCAATCGCATTCTAATGACATATTGCTCCGTCTGTGAATGTTCAAGTCTCCGATCCGCAACCAACTTTCTGCTTAAAGACAAACATGAACAGCAGAGATTAACTCCACTTTCTACGGCGCCAATCTTCATGTTCAAAACTTGAATGTGTAAATCACAAAATTAACCATGCAACAAACCCAATAATGCGTGAATGCACGGACAGTTCGAAATTCTGCAGAGTAGGACATATCAAACACTTTTTTCTTAAATCGGACAATGTTTTGTTATTTCTTTTTACTGTTGAAATTAGTTGATATAGTGTAATAAATAATAATATTTTTTTGGCTATATATTATTGTTGACAATGCGTAATTCTTTTCGGTGTACCGGTCATCAGATGATTATGTGATTTTTTGATATTACTACGCGGGCCTCAAAGGATTTTAAATCGAAAATAAATGCAATAAATGTGAGTTTTTCTGTCTTTCAAAGAAAAAACAATGTTCAAAATTGATTGCAGGATAAAGAAAATAACTGTTTAGTGTCTTTGAATATCAGCTGAATTTGTACTCGACTCGAAACAGGAGTAAAAGGTCGCTGAAGCTTACATTACACCTGTTTCTTAGCCTCTTACAAATACAGCTGATATTTAAAGACACTAAACAGTTATTGTCTATGTATCAACCATGGCTTTGTCAGTTTTTTGTTGTTTTTTTTTCAAATTCACAAGTTTGAATGTCCTTTTGATATCTATCGTCTCGCCCTTGCCCGTTAAAATGAAAAACAAATATTACAGACATTTGAGTGTTTCCATTTTATGCTGACTGGTCTTTTTGTATTTGTGTATATTGTTTTTATCTTTTAAATCAGTTCTATTTGCACTGAATCAAAATATATCGATTTAGATCTATACCATTTTATTTTCCTTCAATTATGATTTTACTACAGTTAGTATGTTTCAGTTTTATTGTCAGTATGATTACTAGTAATCATATATCATCGTAGATTGTTGATGACTTAATTGTTTTATTTATAGTTTATGTAAATGTTTATGTTCTATTCATTTTTTTTTTATTTCAAGCTCAAAATGACCAATATATAAATGAATGGATGAAGGATGACAGCAAATTTATTATCACAAGGGCAACAAAACATGTTGCAACATCTGTACAGTTACAGAATTGTATTGTTGTCACTGGGAGCTCAGGGACTGGAAAATCGTCAATTATTCACCATGTTGCAATAAATTTGTATAAACATGAAGGGTATGAAATAATTCCGTTAGTCACAGGACCATCAGATATAATACATTATCGTGATTTAAGAAAGAAACAAGTTTTTGTTATTGATGATATTTGTGGCAAGGAGACAGTTAACATTCAAACAGTACATATGTGGAAAGATCATTTAGAAAAAATAGAAAAAATATTCAAAGCTTGCGAAAATGATAAAAAAGATGGCATAAAAAATGTTATTTTCATGCATAATGAAATACCAGGGCAATCTACATCTGCAAAACTCCTTATTTCTTGCAGACTGCATGTATTCAAAGATTTACAATTCCAGCAACTTAATTATTTCGCAAGTAAAGAATGCAATTTATTATCACAACAGCTGTGTCTCTTACCAGAAGAAAGAAAGCTAATGATAAGACAGTACCTTTCAAATGATATGATCAACCATATTGAAACATATTTGGAAAATTTTGATTTCTTTCCACTGCTTTGTAAATTATCCGAGGGAAAATCATTTACTGACCTAAAGAAGCTTTTCACAGCCCCAGTAAATACTATAAAAGATGAATTAATGCACATAATAAGATTTCACAACAAAATTCCGTTTTGTGCTATTGTTCTTTGTGTATTATTTGATGATGGTTTTAGTTTAGATTTGTTGAAGCTTAACACTTCATCTCAGGATGAAATAAAGCTTAAGTCCGTGTGTGCAGAATTTGGCATTGATGTAAAACAAGAAATGTCCCGAACTACATTACGAGAATGCCTTGCAAACTTAGAAGGCACCTATTTAAAAAGGCGGGGAAACAAGTATACACTTATTCATGACAAAATATATGAAATTGCAGCTGTTATTTGCGGACAACATTTACAAGAATGCTTTATTAATTTTGCGCCCAGTGAATTCATCCGGGATCATTACATTTTCGAATCGTTCAAGGACAGAACAAGTGGTGAGGAAAACTTGATAATTCTCTCAGAAGACATGAAACACGAGTATTTTGTCAGACTGATCTTAGATTTGAAAAATAATGATTTGAAAAGTATATTCCATAATAAACAGTTACGATTTAATTCATTTAGATCGCAGCTTCTTTCGTTTTTCAAACGTAACCATGAAGTTACACGTTTACTGTTGGCTTTTGACAGACGCAATAGACGTATGTTCTATGGATATTCCTCGATGTCCACACCAACACCTTTAATGGAAGCTGTTACAGAAGGTTATGTAGACGTGGTTCTCTTTCTGATAGATATAAACTGTGATGTCAATGAAGTAGATAGTAAGGGAAGATCAACTTTATATATCGCATGCGAGGGAGGTCATACTGACGTAGTGAAATTACTTTTGGAAAGAAATGTCAATGTCTCTAAACGTGGATCATTCGGAATGTCACCACTTTATGTGGCTTCAGAAAGAGGGTACACAGATATAGTTAAGTTATTGCTTGATAACAATGCTGTGGTATCGCAGACGGACGATTTTAAACAGTCACCATTTTATATGGCTTGTAAAGGAGGGCATACAGATATTGTAAAACTGTTACTTGCAAAAAAGGCTGACATGTCTCAGCGTGAAAAGTTGTCTGGTATGTCAGGATTACTCGTGGCTTGTGAACTAGGACATGCAGACACTGTAAGAATGTTAATAGAAAACAATGCGGATACTTTGCATTGTGACGTTAATAAAAGATCAGTATTGTATATGGCTTGTAAAAAAGGGTTTACAGCTATAGTAAAATTGTTATTGGAGAATAATTGTAATATATCGCAATGTAATAATCGCGGACAATCCCCATTGTCTGTTGCATGCAAAAGTGGTTATATAGACATTGTTAAACTTTTACTTGAGAAACAAATTGACATCTCCAAATGTGACAGACATGGACAATCACCACTGTATTTGGCAGTTCAACAAGGGCATACAGATATAGTGAAACTACTACTTCAAACCAAGGCTAACGTTTCTCAAAGAGGTTGGGCAATGCAGACACCTTTGTATGTTGCTTGTGAAAAAGGACATACACCTATTGTGAAAATCTTACTGCAGAGTGGTGCTGATGTCTCACATTGTGGGAAGTTTAGACTTTCACCGTTGCATGTGGCTTGTTTAGCAGGACATGCAGATATAGTTAAATTGTTACTTAAGAACAATTCTAACATGCTTCAATGTGATAAATTTGGAAAGTCATCATTGTACCATGCATGTAAAGCAGGACACTCGGTTATAGTAAAAATGTTATTGGAAAATAATGCTGATGTGTCTCAGTGTGACAAACACCATCGGTCACCACTGTTTATTGCATGTGAAGGAGGGCATACAGAATCAGTGAAACTCTTACTACCAAGGAATATTGATGTCTCTAAACGTGACACTCAAGCACAATCAGCATTGCATGTAGCTTGTCGAAATGGACATACAAAAATAGTAGAATTATTGCTTGAATCCAAAGCTAAAGTATCTCAATATTGCTGGGCAAAGCAGACACCATGCTTTTTTGCTTGTAAAGGGGGCCACATTGACGTGCTTACATTACTGCTGAAAGAAAATGCTGATATCTTAAAATGCAACAAGTATAAACAGTCACCACTTTATGTTGCTGCTGAAGGAGGGCATACAGATATAGTGACACTGCTTCTCGAGAACAAAGCCGATGTCTTTCAACTTGACAAAAGTGGTCAGTCAGCTCTTTATATTGCTTGTAAAGGCGGCCACACTAAAGTAGTTGAACTTTTACTTGCTAACAATGCTAATGTGTCTCAATATGACCGATGTTGTAAAGAATCATCATTATATGTTGCCTGTGTAAGAGGACACGAAGCTATAGTAAAACTTTTAATGAATGCAAATATTGATGTTAACAAGTGTAATAAAGAAATGATCTTTGTTTCGTCGCCCTTTTCAAACACTTATGTTAATTCACCATTGAATGCTGCCTGTCAAGAGGGTTATACGAATATAGTAAAACTTTTATTAGAGAACAATGCAGACGTCTTTCAGTGTGATAACGATGGAAAATCCCCATTGCATGTTGCATGTGAAGGAAAACATAGAGACATAGTCAAACTCTTAATTGAGAAAAAAGCTCACGTCTCTCAATATGACAGCTATGGAGTTTCACCGTTGTATCTTGCTTGTAAAGTAGGTGATGCGGAAATAGTGAAACTTTTACTTGAAAACAGAGCAGATCCGTTACAATGTTTTAAGTCTAAAAACCAATCACCGTTGTATATTGCTTGTGACAGACGACAAACTGAAATAGTCAAGATGTTGTTAGAATACAATGCTGATGTGTTGCAGTGCAACCTACATGGGGAATCGCCTTTATATGTTGCCTGTAAAGAAGGATGCGCAACTATTGTAGAATATCTACTGGAGTATAATGCTAATGTCAACCAGTGTGATTGTAACGGGCGGTCGCCTTTGTATTTAGCATGTGAACGAGGAAATGTTCAAATAGCACAACTGTTGTTAGAAAACAAAGCTGATGTCTATCAATATGACAAAGAAGATATATCTCCATTTTATATGGCTTGCAAAGGCGGACATACACGTATAGCGAAACTCTTACTAGAACACAAGGCTGATATTTTACATTCTAATAATTATAAACAATCGCCGTTCTATATGGCTTACAAGGAAGGACATACAAAGATCGTGCAAATTCTTTTGAAGAATAAAGTTGGCGTCTGCCAGAGTGATGACGAAGACCGATCCCCTTTCTTTGTGGCATGTGAAAATGGACATACTGATATAGTTGAACTATTACTACAGAACAACGCCGACATTTCACACTGTAATAAGTATGGACAATCCCCTTTCCTTATGGCATGTAAAGGAGGATATGCAGACATTGTGCAAATTCTACTTATGAAAAATATTGGAGTTTTAAAATGCGATATGACTGGACTAACACCATTGCATATGGCATGTAAAATGGGGCATTATGATGTTGTTGAACTATTGATAGAAAACAATGCTAATGTCAATCAGTGTGAAAGACAAGTTGGATGGTCGCCTTTGCATTTTGCTTCTTTTGGGGGGTATACAGATATTACTGAACTCTTGATTAAAAAGAACGCAGATAAGGAGATATATGATGACGAGGGGTTAACGCCAGATGATGTGTTTGAACAAGAATTTGCAAATCTGTAGTTCGACAAAAAGTATACATATACAAGGAGAACAGTTACAAAAAATAATATAAAACAATGAAGTCCTGTCTGTAGTTTGTTCTTGAGACAAACGGAAAGTTATATTTTGAAGCCTCAGTTCGCATAGGAAAAGAGGAGTATGTAGCATTTTAAATTGAAATAAATCAACTTAATTTTCGGTTCATTTTATCAGAATATATTTAAATAAAGGCAACAGTAGTATAATGCTGTTCAAAAGTCATAAATCGATTGAGAGAAAACAAATCCGGGTTACAAACTAAAACCGAGGGGAACACATTTAGCAGACTGACGACATAGATGTTAAACCACAATCTAAGACGTGGTAAAAATGTCCTTAGTTAGTTTAGACACAGACACATCGTAAAGATCAACCAATTCATGATGGTGTCCATAAAATTTACGAAGTGTCAATTTTAATCTTTCCTCCTCATAACTCTGTTGAAGCAGTTTCTGCGTAAGGAGCACACACCTGTGTATGAAGTCCGTATAGTGTGAACATGCACGAGCATGACGTATGAATTGAGATATGTAAACACCATATGACGGAGCAGAGGGTATGTTACTGCTGAAAAATCGGAAATTGATAATTGGGAAGTTGAAATCATCCCGTTTGTCATAGATTTTAGTGTGAAGTCGTCCATCTGTGTCAATATTGAGGAAAAGATCAAGGTATGAAGCAGTCTTTCTAGTATCAGTAGTATCCTTAATTTCAAGTTCACTGGGATATATGAGATGCAAGTACTGACTGAAATATGGGTTATTCAGTGATAGGACATCATCAATATATATCTGAAAGTAGAATAAAAGAATTTTGCAAGGTGCTTTTTCTTTTTGTCTTTTAGAAGGTTCTGAATGAATTCTGCTTCATACGAGTACAAAAATAAGTCGGCCAGAAGGGGTGCACAATTAGTAC
Organism: Mytilus californianus; assembly: GCF_021869535.1. Taxonomy (NCBI): domain Eukaryota; kingdom Metazoa; phylum Mollusca; class Bivalvia; order Mytilida; family Mytilidae; genus Mytilus; species Mytilus californianus. The sequence continues at coordinate 119,718,593 of NW_026262701.1, forward strand.
CCATTGGAATACCGACTGTCTGTTGAAAATATCAATCCTCCAACTCAACAAATATATTGTCGATTAAAAAGTCCAGCATTTTGATAATATCATCTTCAGTGTATTTTCTGATAGAATCAGTGTGGTTCTTCCCAAAATAAGAATTATTATAACACAAAACAAGAAATTTATATCTACGATTCCATTTTTTATAGAAAAAGCTCTGTTTAATAAGATGGTGGAGTCGATCTTTCAATTGAGCATGGGGAGTAGTAGTGTTAAGCGTAGAAAAATCAAAGGTCTGAATGTGGCTGCAAAATTGCAGAGATTGTGATCTAAGATTTAGCAGTAGATCTTTAGAATTTTTGAGAAACCAAATCTGATTGACACCACTGGTTGAATATATCTCATCACAATATTTTGAAGGCCATCTTTTACTGTAGAAAGAATAGTAGTCAGCACTTTAGAAAGATGTTCGAACATCTTGATGATCCAGCTATGTATCGTTCTTTATACGGAGTTTTGTGAAGTTTTAGTATTCAGTATAATGACGGTAGATTTTCTTCGTTTTCTTTGATGTTAATACCATAAGAAAGCAGGACAGATTTGTGATTTTGTAAAATTCCATCCTTTGTAAATGATGTTAAAGAATATGTAGGATTACCAGTTGTGCTGTTTATTCCAAGCTCTTTTGTGAGACGTTGCAAATAATGGTGTTTACATACGAAGACAATATTATTGGAGGCTTTATCTGCTGGAACAACGACATATTTGTCATGCAAAAAGGATAAAGCATCCACAACCTCCGGGTTCTTGAATGGGCTAGAAACCCTAATGCTCATAGTACATCGTAGTTTCTGAATGCGCTTCTGAATGCATGATCGAATAGCTTTGATCCATTCAGACAAAGTGTCTAGTTCTGGTTTGTCTGTAAAATAGATATAATCAAGTCTTCTCTCCTTCCATTTAAAAAAGAAGTCATCAAATTAGATATTGTAGTTCTGTTTTCTGAAAATGGCATCTTTCATTTTCATATTAAAAGTATTGTTTTTGCAAATGATATTACTTGGTTCAGTTTTTTAAGATGCTGTAAATCATGGATACAAAGAGTTTGGATCAATTTCCCCATAATTTATATCTTAGCAGGGTCACTCTCAGAAAGATTTTTATCTTTTCGAAATTTTGAATTTGCGGCGTGTTTTTGTACATGCAACCGACGTAAAATGCCTAGACACCCCACAAACTGCAAAAGTGGTAGATATTGTCGAATCAAAAATAAGAACATCCTTAACCTGAAACCAAGATTCACACTCCCTCCTGCAAAGTTAATCAAAGTTGATGAATTTGGCTATTCTATTTATGTCCTTTTTTGTTATATATATGTTTCTCCTTGCGTTTTTTTTTATATATATCTATGCATCATTTACCTTCAAATATTTGGGTTCAAGCGTTCTTGATAAAGGTTAATACAGTAAAGTGTTTACTAGCACTGGTCGATGCTGCTGCCGGTATACTGTTGTTACGGTTATCATCAGCACAGTATTCGTGCTTCGCATCTGACATGATTTATAAAATATTTTTCTAAAATTCTCCGTTGATGAATTAAAAAATTGTTTGATACAAAGGTAACTTCATCACGCAAAGTTGACGTTAGATGAATTGTGATTTTTCTTTTAATTCATTGTTGGTCATATAGATTTACACGTGTTCAGATATTTATACATCCTTACATATTGGATCGTAACAGGAAATCATCAGAAGGTTTTAGTTTAGAAAAGTTAATTAATGAATCAAACTGGATTGCAGAGTTTAAGATGTTAAATTCTTTAATCCAAAAAAATAGCAGCGAGTTTAAAAAGAGGAAACTCTATAAAGAGTAAAATCAATATATGTAAGGATAAATTGCGATGGCGAAATAATTGTTTTGAGCAAAGATATTTACAATACATGTATCTACAATATGTTAGTAGATATAAAAAAAATATTCAAAGCCAATCGACATCGATATTTGAACAAGATATATAAATTGGAATACTCACCACATATATCATATTGATTGGTAAACGATTTTATCTTTTCAATTTTAAAAGAAAACAAGTTGAAAATTTTTATATGGAAACTCCTGAAGTATATTATTTCTACAAAGCAGTAACTATTAAAATAGAAAATGTCTAGGGATAATAAATGAACTTTTGGAAGATAGAAGACGAAGATTATTTTCATTTCTTTATTACATGTGAATTTTGAAAGTTTAAGGGATAAAGCTAGTTATCTTACGGAAATCATATAGTATTTGGATACAAAATATCATGCGTATTAACCATTTTTGACATTTTTATGTTTTTTTATTTACTGTCATACTTTATTTCCGTGGAAAAATTTGAATTCTTGGATTTGGTTGATCTGTTTATAAGCGAACTACGAAGGGTGATGAATTTGAAAAAAAGATCTCCCAAAATATATTTTTCATAAATTAAAAATGAATGTCATCAAAGAAAGAAAAAAATATTATAGATTATATAGATTATATAGATTATTAATGCAAGAAATATTATGTTTATCTAATAAAAACATACCTTACGGACTAAACAATGAGCTGTGTTGACGAGGAAAGGGGTGAACTTGTTTTGGTATGTTTTTTTATCATTATTTATTTATTTATATATTTGTAAGTTTGATCGTTTATATAAATATACATTGTTACTTTCCATTGTTTAATGCAATGTAGGCGTACATATAATAATAATTTTGCAGCTGATTTAATAGTTTTAGGTAAATAAATTGAAGAAAAACTACGGTTTCTTATTGGTGCATTCTGAATGAAATTCGAATCTATCATAACTTTCATTCGTATACACCTCTTAGTCTTGCATTGTTCTGGACATTATATTCAATTTCGTGTATGATAGTATAGGTACATTCTATTAAGCAATTGTTGTGTTGCTCTTTTAGATGTTTTTTAACACTCTGTTTTGAACAAAAGGATTTGTTACATATACTGCACAAAATGGGTTCTCAACTACAATTTTAAATTCTCATATGCTGTTATAGAAATTATTGATATGTTTAGAATTTTTATGATCATTTATTGTTACTTTCTACGAAATTTCACAAGTTCTGGGAAACAGTTAAGCTTTTATTTTATTTTATTTTCTATTCAATTGGTTTTTTTTTATAGTATCAACATATGCAAATCTTACTTCAAGCATACGGATTCATCTCATCTCTATGGGTAGCAGATTCTGCTGAACAAATTTTATTGGTTCTAAAAAATATGGGAGATGCCTATATAATTATTGCATTACCTTTTGTAGTTGAGAGATTGTTTTATACAATTAACAACTATTATTTTTGTATACAGAATATTTTAAAAATGCATTGGGGGGGGGGGGGGGGTTATACAAAAAAATATGGAAATAGCATCTTCATCTTTGCAGGATGTTGATATGGCTTTATAAAGTTCCATATTGAACACACCAGCATTTGGATGCTGGCATCTAATATATATATATATATATAGACTTTGATATACCTTTTGTTTGGATGCTGGCATCCCAATTATATGATCTCCGGGATGCTGGAATCCCAGTTGTAAGTAAAAGTTATATTAACATATTATACATTGAATGCTGACAGTCATTTCCTTTGAATGCTAGCATCTGTCTTCTTTGGATGCTGGCATTCGTCTTCTTTGGATGCGGGCATCCGTTTCTTTAGATGCTGGCATCCGTCTTTTTTGGATTCTGGCACCTGTTTCTTTGGATGCTGGCACCTGTTTCTGTGAAAGCTGGTGGCCGTTTTATTTTAAAGTCATTCCCTTTTGATGCTGGCTTCCGTCTTCTTTTGATGCTGGCATCTGTTTCTGTGAAAGCCAGTTACTGTTTTGTTTAAAGGCTGACATCTTTGCATTATATGTCTCTTTATATATATATTTTTTACCAGGTGACTTAAGTTTAATCGCTCTATTGAAAAGTCTTTTATCTTTTAAAAAAAAAGTCAAATATTTGGTGTTTGTTTATTATTAATATAGGAAAAGCACATAAATCTAAAACTGGTGACTATTATTGTTATGAATTACAAAAATACAAATACAACGAAACAGTCATATACAATATTATATTGTATCAAAGATTGTTTGGAGTTACTGAAAATGAGCTTAAACTCATAGCATGCTGAAATGATATCATAGACATACACTCTACAATTATTCGGATTGGTGACTGCACTTTATTAAGGTGCTTCATATGAAGTCTGTAAGCCTGCATTATAATTTGGTGTCTATGACAAACCTCATTTTTAATTAAAGTATATATTGGCATTAAAAACATAAGATATCATAATGAGATCTGTCTTCACCAGTTGCCTGCATACAATAATACATGTACCGCTTTGTTAACAATGCAAAATCTTTTAAATTTTTATTTCAATTATCAATACTGGTCTCTTTCATCTGTATGTACTGGATATTGTCAATATCACTGGACTTGCTGTATGCAACTTCCCATGCGTCGGCACATCACGTCTTTTTTCAGTAGTTAATATTTATCAATCATTTAATAAAATCAGTTACATGCAATTGAGCTTTCTTACTTTCTTTTATCATTTATTACTAATCTGAAATCAGATGAAATCGCAAATGATCATGATGATCTAGTGCTGTTTGGATGTTTTGTCGCCTAAATTCAACCTGTCCAGGAACTATAAAGTGTTACGTTACATAAAACACAACACATAAATAGTAACTGGAAAGGTACAGCCACTGCTTAAAAAATGCTGAAACGAGAAATGAAAATCCAATATAGTTTATAATACAAATATATATTCTGACCAATATAAATGTTTAAAGAAATTGCTTAAAATAAGTTTCCTGTTGCTTACGTCTTTCATCCACGACAATTTGGGCTCATATTTGTCTCTAAGGCAATTATACCACACCTTCTTAGTTTTACATTCACAGTAAAATTTAAACTGCGCGCAAGCAATCAATGGGTTTATATTCTTCATATAAAATCTTGCAAATATATGAAAGATTGTCAACAATTTGTTTTCGTTATATAACATCACAATACTGTTAAAGTAGATATTCATGTAGAATAGTGTGTTAAAAATATATTGCTTTCCTCCCAACGGTGAAAATAACTTCTCGTGGTTGCAAAAGAAAACTACTTACACCCTCCCCCCTTTTCCACCCCAAGAAAATATATGATTATTTGAAAAAAACCTCCATTTAACTTTACCAAAGTTTTCCATACCAAGTCTGGTGCCTCTGCGTTGTCATCAAATAAAACTATTAAAACAAACCCATCTGAACCACTAATTAAATTGAATTATTATGGAACAACACGCAGATCTATACACTATCAAAGGGAGAAAAGGGTGCAATTTCATCAATGTCATTTGTTTTGGAGAAATATACCCTATGGAGATATTTCATGAAATTGCAATCCCATCCAAGGGTGGATTCATTTTACACCTTAATTTATGTTTTGTGTTTGCTTGACCCTAGTAACCTATAACACAAACATTGTGTGGCGATATTTACATTTTCTTTAATTTTTCGTTTTGTTTTTTTTTTTCATTCATTTTGCTATTTGCTATTTTTCGGCTTTTATAATCAAGCTGTCACGAGCTTCATAATTTAAAAAAAGAAGCAAGAAATGAAAATATCAGCTTTAAAGGGGCATGAGCTACGAGATATGAAAAAAATTAAAATATGTTTTTTTTGTTCAATCATTAATGAAAGTTTGGTTTAATTTTGTCAAAATAAGCTAAGAAACATCGCTGATTAATTATTCACTTGCAAGTGAATAATTCGATCTCACTGAATCCGTTTTTATGTGACCTTCAATAAAACCTTTAGCTTGAGATTGATTAGGCATAAACTAGGCATGTTCAGCTATTAAAAGGAAAAGAATGTCAACATTGAAAGTGAACAAAAGTAACCCATTTGGTTGACTGATTTGATCAACAAAAACTCATTCTTGTACAGGAAAAACGATGATTAGCATATTTTTCTACAATAGATCTACAATATGAAATCAAACAGACCTAGAAAATCCAATCGCACGTGTTTGCTTTCTATTTCTATTTATATTAATTATGATTAACGAGTTATAAGACTGTCACAGTCTTGGAGGTCGATGGTTAATTAGAGGCGTCTAGACTAAAATTTACACGAAATTCTGATACATATTATCTATTATCGAGTTCATACATCGCAAATTGTTTATTTAAAACTCTTTTTAAATTGGGATATACGTTTTAGTATGTTATAAATCAAATATGAGAATTTGAGTCAAATCGGTGATCATGAATTTGACAGCTAATGCCCCTTTAAAAGCACTAAATAATGAAAAGATGATGCAAAGGCATATATATGAAGGACTAGCTTGACCCATAAAAACATGTAGCAAATTAATTTCTTCAAGTATTTGTATTAGAGTGAATTTTATTTTAAGTCGTTAAATCTGCATGTGCTCCTTTCTTAAACATCATTTATATCATGTATATAGAATGTATAGCATTTGACATTCACCCTTTAATATTAACAGTCTTCACAATCAACCACAGTCCCACCAGCCCAGGCTTGTAAAAAATGCTGTCAGGTCTGTAAAAATAATTTCTACAATCCAATAGAATCTAACTAAAATTTTCGTAAAATTAAACTTCGGGCCTGTAGATTTAAAAGTATATCGTGAAGACTGTATTCATACATGACTATGTAGTAAGGGTTTTGCTCATTGTTGAAGACCGTATGGTGACCTAAAGTTGTTAACTTCTATGTCATTTGGTCTCAGGTTGGTGAACAATTGTCTCATTGGCAGTCATATCACATCTTATTATTACAATATATACTGTAGCTCTGGTTCCTTAACTGATTTGGATGATCCTTTTCAACATTTGTATTAGCTGTGGAATCATAACACTTATGATCCTTGTGATATGATTCGACCCTCAGTTTTAATGACATGAACTATTAAATCAACCAACTTGCTAGATGAGCACAGTATTATCAGACTTTAAGGTAAGCCTTTATAGTAACAGGTGAAAGTGAATGTTATGTCCGATAAATCCCCCCCTCCTCACAAAGAATTGCAAATAGTTGTTCCCTTCAGACCCGTGCAATTAAGATGCTAACAACACATTCAACTTTCTGGTAAACTGGATAGACCTTATCGCTATTTGTCCGTCATTTCTGGACATCACAACGGTTCCCGTAAAATTTTGACGTCACAATGGAAATGTCTGACGCCACAAAGGAAAAGTGATGGTTGTATGACGTCAATAGTTCAAGTGTAGCAGATTATCAGGTCAAGTGTTCTGATATCCAAATAGCCTAAGGACAATTTCAGTATTCGAAAAGCTTCTTGACTTTCTAGACCGAAAATCAATCTTAAATCAAATTTCTTATATTTTGCATTGCTTGTATTAAAATTTTAAGGCCTCTTACCAGTGATGAAATTTATTGGTATATAGGTCATATGGGTAGTGGTGAACAAATTAATTTAGCTGACCCGATTTTTATATTGGCCATGGCCGTAGGGCATGTGGTTAATAGTAATTAGAGACATAGTCTTGGTTTCGGTGTCACGTGCATCAGAATTTTGTCAAATCTATTCATTTTTCTGCGGAACAGCTTCATCTCGCATAGCATGATAGGATACATATTTTCAAAATATATGAAAAGGGTACTGGATGTCTCAGGTGCTCACCGCTACTACAAAATGCATGAATAGTGAACTTAGAAAAGCTGTATATCGCTAACACATGCTGTACACACAATATACAAAGCATAAAGATTCAAAAACATGGGGAAAATATAGAAAACAGCGAAACCTTGTTACAAAACTTAAAAAAGTATCCATGAAAAATTATTTTTTAGAACGTTGTTCAGGTGGGGCAAAAAACAGTAACATTTGGACAACTATAAAGCCGTTTTTCTCCAAAAAATGTCACTCAGGGGAACGAAAAATTGTTTTATGTGAAAACAACAAAATCATAAACAACACCAAAGATGTTTCAGAACACTTTTTTTCGACAGTTGCAGACAAGATTGGTAGTGATGTCATATACGACCCACCAACTCATGCCATTATCTTGCAAATAAAAGATCAAAACTGCACTAACACAAAATTTGATTTTCAGAAAACAACAACAGAAAAAGTAGCAAAAATTATGAACAAAATTTACATTAAAAAAGCTACTGGAGTAGATGGCATACCAGCAAAAGTAGTGAAACATTGTAAACCGATAATTGTGCCACAGTTAACAACACTTATCTATCTGTAGAAACTGGAGTATTTCCTGATAGACTCAAGCAGGCTCAAGTAACACCACTGCACAAAAAAAAAATAACCAACTTGACAAAGTCAATTATAGGCCTGTCAGCGGTCTACCAATTTTTTCTAAAATTTATGAAAAGGTTTTTGAAAATTCAACTTGGTGATTTTTTTGAAATTATTTTTCATCCCTATCTGTGTGCTTTTAGACGTGGCCATGGGTGTCAGACCATACTGTTACGACTGCTAGAAGATTAGCATGCAGCATTAGATAAAAACCAGTGTATAGCTGCTGTTTTGATGGACCTTTCAAAGGCTTTTGATTGCCTACCACATAAAATTCTGGTTGATAAATTATCAGCATATTTATCTGTTCTTTCTATTTCACTACTTAAATCTTATTTGACAAACAAGAAACAACAAATTAAAATAAATAGTATTCTTAGCAATGATATATTCCTATTTATAAAAAATGGAACTCTGTATAATTATGCAGATGACAATACTTTATCTTACTGTAGTCCTGATTATGATGTTTTGATTTCTACTTTGGAATCTGAATCACTCTAACTTGTTGAGTGGTTCAAAATAAATAAAATGCAGGCAAACCCCGACAAATTTCAGGTCTTAACAGCTGGGAAAAAGACATATAACAAAAATCCATCTATACGTATCCAAAGTGCTGATCTTTCGTGTGAGTCAACTGTCAAATTACTTGTTATTGACATAGATTATCAGCTAAATTTTGATATTCATATTGGTAAAATATGCAGGAAGGCATCTCAGCAACTAAATATTTTGAAACGTTTGGGAGCTTATCTGAACAAGCTAAGTAAGCTTACTATTTTCCATACATTTATTTTGTCAAATTTCAATTCCGGCCCTTTGGCATGGCATTTTTGTACCGAGAAAAATTTAAAAAAAAATGAAAAAGTGCAAGAAAAAGCATTGATGTTTGTGTACGAAGACCATTTAAGCTCATATCAACAGTTGCTTGAAAAGGCTAAGATGCCTTCACTGCATATTAAAAGACAAAGATCAATGGCAATTGAAACTTTTAATATAGTCAATGAATTACCACCTGTCTGTTTACATGATTTATTAAATGTAAAAGATTGTAAATATTCGTAGATATAGTAATATACTGGATATACCACATGTAAAAACTACACAATTTGGTAAGAAAAGTTTTAAATTTGCAGCTGCTACACTGTGGAACATCCTACCTGACCATTTCAGGACCGAAAACAGTTTTTCTCAATATAAGAGCCTTATACATTCTTGGAATGGTTCAAAATGTTGTTGTTCTGTTTGTAGATAAGCTTTTTCATATTTTAGAAGTTGCTCTAACATGTTATTATGCCTTAAATTTTTGCATGTGTGATATATTTTATTTGTGCTTAAATTTATTTGTGCTTCAGCTTTGGCTTTAGTATGTATTTTAATATGCCTGTGCTGTTATATATCCTGTCTGCATGTTGTGTGTTTTAATGTTATGTGTGTGTGACTTTATATTCGGTAAAAAGCTCCTAAGAGCTTATGTTTGTATTGTTATATGTGAACCGAATCAAAATAAAACTTTCGTAATCGTATTCGTATAAAAGTGTATTAAAAAATGTTCTCAAAACTATCAAAAATTGTTGATCGACAATTCAACTCTAATTTCAAAAATAATTTATAATAAGAACTAAGTGTTTACCGTGTGAAAACAAATCTTGGAGTGAAGTGAAAAGGTATGTAATTTAACAGGTAAACGCAAGTGAGTAGAATTCAACTAATAATCCAATAAGAAAAGTTATGACAAAATCAGGATGACGAAAAGAATGTAGCATTTAAATAAATAAATTCGTTAGGAACAGACAAATGATAAAATTCTAGCAAAAATATAAATTTCTTTCTCAGTAATTAATCATTTTTAATAAAATAAAAAATGTCCATGTTAGATTGTATATTTGGGTTGACATAGATATATACGATGTTATATTTTTGTCCAGTTTCCCATGTTAAATAATTAAAATGAGAAGGTATTTATTTACCTTACAGCTTCATTTTCCGGCGATGCTGGAATGTATGGTTACACTAATGTCCTGACAATGTCCTGACGATTGTCCTGACCGATATGAAAATGCTAAATACTTTTTTATTATTCAAAGGATTTACTTTAAATTTGGAACCAAGCAAGATGACAACATTTCTCAAATAAATACAAGAAAAAAATGTAAAAAAATATGTTTAAGAGTTAGAAAACTTGACCTGACCAACTTCAACTTTGTACTGACTAATGTCCTGACCGATATGAAACTGCTAAATACTTTTTTATTTTTAAAAGGATTGACTTTAAATTACGAACCAAGCAAGATGACAACATTTATTTAATAAATACAAGAAAAAAAAAATAGAAATTGTTTTTTTAGGAGTTGACTTGACTTGACCAATTTTGACTTTTGCTGACTAATATTCTGACCTATATGAAACTGCTACATACTTTTTAATTATTGGAAAGATTGACTTGAAAAATAATATTTTAAGGATAAAAAACTTGACCAGGGTTATGAAAGGAGGGGTAAGCAATACTCACAGTCAGCAACCTGTACTCATATTTCCCCTATCTATTCATTTAACAATATTTATTTGCTTTGGATGTTGTGTTTAATGGATAGGATAAATGTAATTTCAATGATAATATACGGTAAGAACTTATAACGTTTATGTTTGTGTATTAAGTGGAATAGGTTGAAGCTGGTCAGGTCAATTTGTTATTACCTTTGAAATATTGCTTTCCAATTTGTTTATAAGTATAAAAAAAACTTTATAATTCGACTTGGTTTAAAATGAGAAGTCAATCATACCCATAATAAAAAAGTATGTAGCATTTTTATATTGGTCAGGACATTAGTCACGGCAAAGTCGATGTTGGTCAGGTCAAGTTTTTTTATCCTTAAAATATTATTTTTCCATTTTTTTCGAATAATTATTAAATATATGTTATTATCTTGCTTGGTTTCAAATTTGAAGTCAATCTTTCCAATAATAAAAAAATATGTAGCAATTTCATATAGGTCAGGACATTAGTCAGCAAAAGTCAAAATGGGTCAGGTCAAGTTTTCTAACTCCTAAACAATTTTTTTTTTTTCTTGTATTTATTAAATAAATGTTGTCATCCTGCTTGGTTCGAAATTTAAAGTCAATCCTTTAAAAAATAAAAAAAGTATTTAGCAGTTTCATATCGGTCAGGACATTAGTCAGTACAAAGTTGAAGTTGGTCAGGTTAAGTTTTCTAACTCTTAAAAATTTTTTTTTTACATTTTTGTCTTGTATTTATTTAAGAAATGCTGTCATCTTGCTTTGTTCCAAATTTAAAGTAAATCCTTTGAATAATAAAAAAGTATTTAGCATTTTCATATCGGTAAGGACAATCGTCAGGACATTGTCAGGTACAATCGTCAGGACATTGTCAGGACATTAGTGTAACCCTGGAATGTATAAATGATATGGGAAAAAAAAACAAGACCTACTTTATTTCTTTATTCGGATGCTTGCAGATATCTTCTCAAAGTTCAACGGGAATATTAGAAAAGAATCCGGATAGAACCAAAAAGTTGGGTTTCTATAACCAAACAACCCGGATGTTGAACCAGTTACTATGGTTTCGAACCAAAGAACCCGGATAGAACCAAGGTTCAGAACCAAAAGACCCGGATGGAACCAAGGTTTTGAACCAGAGTGCCCGGATAGAACCTAATTGCCTTCGGAAATCTCATGACTTTTTATACATTTAACGTATTTTCCAAATCATTTATTTATTTAGTATATTTATATATAATATAATATATAATATAATATATAATGTGTTTGTTAATTATTTCATTTATCTAGGGCGAAAATTGTGCCCTATGTTGATTTTGCCAAGTTGGAAGATTTTGATTATAATCTGACAAGTCTTATGTATGATGTCAATTTACTGAAATGACTACAATGATATCATATTGTTGATAGCTTTTATTCATGTTTTCATACAGTCTAAATAAAGGCAACAGTAGTATACCGCTGTTCAAAACTCAAAAATCGATAGAGATAAAAACACAAATCCGGATTACAAACTAAAACTGAGGGGAACGCATCAAATATAAAAGGAAAACAACGACACAACAAAAACACAACATTAAAAATGTAACACACACAGAAACGAACTATAATATAACAATGGCCATTTTCCTGACTTGGTACAGAACATTTTAAGAAAAAAAAGAGAACACAATCCTAAGAAATGTTTTCCTCTGTACAAAAATATTAAAAATCAAAGTAAAGTCTGTCATTAAAATATAAACTATAGAATTGGTTGGTTTTTGCAAGGAGTACTTTAGATGGTTGTGGCGTACTTTTGGTCTATTTTTTGTTTTATTGCTCTGGTATGGCACGACAAACGTTTCAACATTCCAAAACAATATTGATAAAAAGAAAATCAAAACTTACAGATATATATGCAATAATTTGTATTGGAAATTATTGATTTCAGTATGCTATTTATTACAAAGTCCCGGTAAACAGTGGAACATTTACAGGACGCTAATATATTATTTAAGGAGTGTATTTTTATTTCTGTGTCTGCAAACATATGACACGTGTCTTTTATCGTCAATCCGAATAAATTAACACAGCCTTTCAACAAACCTTTTTTCACTGCTGTTAGAGTAAACACGATGCATCATAATCTAGTTTGAGCTTTGTTGTAGCATGAATTCATTAAGAAACTTTTATATACCTAGTGGTATGTCGCTAACCTTGATATATGTGCCTTTTCAACATTGGAGAATACAAAATAAACTCATGACGAAAATCGTTTTTAATGATAATTTTTTTTGTTTACAGTTGTTTATTGTATATATCTACTATTGGTCTGGTCAAAAATACAAAAACATGTGCAAAAATCGTCATTTAGGGGAATTTACCCTTAAAGGGAGTCGTCAAACGATTTCAGACCATTTACAAATTCTTAGATCTTGTCCCGTTTATATTTTTTTTCTTTTTTTTAGTGTCTCTTTCTCTATTGTCAAGAAAAGAAGCAAAAACGAAAAATAATGGTCATAATTTTTATTGAGGGGCAATTAAATCATATATATATATATATAAGTAGTCGACCAACGATTTCCACTATTTTACTTATTTTTTTATCTTCTCTTACTGGCATTCTCTATCTATCTACTATATTTTTCAAAATAATAAAAAACGCAAAAAATGATAAACATTGTCATTTAAGGGCAATAACTCCCATAAGAGCATGACCTATGATTTCGAATATTTGACTGATTTGTAGATCTTGTCTTGCTGATAATTTTTGCTTTTCAAGTTTCAAGATAAAAGGCAAAGGGCCACACAAATTGTTAAAATCGTCATTAAAGGTAAATAACTCTATAACAAGCCGTCAGGCAGTTTTGGTGTACATGAACAGTAAGTAAGTAGTTTCAAGATAAAAGGCAAAAGAGCCAAACAAATTGTTAAAATCGTCATTAAGTCTGGAGCTGGCATGTCATTAACTGCTAGTAGTCCTTTGTTAATTTATGTATCATTGTCATTTTGCTTAGTTTCTTTTGTTACCTATTCTGACATCGGACTCAGACTTCTTTTAAACCGAGTTTTACTGTGCGTATTGCTGTGTGTTTGTTTATTCTACATTGGCTAGAGGTATAGGGGGAGGGTTGAGATCTCACAAAACATGTTTAACCCCGCCGCATTTTTGCGCCTGTACCAAGTCAGGAGCCTCTGGCCTTTGTTAGTTTTGTATGTATTTTTAATTTTAGTTCATTTATATGTTTTGGAGTTTAGTATGACGTCCATTTTCACTGAACTAGTACACATTTTTATTTAGGGGCCAGCTGAAGCCCGCCTCCGGGTGCGGGATTTTCTCGCTGTGTTGAAGACCTATTGGTGATTTCGGCTGTTTTCTGCTCTTTGGTCGGGTTGTTGTCTCTTCGACATATTCCCTAATTCCATTCTCAATTTTATTAAAGGTTAATAACTCTATAAAAAGCCGTCTGGCAGTTTTGGTGTACATAAACATTAAGTAAGTCTCAATATTTTGAACATCTGTAGCGGTTGTCAAGCTAATATACAAAACTTGTATGAATATACAAAACTTGTGATGAATATTTTCAACTCTACTCCTCGACGTAGACGCAGTCATGGTCATCGTCATTATACATCACCTACTTTGCATGATGTCTCTATCAATGACTTGCTGCCATTTATACAAAAGCCGTTAGGTATTCATCACATTCGCACGAAACTGTATTCATTACCCCTTTCAAAACTTCATTCTCTGTTCAATTTATGTTTGGAAACCACGGTTACAAACCCTCATTCAAACCAATACAAACTTACAGCTATTATTTCGGATATTGCAAGTCACAGACTTTTCAAACCAGTCCGCATTGGAAAAGATGAAAAAGAGAAAAGATCTTTTCTTAAACTTTCCTTTGCCAACAAAGGTCTCGATGTCGTCAACTTAGGCAATATCCTTCATCATAAATTAGTTCAGTCGAAAATACCTCCTTATTTTAAAGATCAGTCTGTACCAATAATTTCTTATACCTATACCAAACCAATTGCAACTAAAATTTTCAATTACAAACACGTTTTGCAGGATCTCAACATTGACGACTTCAAGTCTAAACCTCCTGATTGCACCTGTGCTAGTTCCCAATTCACATATAATCCGGCTGGCCACGTTATTACCGTAGACCTCAACATTGTCGATAACACTTCCCTGCGAAATTTGTTATCCAAAGGTCCAAAATATCGTGAGCCTAAATCCATCAATTGGAAATACAACTTCAAAATACTGATGGATTCAGTCGAGGATTATGCCAGGCAATGGGTTAAACGCGAGAAAGAAGACGTAGATACTCTTTCCGAATGGATTAAGGCTGTGAGGTCGTTGATACAAATCCGAATTAAGAAACTAAATGGGCATATCAATACCCACGCTACATCAATTTTTAAAGACCCAAATGTTGCAAAACACTTGTCCTACCTCCATGACAGATATGTTGTTGTCCCCGCAGATAAAGCCCCAAACAACATCGTTTTTGTGTGTAAATATCATTACATAAACTGCTTGATAAATGAATTAGGTATTGACAATTCACTTGGAAACTCAACATATACCCTCACGACACTTACCAAAGAGGAAATCCTAGATAATCATAAGTCTGTTCTATGTTCCTTTGGAATTTCAACCAAAGACGAAGAACTGGATCTTCCATCACTGTATTGGATACCTAAACTACATAAGTGTCCTTACAAACAACGGTATATTGCTGGGTCTTCCAAGTGCTCCACGAAACCTCTTTCTTAATATTAACATCTATTTTATCAGCAATCAAAGCCGGGCTCCAAAGTTATTGTGAAACTGCCTATTCTAGAGGTGGCGTGAATCAGATGTGGACACTAAAAAATTCCAAAGATCTTTTAGAGTACATACAATCTAAGACTCTCTCATCTTGCAATAGTATTAAAACATTTGACTTTTCTACACTTTACACAAGTATTCCCCATTCCAAACTAAAAGACAAATTGAAAGAGTTGGTATTACTTTGTTTCATTAAAAAGAATGGCGAACGTAGATACAAGTATCTTGTCTTGGGGAGGGATAAATCCTACTTTGTAAAGAATCACTCTGATTCAAACAAAAAATTCTCTGAAACTGACATTATCAAGATGCTTGATTTCTTGATTGACAACATTTGGAGGACGTGTTTTTCAACAGACTGTCGGAATTCCAATGGGAACCAATTGTGCCCCTCTTCTTGCCGACTTGTTTCTTTATTATTATGAGGCTGACTTCATACAGGAGCTTCTTAGGAAGAGAGATAAGAAGTTAGCAATATCCTTTAACTCTACGTTCCGCTATATAGATGATGTTCTCTCACTAAATAATACAAAATTTGGTGACTATGTTGAACGAATCTATCCCATCGAACTAGAGATAAAGGATACTACAGATACAGTTAAGTCTGCCTCATATCTTGACTTACATCTAGAAATTGACAATGAGGGTCGGTTGAAAACAAAACTTTACGACAAAAGAGATGATTTCAGCTTCCCAATTGTGAACTTTCCATTTCTATGTAGCAACATTCCAGCAGCGCCTGCATACGGAGTATATATCTCCCAATTGATACGATATTCCCGGGCTTGTGTTTCCTATCATGATTTCCTTGATAGAGGATTGCTGCTCACAAGGAAGCTGTTAAACCAAGAGTTCCAAATGGTGAAGTTGAAGTCATCCCTTCGTAAATTTTACGGACGCCATCACGAGTTGGTTGACCGTTATGGAATAACCGTTTCACAGATGATATCGGATATATTCCTTATGTCGTAACTACAATACCCTTCCCTTTTCACGAATGTGACTTACCGAATTAGACTATTTACCGGATTTGTAATAACATAAGCAACTCGACGGGTGCCACATGTGGAGCAGGATCTGCTTACCCTTCCGGAGCACCTGAATTCACCCCCAGTTTTTGGTGGGGTTCGTGTTGCTAAGTCTTTAGTTTTCTATGTTGTGTCATCTGTACTATTATTTGTCTGATTGTCTTTTTATTTTTGGCCATGACGTTGTCAGTTTGTTTTCGATCTATGAGTTTGACTGTCCCTCTGGTATCTTTCGTCCCTCTTTTATAACCACTGGGTCGATGTCTCTGCTGGTGGACATTTTGTCCCCGAGGACATCATCCGCCCAGTAGCAAAATTGCATGAATTTACGAAGATCTAACAGGATACTGGCTCGGACGTCGCCCAGTATAAAAAGGTCCGAAACAGACGTCACCATGGACACGGTGTCGTCTGATAAGGCAGGTGTCCCCTCATCTCCAGACATGACAAATATCCCAAACATGACTCATTCAGATCATCATACTAGTGACAATAGCAATAGTACACATACACAGCCATGTTCAGTTCTCCTTAAAGACATTTTGGATTTTGATGACTCTGAACAACACTGTCTCATTTCGAAATGTGGAACTAATGGCTGCAAGTCTTGTGAAATTTTAATAACAGACGCTCAATTCACTAGCAATTTAACTAAAAAGTCTTACTTTACTAGGAGTTACGATGATCTGAATTGTAAATTTATAAATGTCGTCTACGGATTAGAGTGTAACCTTTGTGGATTGGTTTACGTCGGTGAAACGAAAGGAAGGCTAAACAAACGTATGTGCGGCCATAGATCAGATATCAACCTCAATGCAAACGACATTCTGTACCAGCATTTTAATCAGCCTGATCATTCCATCGTTTCTATGACAGTTCGTATAATCGAAAAAATATACCATAAGACTAACAATCCTCAATTTGCAACGCCTCTCCGTAGACAAAAAGAGGACTACTGGATTCGACAATTGGGAACTGCGACACCATATGGTTGCAATGACAAAATTGATGGTATAGGTATTCTATCTATTCCTTCCTGTAGCTCGGTGAATGTGATGAATATTTTCAACTCTACTCCTCGACGTAGACGCAGTCATGGTCATCGTCATTATACATCACCTACTTTGCATGATGTCTCTATTAATGACTTGCTGCCATTTATACAAAAGCCGTTAGGTATTCATCACATTCGCACGAAACTGTATTCATTACCCCTTTCAAAACTTCATTCTCTGTTCAATTTATGTTTGGAAACCACGGTTACAAACCCTCATTCAAACCAATACAAACTTACAGCTATTATTTCGGATATTGCAAGTCACAGACTTTTCAAACCAGTTCGCATTGGAAAAGATGAAAAATAGAAAAGATCTTTTCTTAAACTTTCCTTTGCCAACAAAGGTCTCGATGTCGTCAACTTAGGCAATATCCTTCATCATAAATTAGTTCAGTCGAAAATACCTCCTTATTTTAAAGATCAGTCTGTACCAATAATTTCTTATACCTATACCAAACCAATTGCAACTAAAATTTTCAATTACAAACACGTTTTGCAGGATCTCAACATTGACGACTTCAAGTCTAAACCTCCTGATTGCACCTGTGCTAGTTCCCAATTCACATATAATCCGGCTGGCCACGTTATTACCGGAGACCTCAACATTGTCGATAACACTTCCCTGCGAAATTTTTTATCCAAAGGTCCAAAATATCGTGAGCCTAAATCCATCAATTGGAAATACAACTTCAAAATACTGATGGATTCAGTCGAGGATTATACCAGGCAATGGGCTAAACGCGAGAATGAAGACGTAGATACTCTTTCCGAATGGATTAAGGCTGTGAGGTCGTTGATACAAATCCGAATTAAAAAACTAAATGGGCATATCAATACCCACGCTACATCAATTTTTAAAGACCCAAATGTTGCAAAACACTTGTCCTACCTCCATGACAAATATGTTGTTGTCCCCGCAGATAAAGCCCCAAACAACATCGTTTTTGTGTGTAAATATCATTACATAAACTGCTTGATAAATGAATTAGGTATTGACAATTCACTTGGAAACTCAACATATACCCTCACGACACTTACCAAAGAGGAAATCCTAGATAATCATAGGTCTGTTCTATGTTCCTGTATTGGATACCTAAACTACATAAGTGTCCTTACAAACAACAGTATATTGCTGGGTCTTCCAAGTGCTCCACGAAACCTCTTTCTAAATTATTAACATCTATTTTATCAGCAATCAAAGCCGGGCTCCAAAGTTATTGTGAAACTGCCTATTCTAGAGGTGGCGTGAATCAGATGTGGATACTAAAAAATTCCAAAGATCTTTTAGAGTACATACAATCTAAGACTCTATCATCTTGCAAAAGTATTAAAACATTTGAATTTTCTACACTTTACACAAGTATTCCCCATTCCAAACTAAAAGACAAATTGAAAGAGTTGGTATTACTTTGTTTCATTAAAAAGAATGGCGAACGTAGATACAAGTATCTTGTCTTGGGGAGGGATAAATCCTACTTTGTAAAGAATCACTCTGATTCAAACAAAAAATTCTCTGAAACTGACATTATCAAGATGCTTTATTTCTTGATTGACAACATTTGGAGGACGTGTTTTTCAACAGACTGTCGGAATTCCAATGGGAACCAATTGTGCCCCTCTTCTTGCCGACTTGTTTCTTTATTATTATGAGGCTGACTTCATACAGGAGCTTCTTAGGAAGAGAGATAAGAAGTTAGCAATATCCTTTAACTCTACGTTCCGCTATATAGATGATGTTCTCTCACTAAATAATACAAAATTTGGTGACTATGTTGAACGAATCTATCCCATCGAACTAGAGATAAAGGATACTACAGATACAGTTAAGTCTGCCTCATATCTTGACTTACATCTAGAAATTGACAATGAGGGTCGGTTGAAAACAAAACTTTACGACAAAAGAGATGATTTCAGCTTCCCAATTGTGAACTTTCCATTTCTATGTAGCAACATTCCAGCAGCGCCTGCATACGGAGTATATATCTCCCAATTGATACGATATTCCCGGGCTTGTGTTTCCTATCATGATTTCCTTGATAGAGGATTGCTGCTCACAAGGAAGCTGTTAAACCAAGAGTTCCAAATGGTGAAGTTGAAGTCATCCCTTCGTAAATTTTACGGACGCCATCACGAGTTGGTTGACCGTTATGGAATAACCGTTTCACAGATGATATCGGATATGTTCCTTATGTCGTAACTACAATACCCTTCCCTTTTCACGAATGTGACTTACCGAATTAGACTATTTACCGGATTTGTAATAACATAAGCAACTCGACGGGTGCCACATGTGGAGCAGGATCTGCTTACCCTTCCGGAGCACCTGAGATCAACCCCAGTTTTTGGTGGGGTTCGTGTTGCTTAGTCTTTAGTTTTCTATGTTGTGTCATCTGTACTATTATTTGTCTGATTGTCTTTTTATTTTTGGCCATGACGTTGTCAGTTTGTTTTCGATCTGTGAGTTTGACTGTCCCTCTGGTATCTTTCGTCCCTCTTTTTTATCCCTATGTTCTATTTTTAACCTTCTCGGCCATGTTTAGTTGGCAGGCGTGATAAAAAAAAGTATAACAAAAATATCAAACTCCAAAGCAAATTCAAAAAGGGGGAGTCCATAAAAACTGACTGATCAAACGCTATTAATCATTGAAACATTTGAAAACCGGCCATACTCCGGACTTGGAACAGGCGTTTTCCTAAGAAAATGGTGGGTTAAACCTTGTTTTATAGCTAGCTAAACCTCCTACTTGTTGTTTATAGTTGTGTTATATAGACAAAATTTTGGGAGCAACCCTAACAGACATAATAGGTTAATGTGACAATAATTGGGATCCAGCAGCCAAAACATACATCACAGACATACTACACAACTGATTAAAAATTCAAACTAACATGCAAATTATGGATAAAGTTTAAACGAGATACCCAAAGGGTGACTGTGGCCAAGTTTGGTTAATTTTGGCATTGTAGTTTCAGAAGGGAAGATTTTTTTAAAATTAACAGACGATGGACGCCAAATGATGAAAATAGCTCACTTGGCCATTTGATCAAGATGGTGAGCTAAAAGCAGTTATTAGATCTATAAATAGAGATTTGATTTTAATAAAATCCATACGATTTGTGTTCTTCTTAATCTTCCAAACGTGATTGAAAGATGTCTACATATTTCTAAAAAATTACACCCGAAAAGTTTGTCGATAAACTAGACTCAGCATTTGTTGTAATGTTGTTTGATACCATACGAACAAATCTAGGTTTCCAATATCATTGGTGATATGCTTGGTTTAACTGTTGGATTCAAGACAGCAACATGTTTTAATTGTAGTACAAAACATGTATTCCTTCCGTATACTTGAGTGTCTGTTTTTTAAAGTTTCTCGTGATGCTTTTTTCTGAGAAAATATCAAGGAGGAAATAAAGGCAACAGTAGTATACCGCTGTTCAATAGTCATAAATCGATTAAGCAAAAACAAATCCGTGTCACAAACCAAAACCGAGGGAAACACATCTACTAAAGAGGAAAACAACGGAATAATGAAACACTGAACTGCTACGAAAACAAACGCCAACATTCAAAGAAATGGACTATTTGATAAGAACTGCCATATTCCTGACTTGGTACAGGCATTTTCCTATGTAGAAAATGGTGGATTAAACATGGTTTTATAGCTAGCTAAACCTCTCACTTGTATGACAGTCGCATAAAATTCCATTATATTTACAACAATGTGTGAACAAAACAGACAGACATAATAGGTAAAAATGTCAAAAATAGGGGTACAGCAGTCAACACTGTATCATAATCTTAATCACTATAAAACAAACAAATATGTCAACAAAGAAAAACAAAAAGGCATATAGACAAAGCACATTAGCAACAACGAAAGACAAGAATACAAAAATTTACCATTGCACAATAATACAATGACGGGATGTATAAGTACCGAGTCACGTCAAATCGATATTACCAAAATTAGACTAAATAGCAAACGTAATAATTTACAAAAACAAATAAAAGAACACTATAACACGTAATTAAGATTGTAATCAACGTCAGTACCTAGCATCTATACTTCAAGACCATCGTGTATTATTTGTGAAGTTGCTACGGAATATTTATCAAAACGGTCTTTGTATCTTCCGATGAACTTTTTTAGAAACAGGACGAGACACAACAAATCAAATTAAAATGTACAAAATATATTTACAGCAAATCAACATCAGTCAAACACAACCAATAACAGTTCCAGGTCTATACTATAAGCGATCCACAAATGCAACTTTTAATGAATGCGTCTTTAGTCCTTTTTTAAATAGCTCAAGTGATTGTTCATTTCGAAGATTTGCTGGAAGGCTATTCCACAGAGTACCGGACGCCACATCGAAACTCCGTTCACCATACATTTTGGTCGGTGCATTTTTTGGCATCTCGATTAAAGCAGCATTTTCAGATCGCAACGATCGTGCCGGTTTGTAAAACTGAGTGAGTTCACTATGATACGAAGGAGCAAGTCCATGCAAGGCTTTGAATGCGTAAAGCAACAGTTTATACTGGCATCGGAATTTAAATGGTAACCAGTGAAGAGTCATAAATGTTGGAGTTATATGTTCAAACTTCTTTTTGTGGGTTACTAGCCTGGCAGCGGTGTTCTGAACACGCTGAAGTTTGGATAGACTCGAGTCATTCACACCATACATTAAAGCATTACCATAATCAAGTCGTGACGTAACAAGAGAGCATACAAGAGTTTTGCAAGCGTCCTCCGTTATATGTGATCGAATCCGTCCTATGTTACGAATCTGATGGAAACAGCATTTGGTCTGTTGCTGCATGCTGAGGGTTTGGTCGAAAAAACTCGGACATTTCGAACACAGGATGATTCACTTAGTATAGTTCCATCAAAATTCAGTTGTAACTTACCAAAATTTTTGTCCTGTTTTTTTGGAGCAAAAACAACCAATTCGGTTTTGTCCTGGTTTAACTTTAACATGTTTGTACACATCCAAGTTTTAATATCTTCCAAACAAGCCTCTTGATGCTCGGAGATGTCACGAAAACATGGCATAAAGTAATCAACTTTTTGCTTAGACACTGATGACGTTATATAAAGTCTGAGTGGCAGCTGCAAGCTCTTGAATACCGAATGAGTTGTGAAATGTATATCCCATATGCAGGTGAAGTTGGTATATTGCTACTAAGGTGGGGGAAATTGATGATTTCAAAATTAAAATCGTCTCGTTTGTCATGGATTCTGTTACTTAGATGACCGCTTATGTCAAATTCGAGGTATAAGTCTAAACATGAGGCAGAGGAAACAACAAAAACATTTAAACAGTTAAACTCCTAAGTATAGATAACATCAGTAATAATAGGCATGATGAATTTCCGTTATGAATTTCCCTTGAGGTTCGATATTTTTGTTATTTTACTATTTTCGTATGTAATTATTTGTCTCACCAAGTCCTTTTTTCATCTAAATCAAAACTGTGTATAAACACAAAAAATCCTGTGCATATAGGTAGTTACTTTAAACTTAAAATCATATAACATACGTGTGGAAAAATAAAAATAGAATTCAAACCACAAACACTAAGACATAACACAATATCCAACCAGACTTACAAAAGAAGCATCATAACTAAATACATGAATGTTGGATTTATAAATACCGAGACACGTTGTATAGCAATGCAAGTTCACACTCGACAAAACAGTCATATTTGGGAATATGTCACTTTCGGTACTAAGCAGACCAGACGACGTAGATGGTAAACCACAATCTAAGACGTGGTAAAAATGTCGTAAGTTAGTTTAGACACAGACACATCGTATAGATCAACCGATTCGTGATGGTGTCCATAAAATTTACGGAGTGTCAATTTCAATCTTTCCTCCTCATAACTCTGTTCGGGCAGATTTTGCGCAAGGAGCACACTCCTGTACTTGAAGTCCGTATAGTGTGAACATGCACGAGCATAACGTATCAACTGAGATATGTAAACACCATACGATGGGGCAGAGGTTATGTTGATGTGTTTCCCTCGGTTTTGGTTTGTGACCCGGATTTGTTTTCGCTTCATCGATTGATGACTATTGATCAACAGTATACTACTGTTACCTTTATTTACTGCTGAGAAAAGGGAAATTGATAATTGAGAAGTTGAAATCATCCCGTTTGTCATAGATATTAGTCTGAAGGCGTCCATCTGTGTCAATATTGAGGAAAAGTTCAAGTTATGAAACAGTTTTTCTAGTATCAGCAGTATCCTTAATTGCAAGTTCACTGGGATATATGAGATGGAAGTACTGACTGAAATATGGGTTATTCAGTGATAGGACATCATCAATATATCTGAAAGTAAAATTAAAGAATTTCGCAAGGTGCTTTTTCGTTTTGTCTTTTAGACGGTTGAAAACAAAACTTTACGACAAAAGAGATGATTTCAGCTTCCCAATTGTGAATTTTCCATTTCTATGTAGCAACATTCCAGCAGCGCCTTCATACGAAGTATATATCTCCCAATTGATACGATATTCCCGGGCTTGTGTTTCCTATCATGATTTCCTTGATAGAGGATTGCTGCTCACAAAGAAGCTATTAAGCCAAGAGTTCCAAATGGTGAAGTTGAAATCATCCCTTCGTAAATTTTACGGACGCCATCACGAGTTGGTTGACCGTTATGGAATAACCGTTTCACAGATGATATCGGATATGTTCCTTATGTCGTAACTACAATACCCTTCCCTTTTGACGAATATGACTTACCGAATTAGACTATTTACCGGATTTGTAATAACATAAGCAACACGACGGGTGCCACATGTGGAGCAGAATCTGCTTACCCTTCCGGAGCACCTGAGATCACCCCCAGCTTTTGGTGGGGTTCGTGTTGCTTAGTCTTTAGTTTTCTATGTTGTGTCACCTGTACTATTATTTGTCTGTTTGTCTTTTTATTTTTGGCCATGGCGTTGTCAGTTTGTTTTCGATCTATGAGTTTGACTGTCCCTCTGGTATCTATCGTCCCTCTTTTAGAAGGTTCTGAATAAGTTCTGCTTCATACGAGTACAAAAACAAATCGGCCAGTAGGAATGAAAGGTTCTTGATCTTTGTTTTGTCTGTATGTCTACAGATCTTTGGAATGGATTGGTGTGTTTGTATTTTTTCTACAGAACTTTTTTATTGATGGTGTGCTGGTCTTTGTTTTGTCTTTGTGTCTATAGAACTCTGTGGTGAATGATTTGTTTGTCTTTGTTTGCCTGCGTAGTTGTATACAGATTGTTGTCATGAATTGTTTCTTGTTCTTTGTTTTATCTGCATACTTGCTAACATATCTTTATGATGATTTTTGTGTAAGTCTCTGGTTTGTCTGCGTACTTGTTTACAGATCTTTGTGGTGATTTGTGTGTAAGTCTCTGGCTTGTCTGCGTACTTATTTACAGATCTTTGTGAAGAATGGTTTACTGGTGTTTGTATTTTCTAGATGTCTACGGATCTTTCTGATGAATTGTATATTGGTATTAGTTTTGTCGTTGGTATATTTTAATGATAAACTGGAAAGAAAGCATATTAAATCTTTTTAAAAAATTGAGCACAGGCATGTCAATAGCGTATGTGTCTGATGCAAGCCAGCATCATCTATTGTGCCATATGTAGGTGTAAGGGTTTATGTATATTCATAAGTGGCGTGAATCAGTTGTAGATACTTAAAGAATTACAAAGATCTGTTAGTCCTTACAGTCTTAGTCTCTTTCCTCTATTAAACATTTGACTTTTCTACCCTTTATACAAGTATTACCCATTCATAACTAGAAGAAAAATTGAAAGAATTTGTCCTGCCTTGTTTCATAAAAAAGAATTTCCAAAGTTGATACAAGAGTGGCTTGTTGTTAGATATCAAACAAAAAATTCTGTGACATTGACATTATTAAGTGCCTGATTTCTTAATTGGCTACATATTTTGACGTTCCAATGGGAACCAACTGCGCTCCTCTTCTTGCCGACTTGTTCCTTAATTCATTTGAGTCTGACTTTATACAGAAGCTTCTTAGGCAGAATGAGAAGAAACTAGCATTAAATCACATTCCGCTATATAGTCCTCTCACTTTCCGTTTCTATGTTGAAAATTAACATTCCAGCGGCGCCTGCATATGGAGTATATATCTCCCAGATGATAAGCTTTTCCAAAGCTTGCATTTCCAACCATGAATTCCTCGATAGAGGGTTGAGAAGGAAGCTATTAAACCAAGAGTTCCAAGTGGTGAAGTTGAAATCATTCCTTCGAAAAATTTACGGACGCCAACACAATTTGGTTAACAGCTATGGAATATCTGTTTCACAGATGACAAAAAGTAAATTAACAAAATAACCGAACTCTAAGGAAAATGCAAAACGTAAAATCCCTTAACAAATGGTAAAAAAATCAAAAAGCTGAAAAACATCAAACGAATGGAAAACAACTGTCATATTCCTGACTTGGTACAGGCATTTTCCTATGTAGAAAATGGTGGATTAAACATGGTTTTATAGCTAGCTAAACCTCTCACTTGTATGACAGTCGCATGAACTTCTATTATATTGACAACAATGTGTGAGCAAAACTAACAGACATATTGGTAAAAATGTCAAAAATTGGGGTACAGCAGTCAACATTGTGTTTTAATAAAAACAAACAACTGTTTAACCCCGCCGTATTTTTGCGCCTGTCCCAAGTCAGGAGCCTCTAGCCTTTGTTAGTCTTGTATTATCTTTAATTTTAGTTTCTTGTGTACAATTTGGAGTTTAGTATGGCGTTCATTATCACTGAACTAGTATATATATTTGTTTAGGGGCCAGCTGAAGGACGCCTCCGGGTGCGGAATTTCTCGCTGAATTGAAGACCTGTTGGTGACCTTCTCTCGTTGTCTGTTCTGTGGTCGGGTTGTTGTCTCTTTGACACATTCCCCATTTCCATTCTCAATTTTAACTATGGCAACAAAGAAAAACAAAATGACATGTAGACACTCTATAGACAAAGTACATAAGCAAAATTGAAAGACAAGAATACAAAAAATGACCATAGCATAATAACACAATAGTGGGATGTATAAATACCGAGCCACGCCAAAAGGATATTACCAAAAATGGACTAAACAATAAAGGTTACAAATATACAGACAAATAAAAAGAACACTATAACACGTAATTAACATGATAAACAACGCCAGTACCTAGAATCTAAACTTCAAGATCATCATGTATTATTTGTGAAGTTGATATGGAATATTTATCAACAAGGTTTTGGTATCTTCCAATGAATTTTTTTTAGAAAAAGGAAAAGACGTTCTTTGACATAACTATGGCAAGCCGTTCTCGTCAAAACTGTGTTTAAACCCTTTTTTCGAAAAAATTACACACTGAGAATTCAATTAAAACCACACTAATATTTAAAAACCTAAAATAATACACTGATAAATCAAAATTATACACACTGAAATTTTAAAATTACATACTGAGATTTAAAAAAATGAAAAACACATACTGAGAATTTAAAATTACAAACTGAGATTTTTAAAAGACACACTGAGATGAAATAAATTGAAAAATACACACCGAGAATTGTCAATTACACACTGAGATTTCAAAAATACACACTTAGATTAGTATGCACATTTCTAATGAATATCTATTAACAGATTAGTATTTTGGTCTACCGAACTCTCGTCATTATAATGAAATGCGGTTCGTTCAACCAAAATTTGTAATAAATTTCAAGACTTAACATCGTGTTTTGCTAACTCATATTCATAAATTTGTTGCCTAAAATTCAGATTATTAGTAACAGTGTATCGGGATTTTTTGCTGAAAACCTTTTAAGCATGGGTCCCTTTTCAAAAGTCTTTCAACTGATTTCGCAAGGTGATCTTTTATATTTTTGTTACGTTAATATGCTATAATACAGCTTGTCATACACTTGGGTAAACATTTCACTGCCACTGTTTGTCTTTTTGCGGATTGTCCCAATGTTTTCTTATAATTTCAATAAAGTTTTTCACCATTTGATTATATTTTGTAATGAGAGTAAGTTGGTATTTTTCATGTTCTATTGGTCTTTAATAACGAATGTTTTTATACGTTGTATTTCCAATGTTTTTTTATAAAACATTTGGCGCCAAATTGAAGGACGATCGAGTTCTGTCCCCTAGTTGTTTTAAGCTTGTAATAGATTCAAATTACGTATGCTAATTAGAAATGTGCGCATAAAAAGTGCGCACAAATCACATTGGTTAATTTTAAATTCTCAGTGTGTAATAACAAATTCTCAGTGTGTGTTTTTCAGTTTCTTTTATCTCAGTGTGTCTTTTTGAAATCTCAGTGTGTAATTTTCAATTCTCAGTATGTGTTTTTCATTTTTTGCAATCTCAGTGCGTCTTTATGAACTCTCAGTGTGTAAGTTTTGATACTCAGTGTGTTTTAAGGTTTTTTAATCTCAGTGTGTTTTTTTTTTAATTCTCAGTGTGAAAATTTTTCGAAATATAGTTTATCATAGTTTTGACGACAACGGTTTACCATACATAACCCTGGTTCATCAACTTTCTGCTTAGACACTGGTGACGTTTTATAAAGTCTGAGTCTCAGCTGCTAGCTCTTGAATACCGAATGAGTAGGGAAATGTAAATTCCAAATGTAGATGAAATTGGTATATTGTTGCTAAGGTGAGGAAAATTTATAACTTCAAAATTAAAATTGTCTCGTTTGGATTGATATTTCAACAGACAGTCGGTATTCTAATTGGTACTAATTGTGCACCCCTACTGACCGATTTGTTTTTGTACTCGTATGAAGCAGAATTCATTCAGAACCTTCTAAAAGACAAAAAGAAAAAGCACCTTGCGAAATTCTTTAATTTTACTTTCAGATATATTGATGATGTCCTATCACTGAATAACCCATATTTCAGTCAGGACTTACATCTCATATATCCCAGTGAACTTGAAATTAAGGATACTAATGATACAAGAAAGACTGCTTCATACCTTGACCTTTTCCTCAATTTTGACACAGATGGACGCCTTCACACTAAAATCTATGACAATCGGAACGATTTCAACTTCCCAATTATCAATTTCCCATTTCTCAGCAGTAACATAATGTCTGCCCCATCGTATGGGGTTTACATATTTTAGTTGATACGTTACGCTCGTGCATGTTCACAATATACGGACTTCATATACAGAAGTGTGCTCCTTAATTACGCCGAAACTGCTCCAACAGAGGAGGAAAGATTAAAAATGACGCTCCGTAATTGTTATGGATACCATCACGAATTAGTTGATCTATACGATGTGTCTGTGTCTAAGCTAACTTACGACATTTTAACCACGTCTTAGATTGTGGTTAACCATCTACGTCGTCTGGTCTGCTAAGTACCGAACGTGACCTATTCCCGAATATGACTGTTTTGCCGATTGTGAATTCGCATTGCTATTAGACGTGTCTCGGTATTTATACATCCAACATTCATGTATTTAGTTATGATGTTTCATTTGTAATTTTTGTTGGACATTGTGTTATGTCTTATCGTTTGTGGTTTTAATTCTATTTTTATTTTTTATATGTATGTAAAGGTAAAGATAATTAATTAGCTAGTTCATTTATATGATTTTTAGTTTAGAGCAACTATATGCACAGGATTTATTTGTTTTTACACAGTTTGATTTAGAGGAAAAGCCGACATGGTTAGAAAATACAAATAACTACGCCATTACTAACACAATTATATATATTAATATGCTTGCAATGGTTAGAAAATACATCAAATAACACCATTACGAACTTAATCCCAATTTTATATTCAGTATTTAGAAATTTACCTGTGACGTCACTTTTTGTGACGTTGATACATTCGCACGACGCACAATTCATAATTTTATTGTGCTGTACTTATGTACTGTCGTAAATTAATTTTAGGTGTTCGTTGTTATTCTGTGGTTTACATGTTGAATGTACTATTATGTTGTTTATTTGTGTATTTCTCTGTCCTGAGTGTTCTTGCATTTATTTGTACTGTATTCCTTTCACGTAATGTTGTCATTTTAGCGGTATTATTTTTAACATTGCCATATAAACGGGAGGTTTGGCTAGCCATAAAACCAGGTTCTACCCACCATTTTTACTTAAGGAATGTCCTGAACCAAGTCAGGAATATGGCAGTTGTTATTAAATAGTCCGTTTCTATGTATGTTGGAGTTTGTTTTTGTAGTAGCAGTTCAGAATTTCTGTTGTTCCGTTGTTATTGTCTTGCAGTTGATGTGTTTGCCTCGGTTTTGGTTTGTAACCCGGATTTGTTTCAGTTAAATCGATTTGTGACTATTGAACAGCGGTATACTACTATTGCCTTTATTTGTCATAGATTCTGGTACTGAGATGACTGCTTATGTCAAATTCGAGGTATAAGTCTAAAATGAGGCGGAGCAAGCCGTGTCTGTTGTTTCTTTAATATCCAGTTTTGAGGATTTATTAATGGAACCCATTCAGAAAAGTTTGGATTGTTAATGGAAAGAACATCATCAATACATCTGAATGTGAAATTAAATGATCTGGCTCCTTTGATATTCTTGTTTTGACAAGTGTCTGAAGCAACTCCGACTCATATAAAAACAAGAAAAGGTCGGCAAGGAGAAGCGCATAGTTCGTTCCCATAGGAATGCAAAGAATTTGTTGAAAAAGTCTACCTCCCAATTGAACAAATATATTGTCAATAAGAAACTGATCACTTGTTCTTCGGTGTAGCATGTTTGACCTTTTTGTTCACTATTAACCAGATATGTCGTATGGTATCCCAAAGCAATAAACATCTTTGTAATGTTCTTACCACCATTCTAGATCATGAAAAATCTAACTTTGTGAAGAACCCCACTGATTCCCACAACAAATAACCGAAGACGATATCTTCAAAATGCTGGACTTTTTGTTCGACAACACATTTGTTGAGTTTGGTGGATTGGTATTTCAGAAGTTAGTCGGTATATCAATGTATACTTATTTTGCACCAATACTGGCCGACTTGTTTATGTACCCACTCGAAGCAGAACCTTGTCAAAGACAAAACGACATAACATCTTGCAAAGTGTTTTATTTTTTTTCATATTATGGATAACATTTTGTCACTCAATAACCCACATTTTAAAGAGTTTTTACTTCTCATATGTCATAGTGAACTTGAGATTAGGTATATCGTCGAAAGAAGAAAATCTGCTTCATATTTTGACGTGATAATTTCAACTTCCCATTTTCAGCTGTAAAACACCCCCTGCTCCATCGTATGGCGTTTAGATATCGCAGAAAATACATGAAGCTCATGCATGCATGTTCACACTATGTGGAAGCGCTCCTTACACATAAACTGCTCCACATAACAAATTGGTTGACCGATACGATGTGTCGGTTATTCGGTCGTGTGATCTGTAATTTTACCGATTGTGTCCTGTTCACGATGGTGACATTTTGACTGAGTTTGAATTCGCGTGTCACGTGAATCTGCTCCTTTTTGGAGTTCATGCGATTCTCTTTGTTTGTTACCTTGTTTTGTCTCTTCCTAATCGATTTACGAGATTTTAAACATCGGTAAACTTAAATACGGTTAATTTGATAAGATGTTTGATTGCCAGTATTTGAAGTGAGTTAACTTGTAGTGGCTTCGGTATATTTAATACTATGTTTCAATCAGTATACCTGAATCGATCAGATTTGGTGTGATTCGGTAGAGTAAATACGATGTTTTTTTTTTTGCCTTTACCCGAGACGAGAAGATTTGAGGGGACCGTGGTATATATTATTTTCATATACAAGTTAGTTCAGCGCTGCAAAACATTGTTACATTTGTACGAAATAAATATTAATGACAGCCATTTCAGCTAAATAAAAAATTAAAAGACGGTAAAATGTGTCATTATTAATGTTCTTGACATTTTGGAAGTATGAATGTCTGACATTAAATTAGAAGATTTCATATCGAACAATAGTTATGGTTATACACTATAAATACCATTGGAGAATAAAAACTCATAAACCGAAGATAGACCGACAAAAACATGACAAAAAAAACGGGAAAAAAACGAAAGGACATACAACAGTCTACAAAACGCTACAAAAAATCTAAAACCTGATAACCTTCCGCCGAAAGAAATCTATGGGATTTATCTTCCTGATATTCAGTAGAATCTTTATGTTTCATGTTTATGTTACATTTGAACCTTGAATTTAAACTAGGTATTTTTTTTTATAAATTCATATTTCCACAATCCACATATTATTTGTGATATATAGTAGTTAATATCTTTGTATTAATAAATTTTCTTGATATTTCATGAATTGTGAGCTAAAACAACAGAACAGAAAGGTAATAAAACTTAATTTCAACAATCCCATAAAACAACTGACAAAAATGTCGACATAAAGCAAGAGACCTCAGTATTGAGCAACAACAGACATGCAGATTAAAATCAGATAAAAACTGAAAGCAAAAACCAACCTACGATCACAAAATTGAACTGATCATTTAAGACTGTTGTTTTTTTATTTTGTTTTTGGTTTAGTAGCTTTCCTTTGCAAACTATACTCGCAAAGTATAGAGTTAAACTGTAAGATAGACCGATAAAATTTGAAAATTCCGACTGGAAGATTATAATTTCTCACACACATCGCTGATGCGACATACTTTTCTTTTGTGTATTTACACTATGTTATAACCGCTACTCTTACATCATTATTTTAAGAATTCGGTATTACTTTTGGTCAAATAGTTCATTACGTGTTTATGTCTTATTTATCAATCATTGGCTTCAAATGTTTTGGGTTGCGCGTTCCTGATGGAGGTGAATTCAGAAAAGCGATTCGGACGAACGGAATTAGTTATTTTCAATTACTTATTTTTATCTATTATGTCTGTTTGCTTTACTCACACATTTTGTCAATATAATGGAATTCTACGCGACTGTCATACAAGTGAGAGGTTGAGCTAGCTATAAAATCAGGTTTAATCCACCATTTTCTACATAACGAAATGTCTGTACCAAGTCAGAAATATGACAGTTGTTTTGCATTCGTTTGATGTGTTTGAGCTTTTGATTTTGCCATTTGATAAGGGACTTTCCGTATGAATTTTCCTTGGAGCTCGGTAATTTTGTTATTTAACTTTTATTGTGCATCTATGATAATTTGCTTGTATTTTTATTACAGAGGATTTCTATATCCCTCTCGCCCTACATTTTGGACAAACAATTATTTTCAGTCTTTTGATACTCTTTCTTCGCTTTTATTGTGCGTTTTGTGCATTGCTTTTGTTCTTACGAGAATAACTAAATGTTTTGTTAAGGCAAATGGCATTCCTGGTTACAGTTTATCCATATCTATGAGTGATACGACTCAAATTTGTTGATTTTTAACTGTCACACGCCAGTTCAGTAACAGCACTGGTTGTCTTTTTATTTCTGTTTAAATATGTGTTTCTTTTATCTGAACTCAATTTGTCGTGTTTTTGTGGTAGACATAAGCTTTTCTTTTTTTTTTAAATGACTAATAGGAACCAATTTAAGTTTCAGGTGAATTGTTAACAGTTTTCTCATTTTTTAATAATGTTTGGATTTTTTAGTATTTTGGCCTAGAGCATCACCGAAGACATTTATTGTCGAAATGCGCATCTAGTGCAGTAAAACTAATACCGTTAATGTTATTTATTAGCTTTGAGGAACTTCTTAAGACTTGCGAGAAGTGTTGATAACGGGCAAGATTTATCATGTTTAGTGGTACTCGTTGTATAACTCTTAATTAATCTTGTAAGTTTTCTCTATGGTTTTCACTGGTAGTTGTCTCATGAACATAAATTTATTTGACATAACATTTTCCGATTAATCAAACCAAACGAGGTAAATTAGAGGCAACAGAGGTTCTGAAGTTCGAAATACCCCTCAAGACATAACAAAACTAAAACTATTTTTTTCTGAAATTTTAAGATTACCTTAGCTGCATTTGGCAAAAGCTTTAGGGATTTTGGGTCCTTTATAATGCTCTTCAACTTCTTACATTATTTTGCATTTTTAACCTTTTTGATTCATGCGTCACTGATGAGTCTTCTGTAGACGAAACGCGCGTCTGGCATACAAACTTTAAATCCTGGTATCTATGAAGAGTTTATTTACAACCACTGGGTCGATGCCACTGTTGGTGGAGGTTTCCTCACGTTGATATCAACAGCCCAGTAGTCAGCATGTCTGTGTTAACTTAGATTATCATTGATATGGTCATAATTCGAAAAAAAAACTTTGAGTCTTTCGAAAAACTATGGATTATCTACCACAAGCATAAATTTATTAGAAAAAAAAACCTTTCGGAGGTTTGGGTCCTCAATGGTCTTCAACTTCGTACTTTATTTTGCCTTTTAACTTTTTTTTTATTCGAAAGTCACTTACGAGTTTTGAAGACGAAATTATCGTCTGGCGTTCAAAATTTTAATCCTATGTAAAACTGAAGGGAAAAAAGCTGACTATTACCCAAATATTTTGTGAACGACCGTTATCTATAAAGTCCAATAGGGTAGCATATAGCTCATTTTATTTGTATTAAAGAGTGAGAACAAAAACAAAGAGAAACATGAATAGCATCGGCCTTCTACGAGGTATTCATTCCTCGAGTGCAAATTTTATACTTTTCAATAGAGTAAGAGGTAAAATTTCGTGAATTTCGGTTTTTTTTAAATTTATTTATAAGAAGATGAATTTAACCTACATACACAAAGAAAGGTCATAATTATATTTTTGTCAGCCAAATTTGTCTTTTTAACTGATGACGTGAGAAGGAAATACTCCAAGGATTCGAGTTCATTTGCAAAATATCTAAATAAGATTTGCGATAAAGGTCATTTATTCAGAAACCATAAAAACATGATACAACTGACTGTTATGAACAATTATGTAATAAACCAAAACTGAATAAATGACAATAATTTGCAAAGGTGGGGAATAAATACTGCCACCTTCAATAAACAAATTACAAAATGTATAAACAAACAAATATTGTACAATAAGATATTGAAATCATCATCTTATGAAATTCTAAATTTTCAATTTAAAAAATAATACATATATATATATATATATATCTGTTAAAGAATCAAGGGAGTAGGTGGGTGGGAAATTTAAAATCTTCACTTTTCTTGAGAAAACAAAAATTGCGTCCGCTAGCATTCAGTGCAATTGCGAGAATGCTGGCTAATCTAAACACATGTGAAGAGATAACATGCACCTAATCCTCATTGGTCAATTAGATATCAGGGTAATTAATCTTGACCCTGATCGTGAGATGACCATACTGGCATTAACTGCCTGTAATCAAAAACTTACATAATTCACAGACAACCCCATGCAAATTTACAGTTTCTTGTACTCTTGATAAGAATAATTTCCTGACAAAAATGTTTTTATGTACCATAAAATTATTTTTGTCAGCCAAATTTTTCTTTTTAACTGATGACGTGAGGAGGAAATACTCCAAGGATTCGATCATATTATTTATTCCTAAAATTACTTTGAAGTTTGAAGGTTTATTCTGTATATATTTTTTTATTGAATTAGGAGTAAAGATCACAATCATAACAGAAAGAATATTTTCCTCGATTCTGACATTGCCGAATTCGACTTATCACCTTTTTTTTAAAATTTGATATAAGCAATACAGAAGGGTCTCATTGGGGTCTAAGCGTGACCCGGGATTGCCGATTTTTTGTAAGCGTGACACGTGAAAGTCAAATTATTGTGCCGTGAATACGGGAAATGAAGTATAGCGGGACACGGGAAATTACAAAAAAATGAGGATTGCTTACATACATAGTGTAAGCGGGATACGGGAATCTGACAAAACAGTAAGCGGGGATCCGGGATCAGAACCTCCCAATGAGACCCCCATACAACAGCTGACACTATTGGAGCGAGAACTTCGTATACTTCTGGGGCACATGAGTTCATCCTTGGACTTTGGACAGGTGTGTGTTACTAAAGTTTTGTTTCCGTCAGGTTTCTTTTGGCACTCATGGTGTTGTCTATATTTCTTCGACTTATGTTTTTTATAGCCACCTTGGTATCTTCTCACCGCCCATTTTAGTTATAAAAGTGTACACAATAAACTTTAAATTATACAAAAACATATACATAGCAAAACAAGAAAGGCAACAAATCTTTGCAGACCAAGTTCTATTTAATTTTATGTTCTAACATACATTTTGTTAAATATTAATAAATTAGTCTACAGCTTTCAACCGAGAGCTGAAATGTCGAAAATTACAAGTCGGAGATATATTCCAGCACGCGTGTTGAATATAGATTTGGAGAGACAACAGAAAACAATTTTTTCTATATCTTTCTTTTCAGGATCTCCGATTTTCTTCATTTTTGTTAAAGTTTTAAAATATTTTGATATTTGGATTGAAAACCTAGTAAACATTGGAGAAACGATTTTCAAATTTACAGGATTGTATGTCCTTGCTATCAAAAACATCGAGCTAAGATCACTTTCTAATCCTATCATTAGTTTAAAAGATGAAGTTATTTGATTTTGAATTACAAATAAAGTAACGGTTGTGTTGCATGTCTACAGTATATAGCATTAAATTATGTCATTTAAAATTTTAGGATTGTAATTTTTTTTTACAACTTCCTTTGATAGTCCTTTACATTTCAATATAAGTATCTTCAAAAATAGGATATAAATGTTTTGTATTATTATAGTTTAACTTTTCGAGGTTATTTCGTTTTTTTTATTTGACGCTAGCCTAAAATGATTTAAACCTCTGGAGTATAGATGCTAGTATAAGGATGTGTTATAAACGGCAATAAAGATTGCTAAAACAGGTACATATATTCTAAACGCATTACAAAGTTTACCGAATGTAAGTGTATCTATTAGAAACAGCACGTTATTTTCCTTCTTCTAATGTTTCCTTATTTTCATCGCTTACATCGCCCTGGGTAACATTTTCCTCCTCATTTGATTCTGTTGTTTCTACCTCGTCACCTTTATCAACCTCAAATTTGTCCTCTCTTGCTTGATTTTCGGCATCCTCTACTTCTTCTCCAGTTTCACCACCGTCGACTTCATCAGAATGTTCTTCCACCGTTTCACTATCATCGACTTCATCAGAACGTTCTTCTTCATTATCGAAATCCATCGGCATCGGTTCATTAACGAACTCCTCTTCTTCACCATTCATCATTAGATTTTCATCAAATTGTCTTTGTCCAAAAGAAATTAAATCTTGAAGTTTGCCAATCATTTCAGATTGATCCTCTAAGACGTCACCTATCTCTTCAATCTGTTCTTGTATGGTATTTATTTTCTTTTCATTTCTGTCAGTTTTTGTAATCCATGTGTCTACCATTTCCTCAAAATCGGAATCATGTTCTTCTGTTTGGTACGAAGAATCTCGTTCTTCTGTTTGGTACGAAGAATCTCGTCCTTCTGATTGGTACGAAGAATCTCGAAACCAGGGTTTTGTGTATGCCAACTGAATCGTTAAACACATAACTAACGAAAATTTCAACATCTCGAGCAAAGAAATATTCACTGTATGTACTATTCTATCTAAGTTAGAAATGAAACGCTTTAAACAAATAGCTTTGAACTTTATAATTATTTTGATTGAAGTTAGGGTGAAAAGAGGGAGTCTGAATGAAACTTATTTATTTGAAATATTGGTCATCATTCAATAATTATCTCATAGACATTTGTTGTGCTAAAGCTTATATAAAAACTATATAATCGGAATGGATACAGAATAGAACCTGACTTTGACTTTCCAAATATACAATGACCCTAGGAGAAACCCCTGGTCAGTTTGACTATCCCACAAAACAACCCTAGGATTACCCGGATTTTCTCTCTATACTTGACAAGTACAAGTACATTACATGAATTGCTTCAAGTTGTCTTGTCACTCAAAACACTAATCACCTCAAAAGCCATCTAAGATTTCCGGAAGTTATCTCATGTGTGGTACGGATTTAAGTCACTTAGCAGAAAGATTTTAATTCCCAGGTCACACATCTTCAATGTCTTCAAACGAACTACATACCTATAACTGGGTAATCACTCTACGGAAACCCTTAAATGTCTAAACCACACATCTGAAAGCTTCGTCAATATCAATAAGAAGTCTACCGGCTGTGAATGAATCGACTGACTTTTCATCTCAATTCTTTACTTTATACTATGTGCACTTCTCGTTAACATGACTTTCATTCTAAATATCAACATCACCATCGAGGAATGATTTTTAGACCAATTAGTCTAAGACTGTTAAAATGTCTTTTATTTTTTATCGATCATTTGAAAAAAAAGCCAGTCTGGATCAAGCAGATTTCCTGTAATACATGATTTCAAATCCAATGTGTGTTTTGTCTAGATTATACCAGCATCATCCTTCAACGTATTATAAAAATACAATTAACATTAATACATATCTCACAATAAAACATAATCATATTGACGTTCGTTTATTTTTAACCTGCAACAAAGAAATAAAGGGTAAAACCACTGACATGATAATACATAAAATATCTTTATGACCATAGGAAAGTTTATTTTCGTTCCGCCAGGTATAAACTCCTGTTTGAGTTCGTTCTATCCAATTTTTAGTTTTCTGTGTAGTGTTTTGTTGACAAATATTTAGTCGTTTGGAAATTTTCTTTTAGTCACAATGTGATTGTCTTTCGTCGACTTATGGTTTTTAGTTAGCCATTATGGCATCATTACTTGCGGGATTTTCTCGCTGCGTTAAAGACCCAATGGTGGCCATGGGCTGTTTTTTTTTCCTTTTTGGTCGAGTTGTTGTTTCTTTGACACATTCCCAGTTTCCATTCTTTATTCTATTCTACTACTTTTTAAAAGTATACAGTAGCAAACTACGTCTCAGCAACATCTTCATCAATATAACAAGGTATGGGGAAATTAAATGATAAATTACTGTGGCAAGAAGTCAAATACATTCAATTAAGATCAATGTAAACAAAACCTTCAACAGTGTATCAAAGTCGAAAGCAATAATGACAACCGAAAACATAATTAACATTACAGCCAAGTCAAACAATATAGACAGTGTGACAGTGGACAACACAATAAGATTAAAACCAACAGAACACCAGTATTACTTCATTTAATCCAAAATATTAGAGCTGACAATATTCAAACATTTCACTGATCAACACCCCAGTATGTAATTCATACTACCAGGAAACAAAGGATAAATTTACGGAACTTTTAGAGGTGACAGAGAAGTAAATATTCATAGAACAAAACCATCAACACAATTAACATGTCAACAGATGACATGTTAATATAGATGACAGTAAAGGCCTATTGTGACATATGATACCGCAAACAGAACCATTAACACATCAACCAAATCAGAAGAAAATAGAGGAGTTTGGGAAAATCTCAGTCAGAAGACACAAACGAGATTATGTACGAAACACAACACAGCCTTCTGCATTTTTTCACCTCAAACAAATATCCGACAGGGAAATTTAAGATTGACACACAACACAACTCTACAACAATGTTAACGAAATAGTAACTAAATCACAGTACATTACAGGTGTCGGAATAAGTCAGTTATAAGGGAAAAAAACAAACAACTAGACAACCTGAACTCGTATCAACATGACAATAGAGATTACAGGAAAAGTATAAACAAAAAAGACACAAAACATCAGAAATTACGTCAGAATCCAACACGATCACAAAGCAATGCAGTTCACATGGGAAGTCAGTGAAAACAAATACACCATCATAAACAGCTGGTAAACATCTCTAACAACTTACTGGAGGACGTTGTGACCAGGAATGCAAACCAAAACAGAACCCAACACATCGGGAAACGAGGAAAATCAATAATGACAGATGTCAATACACAACCAGATAAAAATATCAACCAACTCACTTAACGATTATTGTGATCGTAATTGTTATATCAAACACAAAACTTTTGTCTCGAGTTAACCTAATGAAGATTATTCAACAAAAGTTATAAAATAATACACTACACACTAATTAACAGGACCATGGCGATAACAATGAGAGTCAATTATGACATAACACAGCTCAATCAAAATAAATCAACATGTCAACCAAACCAAAAGGACTGTTGAAGTGACGAAGAAAGTAAAAAAATGACACAATACAACACACACGAAATAATCAACATTTCAACCAACTCATATGACCATGGCGGTAACTATCAAAAGACAAGTCACATAACGCACAGAATTAACATAAATCAACAGTTCAACTTGACCAAAGGACTGTTAAAGTGTCGAAGAAAGTTGTTATGATAGGACACAACACTCAATATAATCAACATTTCAACCACCTCACACGACTCTAGAAGTAATAAAGTCCGACAATAATGACAGAATGGACAGATTACGGCACAATCAACTTAACTAAAATTTAAACCAACTCATATGACTGATGAAGTAAAGAGGAAAGTCAATAATGACAGACCTCAACACAATCAACATAATCATTATTTCAACCAACTTATAGGATCAATGATTTAAAAGAGGAAATTCATTTAGACAGAACACATTACAATCAATATGTTCAACAGTTTAACAAACTCATAGGATAATATAGGAACTGAGGAAGGTCAATAATGACATAACACATCACTATCAACTTAATCAATATTTCAACCAACTTTTATGACTGTTGATGTTAAGTGAAAAGTCAATAAGACAGAATACATCACATAATACATAATTCATAATACATAAGGAAATGCCTGTACCAAGTCAGGAATATGACAGCTGTTTTCCATTCGTTTGATGTGTTTGAGCTTTTGATTTTGTCATTTAATAAGGGACTTTCC
The DNA here is from genome assembly GCF_021869535.1 of Mytilus californianus. Lineage (NCBI taxonomy): Eukaryota > Metazoa > Mollusca > Bivalvia > Mytilida > Mytilidae > Mytilus > Mytilus californianus. The sequence continues at coordinate 119,759,237 of NW_026262701.1, forward strand.
AATTTGATTTTTCCCGGAGTTTTGTTATTTTACTTTTTTTTCACAATCAACATGAACAATAGTTAAACTATTTCTTCAGAAAATGTCTGTACCAAGTCAGAAATATAACAGTTGCTTTATATATACTGAATTTACATGGTAGGGAAAACAATACTGTCAAACAACACAACAATATGCATCATCTGAATCACAATTAATTCCATTACAACAGAGCTCACAGGTACCAGAGACATATATATATACAAGTCTAAATTGAAAACAACGTTCAAACCTATGACTGCGTTGGATAAAAAACCACAATTTTTATACGTGTGCATGCAAAACAAATTTCTTGGTAGAGGGGTCTAAATACAGCACAAACAACATTTTCCAAAAAACCAAAAAGTGAAAAAGTATATTTTAACAAAACGCATTTGACTAGCAGGTCGAACAACGGATGTTCTTAAACCCTGCTGACTGCCATGGCGATTGCCAAATAAACGGATCACAGATGTAACAAAATGGATCTTAATTTTAATCTAATACCAAATATAAAACAAAAAACTTGCGGAAAAGATGGTATACCGCAAACATGAGGTGCAAAAATTTGTACACCATATCCGGATTTCGACAATTAGTGTCTCTTCAGTGATGTTAGGAATCGAAACGGTATTTGGAAGGCCATATAATTTACCTCAATTTGGTATTGACTCTTGAATTTTGAACAGTCGAAATAGGATGATATTTAGTATATATGTCTCTGCAGGTACTTATAAAAATTAAAACAACACAAAAGTACGAGAGGGAAAATAAGAAAATGTTTATAATGACACACGTCTGTTTGTTTTATTCCCGCATCGTTGTCAATATAATGGAATTTGATGCGACTGTCATACAAGTGAGAGGTTTAGCGCTATAAAACCAGGTTCAATCCATTATTTTCTACATAAGAAAATGCCTGTACCAAGCCAGGAATATGACAGTTGTTGCATTCGTTTGATGTGTTTGTGCTTGTGATTTTGCCATTTGATTAGGGACTTCCCGTTTTGAATTTTCCTCGGAGTTCAGTATTTTTGTGATTTAACTTTTTACACAACCATCATAACGTTAACTTACTTACAGGACAGAAGAAATGGTAACCTCTAAACAAAAATTCATTAAAGATTTTAGGCTAATAATTTGTACGTCAGACGCATGTTTCGTCTACAAAAGACTCGCCAGTGACTCTCGAATCAGAAAAGTTAAAAAGGCCAAATAAAGTACGAAATCGAAGATCATTGAGGACTCCAAAATTCCGAAAGGTTTTTGCCAAATGCAGCTAAGGTAATCTATTTCCGGGGAAGAAAATCGTAAGTATTCTTAAAAATTCAAAGTTTTGGAAACGATTAATTTATAAATATGATAATTATATTTGACCTGTTACCAGCATCAAAATCTATTCTGAAATGGGTACAAGAAGTGAACAAGACCCTGAAAATAGAGATTTCTTATGTAGTTTATTTTACTCCTATACATAAGCAACAAACATACCATGGTTAAATAAGAACTCCTTCTTGTATTTCCAGCAAATTGTTTTGAAATTACATCTCTCACGTATGTATATCTGCATTTAATCTCAGCATAATGTTCATTATAAATTAAAAGATGGTGAGTTGTGGAGTATAAATCTATGAGACAGCAACCCAACAATACAAATAATTAAAAGACATCTAGACATAGAAACATTATTATTTTACAATGTAAGAAACTGCATAAGAAGGTTACATGTGTTTTTGTTTTTCTGTGATTTTCTGTTTTTGTAAAAGAACTGAGTTTTGAGAGAAGTGGGAACATAGAAGTTCAAATTAATATTCCTTTAGGTGACAAATGTTAAGATTACTATTTATGCTCCCACATTATTTTTCTTCCAGCATCCATCTTACTCCCTTTTTCAGTGGTTGACAATCTATCATAGATAAAGACCTAATTAAACATAAGGATTGGTAAAGAAAGTTAAAAGTCAATATCTTATGTTTTTACATATTTTATTGTGATTTTTAATGGTCAATGGCACTCTTTGAGAGCCGTTTACAAGAATATAATATATATAAACAACAATAATAATGAACTAATTGAATTTGTGTCAACAAATCTGTCTATTCTCATTTTGGCTTGGTTAAAACAGATCAACATGGCTTACATAAAAATAGAATCTTTAACATCCAATAATAAATAGTATAACAATAAAAGCTTGGATAGTGAATTTTAGTACATGTAACAATGTTTGGTTTCTATGGTAACTCCAAGAATACTTTCACACACATCAAATAGCTTATCAATTAACTATTTAATTCAAACAAGGTATGAGAGCTAGAACTTAGCTTTCCATTACCAAACAATATGACTTATGACTGAACAATATGCCACTATATCAGGAGCCAGCATTTAGCTATTCATTACCAAAAACAATCATTTATTACTGAACAATATGCCAGTATATGACTATCTTTATTTTTATCTATGATAGGCCATCTAAAGGTTACTTCTTGGAAATTTTTACTAAACAGGAAACTATTTTATTAATTTAAGAAGGTAGATGTTAAAGCTTTATTGTGTATTACAGAATACTCTTGTTCATTTCAGACTTTTTCACTGATTTCCTGTGTTTGTTAAAATAATCTAGAGACAAATGAGTTATTTAAAAAAGTAGAAACTTGAAAAGCTTGTTGAAAACTTCTGTGTTTTTGTTTGATATGCTTGATATTTCAAGGAAATTCTGTCATATACCTGTTAACATATCGCTGAGGTTAATATAAACATACATGTACATGCACACACAAACACAGATAGAACACAAAAATATGTTTTATCCCCTCAGTTCATGCATTAAGGTACAGACATATTTATGAAAAGCATTAAAACTGTTATGGTATCCTGTCATAGTTTACACGAAAAATATAGAAAAAAAAAGATTCTTACATTAAAGCAATTAACTGGTATCCTTTCTATGTTGAATCAGCAGATATAAAAAAGACCAATTATGAGGATGCTGATATTAAAGCTGTTTACTGGTATTATGTTTCAGAAAAGCATTGACATATATAAAATTAAATATTCTTATGATGGGTACATTAAAGCTGTAAACTGGTATCCTGTCTTAGTTGAGCCAGGAGATGCAGAAACATACGATTCTTAGGATGGTTACATTAAAGCTGTTTACTGGTATCCTGTGTTAGTTGAGCCAGGAGATAATGAACTGGTATCCTGTCTTAGAAGAGCCAGGAGATAAATGGAAAATGAGACTTAATAATGTTTCTGCTCACTGATTCTTTTGTTGTCATAATTATTCAACATTAATCTAACAAATGTAATTTAAATAAAAAGAATTCTTTTCACAAGATATCTTGTATTTTTTCCATACAAAAATCCCTTCCATAGAAAATACTTTAGATATCATCAAAGTATGAACAGTTAAAAAAAATTTGGTAAAAGAATTTTTGTCTTTTGGAAAATAATCATTTCATCTAGACATTTGTTAATTTGACCACAGAATACTGTTAATGTAATGTACTTAAATATCAATTTAAACTTTCAATTGTAGACCCTTGTAAGAGGGAAATAACTGATTTATGAATTTGTCACAAATTGAAATTTCATATCATCGGTAAAGAGATTTTTTGAGGAAATGGGAAGGAAAAATCGAATTTTGTCTGTTTCTGATCTCCACAACCAATAACATCAAACAGCCACTGATTACAGGTTTGGTTTCACAATAAATCCATATGAAATGCTATTGATGAATAATTAACAATACTGAAACCTTGAAAAAAAACATGTATGCACTCCTAAAGGTGAATATGTAATCATTAAACATCAAAGACAAATAAAACAAGAATTAATCAATCATTAACTTTTGAAGTTTTCCTGGAAATAATTATTTTTCTTTGTCTCTGTTACAAGACTTATAACATGAACAAATATTAATTTCTGGTTCTTTGAAGGTATCACAGCTTAAAGGTAAGATGAATAAACAGAGCAGATACCAGTATAAACAATGTCATGAGTAGTCCACAAATACAAGACATCTTAAACTAAACTTTAAGAAAAGGGGTGGCTTCAATATTTTTCAATTCAAACCTGGCGACAGCACTTTTTACAGTTGAAGAAACAGTTATTGCAGAGAAAAAAAAATTCAGAAAGTAATTGAAAAATGCTCTCAGCTTTGTTTTTGCTTCATTAATGCAATACTTAAGACTCAAGCTTAACATGGATCAGTAATAATGTGGAAGCTTCAGCAGTCAAGATCTCAAGACTCTCATTGGTAATGAAGGTCCCCATAGCAGTATCTGAAATCCTATTGATTTTAAACTTCCTCATGCAAGGCAAAGTGCACCAGGATTTCATTTTAGACAAATGTGTAGTAAAATGTTCTATTTTTTTCTGACATTCTGAATTCTTACATAATTTGGAAAAATAAACTTGAAAAGATGTTTTTTGTCAACTTGTTTTTTCACTGCAGATGTCATAAAAATCTTCAAAATAAAAGTGAACCTGTTAACAGAGAACATAAAAGGACAAAAGAACCTGAAAATAAGGGATAATATTTAAATGAATTTACCACATATTAGCCTAATTTTACAAGTTTTATTCAGATGATGTTTTTTGTAATTTTTCAAAAACAGAGAATTTCTGTTTGCTTTATTAAAGTGGAAGTGTCCTTTTACAAATAACTAATCCTTCATATACAAGTTCACTTTCTACGAAAATTATAAAAATAAGATTTTCATGTCTGCAGTCTTATAAACCTATCAGATGAAACAGGTACAAATCTTAATTAAATATATATATAAACTTAACATGACTTTCACTCTGGCCAATCAGACTGTACATATCATATTTCTAATTCAGCCATTTATTTGTGAATGTCAAGCCGACAATAACATAGAAAATCCATCGAAGTCTATTGAGAATTTAATGTAGTTTCTGAGCTCATATTGTCTGGTTTATGAAATTTTTTCGATTCCTTGGTGTTTATTAATTACAGTCTAAGGAACCAATGGTGTTTCATGTCACTCAGTACTGAATACTTTCTTTATGTTCTATACCTTATCACATGACTTAAATAAGTCGGAGAAAATAGTACAAAAATCAATTAAAATTCAATAAGTTACCTTTATCTATCTGAAAACAGAAACTTTATAAAATATCAAAGAAGAAATGCTTCTCAAATATTCTTTCATGTGTCTATAAATGGATAATTCTGCACAACTATTTTCATTAGAGGATTGGTTATTTTTTAAAGATGCATACAGAAATTTATAAAAAGTAAAATAACAAAAATACCGAATTCCAAGGAAATTCAAAACGGAAAGTCCCTTATCAAATAAACCATGATGTTAAAATTTCCTTTGGCATATATTTGTCAGATTAAAACGGACTAAGATGTCGTGTACAGATAGACTTGTTTCAAACGATAAACTCTCATGTCATTCTGAATAAACTTCATATTATATAATATGTATTCCTTTTATAGAAAGAAGGAAGTTCTACCTTAATGTAACCTGATAAGTATATCGTAAATATTCTAATTAAAAGTTTAATGAGATTATAAAAATCCAGTGTCAGTTATATCTTAATATCCTTCATGATTACATATTTTGCTTTGAACGTCAAACACTTAAATTGGCAAATGTTTTCTTTTTCCCTTTCTATTTTTGAGATATAACGACGATAATAAAACTGAGAATTAATTGAAATCAAACAAATTGTAGGTTGTAATATCAGCAAAATTTAGAATTGAGGAAAATTTCTGTTGTCTTTGGTTTTAATTGTAAAATAACGTAAAATCTTGTCAATTTGACAATCATGGATATGTTCAGAATAAACTCATCATAGATACCAGGATTGAAATTTTGTATTTGCGCCAGACGCGTGTTTTGTCTTCAAAAGACTCATCAGTGGCACTCCAATCAAAAAATGTTAAAAAGGCCAAATTAAGTACGAAGTAAAAACAGTCCATCCTTCAAACATTGTACATATAGATAAATCTTCTTTTAGTATTGACTGCATACAGATCGATTACAGCATCCTAACAACAACAACTGTTTGACAGGTCATTTTCATCCCAATGGTTTATTTAACCCTACTGAATCTTGAAAATAATTATGATAGATATATTTTTCTGGTCCAAAATTACCCACATTATAAAGTCCGAGATAAATATCTGATAAAATAGGCTGTAATTATTATAATTATTTATATGCATCAAAATTACAGTAAAAACTTGACAGGAAGAAGACAATTTTATATAATCGTGGGATAATAAATCCTCTTTATCAGACCTCCGTAATTGCAGTAGTCAATATCGCCGGAAAAAACACAATAAAAAACAATGATAAGGTGTTCAGATTTCATATCAGCTGGTGCTTGACTCATTTATCCTTGAAAACATCAGTTAGAAGTATACAACCAAAAATTTCTAGAATATATTTTTTATACCAGGAGCTTATTTCTGTGCATACCTAATACTTAAAGTTTGACCACTGTTAATAGTAATCTAAAGTCATACAGCAGTATCAAAATATCTGTGTAAACAAACAAGGCACTAGACAAAATACGCTGACCACAGAATGACTAAAATACTGTTCTTAGATCACCTGATTAACCAGTTACAAATCACAATCCTGTATATAAACTTAATATATATTGTCAAGTACTGTAAATTCACGCATTATTGCGAGGTTTTTATTAATGCGAATAATGCGACTCAGTTAGTATCGCAATAATAAGAACTTGCATTTAGATAGCTAAACCATTGATCTATATGTAGATTTTTCTAAAATCGCAATAATTGAACTCGCACTCTTGTCCATTTTTGAAAAATCGCAATAATAAATGCACGCAATAATATCTGTATTTACAGTATATAATCTCCTTTTCACTTTATAATAAGCAAACAAAAACAAAGCATTTTAAAACATACAGACATAACTTAGATATTTCATACAGGTGCATATCCTCAGAATTAAATTTTTTTTATTATTCAGGATGACGGCATAAATGCAAGTATTTCACTAAAGAAAACTATTACATAGATGAAAGACATGGAAAATAATATAACATTGTGAATGTTGTAAAAAACATTCATGGATCAGCTTAAGGAATATCTTTAATACTGTTTTACTATTTATATCTTTAAAGGTTATGAGAATTCTTCTGATCACCAGGTACACAAATACATGTAAATACAATGAATATCTTATAAAGGTAAGGATTTACTATGACAAAAGTTGACACAAATTATAAATCTATAAATACCCAGGCAAGTGACCAAGAAATAATTATCAAGATGAAAAATTGTTTCCATGGTAACACATATTTAGCTTAGAAACTGTTGATACCCCTCAGCTCCCGTAAATATAACATCAATCCATATCCTCATGGCCTCTGGTGATGGCGCCACCATGTAATATGTCCTATCAAATGTCTTTACACAAAACGTCAGTTTATGATTGGGACTTTTTACTGTCCGTAAGTGATCCACGTAAACTTCCTCTATAGCTTGAAAATATATTCCACCTTTAGCTCTTGTTTCTGTCTTGTCCGTGTAATACACTAATGATCGCTTTACACGATCAAACACAAACCAACGTTTATGCCACGTTTTGAACTTGTTCCCCATTTTATGTAAGAATCCCCGACAGCTTGTCGGGGTAACAGTCACGTGTGGACAAGTGTCTAAATGATGTCCTGCTGTTTCTATGTGTGTCTTCAGATTAAACTCCTGGTTACGTACTGGTAGATATCTTGTTAATGGGCGAGCCTGAAATAAAAATAGATTTTTATAAATTTTATAAAGGTACAATTATTAATGCAATAGAAAGAGAAATAGTATATGTATATATATATGAAGAGTATGTATGACATACCATTGATGTTTGACATGCTGTTGAACTAACATCAATACACTTTTGTTTAATGAAAAATTGGTCTCTGGAGGCTTCCCTCTTTTTCCCTAGATGTGCTTCAGTGGCTTTAGAATTCATTTGTTTAAACCAGAAATCTTTTTTAAGTATGTTAATACAAAAGTAATAGACTTTTTTCATATTACTTGTTTTTGACTCCGGAGTATATAATATTTCTACACGTTACCTACTGTGTAGTAGGACATTCTGCTACTCAGTCAAGTAAGAGCAACTAAAAAAAGTAAAATTAAGCTTACAATGTATGCAATTTGGGGGAAATAATTATCTGTTTTTTGTTATCTTTACACGACAAAATCATCTGAAAACAGTAACTCATCCCTCTAAATTGCACAAATCATAAGCTTGATTTTACTTCTTTTAGTTGTTCTAACTTGACCGAGAGTCAGAATGTCCTACCACAAAGTCAATAAACTGTGGAAAAATTATATACTCCGGAGTCAAAAGTTGGTAATATAAAAATAGTCTATTGTATTTGGTATGTTGCTTCATCATTATTCATGCATTACAACTTCAAGTAGAATATGAAGCTCTGCCCTCAGTCATGCTAAAGTGATTTTCATATTTTTAACAATTTATTTTTTAAGTCTATAAATCCTGATCACTGTATCTCATTTGCAAGGATATATAGTAAGTCTTAATCTTTTTTAATCATGTCATTATAAATCATAAGTAATAATTTAGTAATTACATTGTTCCATGGAAATTGTTCTGGTCAGATAAAATTAGAAGAAATCAAAAAGGGAAATCCACTCTCATATCCATTTAGTAATGTGGCATTTAGAAAATTTTAATATTTTTGATTGTACCTGAAGTATGTGTAACATATCTCATGTTAATATTTTAAAATCTTGTTTTTTTCCCATCTGTATATTCATATTGCTCCTTTGGCCTTATCATTCCATAACTAATTTAGTGGAAATTGCTTAGATTAGCAACAAACTCAAGTATTGTTCAGATAATTGTAAAAATATTTTGAAGCAAAAATCAAAAGAAGAGAGTAATTCAATGTTGATTCAATTAGACAGATTTAAACAAATTACAAATTAAAAAAAAATTTCTAGGATAAAATCAATAAAATTTAATTAAACCCAATTGAACATGATGTACTTTTAATAACTAAAAATTAAAAAAGATCTTATTAGGTCTGTTTGACTACTCCTACACAAGATTATCATTGATTTCACTATAAGCTGAGCAAAGACAAAGAAACCATAAAAGCTTGCTTTAATTAAAATCGCTTAGAAGATATAATTAGGGGTAGATAACTCTGTCGGAATCTCCAGCATGGTTAATAAATAAAACATGAAATATGTACTTTTTATAGTGCCATATAAAGATTTACTTGATGACGATGTGAATTATTAATGTTTGATCAGACTTAACGATTGTGTTTAACATTTCCCATGAGACTTTGTAACATGATAATGAATCCAATCTGTGTTTTTATATTGAGTTTTGGGGATATATACCAGAGTATAGCACCAAGACTGGTCTTCCAGAAATAAAGCCAAATCAATGATAATTTCCTTTGAGAAGTTTTACTGTTAATATATTTTGTATTTTTTTATCTGGAAAGTTATTATAGTAACACACTGTTAATGTTTTAACACATGATTCATTAAATATTTAAATCTTTTCTTAGTTCTTTGGGTTACAGAGACAGTTTTTCATAACTTAATATTGTTAATCAGAGATAAATATTCCCCAAATTACCATGTGATAATTTGTACGAAAAAATTTCTTTGTTTGAATTTTTGTAACTAGTTTAAATCAATGAAAATCATTATCACTGTAAAGAAATTCATTTTATGTTACAGCTTTGACTCAATTGCCTTTTGTTTGCTTTGGTCTTGTTCTTTATAGTAATAATATTTTAAGGAGTTTTTTTAAAGTGTTATGCTTGTGAGTGATAGAAACCTTGATTACTTATAATTCAAATAAAATGTACTAAAATTTATGTCCAGTCAAAACTTTAGAATTATTTATGAATTTATTTTCGTTACATCATGAATGGGTTTATACATAGATAAAACATTTAGGTTGCCATGACACTCACCAATGAAATAAGACAAAACACACAACATTGGCATTATCTATCTTACAGAAGACAGTATCCAACATTTATAAGACAAATTCTACGCAATATTAATTTGAGCACACTGCTCAATATCTTGAGTTTGAGGACACGTTTTAATAACATAGCTGTTATTTCTTCAGAAGATAATCACCTTCCCAATGATTTCCAGAATAATTTAGATTGTTTAAGTACTGCTTCCTAATTTAGACACTTCTAGACAGTTAAGTTTTATTTCCTGAAGAACAATTAGTTTTAAAGTGTCAGTAATCCATATGTTGGTATATGGTAAGATTTACCCAATATTGTAAGTGGATTATAACTTTTACACTTTGTATTTCCTTAATATATTATGTCATTGTGTCATTACTTATTTACTGTATACAGTTTACATTTTATGATTATGTATTGATTTTGGTATCCCTAACACTGGGCCTTTAACTGTTAGAAGTACCTGTTTAACTTGTGATTATGTATTGATTTGGTATCCCTCGCACAGGGCCTTTAACTGTTAGAAGTACCTGTTTAACTTGTGATTATGTATTGATTTGGTATCCCTCGCACAGGGCCTTTAACGGTTAGAAGCAGTACCTGTTTACATTTTATGATTATGTATTGCTTAGGTATCCTAACACAGGGCCTTTTACTGCTTAGATTTTATGGTTATGTATTGATTTTGTATCCCTAACACAGGGCCTTTGACTGTTAGAAGTAGTACCTGTTTAACTTGATGATCACGCATCTTGATTTGTTGTTGAACTAATTCCTCTCGTAACATTGTTTCTTCCTGAAGTTTCCTCTCCAATGCTTCTCTCTTTGAACGTTCCTCATGCAATGCTTGCATTTCCGATTCTCGCAGTCTGACCTGTCAAATAAAAAAACCCTCACTTATTGAATGAACACAAAAAAATATTTTGTTAGAAAAAGCTTTATCTGGGAATACAGTTATCGTCCTTTGATTTTCTGTAAACTACAATTATAGTTCCTAGTGTGGGCAGTGTATTAGATGCATTTTTTTTATATACACCTTACAAATCTTATTTTTTTTCATGTTTTATGCATAAAACAGCAAGTAGTGGGATGAAATTATCTGAAGAAAAAATGATAGGGTCATGAATTTTATGGTAAAGTAGTGATTTGATCTAGTTGAAAAATGTTGAATATAAGTATATCTGAACCTGTCAAACTGATATAAAGACACCTTTAAAAAACACAAAATTATACATATTTTGAGTTAAAGCTGGTAGACTTTTCTATAATTTTGATATAAATTTCCAAAAAGGAACACACTACACTGTAAGAATCTTATTGAGAAAACGTTAGTAGAATGCTCTTATCATTCTAAAGAAATGCACAATAAATTAATTGTGACCTTGTACCAGCTGGTTTCTAGTCAATGAAATAAGGAGAAATACACATATTGGATAGCTCGGATTTTTATGATCACTGCAAAATTTTCAAACAGACCTTAAAAACTTGTGTGTTTAAGAAATATCTATTAAGAAATTTACAGGCAAAAATAGTTCTTATTAATGTCAATACTTTTTGTAAGGTGGCTATTTGAACAGTTTGCATAGCTGTCCTATGATCGGTCTAAGAAAATCTGTTATCAATATTCTGATGTCTAACAGTAACATGTTGATACAGTAGTTCGTGATCTGATATTGAAAGAGGATCAATTAAATTGTTTCATGTACAGATGTTTTAGAATTTCTTTTTCTATAAAGATAAAAATATGAGTAGTAATGCAATTGTATGGAAAAAACCATTTTGGAAGAGTGACCTGGTAAAAATTAGGTAACACAAAGTGTGTGACACTGCTACAGGGTGAAAATCAAAAGTGGAAAAGGAGATATTAAAATTGGAACTAAGATTGATTAAGGCATGTGGTTAGAAACTTCTTTGTCAAGGGGAAAAGACAAAAAATAATATTTGAATGGTCTAACTTGAGTCAATGGAACTAGCAAATAATCTGGCTATTTTGGGACAACGGGACTAGTGAAATAACCTGACTATTTTTGGACAATTGGACCGTCTGATTTGTCTGATAAAGAGCATGGCTTTTTTTTAGATTATTTGAGTGGGGAGCAGCAATTAAATGACACAAAACAAAAAACATCTAGATCGAGATATGGTCTTTATGCATGTTAAAAACCACCTTATTATAAAGGTGATTTTTCTCCAGTTTGACTTTGTGAAAATGATACTACTGTTTTCTTGATTATAAGTGAAAAAAGGGGATTTTTTTTTGGCTACATACACTATTTTTAATGTCATCAATAATGCATGTCTGCCGTTAATAAATGTCACACCTTTTCAGTACATGATTTTCATGAGAAATTTAAACACACAATTAGTTGAAAGAGAGGGGGATAAAATGCCTTTCATATTTATGCAATTAGAAAAAATAAATGGAGAATGTGTCTATGGGACACAGATGCCCCCACTTGCATACAACATTATAAAGGAGCATAACATGAGAACAGTAAAAGTGATGGCACCAAAATTCGAACTTGATCTGTGTTTTGTGGTAATAAGCATTGTGTATAAGTTTCATAACATTTGGTTCAGACAAACTAATGTTAGAGAAAGGAAACCAAATTTGGGACGTATGTTCATACGGATGGACAAGGGTAACAATTAATGCCCCCACCGCAAAAATCTCTGGAAAGTTAGTAAGCTGTGATGTAGTATAATACAATAAATGACTTCAAAGGACTGAGTCCATGAATAATTGGAGATGCTGACCACAGCTGTTAGGACACAGAACATCAGGTTTTATAATGTCAGTCTGTGTCAATTTACTTAACTGTCATCACTCCTGTAACATGTAAGTTAATTAAAGGTCCAGTCCCAGGAGATTAATTAATGGTTTACTGGTATATGTCTGTAAGGGGATTCCGACAATCAGAATGAATAGTCAAATCATAAGTTTAAAAGTCAGAGACTAAAAATATCTATTAAATTTCCATTAAATATTGATCTTGATATCAAATAGCATCCTATATAAACTTGACATTCTAACAAACTCTTATTGCAAAATTCTAACAAACCTCCCTATAGCAATATATTTAATTTCAGGCAGGATTTCTATGTATAAACATGGCTGTATGTTCCTATTATAATACCGTTCAATAGGGGCAAATTGACTCAAAATGAATAATTTTTTAGAAAGTGGTCTTATATAAAGTTGACTATTGATGAAACAGGCCTTAGAAAGGAGTAGTCTCCCTTGAAGGGCCAAATGAAAAGAATCATACTGATCAAACATGTCATGAAAGGGGGATGGTAATTCTTTATTAGAACCATTTGAGAGGAAGACCACTTAATATTGTATTCAATTTTGTAAAAAAGAGAAGAGTCATTTTCTTCATTAAAAGTTATTTGTTTCAGAATTTAAATGAATTTTGATTACAGTATGATATTAACAGTAATGTCACATCATTATATTCATATAGTCGCTGTTCTAAAAAGTTTAAACCAACTGGGGAGTCTTTTGTATTAGCTGCTAAAAATATGACCATAATACAATAGATTCTGAAATGACAATTGTCAATCTTCCACACATTAACAACTTTTTCATGTGGAATTCTGCATGTCCTATTAATTTACTCTGGGAATTAACTTCATAAAAATAAACGTATCAGTCACGATGACATTTTGTTAGACTAAGTAAAGGGAATACATATTGATAGAAATGTGATGTGAAACAATATTTTCCTCTGTAGAGGATATATATGACAATGAGATAGAGTTATTAAATTTCCCTATCTACCATGGCTCAGCATGATAATACTAAAATCATAAATCGTGAAATGTCTCTTCATTTTAATATAAAATCTGTCACCTTATAAAAAAAAATCATATTTTTTTTTTTTCAAATCGTGCATGCCATCAACAATTTATTTGTCATTAGTGCATGTAACAATTTACCGCAATGATTGCAGGACAAATTAGTTTGTATCCTGTCATCCTTCCATTAAAATCCAACATTATCAAATTTACTAGTTATGTACAATTACCTGATATTGTTCAATCATTGATTTGTAGAGTGATGGAATTCTGTTGTCTAACTGTTAATAAAGGGCTGTCAACATTGTCAACAGCAAGATTAACATCTGACTGTTCTCAACATGTATGGGGGGCTAAAGGTGTCATTTACAAACAAGTCATATTGTTAACAAGTTGTAAAAAGAGGGGAGGGGGGGGGGTAAGTAATCTTCACAGAGATTATCCTGTCAACAAATTTTGCTGTCAAGTTGTATTGGGGATATGGGTGATATTTTTACAATAATCATTCTCAACAAGTTGGAGGGGGAGGGGGAGGTGGGGGGCTATAGGTTTCATGGTAGCTTTAGGTGACATTTTCTTTTGCTCTATTTCTGAGCTTTTAAAATCTCCAACCTGATCCTCTCTCTATCAGTGACATTTTCTACTGCTTTAACGCTGAACTTGGGCCAGTAACTTTTCAAATTTCCTACCTGATCCTCTATCAGTGACATTTTCTACTGCTTTAACGCTGAACTTGAGCCAGTAACTTTTCAAATTTCCTACCTGATCCTCTATCAGTGACATTTTCTCTTGCTGAGCTTGAACCAGAAACTATTCAAATTTCCTACCTGATCCTCTATCAGTAACATTTTCTCTTGCTGAGCTTGGGCCAGTAACTTTTCAAATTTCCTACCTGATCCTTTATCAGTTACATTTTCTCTTGCTGAGCTTGGGCCAGTAACTTTTCAAATTTCCTACCTGATCCTCTATCAGTGACATTTTCTCTTGCTGAGCTTGAGCCAGAAACTATTCAAATCTCCTACCTGATCCTCTATCAGTGACATTTTCTCTTGCTGAGCTTGAGCCAGTAACTTTTCAAATTTCCTACCTGATCCTCTATCAGTGACATTTTCTCTTGCTGAGCTTGAGCAAGAAACTATTCAAATCTCCTACCTGATCCTCTACCAATGACATTTTCTCTTGCTGAGCTTGAGCCAGTAACTTTTCAAATTTCCTACCCGATCCTCTATCAGTGACATTTTCTCTTGCTGAACTTGAGCCAGAAATATTCAAATCTCCTACCTGATCCTCTATCAGTGACATTTTCTCTTGCTGAACTTGAGCCAGTAACTTTTCAAATCTCCTACCTGATCCTCTATCAGTGACATTTTCTCTTGTTGTGCTTGAGCCAGAAACTATTCAAATTTCCTACCTGATCCTCTATCAGTGACATTTTCTCTTGCTGAGCTTGAGCAAGAAACTATTCAAATTTCCTACCTGATCCTCAATCAGTGACATTTTCTCTTGCTGAGCTTGAGCAAGAAACTATTCAAATTTCCTACCTGATCCTCAATCAGTGACATTTTCTCTTGCTGAGCTTGAGCCAGAAACTATTCAAATTTCCTACCTGATCCTCTATCAGTGACATTTTCTCTTGCTGAACTTGAGCCAGTAACTTTTCAAATCTCCTACCTGATCCTCTATCAGTGACATTTTCTCTTGCTGTGCTTGAGCCAGAAACTATTCAAATTTCCTACCTGATCCTCTATCAGTGACATTTTCTCTTGCTGAGCTTGAGCTAGTAATCTTTCAAGTTCCATTAATTTCTCCAAATTATCTTCGCCACTACTTAAACTGAAATAAAGTACATTTATAATTAAGAAGAATAATTAACCTATTGATCTTACTCCTAGAGAGGATGTAACACTACAACAAGTTTATTGTCCTTTAATTTGTTTTTACCATAATCATTAGGTCTATTTTAAGATTATATATGGAGGCATCATGATGATTCTCTGTCAATATAAAATACATTTTGACAAAACAAAGATACCACACATAGCTGTGCTCGCAACTGACACTTTAATAGGAAGAAAACAGAAAAGAAACAGAACCATGTCACAATATAAAAATAAGAAGATGTGATATGTTTGTCAATGACATGGATGTAATAGCTTTAGAGGTCTTTTATACACATAAATATATAATTAAACTTTCAAATAATAAACAAAAATTTTAAAAACAAGAAGAAAAGCAAGGTATGCCCAGCTTTTCTTTACTGTTATGTATGGAGTACAAATACATTCTATATTTCTGAGCAAATCATTTATAACTTTTATCCTACACTTCTTTACAGTAAAAAATTGTTTTTTGTACTCCCATTGGCTGCATTCTTATTCAAAACAATATAATTTGAATCTTGCTGCAAAGAGGACACCAAATGGTCTGAGAGGTATGGGGGAAGTGGTCCCAGATCAATGGTCTTAGAGGTATGATGGGGGAAGAGATCCTAGATCAATAGCCTCTGTATTTGTTTTATTCATCTTTAAAGAATCTAAAATATATAATATCACTACCTCACTTGTACTTTCTAACAACATTATGTCATACACTGACGTGACTTAACATTTCATCAAATTATAAATCTTTATACAAGACTTGGTGGATGGTTGTCTCATTGGCAATCAAACCACATCTTTTTTCTCTACATTAAAACTATGATTTTGATTTATTTTGGCATATTTTGGATATTATTAAAAAAAAATAAAAAAGGACATTCTTTATCCAAATCAAAATTCTACTGATAGTAAAAGCATGTTTTGATGTTCAGTTAAAACTCAATTCAATTTGGACACAGATGTCCTTCAATCTGAAATTAAAGACAAATACAAATACTTAATAAACATTCACATTTCACAAGGTTTCATTAGCTTTCCAATGTTGAATCTCAAAGCTAAACAATGGAAAGCAGTTCCAATTGCCACAGGCCGTTTTCTCAAATGATACAAAAGTTCTTGGAGTTATCATCTGTATAATAAATGAAGAAAATCACTTGAGGACAAAACAAACACTTTGTCAACTTCCATTTAAAAAACCTCTCCCTAGAAAATCCTCATTAAGAAAGACAAAAGCTTGGAAACTGAAGATTCCTTTGAAATGCAACCATACAACATTGTGCAACTGACCTAAGGCCATTTTTTTTTTTCTCCTTTAACATTTAAGCCAAGCTAGACAGCCACATAAAAATAACTTTCAATGTTTAATTGTCTATTAATTGTTTATTTGACAACAGAGCTCCATTATCCATCATTAAATCATAGCTATAACAGCTCGGTGGAATTAGATACATACATTGTATTAACACAATGGACACTAAGGGAAAACTCTGAAATGCTTCCAGTAATAACAATTAGTAAATGATGGCATGCAATATATAATCAATTCACTTTTTGTAAATAATTTACTGCAATATTATATCAACTTATTTCATTGTTCTGAGAGAAGGGGATATCATTGCAGCCTATTTATTAGTTATTTATCATTCTAATTTTTTTTTAATTTTAAATAAGACCATCCCTTCTGTACTAAAATTGTGTTTTTGTGGGACAGGCTATGTGAAAAAAAAAATGTTTTTGTAGGCACTGGTTTTAGACAGGTTTTTCTTATTCAAAGATATTGTGTTTGATTTTTTGAAAACAACAACAAAAGCTTTCAATAAACAAATATGAGAGTTTCTAAAGACTTCTTTTGTTTGTTGTTGTCAGAAAGTCAGTAATCTATAACTTTCTGTATCCCACTATAACACCTGAGACTACAATCAATAGAATTTGTTTTCCTAGATTTTAAATCTTTTACTTTAGTATTGATTCTAAATATAAATATAAGTAGTAAATACAAATCAGACACTAAGTACCTGGTTAAGTAGGTGACGACAAAGTACAAATACTGTCAATATATTGGAATTATAAAATGTGACTTCAGCACAATCGCTTTTATAGATATTAAGTGTGCAAAGAAACTATGAATGAATATATATGGATAAACTTACTATTATACTAGCATAATTTGTTGGGGTAACATACTATGATATCAGTAAAATTTGTTTTGGACAGCCTATTATGATACCAGTATACTTTGTTGGGCCAACATACTATAATACCAGTTGGGTTAACGTACTATGAAACCATATATACTTTACAAAAATAAGAAAATGTGGTATGACTTCAATTGAGACAACTATCTACCAAAGACCAAATAACTTAGTTGTAAGCAACTAAAGGTGGCCTTCAACAATGAGCAAACCCCATGTGCTTTGTTGGGGTAACTTACTATGATATCAGTATACTTTGTTGGGTCAACATATTATGATACCAGTATATTTTGTTGGGCCAACATATTATGATACCTGTATACTTTGTTGGGCCAACATACTATGATATCAGCTTAATGTTTTGGGTCAACAAACTATGTGTTTGTAACATGTAGTTGAACCAGTAATTATTCCACAAGTAGTGGAACCAGTCATTATTTCACAAGTAGTTGAACCAGTCATTATTCAAAAATTAGTGGAACCAGTCATTTTTAAACAAGTAGTTGAACCAGTCATTATTTCACAAGTAGGTGAACCAGATTTAATTCAACAAGTAGTTGAACCAGTTATTAATTAACAAGTAGTGGAACCAGTCATTAGTCAACAAGTAGTGGAACCAGTTATAAGTCAACAAGTAGTGGAACCAGTCATTAGTCAACAAGTAGTGGAACCAGTTATAAGTCAACAAGTAGTTGAACCAGTAATTATTCAACAAGTAGTTGTACCAGTTATAAGTCAACAAGTAGTGGAACCAGTCATTAGTCAACAAGTAGTGGAACCAGTCTTTAGTCAACAAGTAGTGGAACCAGTCTTTAGTCAACAAGTAGTGGAACCAGTCTTTAGTCAACAAGTAGTGGAACCAGTCTTTAGTCAACAAGTAGTGGAACCAGTCATTAGTCAACAAGTAGTGGAACCAGTTATAAGTCAACAAGTAGTTGAACCAGTAATTATTCAACAAGTAGTTGTACCAGTTATAAGTCAACAAGTAGTGGAACCAGTCATTAGTCAACAAGTAGTGGAACCAGTCTTTAGTCAACAAGTAGTGGAACCAGTCATTAGTCAACAAGTAGTGGAACCAGTCTTTAGTCAACAAGTAGTGGAACCAGTCTTTAGTCAACAAGTAGTGGAACCAGTCTTTAGTCAACAAGTAGTGGAACCAGTCTTTAGTCAACAAGTAGTGGAACCAGTCTTTAGTCAACAAGTAGTGGAACCAGTCTTTAGTCAACAAGTAGTGGAACCAGTCTTTAGTCAACAAGTAGTGGAACCAGTTATAAGTCAACAAGTAGTTGAACCAGTTATAAGTCAGCAAGTAGCAAACCAGTTAATATTCAACAAGTAGTTGAAACACTAATTATTCAAGATTAAAGTTCTTCTTTGAAGACCTGAACACTGATATCTTGCTTTAATATGATATGCTTTGTATCATTAATCTTATATTGATGTTGATTTACTACCTTCAAGTTTGGATTTTTTCCCAATCAAAAAATAGTGCTGGAGTATGCTGATTGTCTGATATAAAAATTCAGATCGGTATTGATCTATATAAAACATGTAATTCTTTATACAAAACTACTTTTATTCTATCTTTGGAGCATTTTTTTCTAAGCATATGTCAGTAATATGTTTATTATATCATGAAGTAGTTGAAATGTTCCCGCTAAAATATCATGTGCAACATTTGACAAAACTAGTACAAAAATCTAACAAAAGTTCATCAATAAAAAGGCAAGTTTTCCTCAAAAGAGGATCACATGAAATTCAGACAAATATTTTAAAAGATTTTCACCACAAATAAAATTTGTGTGAAAAATTATAAAGTTTTGTAAAAGTACACATCGGAAAATGTTTCATCAAATTATTCTCATATTATACACAAAAAAATCATTTGAATTTGACACTGTATCAAACTTAAATTTCTGTAAAAAATATCAAATTATGATTTTGATATATACTGTGGATTCATTTATTTTCTTGGATACCAATTTTCGTGGATCGAGGCAAAATTGTATTTTTGTTGAAATTTGATTTCGTGGTTTTGCCAAAGTCTGCATACATGCCTATAGTAAATTTGTACTTCGTTGAACATTTAGAATCGTGGTTGACCTTTACCCACGAAATCCACGAAAATTGGAATCCAACGAAAAATAATGAATCCACAGTAAGCTATGAACTTTTTGTGACCATACTTTGCATGTGTACTTTTAAATTTTTTGTACTGAATTATTTATATTGTTGGATGACCCTGTCACAATTAGATATTTTTGAAGGATTGAATTATTTCAGAAGTTAATTCTTTCAATGGAAGGAAGGTAATATTAGAAAAGAGGCAAAATTAATTCAACTTTATTGCTTATCTGAAACTTCATAGTATATCTATTTGCATCATGTAGTCTTAAACAAATTGACTGATTAGAAAAAGGATTTTGAAATTTGATAGGGAAATTTGTAACATTTAGTTTTATAGCAAAAATGTTCAATAATATAAGGACAAATTAAATTATGAATTTAATGCGACATATTACATATATGAACGACAAATTGATAAAATGAGACGACATGGTGATTCATTTAACTTTTTACTCTTACAAAAACACAACACAACGGAAAAGAAACCCTGTAAATGAAAATTTAATTAGAAGTATTTGCTGTAGTGTATGTCTTGGGGGATTTTAGGTTCTTAGTTAGACCATTACATGGAATGACTGTATTTATATGACTAGCTTACGGCAATAAGAAGAACATAGAGACAACTTATTCATTCTAGACTAATGAGTTAAAATTCTACAGGAAATAATGTGGCAGATGCAAAATTTGTGCTTTAATGACAGGAGTATAGTAATATGATGGAATGATATTAAACCAGAAAATGTATCAAGTTCAGGCACATCACTTTGACAGTTTCAGATTTTAACATCAATTTTCATATCAGTAATGTGTAAAGAACTAAGATACTGTAAAATAATGAAAACAGCCTTTTTAGTTTCAAGGACAGTAATAAAAATGTATAGGAAATATGTTTAAATAAAAAGGTTTTTTTCAGGAAGTTGATTGAAAAAAAAAATCAAAATTTAATCCCCAAAATGGTTTGATACATCTGTTTGTTTAAGCCTTTTATCTCAGCACAATGTCTGAGATTTTATGGAACCAAGAGAAATCCACATTCAAATTCAAATCTCACATTATCTAGAGAACATAAAGTGTACAGTAAAATATTTGACAAAATCAGTGTTTTATAAAGTACTTCTATGGGGAAAAAAACATATCAAAATCTAATTATTA
Organism: Mytilus californianus; assembly: GCF_021869535.1. Lineage (NCBI taxonomy): Eukaryota > Metazoa > Mollusca > Bivalvia > Mytilida > Mytilidae > Mytilus > Mytilus californianus. Next base: position 119,780,394 of record NW_026262701.1, read on the forward strand.
ATATAAAAATTTATTGACTGGACAATCACCCAACAAAAAACAGCAACCAAAATATGTGCAGCCTCTTTTCAAATCAAACTTCAAGATTTTCAACAATTGAGCTGTTCCCTATATCCATAAGTTTTAGATCATCCAGAGAATAGAAAAGTAAGTTTGACATAAAGTAGTTACAATGAAACTATTCTATTATGTGATTTACTAGTTACCCATCTTAATATAGGAGAGGCTTGAACCTTATAAGCTTGTTATTATTTATTAAAAAAATTACTAAACAATTACAGTATGACTACCTAAATGCAAGAAAGATATTGATGCCATCATCTAAAACAAACTTTTGAAACTAAGGTAAACCATCAAACCACATATACATAGAAGTACAGAAGAAAAAAATAAAATTAATTACTTATTTTTTTCTTAGAAGAAAAATATTTTGCTTCAGCATAGACGGACTTACCCTGGAGATTCTAAGTTCATAGGTCTCCCGCAGAACCAACAATAATCCAATTGAAATCCCCGTGAATTAAAATATGATGGAACTAACTCCATATCATCTATATCACTTTTACTGTTAAATTCTTGTCGACTTTTCATTTCTTTTCTAAGTGCCAAGTTTTGAAATAGTTGATTAAAATTGTGATTTTCTGGTGAGAGTAGTGCCCCTTGTTTTCTTCTATTCTGATGTCTTATAGATGGGGATAATGAATGTTCTGTATCAACACAGTCATAGTCTGTATAACTGCCAGCATGACCAGTAGAATTCAATCTTTTATGTAAACAAGCATTTTTGTCCAAGGTTACATCAAGGTTAAGCTCCTTCCTTGGTGAGTTAACCACCTGCTTTTTTAAGCAGCTGACTTTCTGTGGTGTTCCTTGTTTAGAAGAACTACCACTGTTGATTTTCTGAGGAGTTCCCGGTTTAGAAAGACAAATTCGTACATTTTTCTGTGGAGTTCTCACCAATGGTGAACCCTGATTACTGTAATTTTCTGTGACCCTAGAAATAGCCATGTCTCCTGTACTTTTCACTCGATGATGTGATAATTTGGAGTCTACTGAAGAAGTTGAATCACTATCATTTGGACTAGATATATCCACAAATCCATCATCTACCGTGTTACTTAAATTAGACTGATTTGTGTCTGAACTTTTGACATGATCATTGGTGGAACACTTGCTGTTAATTATTTCAATACCTGAATCCCGCTCAATATCTTTAACTCTCTCGTCCCGTTGATGTGAGAAAGATACATGCAGTTTGTCTGTCGGTGGAGTAAGATTATACTTATCCCCATATGTCAAATTACTAAAACCTGGCATAGCTGTTTTACCCACATCTCCGACCTGTTGTGAGATACCATTCTTTTTTCTATATTCTGATAAAATTCCACTTAAATCCATTTTTGTTCAATTAGCAGAATTCTAAATTGAGAATTAAAAGCACTTACAATACGTTAAAGCAGGTGCTTATTTCCATTTGCAATTAGATTTCTGTCCATATTTGAAAACTCAGTGTAATTGGATATAATGGTACCTGATAGCTAATCCAGGAGTACATTTTCATGTCAAATAACATGTCTTCAATATACAATTTCTAAATATTATAAAATTAATATTGTTCATCATGAATATTTAACAAGAATCAATAGAATATAAACTTTTCTAGAATTATCATTTAATGATTTAGTCGTATCGGTAATTATTCTGCAATACAACTTGCAATACTATTCACAATACCAGGTAAGACAATCTAAACAGATGCTACCACTGCATGTAAATATGTAATCGTGACAAAAATAATATCTCCACAAAATAATATCCTCAACACAAACAAACAATATTTACACGTCACTAGTTAAACAAATATTTTTTTAATCATCCAATTCTTTTTAATTAAAACTAAGTATGATGAAGAATAAATTGGCAATTGAGTTTGAAATAGTAAATTGTAATGATCGTAGGTTACACAAGAGAAGTGAATGACAATGAGAAAGTGGTCCAATCAGGTAAACTCATATAATCAATCCCATTAGTATTATCTACCATTTTTAAAACTTTTCTTTTTATAATAGTACGAATCAATATTCACTAATATCGTTCAGGATGTTGTCTCTCGGTTTTTATAGCATCCCACAATTATGAAATGGCTCAACACCTTTTACACGTTTATGACTTGAATGTTTATAATAGTATCATTAACTGTGGACAAACGACACAGTGATATCATTATGGATTTTTCACTGCCGTGTTTCTGCCGAGGGATCATGTTTGAGTTCTAGCAACATAACAATAGTAATATTGTAATGACCGCTCACCCCGGGATATAAACCCTCGGAGCACTCTTATCCAATCAGATAATACTTTCTATTGTCTTATTGATTGTACAGAAATTAGAAACTTTTTTTGTAATGATAGCCGTGTGATTATTATTAAATCTCACAGTTTGTAACAATTACGTGGAAATCATATTTTATCTCAAAATTGGATAATTTTGTAGAGAATTATTGTTTCTGAATGGTGTGGGTTACTTAATAACAGCAATTCCAGAAAGGTTTATAAGTCATTTTTTATCAACAATTATCAGTTGCATTAGTAGTTTTTTTTTTTTTAGCCAGGGACCATTATCATAGATATTTGTTTTGCCAGGGACCATTATCATAGATATTTGTTTTGCCAGGGACCATTATCATAGATATTTTTTTTGCCAGGGACCATTACAATAGATATTTGTTTTGCCTGAGACCATTATCATAGATATTTGTTTTGCCAGGGACCATTATCATAGATATTAGTGTTGCCTGAGACCATTACCATAGATATTAGTGTTGCCTGAGACCATTACCATAGATATTAGTGTTGCCTGAGACCATTACCATAGATATTAGTGTTGCCTGAGACCATTACCATAGATATTAGTGTTGCCTGAGACCATTACCATAGATATTAGTGTTGCCTGAGACCATTACCATAGATATTAGTGTTGACTGAGACCATTACCATAGATATTAGTGTTGACTGAGACCATTACCATAGATATTAGTGTTGACTGAGACCATTACCATAGATATCCACTGATGTGAGCAAATATTTTGAGAGTGTATTATTATCTGTGGTTGTCTTGGCTTATATCTAAATCTTTTTCTTCATTAGGGAATTTGGTGTTGCTAGTAGTCACTGTTGGATTCATTGCACCTTTATCAAGACTTGTATTGTATAGCTTAAGATATTGTATTGACAACTGTCTATTGCCAATGAACCTGGTTAATAACCTCTAAATAGGAATAAAATGAGATGCCAATGAAACAGCAATCCTAAAACACAATAAAACCAGAAATAAGCATCTTATGGAAAAGATGATTGGTTGACTGGTGTCTTGTGAGAATTAAACTGCTGATTGGTTGACTGGTGTCATTTGAATATGACACTGCTGATTGGTTGACTGGTGTCATTTCAATATGAAACTGCTGATTGGTTGACTGGTGTCATTTGAATATGAAACTGCTGATTGGTTGGCTGGTGTCATTTGAATATGAAACTGCTGATTGGTTGGCTGGTGTCATTTGAATATATACTGTCAGTTGAATATGAAACTGCTGACTGGTTGAATATAGAAGAACCTACATAACTTTTCCCATAAAATGTCTTCTTTATAAGAACAAAGAAGACCCTTCATCTAAATCAAAACATTTTGTGTGAAACTAGAAAAAAACCCCAAAAGGTTGGTTTCATTCAAGGTGACTCTCCTGAAAGAAGGGCTCCATTTAATCTTGAGGCAAAGTAAAGCAGTAAACAGGTGTGAAAGTGTAGTCATATATACATCAGTTTTGACAAATCAGTGCCTATCCCTGAGGTATAAGTTACAACATTGCATGTTAACTTTTACTCACAATTTACCAATCAATGTCTGATAAAATCATTTCTATGTTTTATATCAAGGTGTATTCAATACTTTAATGCATTTTAAAACAAGTATATCAATGTTTAAAAAAAAAAGATCAATTATGGTAAAATTTCATTTTCCCAAGTGGCAACAAGAAGAAATGGATCAATTATACAGTGAAATTTACATATTTTGAATTAATTTTCTGGTTGACATTAATTAAACATTACGACACTTCACATGACTGTCGGTGACGGGGAAACAGAAACAATACCATCTCCGGTGCTGTTACATAATAGTTTACACATGGATGATTTTCTTAAGATATAATATTTGATAAGTCACATGATGTCAGCAGGATATCAGCTCAGAATTGCAACAAACATGAAGTATCCTGGGGTGCATATGACATGTTAGAGCTTGCAAATAAAAATCAAAATGCTTCTTTTTTTCTTTTTAAGAAAATATGACTGAAAAATCTGTCTTAAACACAAAAGTGTTTACAATGATCATTCATTTTGTTGTTTTATTTAATTCAGTATCCTTCAGTTAAGTTACATAGTCACTGTAAGTTTATGTAACTGTCAAAACATTAACAACAATGGCTTTAGCTGGTACATGAGGTGTGCCCAACCATTAAAAAGATGTCAATGTAATAATAAAACAAGTCAACCATTAAAGGCTATGTTAGTGTTAGAAGGTAACACATTTCTAAACGGCAATTAAAAAGTGATGTTGCTTACACTATTTCTGCTTGGAAAACAAAATACCAACATAGTAGAAAATATAGTATTCCTGTTATTCCCTTGGATGTGAGACTAAATCAAATTTGAATCCTTGACTAATTCAGAAATGGTGATATACTATGTGCTTCCTTATGGAATAAATCATATTACAATTAGTCCTTCAACTTCCATTTAGAATATAATCATCAATGAAAAAGAAGGCTGAATAAAAAATATATCAAAATGAAGGGTGTTGTACAAAAACAACATCAAAACGTATTTAAAATTATTTTTTTCTTACAAAACAAATCTCATCTCATTTCCTCCCTTTTAAGTCAGCAAGGATAGTAACATTAAAAAAAAATGTAATCTGCATAAAACATAAGAACTGAGTATTTTACAGCACAGTTCATCTTCTCTGTATATAATTTGATTGAACGATTATTGCTTGCTTACTTAATATCCAGTGGAAAGTATTTCATCTATTTTCTGGAAGAGAACAAATTTGTTATTTATACCATAGACAGGTTCTGAAAGGTCAGTACACAGAGATGATTGGTGGGGGGAATTTGGACTGCCTGTGGTAGTTAGGGTATGTTTGATAGGGCCAACTACAGACCCTTTGGAGTTTTGTTGCAAGGGTTCTTTAATGTGGAGAGTGTGTGGCACTCATCCTACATGAGGCATCAGTTTATCTTATACTGACCAGACATGGCTGCTGCCATGATATTTGTACATCCTCACAGTCAAATGGACACCGTACTTTAGGAAAGGGTTTACTGCCACATGGGAGAAGTTATGGGAGGACCAGATTTCTATACCCCAGTCAACCCTTGGGGTAAACATGACAAAAATAACATGTCAATACAGGATCCTGTAGTCCCTTAAACTGAAATAAAAGTTTAACAGGAGATAAAAAATAACATGTAAATACAGTAATCCCTAGTCCTAAGTCTTGCAGGAGATCAAAATCACATAACCAATAAGCTATTTATTTGTGCCCTTTAAAAAAATTATACATTGGAAAAAATTGTGCTTAAAAAGATAAAGTTAGATTTAATAGGATGATATCAATACAATTAACTCCAATTAAAGGATGACATCAATACAATCAACTCCAATTAAAGCAAAGTTTGAATCATATAATATGACTGACCAAAATAGAATGGCTTTTTTCATTACCGTTTCATATGAGTTTTTCATTAAACCTATCCATAGGTTTACCATCTATCACGTTTATCTATTGTGTTTGTTGTATGACGTAAACTGCTCATCAAATGATGGTGTATCAAGTTGATAATTCAAGTTAGGTCAAATTATCTTAGTTTTAATGTAGCCAAAAGTATTTGCATCACAAAATTGATCAAATTACTTCTCAAAATTACAAACTATTCTCTAAAAATGGTCTTATTTTAGTTAAAAAAAAATATGAGGGCCACAAAATCAAAATCATAAATATTTTAGAAAAAGATTTAAGTGCTCTTCTGTTCTATAAATAAATTTGTAAGAGTGTTTATAATGCACTAGATTACTCTATACAGTCATTGGGTGTTCCTTTCACTCTTATATCGTGGATGAGTGTTTCCCTCAGTTTTTTTTTTTGATGGGTGTTTTCGCTCAGCTTTAAACTGTGGAGGGATGTTTCTCTTACTTTTATCTTGTGAATTGGTTTTTTTTCTTTCTCTTTTATTCCTGTTAATGGGTGTTTTTTCTTACTTTTATATTGTGAATAGGTGTATATGTAAACACTTTGAACACTTTTTTTCTTGTGGATGGTTTTCTCTCCCTTTTCTCCAGTGAATGAGTGGTTTCTTTCACTTTTATATTGTGGATGCCACTGGATGGGTGCTTTTTTCAGTCCAATTTATAATATATATGGAATGTGTATTACGTTATATTTTGGATGGGTGTTTTCTCTCAGTTTTAAACTTAGCTGCGGAACTGTAGCTCTTAGGTCCTTATGTTATTTTTTGACTATTTGCTGACCATAGATACGGATCCGCAGCTATTTTAAACTGTGTATGGGATAAAATTTTGAAAAAATCTTTCTTGAACCTTATATATCCTTTTCATTCCTTACAAACATTTAAAATGAAAATCTAAAGACTTAGGACAAAGCTACTGGACTTTGACCTATTCTATTAAATTACAGAATACTAATGGCAAGTAAGGTGAAGACCATTTGATATTCTGTAAGGGGGGGCAGGAAATTTTTTGGGGGGATTGATTATTCATCTTTATCTGTTTCTATGCATGCATTTTTTTTTTGACACAGGATATTCATTTTCAAAACCATCCTGCCCCCCCCCCCCCGCTAAAACCAATTGATTGTCCACTAATATCGTTTCTGAATAGTAATAGACAAATAAATATAACCTACCTCATGCCGACGTCTTATACAACTATGATATTTTATTGAATATAAGTTGTGAAAAATGTGCATCTGTTACAACACCAGACCAATGAAACTTTTACTACAACATTAGGTCATGTAAACAATTATTGACTAACTGGAAATTGGAGTTTATTGACAACTGGGGAAATATGAAAAGAGAGAAAATGAGGAGGGGACAGTAATTATAAATATGTGCCAACATGTACATGTAGTATGTATATCAGAATTCTGTGTCGATCAACACCCATCTCTCTTTATTCCTTACTTAATTCACAGCTTTGTCATACAAGAAATGTCACATCAAAATAATGTCTGTAATACAACTATAGGCCTATGTTTAAAACCTGTTACATCTGTACTATTGTCCTTGATAGAAATAATGTAAATTAGAGAATAAAAAGATTTAATTGGATTTCTGGTGAACACACATGCTGTCGGTAAATCTACTAAAGGGGATGTAGACTGCATTTAAATGAATGACAATGAAAACAGGGTTACTGGTGCAGACTTTGTACTATTCTTTCCATTAAGAACTAACACGATAAATTCTGCATTACTGCTAGAGTCAATCTACAGACTGGGGATGTAGACTGATGTATGAACACTATGAAAACAGGCTTACTAGTGCAGACTTTGTACTATTTTTTCATTTGGACACTGGACAAAACAAAGAGGAACATTACCTCCCAGCTCCTCTAGGCATACTTATATCTGAGGTACCCAAAGCTTGAGTCATCCAGTGACCTTGAATTTATATCAATTGTTATATTTTGATATACCGACTGGGGATGTAGATTGCATTACTGCTAGAGTCAATCTACCGACTGGGGATGTAGATTGCATTACTGCTTGAGTCAATCTACCGACTGGGGCAGTAGACTGCATTACTGCTAGAATCAATCTACAGACTGGGGCAGTAGACTGCATTACTGCTAGAATCAATCTACAGACTGGGGCAGTAGACTGCATTACTGCTAGAATCAATCTACAGACTGGGGATGTAGACTGCATTACAGCTAGAATCAATCTACAGACTGGGGATGTAGACTGCATTACTGCTAGAGTCAATCTACAGACTGGGGATGTAGACTGCATTACTGCTAGAGTCAATCTACCGACTGGGGATGTAGACTGCATTACTGCTAGAGTCAATCTACAGACTGGGGATGTAGACTGATGTATGAACACTATGAAAACAGGCTTACTAGTGCAGACTTTGTACTATTTTTTTCATTTGGACACTGGACAAAACAAAGAGGAACATTACCTCCCAGCTCCTCTAGGCATACTTATATCTGAGGTACCCAAAGCTTGAGTCATCCAGTGACCTTGAATTTATATCTTTGATCTTCAAATTAAACATCTAGTCCTGTCACAATAGTCTAGTATTGCATTAATTACAAATGTCTTGTCCTCTAACATGGATACATGATTTCATCTTTGAATCTATCTTTTAACCTTAACTTTTGATCTCTATCCTTGTTATAGAGAGTTCACTAATTTTTCAACTTTGCAACTTTTTTATGGTGAACATAAGTGATCTTTATATGGATAAACAATAAAGCAAAGTGGGGACAAAGTTCAGTGGCGGTTCCAGGGGGAGGGGTTTCAAGGGGTTGGAAACCCCCCCCTTTTTTTGACAATCAATGCTTTTGAATGGGGACATATGGTTGGAACACCACCCCCTTTTAAAAATGGCTGGATCCACCCCTGAAGTTTGCCAGTTGACAAGAGAACAATGTAAGACTAAAACCTTTCAATACAAATATGCTTTGGCAATAAAAATTTTCAGTCAGTGTATTGGAGAAATTCAGGTGCTACACTAAGTATATATTACAGAAACTCCCACAGCATGAAATTGCATCATCAACTTATGAAAGATTTTTTTAGCAGACTCAATCATTTAAAATAAACATATGCTAAATTGCACAATTTTCAAAGCTATTTCTACAATCCTAAACAGATTTTTACTCAAGTCTGAGGATATTTGCTAACTTCATCAGAAATGTTTTCCAATATTCAAGAACATTTTAATGTAAAAAGTTGTGGTATACTGAATAATGTATATAACATTTTGATAAACATCAATAAAGTCATAAAAATAAGCATGAATAAAGTATGGTATATAATTGAGAATCAGATGTGACGCCTTTACATTCTATTTACATGAAAACCAATCTAGTTTTATTTTCAGATATTAATAATGCACCACAGCAGCCATAAAAAAATATTTATAACTGTTTTATTGTTATTAATATTACAATATAACAGGCAGTTAGATTAGAGAAATATCAGACTCTTGGGACTGCAGATAAAATTGTAGCAGCCAATCAAGATGTTTCAATATTTCAACAGCCAAACTACATTTGCCCAAATATCCATGAAATTTACCTGATTTTTTACCTTTGTTTTAAAGAATTGTTGTTGAAAATTTATTATATTGATAAATATATAATCAAAGAAGTCTTTATTCATTTATTAATACATTAAATAGCACTAAATGAAGCTAAAAGCAAAGTTTTGAATAAAATACAGAATGTATTTTGCTGAAAGGAACTTTCATAAGCATTCTTCTTTATTTTGTTGCACATCTGTAATTTTCTGATTTACGTTACAGCTTTCATGATTGTGTACTGTTGTTTCCGTGGACAAAACATTTTTCGCACAAATGTGGAACATATTTGTGCAAACCTAATGTGCCCAATTTCAATTGAACACTCAATAATTGCATTCAAACTCTTGACCTTGGACTAAATACCATTTGTTTAAATAACGCTTAATCTTGCAAGTCAATGTGATGCAATGCAACCTAAAACTTGTGATTATGAAAATTTATTATCACTTTAATCCAATTTATTGGGAGGGATAATAATAAAATAAATACTTCAAAGACCAAAGAAAAAAAGGTCAAAATCAATATGAGAACATATAAAGGAATAGAATACAGTATCATAATTATTTTCAAATGTTTTTTAACTATTGTTGAAATATTTTAATTGTTAATCAACATAGAATGCATCAATTCTGAGAACTGATGAAAAAAAAATAAATGGGGAATGTGTCCATGGGAAACAGATGATGCCTCCCCTTGCATGTAACGTTATAACCGGACATAACTCAAGGATGGTAAAAGTGACACTATCCAAATTGGTACTTTATCTGAGTTTTATGGTAATAAGCATTGTGTATGAGTTTAATAACATTGGTTGAGGCAAACTTAAGTTAGAGAACGGAAACAAAAAATTCAGCAATTTTTCCATTTGTAAAGGGGCATAACTCTAGAAAGGTAAAAGTGACACCAATCAAATTCAACCTTATCTGTGTTTTGTGGTAAAAGCATTGTGTATAAGTTTCATAACATTTGGTTGAGGCAAACTAAAGTTAAAGAACAGAAACCAGTCTTTGGGACGTACAGATGTACAGACGGACAAGGGTAACACTTAATGCCCCCTCCACTACAGCGGGGGCATAAAAAAGATTTGTCTAATTACTCAAAACAACATCAAACCAACACCAAAGGACAAAGTATGATAAGGGCCATTTTTGGCCCCCTTTTTCTGATTTTAAAAACTTTGAAGTTTAAACACATCCTGCATGTGAAATGATCTATAGTGTCTGTTTGTCCATGTAGCACCTTATTTTGTTATAATAGGTGCTCATATCTGTGCAAACTAAGACATTGAAAATGCTATGAATGCGGAAATGTGTCAAAAATCTACAATTCAGTTATATTTGGAGGAGAAATTCAACATCAGCGCCAATGTAGACCATCCTGAAATTTTCAGCCATCAACTCTACTCTAATATATTTCACATTTTATTAAGTAATCACTACTTTTTTATATATATTTTGTATAGACAGCTTCCATACAATGTTCAGCAATAACATACATCTGTAGTATTTTCATCTCGAGATGTGTGATTCTTGCATTACATACACATGGTGATATTTAGAAGAAAGGTCTCAGGACCAACTACAGAGAACTCTGGTGGATAGTTTTTTCATTGGCAATCATACTGCATCTTCTTATCTTTATATTCAAGCAGGAAAACATGTGAAATAAAAATTGCAAACGCCTTGTACCAAAATAACCTTCTACCACCTGCTTTAAATGGTAAAGATGAAAAAACTAGAGGCTCTAAAGAGCCTGTGTCGCTCACCTTGGTCTATGTGAATATTAAATAAAGGACGCAGATGGATTCATGACAAAATTGTGTTTTGGTGATGGTGATGTGTTTGTACATCTTAATTTACTGAACATTTTTCCTGCTTACAATTATCTCTATCTATAATTAACTTGGCCCAGTAGTTTCAGAGGAGAAGATTTTTGTAAAAGATTACTAAGATTTACGAAAAAATGGTTAAAAATTGACTATAAAGGGCAATAACTCCTAAAGGGGTCAACTGACAATTTCGGTCATGTTGACTTATTTGTAGATCTTACTTTGCCGACATTTATTGTTTTTTACAGTTTATCTCTATCTATAATAATATTCAAGATAATAACCAAAGACAGCAAAATTACCTTAAAATTACCAATTCAAAGGCAGCAACGATTCATCTGAAAATTTCAGGGCAGATAGATCTTGACCTGATAAACAATTTTACTTCTGTCAGATTTGCTTTAAATGCTTTGGTTTTTGAGTTAAAAGCCAAAAACTGAATTTTACCCCTATGTTCTATTTTTAGCAGTGGCGGCCATCTTGGTTGGTTGACCAGGTCACGCCACACATTTTTAAAACTAGATAACCAAATGATGATTGTGGCCAAGTTTGGTTTAATTTGGCCACGTAGTTTCAGAGAAGAAGATTTTTGTAAAAGATTACTAAGATTTACGAAAAATTGTTAAAAATTGACTATAAAGGGCAATAACTCCTAAAGGGGTCAACTGACCATTTCAGTCATGTTGACTTATTTGTTAATCTTACTTTGCTGAACATTATTGCTGTTTACAGTTTATCTCTATCTATAATAATATTCAAGATAATAACCAAAAACAGCAAAATTTCCTTAAAATTACCAATTCAGGGGCAGCAACCCAACAACAGGTTGTTCGATTCATCTGAAAATTTCAGGGCAGATAAATCTTGACCTTATAAACAATTTTACTTCATGTCAGATTTGCTCTAAATACTTTGGTTTTTGAGTTATAAGCCAAAAACTGCATTTTACCCCTATGTTTTATTTTTAGCTGTGGCCGCCATCTTGGTTGGTTGGCCGGGTCACGCCACACATTTTTTAAACTAGATACCCCAATGATGATTGTGGCCAAGTTTGGTTTAGTTTGGCCCAGTTGTTTCAGAGGAGAAGATTTTTGTAAAAGATAACTAAGATTTACGAAAAATGGTTAAAAATTGACTATAAAGGGCAATAACTCCTAAAGGGGTCAACTGACCATTTCAGTCATGTTGACTTATTTGTTAATCTTACTTTGCTGAACATTATTGCTGTTTACAGTTTATCTCTATCTATAATAATATTCAAGATAATAACCAAAAACAGCAAAATTTCCTTAAAATTACCAATTCAGGGGCAGCAACCCAATAACGGGTTGTCCGATTCATCTGAAAATTTCAGGGCAGATAGATCTTGACCTGATGAACAATTTTACCCCCACGTCAGATTTGCTCTTAATGCTTTGGTTTTTGAGTTATAAGCTAAAAACTGCATTTTACCCCTATGTTCTATTTTTAGCTGTGGCGGCCATCTTGGTTGGTTGACCAGGTCACGCCACACATTTTTAAAACTAGATAGCCCAATGATGATTGTGGCCAAGTTTGGTTAAATTTGGCCCAGTAGTTTCAGAGGAGAAGATTTTTGTAAAAGTTTACGGACGACGGACGACGGACGCAGGACGACGGACGCAAAGTGATGAGAAAAGCTCACTTGACCTTTCAGGTCAGGTGAGCTAAAAATACAAAAGTATGTTCCACTGGCAAAGATCTATTTGTAAGGTAACTATCCAACATTAAAACCAACACCTACTGAAGAACTTGATCATTATTGATAAGACGACTGTGAAAAGAACCATCCTTATTCCTTTAAGTGGAATGATTCAATCAACGTTTTATGATGATGGTTCTGACAATAGGAGCTTTTGTGCCAATAACAGGGAAAAACATTGTTAATTACTGTGACAATCACAGCCCGGGATGATTATAACGAGAAAATAAGTTTCATCAGGTCATCCAAAAGGCTAGTTATTATTAATCAATGGTTACTCAGACGTCTAACTGACCGTGTAAACCGTCTTTATCTGTGTGGTAATCGTGAAGGACAATCAATTATCCAAATGTCAATCTTGTTAATCTTCGGTGAAAGGTACCAACGACAAGCTACGCGGGACTTTAGAGAACACTTTGTTTTCATGAATAATTGATAACTTCTTCTTAAAAACAATTTTCTTTACGTCCACATACTTTTTTACTGGAGGCTATGGGATTTACAGAGAATTACAAGCACAGTTATGTCTTAAACCACGACATTTTATAATTTATAAAAGTGTGATCATTACCAACTATAAACATTTTCTTATAATAAAAATAATGAATCATAGCAAACTTTAGTCAATGTGACGTCAAGTTTTAAAGAAGGCAACACTTTAAATCAAATCTTTATGATACTTAAGTTCCTGCGATGTCAATTTTTGTCAAGTTAATTAAATTAAACCAGCAGATGTAAAACTAAAACTATGTTCAGTAAATTATTTTACGATGAAAATTACATGTTCATAATCACCAACAGTATGAAGTTTGCCACGATGATTTATCCCGAGAATCATCAATCTCGTCAAGATAGCATGTTTTCAAGTGAGTCCTGATTTAATTAACTTTACCAAACATGGATCAAGTGTTTAAATGATTAAATTTAATCCTAAATTCACCATAGAATAAACACGTAACAACTATAAGATAATAGCTTTGGATTTTGTGGGGATTTTGAATGAACTTTGACCTATCTGCTGCAATGACGTAGCGTATAATTCAGCTATTCTGATAGTCTTTTACAAAATTATATGATTGACTGATTATTCAAGTAGAACGTCCAGTGGCAAATATTTCATGCATATTCAGAATTATATGATAGAAGGATAAGAATATATAGAAAAGTCTCAAATGCAAAATTGATAACTATTTCAAACAGAAGTGACAAATTTAAAAATTCTATATTTGATTTGGATGGGGTAAAAGTGTCAAAATTAAAAGTTCTGTTCTGAAACAGGGAATTGAACATTCCAATATTCATTCATAAGACTTGACAGTACTGAATATAATTACGTTGTGTAAAATTATATTAAATCAGTTAATAGTAATAAGATAAAAAGAATTATGTTTTAAACCCAAACAAGAATGCGTCCATAGTACACGGATGCCCCATTCACAATATCATTTTCTATGTTCAGTGGACCGTGAAATTGGGGGTCAAAACTCTAATTTGGCATTACAATTAGAAAGATCATATCATAGGGAACATGTGTATTAAGTTTCAAGTTGATTGGACTTCAACTTCATCAAAAACTATCTTGACCAAAAACTTTAACCTGAAGCGGGACAGACGGATGAACAGACGGAATGGGAGAGTAAACAGACGCACAGACCGAAAAACATAATGCCCCTAGGTGGGGCATAAAAATTGGTAAAATCAATTGGAGATACTTTTTGCTGTTGACACTTTTTAAATTATTTTACAGTGCCGTTTATTGACAAAGTAATGTTTAATAACAAGGGTATAACAAAAGCAACTATGGACTTTATATGATATGTAATGGACACATGAATATACTGGACACAGAGATTTATTCTATGTACCAAGTTGCCTTGTTTTATAACTAGCATTGTTCCTTTTAGCTTGAAATTTGTTATGCAATATCTTTGGCATATAATCCTAAGAGCTGTTATAAAGAGAAACCTTAGGAAAGGAATTTCTATCCAAGTAGAATTGAAAATAAAAATTCTAAAATATTAATTGAACTACTAAAAATTTGTTTAACACCCATGCAGGATTTTAATAGTAGACGACTTTATAATTTCAGGTTTATGAATGAACTGCCCCAGTTGACCTTGGGTTATGAAATTGGAAAGGGAGATGACCATTTGACCATCCTTTGGTCTACACATATCAAACTACAAAATGTATTTAAATTGGAAAGGGGCATAATAGGACCATTTGACCATCCTTTGGTGTACACATAGCAAACTATTAGAATTGGAAAGGGGCATAATAGGACCATTTGACCATCCTTTGGTGTACACATAGCAAACTATTAGAATTGGAAAGGGGCATAATAGGACCATTTGACCATCTTTTGGTGTACACATATTAAACTATTAGAATTGGAAAGGGGCATAATAGGACCATTTAACCATCTTTTGGTGTACACATATTAAACTATTAAAATTGGAAAGGGGCATAATAGGACCATTTGACCATCTTTTGGTGTACACATATTAAACTATTAGAATTGGAAAGGGGCATAATAGGACCATTTGACCATCTTTTGGTGTACACATATTAAACTATTAGAATTGGAAAGGGGCATAATAGGACCATTTGACCATCTTTTGGTGTACACATATTAAACTATTAGAATTGGAAAGGGGCATAATAGGACCATTTGGCCATCTTTTAGTGTACACATATTAAACTATTAAAATTGGAAAGGGGCGTAATAGGACCATTTGACCATCTTTTGGTGTACGCATATTAAACTATTAGAATTGGAAAGGGGCATAATAGGACCATTTGACCATCCTTTAATCTTCACATAGCAAACTATGCCATGCTTTGAAATAACACAAAATTTTCCATTGTTTTTTTTAGACATAATGTCAAGTGACAATGTGTTTTTTTGCAATTGTCTCTGACAGATTTTTTCATGCCACCAGCAGTCACATAAATATAGTATAGTAAAACGCTTTTCTCAATCAATTAAAAATAACATCTTTGACCTTTAATTAAATCTGTCATTTCCCATTAATTATTTATATCTATAGAATATACTGCTCTTCCAAGATCAATCTAAAATACATTTTTAAATTTGCTCTTAGCATTGCCAACAAAGATCCTTCCCATATAGATTTTTTATATACCAACACAATACACTGTCAGATGGAAGATTTAAAAATTCCACCTACACTTCAACACATCTTAAATCTCAGACAGAATTAAAAATTACACTCAAACTAATTGATACAAATTATTTCTTGCTTCCTACTTTCAGGCAGAACTCAAATTATTTCCTACATTGAGAAATTCAAATGATCTCTCCTTACAAGTAGAACTTCAATCGTTTCTGTCTTTCAAAGATCTAATACAATTAAATTTGTATAAAATTTAAATGTTAATTTGAGTTTACATTTTCACGTGTCATTTTCCTTAATTATTTATACTGTCTTTAGATTATACTGCTCTTAGAACAATTGTAAATAGATTTTTAAATTAGCTCTCAGCAACAAAATGGCTTTCTAATAGATTCACTGTATTTATTAATCAAAAATATTCAAAAGGCAGAAATGAATTAAATCTTTTGTCTTCTGATAATCAACATAACCATTGAAATTTTTGTTTCATCTTTATCATTTTAACCTGGGACCAATTCTTCATGTATTAGTCCTAGTTTTAACCTATGAACTTTTTGTCTCATATTTATAGTACATGTAAACTATGAATTTTTTGTCACTTTGGCTTCCAGTCATAAAACTTGACTCAGTACTCAGAGTACAAAATTTGTGCTCAAACATCAAATCCAGTATTTTGATTGGTTGAATTCACAGTCTGAGTACGATAATCGTGCTAAAAATGTTTATGACTGCAAGGCTTGGGCTTCAAGTCATAAAACTTGACTTAGTACTCAGAGTACAAAATTTGAGCTTGCAACATCAAATCCAGTAATTTTTTTGGTTGATTACTGCACTGATTATCAATTTGACTTGTCAACTCTTGTCTACTGATTATCAATGTGACTTGTGAACTTTTGTTCACTGATTATCAATGTGACTTGTGAACTTTTGTCTACTGATTATCAATGTGACTTGTGAACTTTTGTTTACTGATTATCTATACCTATGAACGTTCTGTCTCACAATCATCATTGTAAGCTACGACCTTTTTAATATGTATTTGAACTTTCTATGACCTTACAACTTCCCTCTCCTTCACCATTAAATAAAATTCTGAAAATCTATGTTCAAGACTGAAATCCTGACAATAGTGATTGTTTTATAAGACTGCCTCCTACAAGGAACATTTGTCAGACTTTACTAATCCCTAAAACACATTACTGGGCACCACTATGAGTCTGTTTAAATACTTCAGATAAAGGTTAGATCCAAGTCTGATGATATTTTAATGGGCAGGGTATTAATTAACGTTCATTGTAGTAAGTGAAAATAAATTGAAATTTTCTGACTGAACTGTTTTTAATCGGAATCGGTAAATATGATATAATATAATCAATTAATTAAATTTCTTTTTATTGCCAGATAGTTCTAGACATCAAAATGAGGTAAATATTGAGAAATCATCACAAATTTTATTTAAAACTAGACATGCCAATAATTTAGCCTGTTCACAGTAAATTATCTACTGAATTGTACATGTAAATAATTTCATCTAATCAGCAAAATAAAATGCATTTTACTTTGCATTACGCGCCTGCATTAGAATCTGACATGCCTTAATTTGGGTATTCAAACATAATTTACATAAAATCAGACTTGTAAATTATAGCCATTAACTAGAAAAAATAAAATGTCAACAATGAACTGGCAACCTTCAGAGTCAAGGAACTTGTATCTCGGTAACAATACCATAGACAGGGAACCTGTCTATACAATAGAGATATATGAACAAAGAATACTAACCAGGTAATCTTTCTATAGGTTACCTATAATTTATTATGGTATGCCACAAATATTTGATGTATCTTGGTGGCACGTTATGCCTGAAACATTTAATGTACCTGGGTGGCGTCTTATACTTCAAACGTTTGATATGTCTTAGTGGCATGGTATGCCTGAAACATTTGATCTATCTAGGTGGTATGGTATATGCCTTAAATGTTTGATGTAGCTGGGTGGCATATCATGCCCGAAAGATTTGATGTTTCTGGGTGGCATGGTATGCCTCAAGCATTTGATGTATCTGGGTGGCATACCATAACTTGATACTATAATGGTTATAAATATCATGTCCACTATCAGCAGGTAGTCTTGTATGAGAGGTTATCTTTTAATTCAGGAATGCTTCATCCATAAAACCTGTCTTCTGTGAATTATAACTTAATTTGTTCACAGTTAACAGGTGCTGTTTATACAAAGAGTACTCAGGGCACTATTATAACTAACTAATTTTAGTTTAATTTTGAATAGGTAGGTATTTTCTTGTAAAATAATTTAGCTCATATAAAATTCACTCTATATACAAACCAAGGATTAACAGTTGACTACATTTAATTACCTTATAATACTGTAATGAATTATTCATTGGATGGCAGATAATTTACATCGGCAGAATGCCGATGAAGAGTTTTATTGTGTTAAATAGCTAATTACGTACTGAGGTATTGTGATCTGTCTCCAGGGATGGACAATCGGTGGCATATTAAGCAATTACAATAGTAGATATATCGATCTGATAGACTTACTGAAATATATGGCTGCTAAACATTACATCAAATAAAAAAAATAAAATTTTGTTTAATCGGCATGAAATCCCCGTAGATAAAATTTGAAATTTGAAATGTAAAAAAATCTTCTTTATTCCTTTATTTACTATGGATCTTTGCTTTCAGTCTTAACAATGTATTTTCAACATTAATGTCAAAGTTACAGATCACTTCAAATAGAAAGTACAAAAATTATTCTATAGTTCTGTAGAGCATATCAGACAACTTATTTTATTTTTCTATACTATTTACATTTAAGGGATAATAATTAAGTCGATTTAATGAGATGACTTTTGTAAAACACCTTAACTGTCATAGGTCTATAACTGTGAAAATAAAAATTACAACATCTAAGAAGAGTTTCTCAATTATACAATACATGGTCAAGATATCCACATGAAAGTCAAACTGTCTAAATCATATAAAATTCTAAATATAGCTTGCATATACGGAAACATTGATCATAAAAGACAATTATCCTCATAAAAAAGAACCCTGCTGTTATGGTAATGTTCAGTAGGTCTACAAGACTGAGAATCTATTGTTAGACCTATTATTAGGTTTTATTACAAATATTGTCAGGTCAAAGTTTCTTAAGTCGATGATGTTTCATATCAAAGTTACAATAAAAATAAAAACGTTTTTCTGGATATAGAAGAAGTCAAAGTAGGTTTCAATTTATGGATGGGTGCCATTGAATTATCTTGTTGGACAAAATTCCTGGTTGCAGTTTTAATCATGAGCATAAAAAAGATTGATCACTGAACCATGAAATTAAGATCTAACCATGTTTTTTTTATTAAGGTTAAGGTTAAGTGGTAAACTTGAAATGTCTTTTAATCAGCAGACCATTTACCATTATTTATTCTTAATAGTTTTCAATGTAATATACAATGACAAAAGCAACTACAGTTTCTAGGTCTGATAAGACTATATAATGGTACAGTTTCTAGGTCTGATAAGACTATATAATGGTACAGTTTCTAGGTCTGATAAGACTATATAATGGTACAGTTTCTAGGTCTGATAAGACTATATAATGGTACAGTTTCTAGGTCTGATAAGACTATATAATGGTACAGTGTCTAGGTCTGATAAGACTATATAATGGTACAGTGTCTAGGTCTGATAAGACTATATAATGGTACAGTGTCTAGGTCTGATAAGACTATATAATGGTACAGTGTCTAGGTCTGATAAGACTATATAATGGTACAGTGTCTAGGTCTGATAAGACTATATAATGGTACAGTGTCTAGGTCTGATAAGACTATATAATGGTACAGTTTCTAGGTCTGATAAGACTATATAATGGTACAGTGTCTAGGTCTGATAAGACTATATAATGGTACAGTGTCTAGGTCTGATAAGACTATATAATGGTACAGTTTCTAGGTCTGATAAGACTATATAATGGTACAGTGTCTAGGTCTGATAAGACTATATAATGGTACAGTGTCTAGGTCTGATAAGACTATATAATGGTACAGTTTCTAGGTCTGATAAGACTATATAATGGTACAGTGTCTAGGTCTGATAAGACTATATAATGGTACAGTGTCTAGGTCTGATAAGACTATATAATGGTACAGTGTCTAGGTCTGATAAGACTATATAATGGTACAGTGTCTAGGTCTGATAAGACTATATAATGGTACAGTTTCTAGGTCTGATAAGACTATATAATGGTACAGTTTCTAGGTCTGATAAGACTATATAATGGTACAGTTTCTAGGTCTGATAAGACTATATAATGGTACAGTGTCTAGGTCTGATAAGACTATATAATGGTACAGTTTCTAGGTCTGATAAGACTATATAATGGTACAGTTTCTAGGTCTGATAAGACTATATAATGGTACAGTTTCTAGGTCTGATAAGACTATATAATGGTACAGTGTCTAGGTCTGATAAGACTATATAATGGTACAGTTTCTAGGTCTGATAAGACTATATAATGGTACAGTTTCTAGGTCTGATAAGACTATATAATGGTACAGTTTCTAGGTCTGATAAGACTATATAATGGTACAGTTTCTAGGTCTGATAAGACTATATAATGGTACATATTATTGGATAAGATGTAGAAATGAATAAGAATTGGGTTTTTTTCTGTACATTTTTCCCAAGACATTTATCTTTTATATCTTTCATCTGAAATTAACAGCACTTGAAAAATCAGATACCATGCAAATATTGTTCGAAAAAAATTATACAGGGAATTATTTCTTACAACAAATACAAATACAGTAAGGTGGCAGTCACTTAGGCCATGAATACATACAAAGTCAACTAACATAGTCACTTAGGCCATGAATACATACAAAGTCAACTAACATGAAACTCACAAGTAACCTGAAGCTAGTAATTACATAATACAAAATATGCATTTAAAATTAGAGAAATATTTAGTTAAAGCCATAAAAAATACTATTTTCCTATTTAACCCCTATGTGTAAACAGCTGTCTTTGATTGGTTGATGGCAACTCTGAAATTATACATCCTATGATTGTATTCTAATTTGGTTCTATTTGGACAAGGGATTTTGGAAAAGAGTTTTAATTTTACATTGCTAGACGACAAATAATAAGTGATGAGGAAAGCTTACAATGCCCTCTGAGCAAAAAATGCAAAATATTGTACAATCAAACCTGTTAAAACACTACATTTAGATGAAATATAGCAGGTGTTTGGTTAAAACATGTTAAATTACTCTAATATATTCATTGTAGTTTCAAATACAACAGTATAGTTTGCGATACCAAGTATCATATAACTACACAGATTAAGCTAATCCCTTCCGACACTTGATTAGAAATGATAAGCTAAGCAAAGAAGTTATAACAAAAAATGACAAATATATTGATCTTTTATCTTGACTGAAAACACCTACTAAGTTCAAAAGCATCTCTATGAAAAGTGGATAAATATCTGTATTTACAATTCTATAAATATTTTGTTATCAGTAATTCAGCTAAATAAATACATGTATCATGTCTTTTGAAACTTCAATTCTCATAAAACTACATATATGTTCAAAAATAACTAAAATAACTCAACAGTCAGATTTATGACATTCTATATCACTGATAGACAGGATTTTTTAAAATTGATTTTTTTTTATCTGTTCCTAAAAAGTCTCTAAACAAACATCGGCACACTAATTAAAATTTTAAAAGTATTTATGGAAATTTATTTACGTCATATCTGAAAAAGAAGTGTTGACTATGTCATGGTTTTCTATACTTTCTGACATTGTGTAACTACAATAAAATGACGAAAATGGATCATCATATATCAGGAATCTTTATGCGTGTTTAATTTTCTGCTATATTTGCATTGGATTATTGTGACAATTAAACTGCAATTATAGAAATGAATCTGCCTTTTGAATTGCTGTGGAAATTCTGTATAACACACTTTAATAGCCAAGAGGAAGTAAAATTTGTATTGTTTCAACAAAAATCTGACCTATTTTTATAATCATCTATGCCACGAGTGTTGTATACATGCTGAAACTGCTGCATGAAAATAGAACAGTTAAATAGCAAATATAAATATCTTCGAATTTGAAAATGAAATTACTTTTACCGATCCTCACAACAGTGAAAAGTTTGAAGTAAATTGATGCAACCCCCCTTTTTTTTGACGATCAATGCATTTGAATGGGGACATATAGTTGGAACCCCCCATTTATCCTGGGTTGGGAATCCCCCTTTTAAAAATGGCTGCATCCACCCCTGATCATAAATAAATCAAGGAACCTTAAAAAGTATAATTTATGGAATGTTTTGAAAGATATAATCTCAGAATGTATTTTACTACTATGCACGTTGATTTTTAAGAAAGACTGCATGTCATCGTGAAAGAGGTTTTCCCAAACATTAGGGTATGTCATTTTCATCTTGGTCAGGCATGGTGGCGTAAAATTCAAAATCTAGGACTATTGAACTATCAACTGCCAGACACACTAATATTTATTTTGACTATCTTGCCAGTATCTATTGATGATTGGATAGCACAATAATCCTTTTTAATTGGATTTTTAATTATTTATACCAGGAAATTAAATGTGTCATATATACCATGGTACAAAATTTATATAGAAATTCAGAAACAATGGAAAATGAAAGAATTTACTAAATGAGCATATTTCCAACACCAGTTATATAACTGGTAAAACTATAAATTTTAAATATTCATCACGTTGTATCTATTTGATTGCAAATGACAAAATGTTATTGATATAGCACGGTGATAAAATAAAACATTATTTTTTGTTTTCTAATGTTCAATTCAACTAAAGCTGTTAAAGTGGAAATTAGAAGTGAATAACGTTCAGTAACTAATACCCTGGGAAATAAAACTAACTTTAAATGACAATATTTACCAAGGCAACACAATCCATCACAATAAATTGAATAATGCTATAATACATCAGATTTTTAAGAAAAAAAAAAAGCAAAAATCAACAGTTTTTTTTCTATTTTACGATCATGATGATTTAGATATTATTTCAAAATAACAATTTTTTCAGGAAAACAAACATAGCATTATTTTTTATATGAATCAGTTATCAAATGTAATAGTGATATCTGGTATAGGAAACCATGTCCGTTACTGACCACTGTATACCAGATAATAATTCTCCTCTTCATACTACCTAATTAATGATGATCAAGTCGATCTGCATATTACATTGGGCTTAAAATTCAAAGACTATCTGCTTTGGACCTATGTCTAAGCTTTTCTGTTCATGTTGGAAAAAACTGAGGCAAAAGCTCATACTTGAGAACAATACGACTTGAAGGAGGTTTTGGGGGGGTTAAGTCAATGAGACAGCGACCAAACAATATTTAGGCAATATTTTCGATTCAGTTACCTTTTTATGTCCATAATTAAAGGTAGAACAGATAGATTCATACACTATGAAACTTGTGTATGTCCATAATTAAAGTTAGAACAGATAGATTCATACACTGTGAAACTTGTGTAAGTCCATAATTAAAGGTAGAACAGATAGATTCATACACTATGAAACTTGTGTAAGTCCATAATTAAAGGTAGAACAGATAGATTCATACACTATGAAACTTGTGTAAGTCCATAATTAAAGGTAGAACAGATAGATTCATAAACTTTGAAACTTGTGTATGTCCATAATTAAAGTTAGAACAGATAGATTCATACACTGTGAAACTTGTGTAAGTCCATTATTAAAGGTACAACAGATAGATGCATACACTATGAAACTTGTGTATGTCCATAATTAAAGGTAGAACAGATAGATTCATACACTATGAAACTTGTGTAAGTCCATAATTAAAGGTAGAACAGATAGATTCATACACTATGAAACTTGTGTAAGTCCATAATTAAAGGTAGAACAGATAGATTCATACACTATGAAACTTGTGTAAGTCCATAATTAAAGGTAGAACAGATAGATTCATACACTATGAAACTTGTGTATGTCCATAATTAAAGGTACAACAGATAGATTCATACACTGTGAAACTTGTGTAAGTCCATAATTAAAGGTAGAACAGATAGATTCATACACTATGAAACTTGTGTATGTCCATAATTAAAGGTAGAACAGATAGATTCATACACTATGAAACTTGTGTATGTCCATAATTAAAGGTAGAACAGATAGATTCATACACTATAAAACTTGTGTAAGTCCATAATTAAAGGTAGAACAGATAGATTCATACACTATGAAACTTGTGTAAGTCCATAATTAAAGGTAGAACTGATAGATTCATACACTATGAAACTTGTGTATGTCCATAACTAAAGGTAGAACAGATAGATTCATACACTATGAAACTTGTGTATGTCCATAACTAAAGGTAAAACTGATAGATCCATACACTATGAAACTTGTGTAAGTCCATAACTAAAGGTAGAACAGATAGATTCATACACTATGAAACTTGTGTAAGTGTTTATCTTACCGTTTTCTTGATTAGTATTGTAATACACATAACATCATTTTGTAAACTGAATATCTAAGTAATAATTATTATTAAATTACAGTGGCGGATCCGTTGGGACCCCCTTTTTTTTGGACGATCAATGCACTTGAATGGAGACATCTAATTGGAACCCCCCCTTTTAAAAATGACTGGATCTGCCCCTGAATTAATTAAAGAACCTTAGTGAGCGCTCTCACACACCCCACGTCCCCACATTGTCATTGGAGAAATAAAATAAGTGTAACAAAAAAAAATTGTATCAGAAAAAAAAATTGAATCATAATTTCCTGTCAATATGGACATCTACATAGTATGTCCTTATTATCTACACAGTTTCATGAAATTCTGTTGTGTGGTTTGAGAGGAGTTGCGATGACAAAAGGTTGCAGTAGTATATTGGGCAAATAAGTTCAAAGGGGCGTAACTCCTGGAAAAAAAATTGAATCATAATTTCCGGTCGATATGCACATCTACATAGTATGTCCTTATTATCTAAAAAGGTTTCGTGAAATTCTGTTGTGTGGTTTGAGAGGAGTTGCGATGACAAGTAATAGGACTGACGGACTGACGGACGGACGGGTCAAAAACATTAAACCCTCCGCAACTCGTTGCGTGGGGTATAATTAACATGAACATGGATAGGACCTCAAGAACATTCACCACATTGAACTATGTGTTGTGTGTACTCACAAAAATCAGGTAGAGAAGAAGGCTGAAATAAAGCTAACCAGCCAGTGACTATGGATTCGATTGCACCTTTAACAATCTCTACCTCCAAAATACATTGAAACAAATGACAATGGGCAGCATCTTACCTTGTTGTTTCTTTCTCTGATGGTGTTTCACAACTACTAGCAACGCTGGAATCTTCTGATTCTAACGAATTAAAACTTTTACAATTGGCCTCTCTCATCTTGCGTTCTTCCCACTGGGCACGCCCCTCATCTGCAGCCCTTCTTTTTAGTTCAACCAGTCGTTTCTTTTCTTGTTCAATAAGTGTACTGCCTGAAAACATCATTGTGGTATTAAACAAACTAAAATCAAGGGGAAAAAAATTGGGAAAAACTTGAGAAAAAAATTCAATGAATGCATTATCTGGAAAAATATATTACATGAACTGGTATACATAAATGCATTTTCTCACTAACTGATTTAACCAGAATAAACTTTCTGTATGTTACTAAATAGTCATTTCAATCTCATTTCAAAAGTCATGTCAATTAGTATCCGCATTATTTTCTACTTCAAAAAGTATTTTTTACATTAATGATTTAATGGAGAAAAAAAATTAGGCTAATGTCCTTTTGAAGAGTTAAAAAACTTGTAGAAACAAAGAAATATAATTAGTTGAGCTATTCATACATCATTCTGTATAATCATACAAGGCAGAGAACAACATCTCAGTGTTCAAGCCCAGACTTAAATTATTTGATGCTAAACGGAAATAGGACCAGCTTCAGTTTGTCATTAAAGTCTGATGAAAGTGTCAAAAAGACCTGATGTATAGTGTCGCATGATTAAATAGAAGCCTTTGTCTACAAATATTAATTAATGTCTTGTATCATGGAATATCAATTTAAGTCATAGTAGTGTTGTAAAAGGTTAGGATGAAGATTTTATTTGAATAAAAGGAGATGTCGAGTATATGTCAATATAACAGTAAACCTACAGAACAAAAATCTAAAGGACATCTGAAGGTCATCATAGTCAAACTAAACTGACCAGAGTCCAGATGTAGAGTATATGTCAATATAACAGTAAACCTACAGAACAAAAATCTAAAGGACATCTGAAGGTCATCATAGTCAAACTAAACTGACCAGAGTCCAGATGTAGAGAATATGTCAATATAACAGTAAACCTACAGAACGAAAATCTAAAGGACATCTGAAGGTCATCATAGTCAAACTAAACTGACCAGAGTCCAGATGTGGAGTATATGTCAATATAACAGTAAACCTACAGAACAAAAATCTAAAGGACATCTGAAGGTCATCATAGCCAATCTAAACTGACCAGAGTCCAGATGTAGAGAATATGTCAATATAACAGTAAACCTACAGAACGAAAATCTAAAGGACATCTGAAGGTCATCATAGTCAAACTAAACTGACCAGAGTCCAGATGTAGAGAATATGTCAATATAACAGTAAACCTACAGAACGAAAATCTAAAGGACATCTGAAGGTCATCATAGTCAAACTAAACTGACCAGAGTCCAGATGTAGAGAATATGTCAATATAACAGTAAACCTGCAGAAGAAAAATCTAAAGGACATCTGAAGGTCATCATACAGTCTTAAATAACAGACAAGTGTTGTATGTCAAACTAAACTGACCAGAGTCCAGATGTGGAGTATATGTCAATATAACAGAAAACCTACAGAACAAAAATCTAAAGGACATCTGAAGGTCATCATACAGTCTTGAACAACAGACAAGTGTCATATGTCAAACTAAACTGACCAGAGTCCAGATGTAAAGTATATGTCAATATAACAGTAAACCTACAGAACAAAAATCTAAAGGACATCTGAAGGTCATCATACAGTCTTAAACAACAGACAAGTGTCGTATGTCAAACTAAACTGACCAGAGTCCAGATGTAAAGTATATGTCAATATAACAGTAAACCTACAGAACAAAAATCTAAAGGACATCTGAAGGTCATCATACAGTCTTAAACAACAGACAAGTGTTAAATGTCAAACTAAACTGACCAGAGTTCAGAAAGGCTGTTAATTGATTTAACATAGACTATCAAAGATCATAGATAATTTTTAAATGTTTAATATTAAATCAATTGTTAATATGCAAATAGTATTCCATGTAAACGTGTGTAAATTAATCAGTGAAAAACAATGGGCATCAATCAAAGTGGATTCTGTTTTAAAAAATTTCAAATCGATGAAAACCTGATTACATCTGTAGAGTTTGTGTCAAAGACAGATTTATCATAGATATTTTTGAACTGCACTTATCTTAAATTAGTCAATTTAATGGTTCATCTGTAAGTCTATTACATCATTCAGTACCAATTATCAAAGTCTCTCCTTTTATCGCAAAAATTACATATCATAAATAATATCGGTAAATGGCGAAAAATTGATTCTCTCATCCTTAGATCATATTTATTTCTATAATAAACTTAATTCTAAATCAAAGGATTTTAAGCTCAAATTGCATGGCAGGAGATTAAAAATATCTTATGTAATATTTCAAATGCTTCAAAAATAAATGCTTCATTAAAGGTGGTACAGAGATACTACATCACTATCAGGAAGGTAGGCTAATGAAGGAAAACAATGTTAATCAATAGACAATTATTTAATTCATCAAATGTGGGTGTACTCTATTAGTAGACACTTCCTCAATCTTTACTCATTTCTAACACCATAGAATACATTCAGGAAGTTCCATACTATTATAATTATATGATCTAAATTGGTCCTATTGTTATATATATATATGTGATGTGCACTAAATGCTATTTGTACTGAAGACAAAATAGAACTTTTCATTTTACGAGATTCACAGAATCACAGTAACACCTCTTTCTCCTATCACTGTATTATCTGCTCAATCTACTCGTCTACCAACTTTTTAAAACCTACTTTAATACTGGTCAACTTTTTAAAAATAAAATAAATGGAAAATGTGTCCCCATGGACACAGATGATGCCCCCGCCTGCATACAACATTATAAAGGGACATAACTCAAAAACAATAAAAATGACGCTACCCAAATTTGTACTAGATCTGAGTTTTGTGGTAATAAGTATTGTGTATAGGTTTCATAATGTTTGGTTGGGACAAACTTAAGTTACAGAACGGAAACTAAATTTTTTTTTAATTTATAAAGGGGCATAATTCTAGAACGGTTAGAGTGACGCTACCAAAATTCAAACTTGATCTGTATTATGTGGTAATGAGCATTGTGTATAAGTTTCATAACATTTGGTTGAGGCAAACTTTAGTTAGAGAATGGAAACTAAAAATTTTGGAATTTTTCCATTAATAAAGGGCATAACTCTAGAACGGTTAAAGTGAGGCCACCAAAATTCAAACTTGATCAGTATTTAGTGGTAATAAGCATTGTGTATAAGTTTCAAAACATTTGGTTGAGGCAAACTCAAGTTAGAGAATGGAAACCAATTTTGGGACGTACGTACAGACGGACAAGGATAAAACTTAATGCCCCCTCCGCTACGGCAGGGGCATAAAAATAGACTATTCTTCCATTTTCATATAATATCACTATCAAATTTAATAATTAATCTACGATATATAATACAATGTATTGTCTCATGCACATTCCTCTTAGATCTACCATTGTAATACTGTAGAGGATATTCTCTTATGCATATCCTCTATTACCTTTTAAATTCAAGAAAATGAAAAGCCAAAGAAAACCAATTACATTTTAGTGTTTGTCAATGAATATTCCTGCTTCTTCAAAAGCCAATAAAATACTTCATAATGAAACATTCATCAATTCCTATCCCATTCATGTATTTTATTTTATAAATATTTCAACAAATTGTTACTCCAAAGCAAAATTTATCCATGCATTGTTAAAGGGGCATTAGCTGTCAAATTCATGTTCACCGATTTGACTCAAATTCTCATATTTGATTTATAACATACTAAAACGTATATCAAAATTACAATAAGTCTGAAATAAATAATTAATAATACATGGAATCGATAATATATATCAGCTTTTCATGTGTATTTTAGTCCATACGCCATCTAATTAACCATCGAGATGACCTCCATAGACTGCCGACAGTCACATAACCCGATATAAACATAAATATAAATAGATAGCAACCTCGTGCAATTGGACTTTTCTAGGTCTGTTTGATTTCATGTTATAGGTTAAAAAAATAAGTTAATCATCGTTTTTACCAGTATAAGAATGATTTTGTGTGGATCGAATCAGTCAACGAAATGGTTCACCTTTGTTTCACTTTCAATGTTGACATTCTTTTCCTTTTAATGCCTGAACACGACTAATACTTGCGTAACCAATCTCTAGCTAATGGGTTATATTGAAGGTCACATGAATACGGATTCAATGAGGTAATTCATCAGCGATGTTTCTTAGCTTATTTTAACAAAATTGAACTAAACTGGCTGCTAAAAGCGAATAATTATTTCACTATTTCACTTTCATTAATGATTGAACAAAAAAAAAAAAATCATATTTTAATTTTTTTTATATCTCTTAGCTAATGCCACTTTAATGAATCATTTAATTATAAGAAGAAAAACCAAGTAAAAAATCAGTCTTAACTTTTTATACATTGTGACTTGGGTGGAGAGTTGTCATATTGGCACTCATACCACATCTTCTTATTTATAATAACATATTAAAGTTGTCTTCTCTTTATTTAATCTATAACATACTGAGTAGATCCGAATAACAATCTCTGTCACATAGCTTACCCCATTGAATTTAACACAGATTAGAAGATTAAGTTTATCTTGAGTAAGACAATGTTAAATACTCGGATAAAAACAGTTAGGGTGTACCAATTATAAAAGGATGTGTGTAAAAATATTTTCCAAAGCCAAATTAATATAAAATAACAACATTATAAGATTGAAATTCCCTCTTCCATGATAAAACATCCATCTGACTGAAATACAGTTCCTGTCTCTCATGGATCTAACAATGTTCCATTTTGACCTTCTCAAATTCTGTAATGAAAATTGTTTTGTCAACCAAAGAAAAATATCTTCTCCCAAATTTTTGAAGGTGTGATCATTAGGGCAAAAGATGATGATCCGTTAATGTCTTTAAAAGAAAGTAGAACAGAGAGTTGTTAGTTCCTTGTAAGGTAAGTTTGGACACAGAATCTGTGTTTCAATCAGATTGTGATAAAATATGATAAAACCAAATAGTTAAAGCAGATTACACTGGTACAAACATTTACCTGACTCAGATGAAACAGCTAAATACCAAAATAAAAATTCATGTTTAATCATGTGACCTTTTTTTGAAATGAATTGTTTATCTTGGTATATAACAAGTAAACCAGACAAAATTATTACAATAAATCTAAAGTGTTACAAGTGTTACTATCTAATAATATACTTTTATTGTCATAAAATGTGCAAAATCAAAGATACAGATGATCAGGCTTATTAATCTGGTATTTTATCCTTATATCTTATTAAATTCATCAACTGAGCATTTACTCTCATTTATTATCTTACAGAAGGTAGAAAAATGGATCAACGAACTAAAAATTAAACTATCAGTAAATATATTTTTAACAGAAAATTGAGTCAAAAAAAGATTTAGCTTGTAATATTGACATGAAAATGAAAATGAACAGCCATCCCAAATTACAGAATTGTGTTTTACAAAATACAGCAAAAGACCCCCAAATAAACATAAATCCAAAAGCAATTAAAATTAAAAATATAACTCTTTGAATCTGCACTGTTATTAGTAACACTATAACATTCAAGCATTGGTACACTGAGAATTTTATTTGTTATCTTAGGCTTTTAGTCATGCAATTTTATTGACATTCCAAAATTGATTTTGTAATATTTTCTTCAGTAGTGAAAGTTGTCAGAGTTCATCAAGAGTTATCTCCCATGGAGGATATATTTTCATATACTGAAGTTACTTTTATAGTATGGAATAAATCAGAGAAAATATTAAAATAAGTGGTATATGGAAAGATAATCTTTATTTAATCCTAAAATAATAAGTAACTACTATTAATCATTAGGAACATAAGGATACTGCTTTGTACGATTAACTTTGTATATTATACATAATGTTGTAATTCTATTGATTCTTAATAAAAACAAGTTCAATGTTCTAGAAGAAAAAAAAATGAAAGTAAATTTTATATAAATTGGAAAGATTGATAGTTTATTATTTTCCTACATAATAAAATTTGACATTGATTTTAATGAGCGATAAATGTTTCAACAAAAGATGGTAATCATTCTAGTTTAATTTTGGTATTTTAAGACATGCCATTTAAACCTTAACAAGCACTAAGATTTCCGGAAATTGATGATATCTTTATCTATTTTAATATTGAATTCTATATGTTGAACAATATTCAATCAGTGTAGGATGTACATTGACATCTTTTTTTTTAAAGATTTTATGGGAGATAACTCAGGTAAGGTAGACAACTCTGACAAATTCCTGTATTTCCAGTGTACAAGTACTTGCCTTGTTGCTCTAGGAAAAGTGAATGATTTTTCTCTATCTCCAGCATTGTGGCAGATTTCTTTCTCTCACCTTTGGCAGAATTTGTGGGGCTTATTAACCAGTTTGTTACTGTAGTTGTTGAACTTGAATGAGAAGATTTTTGTGAGGAGTTCTGGTTGATGTCAGAAAAACTGTCATGTTTTTCCTGTAAATGTAGAAATTGACAAGTTTTCAGATTAGTTGTTTATCTTGCTGATATGAAATTTTATATCAAATAAATATAAAAAAATATCCATTAATCAAATTCAACTGTGTAAAAAGGTACTAAAATTATTAGACTTATCGAGTGTCAAATTTTAATAAATAATCAGCTAATAACAACATACTAAATAAATCTTTACAATGAAATGTTTAAATCTGGCAAGGTTCATTCTTTCTTTCTCTGCAAAAGGTATTGTCAGTATAACCGATATTGTGAAAGAAATTGACCTATTCTCAGGCTCCACTTTATAAAAAATATTGCTTACGAGTCAGATTTTTTTCAGACTAGGCAGGTATCTGAATCTCTATACATTGATATATTTTATTTTGCCTAAACTGATTTCCTGTCATATTCATTGTGTTATATAAATTCTTACAACAAAATACAAAACCAATGATAAATTTAGTAATAAACCTTAAAGCTGCCATGCATGCTTAAAAATGCATTTAAATTAATCTTATAATGATACATCTAACTTCTTTTCAGTCTACTATGGTACAAATTTCTGTAAATTCAGAAATTATTGCGAGGTTTTTATTAATGCGAATAATGCGACTGGCTGAGTATCGCATTACTAAAAACTCACATTCTGATATCTGATACATATATCTGTATTAAGCTTTACTGAAATCGCAATAATTCATCTAGCAGTTTTCAATAATGGAAATAATAATTACACGCAATAATTTCTGAATTTACAGTAGTTGATAAGAATTCTGAAACTATTCAATAAAAGACTTAAGGCTGTTTTCTTAAAAAGATTAATTTTTTTTTTTATAATTTCAGAAAAGTTCTCATTTTAGTAAATTAGTTAACATACATTATGTTTATACATAAAAGATGGAGCAAATTCACTAAATACAGTCCAAAATAACCAGTAGAAAAACATATTGATAGATTTGAATATTTGTCCTTGACATTTAATACCTCGTCAGATAAGATGTCTTCTGCTGATTTTGTCTGTGTTTTTATTGTCTTCTTCAACTCACTTAATTTTGTATTCTCCTGAAAACAAACTCCAGAACTAAACAAAACATTCCCTAATGGAACAAAATAATTTGTAGGTTAAACTAAAAACATTCCATAATAACAAAAAATAAATCAAACAGAAAAAATATAAGCACTAAAATAATTCAAATATTAAAATATCATAACTGAAATACTGCAGTATAAAAGAATATATCCAACATTTCAACCCTCATTTCGTTAATTTTGAAAATGATATTCATAGACATATACCATGTGACTTTAAACAATACAAGAAAATAAATAATATTATAAATCCCATCCCCAATGCAACATATCAACTCATTCCCACAGGTATTTCTCCTATTTCTGTTACCCCATTATTTCAATGTAATTTATAATCTAGCATTGATAAGACTTTTTATAACTTAAATAATGAATCACATAATAAGGAAATTTTTTACGGATTAAATGATGACTACTTGAGCTTGAATCTTGGTATCCATGAAATTAAACCGAATTAACATCTTTAGTTAGTACTGATGATGACCATTGAAATGTAGGATAGTATAAATAATCAAGTACTACAAAAAGAAACCAATTCTATTGGCAACAGATAAAGCAAATAAAGCATAAAATCTAAATAATTCCAACAATTCAAATTTAAATGAAACCATAACAACAACCATTTTGACCAGATCATGTGACAAACCTTCTTTAACTGTTCTACTAACACCAGTCGACTTTGTTCCAGATTTTCTATGTCCTTTCTTACACTGGATAACATGTCATGTTGTTGTGAGTCAATCTGCTGCAAACGATTCTGAAAATAAAAAAAACAGATTTATCATTATGGTCATTATCATCATTGCAATTTCATGTTTTCAATGTTCATTTCATACTTGACAGTGCTACCAGAAAGATGTGAAATAAAAATAACCATAACATCTATTTTACTGTGTTTCTTATTTGTAATGCTCTATAATACTTAAATCTACAACAATAGTTCAAAGTTGTTCTTTCTTCTATAAATTTTACCCACTATCATTCATAAACTATATTTAAAGGGAGATAACTCAAAAATACTTATACTTCACTGTTGATTAATGGAAAAAGAAAACTTTTGAGATCTGGATTTAAAGTCAACAACATTGCTTATAAATATTGTTAATAAACATAAACAGGAAATGACAAGTTTATATTACATTTACAGTAAGATGTTGAAGGTAACAATAATATCATTCTTTCTACTTGCTGTACACCTCACTGGAACATGTCAATTGTCTGTATACATATGAAGTTAATTCAGAGAAGTTCAGGAAAGCATACCAACGAAATCGATTGATATGCAGTAAAGATTAACACTTTTGAAATTAAGTTACTCTGCAAATTTAAACAGACCTTATTTGGATGTAAACAATACATGTAAATTCATTGAGAATAGATATAAGAAGATGTGGTATGAGTGCCAATGAGACAACTCTCGATCCAAGTCAAAATTTATAAAAGTAAACCATTATAGGTCAAAGTATGGTCTTCAACACAGACCCTTGGCTCACACCGAACAGCAAGCTATAAAGGGCCCCAAAAATTACTAGTGTAAAATCATTCAAAGGGGAAAACCAACAGTATAATCTATATAAAAAACAAGAAACGAGAAACACTTATGAACCACATCAACAAACGACAACTACTGAACATTAGATTCCTGACTTAGGACAGGTGCAAACATTTGCAGCGGGTTTAAGCGTTTTAATGGTATCAAACCTTCACCCTTATCTGAAACAATAGTGTAACATCACAACATAGAAAGACACACTATAAAATATCAATTGAAATGGCTTAACTCAATCAAAAGAGTGTAACATCACAACATAGAAAGACACACTATAAAATATCAATCGAAATGGCTTAACTCAATCAAAAGACATATTATCACCAGTGAACATACACTGAACAAATAAATTTGATCTATGATACAATGTAAATACAAAATAAATAAACTAACGGAAGAATAATTAAAGTAACATGTTATACTGCTGTGAAATGTTAAACAATTTAAGAAAAACAATATGCTTGAACAAAAATATCAGCCATTGGCAATTACTTTAAACACAGGTAAATGAAAATAATTTTGTTGTTAGGTATACGTGTACAGTTCAAATGGAGAAAGGAAATATTTTTACAAAATAAATAATTTTGATGTTCATAGTACGAAGAAGTGAAAATTTATAGTAATACCAACCACAGAGAAGACTGTATCTCATATACATAAAATCTATTTCTATAAAAAATGTAATTTCTAACCTCTCTAGTTTTATATCGGTCCAGAAGTTTATTCTGATCAGTCATTAATTTTTTCTGTAACTTTTCTTTTTCTTCCTCATATCTTGCCTCAGACTAAAAAATAAAACATAAGAATACATATTTAAGTCATAACTATCTCCAAAATACAAATATTCTAACAATTACAAGATTTGAGCTAGCTAAATAAAGAACTGTCTTTAAGAACATGTGTCACCCCATTTAGACATATAACAACATCACAACAACCATTATTTGGTTAAAATCTTAAGTGTTTAACATAGAGGCAACAGATAAAATTTAAATGACAACCCAAAACTTTGTATGAAATATCTTTCCCTATTGAGGAAAGTATGATCAAGACATGCTCGAATCAGCATCTGTCCAGATAACACTTTAAAAGACAACCAGGAACTTTTTATTGAATTAAATACCTTTCCAATTAAGGAGAGTACACTCAATACAGCATCATTTCAGAAAACACCTTAAAAGACAACCAGAAACTTTTTATTGAATTAAATACCTTTCCAATTAAGGAGAGTATACTCAACACTGCATCAATTCAGATGACACCTTAAAAGACAACCAGAAACTTTTATTGAATTAAATACCTTTCCAATTAAGGAGAGTACACTCAACACTGCATCATTTCAGATAACACCTTAAAAGACAACCAGGAACTTTTTATTGAATTAAATACCTTTCAAATTAAGGAGAGTACACTCAACACTGCATCATTTCAGATAACACTTTAAATGTCAATAAAATGCTTTGCTGAGCGCAGCCTGATACGACCGCAGAGGTCGAACCCTGAACAGTTCGAGCAAGTTTGGACACAATATTCAAGCTTGATACTGTCTGACTTTGGATAGTGATCAAATTTTTGACATAATGTAGGTTTCTGACACAAAATAAATGTGGTCAAAGATCTTAAAAATTTGAAATGGGACATTTAATTTACCTAGAATGGTCTGATATCCAAAATCTTAAAACATGGTTAGATTCAGCATATAAAAAAACACCAATAATTTAATTTTAGTTGAAATCAAACGAAGTTTAATTTTGGACTCTTCAAACCTTAATATGAACTCATTTGAAAACAGGGCCCAAAATAAAAATCTAAATGCACAATAAGATTCAGCAAATCATACAGCCGAAATAGTTCAGTTTTTGATGAAATCAAAAAAGTTTAATTTTGGACCCTTTTGACCTCAATGTAGACCAATTTAAAAATGGGGCCCAATATCCAAAAAAATTATACAAGGTTAGAATCCCCAAAAATTAAAGACTTAATTAATCCCATCGAAATTGGTTAAAACATTTGTATTTGTTTTCAATTGAAGATTTCTTGCTATTGCGCAAAACTGTGCAATTGAAGATTTCTTGCTATTGTGCAATACTGTGCAATTGAAGATTTTTTGCTATTGCGCAATACTGTGCAATTGAAGATTTCTTGCTATTGCACAATACTGTGTTGTTGCCCAATACTGTGCAATTGAAGATTTTTTGCTATTGTGCAATACTGTGCAATTGAAGATTTCTTGCTATTGTGCAATACTGTGCAATTGAAGATTTTTTGCTATTGTGCAATACTGTGCAATTGAAGATTTCTTGCTATTGTGCAATACTGTGCAATTGAAGATTTTTTGCTATTGCGCAATACTGTGCAATTGAAGATTTCTTGCTATTGCGCAAAACTGTGTAATTGAAGATTTCTTGCTATTGTGCAATACTGTGATATTGCACAATACTGTGCAATTGAAGATTTCTTGCTATTGCGCAATACTGTGCAATTGAAGATTTCAAAAACGTTGCAGAAATGACCCCCCCCCCCCCCTTCCCAACTTTTTGAACCCCCACCCCCCCTTTTGGAGTAATTACCCCCAAACCAATCCCAGCCTTCCCTTTATGGTATGGAACCTTGTGGTACAATTTCAGAGAGATCCATACACTTACACACAAATTATTGTTTTTGGCCCCTAATTCCTTAACTGTTGATACCATCATCCCCAAAATCAATCCCAACCTTCCTTTTGTGGTATTGAACCTTCTGGTAAAAGTTCATAGAGATCCATTCACTTAAACTAGTTATTGTCAGGAAACCAAATTTGTCTTCGGACGACAACGCCAACATCATAGTATTATACGACGCAAAAATTTTTTTGCGGTCATATAACCAGAAACTTTTATTGAATTAGATACCTTTCCAATCAAGGAGAGTACACTCAACACTGCATTGTTTCAGATAACACCCTAAAAGACAACCAGAGACTTTTATTGAATTAAATACCTTTCACACTCGAGGATAGTACACTTTATACAGCACCATTTTTGATAAGAATAAGTATAAAACATTTGTTACCTCAAGCTGTTTGAATTCAAGATCATCAAAATCTTTATGTTTCTGTTCAATAGTTTCCTGTTCCCTGTCAAACTGTTCCTTGATCCTTTCTTTCTCCCTGTCATGACAACTACTCAACATTTGTTCCGTTTCAAAATGTTTCTTTTCAAGGTCAAATAATTCTTCTTGTTTCTTGTCCATTATTTCTATTTCCTAAAAAAGAAAAACATTTTTTCATCTTATAAGATAGTAAATGATTGTGTATTTAATGCAGTGACATGACTAAGATCAGATAGGATCATCATTCCGATTCAGTTATACAATCTCTAAACACAATACTTTGTATAGCATATCTAAAACACACGAAAATTAAATATCCTGAATATATTAAAAAGTACAATATACTTTTAGTGCATTAAAACACTCGTTAGTATTATATCCTGAATAAATATTTTATTTTTTATAGAACCACATCCCTGAGATATTATTTGTGCACTCTCATGAGGTTTTGATTAATATGCAGTGCACTCTCGTCAGGTTTTGGTTAATACACAATTCTTAAAATTCTATAAACTTTAGACATTCATCCTTGTCTTATGACGAAGTCTCTACCAAAATAAAACATTAATTCCATTCTGGACTTACTGGTGATCAGTTATGGTACCAATTTATTAAGAAGTCGAACTTGGTTTGATCCGACTTTAGTGAAATTTAGAGTTTACTCAGACTGCCTGCTTGATTTGTATTCCTGTAGCTTTTGAAAACCTGAACTATCTAAATCCAATTTCAGTCATTTCAAATGTGTGTGTAGATAGCGTCAATGACATTTTCATGTTTTCTTTAAATTTCAATTTATACTAAATTATTTTACTACAATTGCTGTTTTAATATGAAAACAAAAACACTTCAATCAGTAAACAGTAAGTTTACATTCCTTTATATACTTCTACGACCAACATCTCTTCCTTATTTCAAATAATTGTATTGAACTAACTAATTGTGAACGCCAACTCTTCACTACTTCAGAATAGAAATGGGATCCCTATATTTTCTATATATACAAAATCTTCCAGATAAGTACTAGCTTGAAGAGTTCTTCATATTCCAATGTTTATACTTAAATCTGTTACAAGAACCAAAATTAATATGTAAAGAGACTCTTGAATTAATTTTTTATCTATTTTAAATTATACTCCGTCAGTTTATATTATGAATCACAACTTTAAGTGTTCCAATGACATATACATTTTCTACATGCTTGTATGCAGAATTGGCAAAACTATGAATTCCAAGTATCCACGAAATTACAATTTTAACCCAACCCACGGAAAAATTCAAAATGTCCATAATACTAATACAAAGACTCAATATGAATATTAAGATGATGTTAAGGTGGTACCTAACACTACAGGGAGATAACTCAAGTAAAAGGGAGTAAAATCAGCTAAACGTTTTAATTACGTTGTGTTGTTAAGGGAATATTAAGCTTCTCAATGATCAAAGTTAGTGTTTGTCAAACTGCTATATAACCAGTCTAATTTTTCTGATAAATTGGTTGGTTCAAATTTTTTGAAATTTTTATATTTTTGTCAAAGGGTCAAAGTAAATACTTTGTCAAAATTTTATGAAAATTAAACGAGCCAAATTAATTTTAGTGAAGGTGTTGGGTACCACCTTAAATGATTTCCATTGAGACAACTAGAGACCAAATAATGTAGATGTTAGTAACAGTACTATAAGTACTACTTTCCATGGTTAGTACTTATTTATAATTCTTATTGAACCAGGTTAGGGGGAGGGGTTGACGCCAACAAACTAGTTTAACCCCGCCACGTTCTGTATGTGCCTGTCCCAAGTCAGGAGCCTGTAATTCAGTGGTTGTCGTTTGTTGCTGTATATCATATTTGTTTTTCGTTCATTATTTTGTACTTAAATCAGGCTGTTAGTTTTCTCGTTTGAATTATTTTACATTTGTCATTTTGGGGCCTTTTATAGCTGACTATGCAGTATGGGGATTTACTAATTGTTGAAGGCTGTACAGTGACCTATAGTTGTTAATTTTTGTGTCATTTGGTCTCTTGTGGAGAGTTGTCTCATTGGCAATCATACCACATCTTCTTTTTATATTGACTGCTGACTCACAAACTTAATATTAAAGTCATTCATACTTTTATTCATTTTGTCAGTTAATTGTCCCAGTTTACACATCAATAACACTCAGTAAAAAGTATTAAATCATATACTATCCTAAAATATGTAAAATCAGTAGCCTCACTCACAATCTTCCATTGAATTAGCTCTCGCCGCGATATAGCCTTTTTGCGCTCATGCGGCATAAAGCAAACACCAATCAATCAATCAATCACAATCTTCCATGCAATTTTTGAGTCAATTTAGTTAACACATAGATGAACTTGTACAAAATCATATTTCTTGATAAATATCAACTGAGTGAAACATATACTGTAAGTGTATTATAAAAGAAGCTATTTTTCAAAGTTTAAAAAAAAAGTGATTTGTTGGTGGGGTCTACACTACTTAAAGAACCAGCTAACAAATAACTGGTGTGTAATCCATGAAAACAGAACCATAGCAATCTATGGGATGCTGGACCCACTGCTCGTCAGTATAGACAGGTGGCATGTAAGGACATGTATTTGCTCATTGGGTTCAAGAACAATGCATTGTGAAATAGCATCATTTCTTGGACATATGACACGAAATATTTACATAGCCATGAATTTGTTGAAAATTAGTTTAAAATTCATGCAAAATGCTATTACAGTAAAAATATGTCTATATCTAATTAAACCTTATTGATTTACATTGTTAATCAACTGTTAATTGAAGATTCCAACTATTTATTAACTGTTTACATAACATGCACATGCAAAGTACGTTCATTCCTGATCAGCACTTAATGCTAGTCACATCAATTCTACCACTCATCTTACAGATACCAAGTAGAGGTTGGACCAGAATCCAAGGATATCTACTGGTATGTAGAGCAATCTATGAAAACTGGTACCCATAACAATCTATCAAAACTGGTACCCATAACAATCTATCAATCTGGTACCCATAACAATCATAAAACTGGTACTATGAGTGTAAGAACTTTAAACGGTGGTATGTGCATTATTTTGTATTAACCATTTCGTTACATGTGTAATTTTTAGGAGGATGGAAATCTTAAATTTCAAGATTGATATACCCCCTGCTGAATGATCATTTTCTATTTTCTAACATATGTACAGCAGAAATTCAAATTTTAAAGAATTTTAGTCATTCTAAAACTTTCAACATCACAGATGACAGATGTATCCCATGCTGGGAAGGGTGAATAAAGGGATAAATTACTATAAAGGATACAAACTAACTTTAATATAAAGACTTTCTACTTAAAAATGCATGCACAAGTTATAGACAGAGTAAAAAGTTTTGTCTTCCCTTGTTCTGTATCATATTTAGTATTTTATTTTTGTCAAAACACTGGAGCAGCCTGATATAATAAAATATATTTCATGTTTATTCTAAAATCATGTTCGACCTTGTGACCAGCTGAAATATATATTTTCTTGGTTTATGCTGATGAAAAGTGATGCTTAGTCTAAGAAATTGCTTAAAAATACACAATACTTATGAAAAACCCATAAAATAAAATTAAGCTGACAAGCATCTAATCATTCACACTTGTAATTCTGAAAAACAACTAAGTTTTGATCTGACAACATAAAAAAAATGTGACAATTAATTACATATGCATGACATGATTTAGGGAGAAGTAGGACAGGCAATAAAACATTGACCATGCATGTAACAAAACTTAATGTGCATTACCAAATAATATACTGACCAGTAATAAAACCTGTCCAATAGTAATTTATATCATAAATTTCTCAAAAAAAACCAAAACAAATTTATGCAGTTTTCAATCACACTGTATTTTTTGCTATTACATCATCTTAGTGACAGTAAAAGGTGCTGTTTCATTATAATTTATTTCCTTAGTTTTTTGTTTGTATTGTATATGTCAAAATAAAAAAAATTTCATTAAAGGTATCAGGAGACCACAATTCAGAATGGACTATTTTAAAAGTCTCTGGAAATCTCTCCAGTTGAAAGATGATTTTGATATTTGAAGGCTTGCCACTCCTATAGAAGGCTGAACTCCAAGGTCAAGCTGATATTTCAACTAAAAAGCTCCCATTTTTCAACATGTTCCTGTCAATTCAATAAGTGTCCTCCACTTAAATCTTTCTCTCTGTGCCTATTTTTTTAACAGTTGAGTGGGACTGTTGAAACTTGAGAACATAGATTCTTTATTTCTCTGAATACAAGATTTTTTATAAGCTTAGATTATACATACTTTTTCTCTTTCTTTAGCAGATCTTTCTATCAGTTCTGCCTGTTGAAGCTTCAGAGCATTAATTCTGTCTTGTTCTTGTTGTAATTCCTCCATTTCAGTGTTATGCTCCCCTTCCAGTAAAGCTCGCTCCATCTCCAACTAAATGAAATATCATACACAGCAATTTTACAAATTTGCACCTGATTATTTCATTCTTGCTCAATTTATGAGGTTTCATGAAATCATTTCTGTAGTTATAAACCTGATATTTAAGATGCACAGTAAAAGTGACACCATCAAAAATCAAACTTGATCTGTATTTTGTGGTTATAAGCATTGTGTATAAGTTTCATAACATTTGGTTGAGGCAAACTTAAGTTAGAAAACGGAAACAAAAAATTCAGCAATTTTTCCTTTTGTAAAGGGGCATAACTCTAGAACGGTTAAAGTGACACCACCAAAATTCAAACTTGATCTGTGTTGTGTGGTAATAAGCATTGTGTATAAGTTTCATAGCATTTGGTTGAGGCAAACTAAAGTTAGAGAACGGAAACCAACTTTGGGACGTACGGACGGAAGGATGTACATACGGACGGACAAGGGTAAAACCTACGGCGTGGGCATAAAAATTGAAAATGATTCTGAGTACTCAGTCCAACTTGTAACGATTACAAAAAGTTGGCATTCCATATAAAATTTATAGGATCTCTACTTCTCATAATAAAATATATAGGATCTCTACTTCTCATTATAAAATATATAGGATCTCTACTTCTCATTATAAAATATATAGGACCTCTACTTCTCATGATAAAATATATAGGATCTCTACTTCTCATGATAAAATATATAGGATCTCTACTTCTCATAATAAAATATATAGGATCTCTACTTCTCATAATAAAATTACTACATAAAGATTACACTACTGCATCCAGTGTGGTACAATATTTCTTAACTAGTGACAATTTAATTTTCAAATTTAGCTGTTCTTTTTAGGTCCCTTTTGGTTGTAACGATCTTGAAGTATTCTATAAATGAAGTATCTATAAATGAAGTATTCTATAAATGAAGTATCTATACAGCCTTGGCTTTCAAATTTAAGGTTTGAGCATTCCTGATAAAGAGTAAATCCAGAAAAGTACGTCGGGTGCACCGATTTATAAAGTGTTTTTTACTGTCTATAGCAGTACCTCTCTAATGGCTTCATTCTCTTGTGTTTCTATTTCCACAATTTGTTGTTTTAATGAGGCAATATTCTTAACAAGTTCAGCTTTGGTCTGTTTCAATTTATCTAACTGCTGGCTGGTACTGGACTCCTGCAAAAAAAGGAAACTTTTAAACTACAGTAAATTCAGAAATTATTGCGATGTTTTTATTATTGCGAAAAATGCGACAGGGTTATAATCGCAATAATTTAAACTCGCATTTTGAAATTTTTATATGTATTAAACAGGATTTTTCTCAATATCGCAAAAATTAAAATCGCATTTTAGTCTAAAATGACAAAATCGCAATAATAAATGCACGCAATAATTCCTGAATTTACAGTAAATGATTGGATTAACCTTCAAGGATCTAAATCATAAGGTAACCTCTCAGGGTGACCTATAGTTGCTTGCCATGTAAATCCATGTCATTTGGATAGTTGTCTCATTAGCAATCATACCACATCTTCTTAACTAAAAATCACATAATAATTGTATCCCCTTTTTTAACATAAATAACCAAGTTCCTTGTACTACAGGCATTATATTCTGAAGTTAAAAGAGTTTGACAGACCTGTAGAAAAAATCTCTTTAAAGCAGACATATTATCAACTTAAAAAGGTAGACATTTAAACAGAGGGCCTTTTTAAAATCTTAATGAAGGAGCTATAAAATTATCAAAAACCTCTCATTGATAAAAATTAAAATGTAAACTTACTATACAACAACATATGACATTGTAAAAGCTGTATAACTTGTATTTTCCCATTTTTATGACCCTGTGTAGAGGTGTTTACTATTGTTCTAAGTACATCAGTGTCAGTTACTGTCAAAAATACACATTCTACGCTGACATTTTTTGAAGTTGTTAACAAGTATTTATCATTTTTTGCAGAGTAGGTGCCATTTAATTATTACAGACTCTACATGTACAAACATTTGTTTCCTGTATGATGGGTGTTAACAAGACAAAATTGTTATACCTAGTTTCACTCATTTATTTGAAAGAAATCAAGACATATCACTTTATCAAATATTGACTGAGGAAGTATATCCAATGGCAATTTATGCAGTATTCAAATTTCAAAGGAACGAACCCATTTAACTTGAAGTCAGGAAAGTAACTCAATGACAAACAGTTCTGCGTCTTGTAATGAATGACCTTGACCTCATGTTTAATTTTCAAAAGATTTAGAGATAATAGAGCAAATATAAAAAAGAAGATGTGGTATGTTTGCCAAAGAGACAACTCTCCACAAGAGACCAAATGACACAGAAATTAACAGACCACTTTCACATTGTACATATTGCGGTATATTTCTGATGTCACAATGCTTATGTTATTACGTCACTATAAGAGTCGATTGTTCAATAACACCAATTACTTTGATTGACCTGGGGTCAACTGGCTTAACTGGCTTAACTTATTTATAAAAAGAAATTTGAATTGGTCTGTTGGTTTGAAAGATATTGTCTAGAAATAAAATGCTGATACTTGTAACATACTTATAGAAAATATTATGTGAATGCAGTGAGGATTAAAAGTGCTACTTTGTTATAAATATTAC
The DNA here is from genome assembly GCF_021869535.1 of Mytilus californianus. Lineage (NCBI taxonomy): Eukaryota > Metazoa > Mollusca > Bivalvia > Mytilida > Mytilidae > Mytilus > Mytilus californianus. The sequence goes on from NW_026262701.1 coordinate 119,825,227, forward strand.
TGGTATCAAAACTCCTAAAACTATGATTCTTTCTTAATTATATATACAACCTACTCTCCTCATATTTTCTATTTAGTGAATGAAGTTTGTTCATGTAAGCCTTAAACGGGCGTCTTTCAGAAAAATAAGGTAGTTTAAATATCTTTATTTGAATGATTTTTCACATAAAATGCTGTGCTAAGAATGAGGTAGTAGGTGGTAGAGTCAAACCTGCTAAGAATTTTTTCCAGTAAGTCTTAAATGGGTGTCTTTCAGAAAAAATAATGTAGTAAACAAATCTTTATTTGATTTTCACATAAAACTTTGTTAAGAATGAGGTTGTATGTGTTATAAAGGTCACCTCTTTTAAGTGAAAACCTGACTTCTAAGGTCACCCTTATCTTGGCCTGCTGCATTTATACCTATGCATTTAGGAACTCAATTAAAAAGGTCACCTTTCTTATAAGGTGACCATCATATACAGGTTTGACTATACATGGTTAGACAGTCTGTAGTCACTTCCACTCTATCATACTGTTTTCATAGGAGATATAAATTCTATAGAATGCACTGTAAACAATTACATGAAGGTAGATAACTCAACAATTAACATCAGAATTCATTTGCAAATGTTGTGGATTTTATGTTATGAGATCAAATTATTCCCTGTTTTTTTTTTAAGGATTTATAACATTGTATTTCAAAACAATCTGACTTGAATGTTGTTTAAAAAGTGAACTATGTACATCATTATTTTTTAGAAAACTCTACCTAAAACACATTTTGACAACAGAAACAAAACTTGTGCACAAAATTCAGTAGATATCCAAATTTACTACAATTATTTTTCTTGATTTTTGTAGTCAATTAAGTCAACTGTTTATTTATTTTTAATGTAAACTTTGATTTATGAAAATGATTTGTATTGATGTTTAACTTACTGTTATTGGGTAGATGTTCTCTATTTCAGACAAATACTTTATTTAGTGAAGATATAGATATAACTTTTAGAGACAACCAATCCTAAAGTTCACTTAATTCAAATAATATTTTCTTCTTATCATAACACTTGTCACTTATAAATTAAAAACAAACATACAACCAAAAACAAAACAAGAATTTTACCATTATCTACCAAGTACTGATCTTTAGAAAAGAGTAAGATGTCAACTTCTTTCTATAATCAAGAGGAAATTAATTTTAAAAGTTAAAATACATACCATTTTTGGGAATCCCACTCATTTATGAATTAGACGCTAGGTTCAAGGAATCGGCCATTAAAAGATAAACCAAAATTTGATAATATGTTATACAGGTAAACACAGGTAAAAATATGTTGACGGATCAACTTAAAACATAAATATCTAATTCAGACAATTTAACCGTCAAACACAGATGACCCAGTGTATTTAGATCATTGACTATTTAACTTAAAGATCAAGGTTTTAGTACAATGACTTTGACTAATCACAGTGTCTCTTCTATTCAAGTTTTTTCTTTGATGTTAAGCATGTCATAGTTTTTCGGAAGTCAAAGTTATTATATCATATGAAAAAATAAAATACCACTCCTTTTTTCATTTGAATAGTCCATACATGTATTATCATAAAATACAGATTGTGCATTATAAAGAAGACGGTAAGTATGAAAACTAGTTTAAAACTTCAATTTTATTCTTTTTTCATACCCTAACACTTGAAAGAAAGATGTTACTTCCCTTATAACAAACTACTTAAAATTAGTCAACACTAAAGTATTTCACAAACTTTTAAAAAATATTTTAAGTGAAGTTTAAATTCAGTTTTACTTATTTGAAGTTAAATTTGATATTTAGATTAATTTTAGATCAGAAAACATGTACTTATCTTGTGACATATGCTTTTGGTATCAGTTTTCTTTTACAGACGTAATTTTGTTATTGATATCGTTTTTGTAAAAGTTTTTGACATATATTAACCTGTTGTAATGCATAACTTCTATATAATATTTATGAATATGAAATGACTTTTAAATATTTTAAAATAAGTTTTTGAATTTTGTATTGACTACTGTTTGTAAGGTTTACTTGTTCTCTGCTATTTATCAATTAAAATTCAATTATGACAATTGTTTCCCTATTAGGTAATACATACTGGTACATGTACCATCCCATATGGACTATAATTAGCATGTAATCAGTGGGAAGGTCGTACTGAAGGTGGTACTGAAGGTGGTACTGAAGCATCTTCACTACTAACTTTACATTTCACATTCCTTACTCTAATAAGGGAAAATAAAGACAGATTCATCAAAAAACCATTTTCTGAATATATCATTTCCATCTAGGAGAAATAACACAATAATTAAGGCAAGTGGTAATTTTGATCAGATTTTTCCATTAAAATTAAATGGTTTGGTTATCCAAAAAACAGTCCTCAGGATGTGAGTATTTAAAGGTATATGAGTATGACTTTTATGTACTAATACAGAGCCAGCTTAAAAATTGAAAAAAAAAAACAATAATTAAAAATTGCCTGATTGACTTTCACCTTCATTTGATATCTCTAAGATGGAGAACTTCTGCTGAGGGTCAGAACCTACTGGTCTTGTATTGCTTGAAATACATTTTATAGAAGAAAATACAAAATTGGCAGGTACAGAGATGTTAACAAGATTGTTGTGCAAACACCCATAACAAGAATCAAAACTTGATTCCAATAGGTACTTGGCATGGTTTGTTTGAGACAGGCCCATACAGACATTTGGAAAGACAGACCAATCACAATATAGGTAGGGAAACCATAATTTGCAGGGGCCTTATTAAAACTTTGTTATAAGCAAGTACATCTGTTTAAATAAATCACTTGAAAGATATATAATTCAAGTCATTTTCAATTTCATATTATCTTAAAATGTGCTGAAAATTTCATGATTTTTATACTTAAACCACAAAATTTTACAAATCTGCAAAAATATCCTACTATATAGGATAGGATCACATGGAACAATAACCAATCTCTTGTAAAAACTCATGGAATGGTTATCTATATTCAATGACACGGCATGAATAAAGGAAATGTTTAGAACTAAATGATATTTTATGTTTGCTTCACAGAAGAACCTTATGCAAAATTACTATCTACCAAGTAAAGTTCAATGCTCAAAGCTACTGCAATTATTGGTCCAGTGTTATGCCTTTTGAATCATATTTTAACGGGGAAAAAGGTTATGGATGTTGACTTAAATTTTCAAAAGATTTATAACATGTATTTAGCAAGTTGCAAAATGTTGATGCAACATCACTACCTATCATGAAAGTTTGAATTTGACTTGATTTCTGAGTCATAAACCTTTTAATGTCTAAAACCACTTTACCTTTCCCCTAAATTTGGTAAGACAAAATGATAAAAAAAAAAATGCCATCATAATTAGAAATAAAGGATGAAACTCACCAAAAATGCCATAAAAAAGTCATGTTGATTAACAATTTGAATATCAAGCTAAGAGGAAAGTAACCCGAATAATTCAGTCGTTATATTCCGCTGATCTACGATTACTCAATTAACGCCTGAATGCATAGACAATGACAGATCTTCAATCAATCAATCGGAATTAGCTCAGGATTTACATATCTCGATAAAATTGAGCTGATTGCTGATTGGTCACCTCTTCTACAGGGTACCAATCAAAATCTAGGATTCGTGAAGAGTTTTTATCGTGTAAGGAATTCAGGCCCTCGCAAGTAGGATAGACGGGGAGGGACTGAATTATTCCAGTTAAGAGGAAAGTAACTAATTTCAAAAATTAAAACTTTGTTATTTCTTAACTAACATTAGTTCTGTAAATTGTTCTGTGAACTTCAGAATATTCTTATCCATCATTTAAATTTAAAATAAATGATTCTTCAAATTTTTCTCTTCAAAATTATTTAAATTTATATAAAATGACTAAAAAAATCATGTCAATTTAAATTTGGACTCTCATATAAACATGGTAAATATAAAGAAGATTTTTCTTTACTTCCGACCTAGAAAGTAAATTTCCAATTTTGTGATATCATGGCGAATTTGCCTATCAAAACATTTTACCCCTCTTGGGAGACCACCTTTCTTAGGAGGCCATTGTCTAACATGTCTAAGGTGCATGTCAGACCTACTTAGCATTATTTTAAGGAAGATTTTGGAATATTTTACAATATCTGTGTAACTGTACCCTTACCATACTGGAATCTGATCTCAGACGTTCTCTACTTTTGGAAATTGGAGCGTCATTATTTACTGGTGTCAACCTGTCATCTGATTTCCTACTTCCTGCTGATCCTCCAGATAATCTGGATCTCGAAAATGATTGGTCCATTTCAATGGAATTACTTTCTGTGGACTGATATCCATTTACAATACCAGTATTCGTAACTGAATTATTCCTACATTGAAGATTTTCATATATTCCATGGCTCTGATTGGTCATAACATTATTTCTCTGGTTATCATATGACTCATCAATAAACGCCATTCCATGACTCTGATTGGTCATAACATTATTTCTCTGGTTATCATATGACTCATCAATAAAAGCCATACCATTTACTGCAGAATTAAAATAATCAAACGAACTTTGAACACTTTGAGTTTGTTCTGTAGGAGAATTGAGTAATTCCTTAGATTTGTCATCTGCTTTAAAATGACGACGTGTAACTTGAGGACTTTTGCTGCCCATGCGAGGTGAAAGACGTGGACTTTGTAATGGAGATCCTCCTAGAGAGTTTTCTTTATTACGATTTATTTCTGGTCGACGTTTAATAGTTCCAGTATCTTCAGAGTTGGTTCCACTTGTCGATTCTTCTTCTGAGTTTGAAGAATTTGAACTACATCGTCTCATTTGGAAACCATGTGCAACATCTTTATGAGGATTATTTGGTGAATTCAGCATTGCTAATGAACCATTGGTTTTTATTTTTGTCATGGATCCTCTATATTCAGATTTTTCTTTTCTATCTAAAGAATGAACTTCTTTTGTGAAGTCATGAAAACTTGGTAACTGATTCGGTCTTTGAACCTGTGAGATTTTGAATGAATTTTCATCAAACTTTGGTGACTGATTCTCACCAGATACAGTATAATGATTAGGTTTAAGATCCTCAGAGCCATACATTTCTGTTTTATTTGACATCTCTTGTAAATCTGAACTTGAATTGTCCTGAGAGTTATTCCCCTTGGTCAGTGGAAAGTTATTCCCCTTAAACTGCTGTTCTCCAGCATAACTACTATCCATTGTTGACATACCATATGAAGGTTGTACAATATTTGAAGAAAAAGAGACAGATTTTGCAGAATCAACAAAATCATTTTCATAGTCTGGAGGTGAAAATCTTTTGGAGGAGTTCTCCTTTATTTGTCTATTTCCTACTGGAAGCCCTCCATTGTAATTCGATGTCATAACACCAGAAAAATAATCATGATCAGTATTTGTTGGTGTTTTTGGCTGTACTTGATTAGTCCATTGTTTAGACGTCGTCACAGGGATACTTTGTTGTATCAAATCATTATGAACAGAAGTAGAAAATGTATCAAAACTTTTTGTCATGACAGGCTTTGGTGACACAGGAGGAGGTGTTCCTTTAGATGGAGTTACAGCATTACTTGTATAAGAATTGTATGGTCCATTCATCATAGGAGACACATTATTAACAGTATATGGAGACTTAAGCTGAGAAGTAGATGATGTTTGTCTCTCTGATGATGTGTATGTTGGAGAATAAGTGTTAGAAAATGTCTGATGACCAACATGAGAAGAAGACACTGGATATGAGTCAGTAAATGACTCTTGACCTAGTTTAGGTGCTGAATGAGAATATTGTTGTCCAACAACATATGCTAGACTGTCTTTTGGCAATGTTTGTTTTTCCACTTCAGATGATTTTTGAGCTGATTCTAAAAACTTTTGCATTGAAAAGGCAGTCGTTTTTGGTTTTGGACTTTCTTGCACAACTTTTTCTTCTTCTATTTGTTTTTCATATTCAGCACACATACTTAAAATTTCTTCTAATCTTTGTTTTTCTATTTTTTCTTGCTCTTGTTCCTTCTTTCTCTCTTCCACATTTTCTCTATGTTTCATTGTTAAATCTTGTTGACTGGCAGTTAATTCATTAAAATCAAAGTCCATACCATCAAAAGTATTCCTATTACTCTCTACATCACATGTTCCCAGGAAGTCACCATTTATAATGCTCTCTGCCAAGAGATCTGCATCAGTTGCATTTCTTACTCTTGATGTTGCAGATTCAGTAAAACTGAATGGTTTTTTCTCCTTTTGTTTAGGAGTAATGGCAACACTGTTCAGTGGAGATCTAGAATTCGGTGAATTTCCTTTACTACCAGTAGGAGATATATGGTTAGTTTTATCACTGGATATATTTAATTTTGGAGAGTCGGAATTCCAAGATAATGTTGCTCCACTGTTACTACTGACACTTGTTAATGAGCTAGAACTTGTACTTCCTGTACTTGGCACACGCTCAGTTGTAGATTTCCCACATAAAATACTAGCAGGTACTCGTGTGGTTACAGTTTCACGGGTGAAAACTTTTTCACCTGCATGAGGCGAAACACCTGAAGAACTGTTATGTCTCCTATTAATCGTATTTCCTGGTGACCCTTGGTAAGGAATATCAGGTGGCATTACTCGCATAGGAGATTTAACAGTCGGTGAAGTTCTATTATGCGAAATAAGTTCAAATTTGGACACTTTGTCAAGAAACTCTGTATCATCACCGTTATTTGTTACTAAAGTTTTCGGTGAATTTGGTTTTGGCACATTTTCATATAATGAATGTTTTGGTGATTTTTCAATTACTGATTGTTTTGGTGACTTTTCTGAATATGAATGGTTTGGAGATCTCTCGGAATACGACTGGTTTGGCGATTTATTCAAATATGACTGTTTAGGTGATGTACATGAATTATTTGGTGAGCGGTCCAGGTATTTTTGTTTGTCAGAACCTGATGATGATCGTTTCTGCACATTAGCGGCAGCATCAGATATCACTTGCATATACTCTGGATTCACATCTAATTCTGAAAAATAAACAAATCAAAATAAGAAATCAAAGAAAAACAGTCTTATCAATTGTCTTAACCTTTGTACTTTTAAATGTTCTGTAGATATGATGAATATAGAATATCAAAATTGCTAAAAAAAAATATTGTGTTGTTGGATTGCTGTCTCACTGAGGTATCTGCTTTTATTCATATACCATTCAAGAGCATGTGTTATTTATTTAACAATAATGAAATTTTAAATTTACCATGTGCAATATTTGATCACTGTGTATATATATTTAGATGAACATTCTGATGGTTTGAGTAAAAATCACAATAAATGTATATACATATAAAACCCTAAACTGTTTAGACAACAATGACAACTTGGTCTCCACTGCAACCAGTATCTGCTATATTATGAGGAATCACCAATCCAAGAAATGATTATCTAAGTTTTTACTGCATTTCTTTTTCTATAATGTTATTGAAGTGTTATTGATACAATAACAGTCATCACAGATCATTTAGTTCCCATGAACACAGTGAGGGTTAAACAACCAACTAGCAATATTATAAAACCATAAAATACTTCTATACAACTCTATCAGGAATATCATTTGAAGTGATTTGTCAGTTTGTTTGACTTCTCATTCCTGCCAGAAATCCTATTAGAGTTATCCCTCTTGGTTCAAATCAGAAATCAGAAAATACCTTGTGAAAGAAAGCTTCAAGTGGAACATATCAAATACTCAAGTGTGAAAATATGAGACAGTAGATGGAAAAAAATCAAATTACAGTTACTTTTATAAAACACAATCATGTACTTATTGACAAAAACTCTAAATACAATCATAACTCCATGGGGGACACAGCTAGATGAGAGACAACAGATTTCATGTTTAACATAGAAACAAAATACACAATGTTCTATTTTTTTTCTTCTGCAAGCTATCAAAAGTTAGGCATACATGAAAACGTCTTTTATTATTTTGACCCAGTAACATACTTCATTTTTTGTATGACACTTTTACAATTTTCAACTTTCAATTATGACCCCTACCTGAAATTCTCTAGAGTTTTTAAAATACCAATTGCCCCCGCAAATTACACATTTAACTTTTCAGTCCAAACAAAACAAGTACTTATATTGATTTTTCACAAATCTAATAAAAAATTAGAATGTTTGAATACCAGTGTTTACATTGATAAATGTCTGTGCCCTGTAATTGGGGGTAATAACATAGATCTAAATGTAATAGCCAAGTTTTTGACACCTAAATCATTCGAATTGTAATAGCTTGTCAAACAGCTTAATAACATTTGACATGTGCTTTAAACATACATTGAACTATTGGCAATCAATTTCAAATATAAAATCACAGCTTTCACACTGTTCTTTTGAAGTATACATTATTCAATAGATTTCTTACCCAAATGATGCATTTTCTCTTGAAATATGAACATTTGAAAAAACTGCCTTTATAAGAAAAGGGTCAAAATATCTAACTACTAACAGTATATTTCTATAAAAGAGATGAGAAAAATGTGTATAAATTCAAGAAGTTTTAGGACATTTAAGATTTACATGCACATTTATAAATTTAACAAAAATGCATGTATCTGTGTCTAACGGACAATGTGCAACAGCTATAAACATATTATATAGGTGCTTCAACAATAGGTTTCCATACGTAGCAGCTTGAATGTAAGACACATCATTGAAGACATTATCACATATACTATGGATTCGTTTATTTTTATTGGTACAAATTTCTTACGATTGAAGTAAAATAGTATTTGTGTAGAACAACTTCATTTTTGTTATATTCTGCATACAAGCCTTAAGTAATTTTGTATTTTAATGAATTCTTAAATTCCTGGTTCACATAAATAAACCCATGTTATCCATGCACATTAGTTACTGACCTATAAAGAATCCACATTACTTTGCATTGCTTAAATCAAACTTTGTGGTAAACCTTTAAAAGCAGAGACATATTTACACATTGGATATATGTCTCTGTCTTAACCTTTACAAATACTTTCAATAAAAATATCAATTGTTATCCACTTTTATGCATAAATTTTAAATAAAATAGATTCACTATAATATGTTTATTGATGAGTTTTTATGTTAAAACCCCATCTACTTAACATTGAACTATCTTATATCTTGGTGACTCCTGCATATGAACAACAATACTATTTGTTTATATGCATCAGCCACGAGGAAGGACTTAACTCAAAAGCTTTTTTTATAATGGATGTGATGTTGCTTCTGGTGCATGGTCAATAAACACTAAACATACTGGTTTATGTGACTACATGTATTATTAACTCAATTTATATTTCATGTTTTTTGTCAGTTGTATTTCTATTTTTTATTTTCTTGTGTATTGACTATTGCAATTGTGTGATAAAAAAAAATCAATGTACGGATTATGCCTATAATGGGTCCTCTATTGGAAATAAAATTTATCTTGTATATCTACACCTAAACCAGAAGTGGATGACAGACACACTGAGAGGAAAACTATAAGTCCCTTGCTTCTGTAGGCATACTCATCCACCCAGAATGTGAAAGGATTGATCAGTTAGTTGTTGAAAGTTAGGGTACTTTGTGCAATCTATTTTTCTCTAAACTATGATATTCTATGCTTGCATTAAACAACTGGACAAACTTGTACCTATGAAACTCAACATAAATATGAAATAGGTATACATTATCCCCATGTTGAGCCCCTGAAGCTGGACAATTATTGGTTTTTGATTGGTCAGATGATGACACTTAACAAACAATTTATTTGTCATAAAAACTGGACTGTCCACTCATCTGTCATTAAATACACCTGACCACAATTAAAGAGATAACCACATGAAAGAAAATACATCCAACTCTTAAATCATTTTATAAACTAGTTACCTCAGGGTATGTGACAAGCAAAAATCATTCTCAAATATCAAAAAAATAAGGATAGTATAACAGAACACCTTCCACTATTCAATATTCCAATATATATGTCAAAAAACTTATCAACCACAACTGCGTATTTAACCATGCATGCTGAATTTTTTTTAAAGTTATGAAAACGGGTCAAAGACTCAAAAGGCCAGTTTTCAATACTTGTGGTTTGTAATTTGAAAGGCTATATAAATGGTAATTACAATAAAATTTAAAATGCTTAACATGCTCAAGGGAGCATCTTTTTCAATGGAAAGGTGATTTTTCTACAATTTACCCAAACTAAGGAACACTAATGTCTCCCAGGATAAATTAGCTAAAACAGACTCAAGCATCCAAAAATGGCCACCTTCCTTCTAGAAGGCTGCTGAAAAATGACCAAGTTTCACTATGACTGAAAATCTACAAAATAATCAAAATATGTAAACAAAGTGAGATGCACATTTTCAGGGTATATACAAACATTCTGAATAGCTTAAAGCTCTGGGTGGAAAACTGTAGAAGTTGAAACACAAAAGCAGGTACCACTAGACTATAACCTACTATGAACTGATTTGCATTTCATGAAACCTGGCTAATTAAAATCTGTGAAGTTCTTCAAAATGAAAATGAGCATCGTAACCAAAAATGTTTTCCACACTTGTAATCAATCAGCATGCAAAAATCAGAATTTTGTTAGACACTTTCAATAACTTCAACTTATTAACTTTTTAATTAACATACTATAGGGTATCCCCCTTTTTTAGAATGAATAAGTAACTTGCAATAGTATTTATTTTCTTACTATTATACCCTTGTCTGATTTGCCAAATTCAAGAACTGCAAGTTAGCATTTTTTTATTCAATTATAAAGCTAATTTTCTGTAATAAATAAACAACTGTAAAATTGTTTATTATATATCTAAACCTTTGTTTATCTTCCTACATGTATTTCCCCGAGCAGCTGTTACCAGCTGACTGGCAAAATAACTTCAATAATTTGTAGAATTGAATGTTAAGGCTGTTTAAAGATAAAAAAAAAAATGTTTAGGCCTTTACAAAAAGAAAATGTCAGCTTCTTATTTCAGTTAAAACATTTATAACCATTATATGCCATCCTTGTTTTAAATGCAACAGCTCAAGGCAGACAAAAATACAAATTAGCTTACATGACCTATATCCGCTTGTCTTTAGTAAAATAAGAAGATGAGGTTACTGGTATGATTGCCAATGAGATGCCTCCCCATCAGAGACCAAATGACGAGAAGTTCAATGCTCATCATTTCAATGCAAGATGTAAAAATTTTGAGAACTAAATGAAGCAATCAAAACAGTTATCAATTTATATACTCTTTTAACTATTGATCATTATATTAAAACGCTTCACAGCTTGAAGACAACAAAATCACATTTGATAACTTCAAAATTCTAAAGGTAACATCATTCCATAGGGTAAATCTCAAAACCAAAGTCTAATTAGTATAGGGTTAATGCACACCACGGTGTTCTTATTAAAGGAACTCTAAAGCTTCTTCATTAACATATCAATAGTCAATAATATCTGCAATATGATTATATTTTTAAATTGATCCGACCCAAAAAAACATAAAGATGTAGCCCTTGCTTTAGATGTAACTTAAAGTATCTATTAAGAAGATGTAGTGACTTGGGCGTACACAAACAAGTTTATCCCTACCACATTCTGTATGTGCCTGTCCCAAGTCAGGAGCCTGTAATTCAGTGGTTGGTTGTCGTATGTTGCTGTATATCACATTTGTTTTTCGTTCATTGTTTTGTACATAAATCAGGTCGTTAGTTTTCTCTTTGAATTGTTTTATATTTGTCATTTCGGGGGCGATTTATAGCTTACTATGTGGTATGGGTTTTGCTCATCATTGAAGGACGTACAGTGACCTATAGTTGTTAACTTGTACATCATTTGGTCTCTACTGGAGAAATCATACCATATCTTCTAATTCGTATAAGTCATTATCATGAAGTGTCTGAGTTGTTACCTTCAGCAGATTTTTTATATATTTGTGGTTTCAATTCTGACAGATAGCAACAAAAAGTTAAAGGTTATTCTCATCTGTGTCTGTGTTGTTTGGGAAGCATTAAAGCAGGAAACCAGCCAACACAGCTGGTTAAATGAGTTGTCTCTCCTGACAACTGACAACAGCTGATCAAACTAACATCTATTTGTCATATAATTATTTTTGTGTATTTAGATGAAAGATCTTTTGTTTTGACATTAAATAACCTCTGGCTGTTGAATATTATGTTGATTTCTAAAGAAAACAAACTTTCTACACTATGAAGACTTGTACAGCTGGTTTTGAGGAAAATGGAATAGGGTTTACAGAAGGTAGTTTACACACTATTCAACAATAAATGAATGGCAAATCTAAAGTGGACACTAGTTTTCACAATTGGATTGTTTCATATTTTTTATGCCGGGCCTTTTATAGCCATTAGCTTTCTCAATTGTTTCATTTTTTTCATGTCGGGGCCTTTTATAGCCAACTATACAGTATGGGATTTTCTCATTGTTGAACACCGTACAGTTGCCTATAATTGCTTACATCCACTTCATTTGAACTTGGGTGGATAGTTGTCTCATTGGCAATCATACCACATCTCATTCTTTTAATATTGTGTATATTTGGTACTTATTTACTACTAGAATTCTAATGAACTCTTCAACAAACAAAGAACAAATATTAATTGTTTTCTCTTTTTCCTACAAAAACCTAGACATGTTTTCTAAACTATATGAGACATGGTGTAGACTTTTAAGTGCCACTCAAAAAAGAAACAACACAAGGTTGCTTGCTCAAAAGGGCAAGACCTCCATTTGAACCCATTGCTTATTCTGTCAACCAGGGAGGTTAAAATGGAAGTTTTTTCGCTTAAAAGTCCAGTGGCAAATATTATAAGCATATTTAGTACAAGAACAAATTAACAATAAGTAAACATGTAGGTTCTGCAAGGTAAGTCATTAAGGATATACTGCTGAAAATTTAGACTGTCACTGGTAAACAAGAGAGTGTTTGATAGGGCAGAAGTTTTGCCTTGCAACAGGCTAAAAAGGGACCTCTTAGAGAGTTGTTGCAAGGCTTGTGTAAAGTGCATAGAGTGTTGTATTCATCCTACAGATGTTTTCCTTTACCTGGTACAATATGCTTTTAAAACTATTTTGTTTATAAGAAAAATTGGAACACAGAACATTAATCTTCAAAAACACCATAAATCAGATCTGATTCTCCTGTACTAAGCCTCTTAAGCATTACAAAAAGATACAAGATATGATTTTCAAAAGAGATCATAAATAAATACATGTTCTTTTCATTAAGACTACAAAGTAAAAATACTCATCAATTTTAAATGTGTATACAGTACAGTAGACTTTTGACAAACTGATCTACAACCCCTGAAGCAAGAAAGTTATCCAGCAGTTCAACTTTGACGCTTGACCAATAAAAAAACATGGTTGGGTTAACATGCCAAGATTTTGACACATCTTTTTTACATGCTTCATTTAGTATGGTGTACCCTAGCACCATTGTCAAAATAATAATGTATATATATATACCGCCAAAACATACATCTACAACGTGTGAAGGAAAACTAAATATTTATTTTCATTAACTAAGTAGGACACAGCAACCTACGACTGGAAGAGAAAATTCCAAACAATAATAAATTACTAGAAATTTAAAACAGACAAAATTGTTTATTTACATAATATCCCTTTGCAAATAATTTGAGCATATTCAAGATGAAAACAAATTAATCAAGAAATCTATTAGGTGGGTTCTGTAAAATGTGTTGACCCACATCTAAGGTGGAAAATTTGAACAGCCAGTGGAAAATAGGTCCGAAATTTTGCTTTGAAAACAGTCACAATTTATAGATCCTAGGGTTACTGCAAGTGGATTCTTTCATTTGTAGTAAGTGTGGCACTCTCCCAACACAATCATAAATTTCGTCCCCATTGCAACCATGCAATACTATGTAGTCATACATTCTGCTTAGCCAAACATTCAATTGAGCTCACATGTTGAAAATTTAAAATTTAACAATCTTCAGTGGAGAAAAATCATAACACTTTCACTATAAAGTCACTATTTTTTTCTATACAATCTTTTTTCGTTTATCAAAAACATGAATTAGCTGATACACATATATCACAAAAACTTTATCAAATATGGAAAATCCTATGGTTTATATAAGCATATAAATTAATCGTCCAGATGTAAAAAGCTTGTCGAGATTTTTTCCCTTCAGATAAAAAATAATAACATAACAGACAAAAATCTGAATTTCCTTGTAATCAAGCCATTGAATAAATGATTACATTAGAGACAATTAAGTTATCAACCAGATCAGCCGGTCTCCCCAAGATTTAATGACTGGCTTCCTACTTTTAATGTAGTCATTTAGTATTAATTTTACAAAATTACAGAGAAAATAGGATCAAGGGGGTCCATTTATGCTGAGCTCGATAAACCAGAACTGAAAATTATTTCAGGCAAAAACAAAAGACTGATGAAAGCTTTCTGTTAACTGTTTTATCCAACATTTATTCCAAACTTTACCACATATAGTTGGTACACCAAATAATTACCTCATCCTTTTTCCTCAAATAATTGTTTGCTTATCTTTATTGTTTCACTTTCTCTCCATCATTTAATGCTTTTACTCAAACATTAACTGTGTTGCTACTCTCCTATATAAATACAACCTAATGTGTTGGCCAGATTATTTCCCTGTACAAAACACCAAGGGTTGTTGTTGTAGTTTAAGAAATGTCAACAATTCCCCAATGGCCCTGTTATTATACACAGCATGTTTTTTTTTTGTGTTTTTTTTTCTACATTTCCTTAATGAATCATTTAACTGACATATACATCTTGAAACTTAAAAGTTAGGTATACCTCAAGCTAACAACTGCAATGAGGCATAGAGGCAGACATGTTTACAATATTGAAGCATTCAACAGATTATTATCATTATAAATGTAAAGTCACATCAGATCACAAAGGCCTATTGCTAAAGATAAAAAATTTAGACTCAAGACTTGTCACTGACAGACCTCTCTGGGTTGTTTTGCTGGAGTTCTTTTAACCTATTGAGAACGTGTCATTCTCCTAACATGTGCCTTAGTCCCACATCATACATGACATTTGGGACTGTTAAAGAGTAGAATCACTGTGTACCAAATCCTTATGAAAGCTATTAATATAATTTTCTCAAAAGTTCATCTTGTTACAAATTATAAGCACAGAGATCAAAGGTACTTTTTGTGTAAAACATGATGTCTACACAGTATGAACTAAGCCTGTTTGATACATGGTTCACAATAAAACAGTAGGACTTACATCTGCTAGCATTTATTGCATTTACTCATCTTGTTTTACTGACATTTCCTCATCAGTGTACTTATCATCTCATTAAAAAGCCAGGTACATGTGGAATACAAAGATCTAAGTATTAAGGGACTGAAGATTAGGTCCCCACTTTCAAATGCTCACCACCTATATTCTGATCACAACTCGTTATATGTTTAATTCTGAAATGGTTACACCAGTGTAGCACATCAAATTTTCTTTTGTTTTGAAATAACATAGCATTCTACCATTATATAGTAGGGTCCATGTATTACTTCAGAGAAATAACATAGCATTCTACCATTATATAATAGGGTCCATATATTACTTCAGAGAAATAACATAGCATTCTACCATTATATAATACGGTCCATATATTACTTCAGAGAAATAACATAGCATTCTACCATTATATGATAGGGTCCATGTATTACTTCAGAGAAATAAAATAGCATTCTACCATTATATAATACGGTCCATATATTACTTCAGAGAAATAACATAGCATTCTACCATTATATAATACGGTCCATATATTACTTCAGAGAAATAACATAGCATTCTACCATTATATAATACGGTCCATATATTACTTCAGAGAAATAACATAGCATTCTACCATTATATTATAGGGTCCATATATTACTTCAGAGAAGTAACATAGCATTCTACCATTATATAATACAGTCCATATATTACTTCAGAGAAATAACATAGCATTCTACCATTATATAATAGGGTCCATATATTACTTCAGAGAAATAACATAGCATTCTACCATTATATAATACAGTCCATATATTACTTCAGAGAAATAACATAGCATTCTACCATTATATAATACAGTCCATATATTACTTCAGAGAAATAACATAGCATTCTACCATTATATAATAGTGTCCATATATTACTTCAGAGAAATAACATAGCATTCTACCATTATATAATAGGGTCCATATATTACTTCAGAGAAATAACATAGCATTCTACCATTATATAATAGGGTCCATATATTACTTCAGAGAAATAACATAGCATTCTACCATTATATAATACGGTCCATATATTACTTCAGAGAAATAACATAGCATTCTACCATTATATTATAGGGTCCATATATTACTTCAGAGAAGTAACATAGCATTCTACCATTATATAATACAGTCCATATATTACTTCAGAGAAATAACATAGCATTCTACCATTATATAATAGGGTCCATATATTACTTCAGAGAAATAACATAGCATTCTACCATTATATAATACAGTCCATATATTACTTCAGAGAAATAACATAGCATTCTACCATTATATAATACAGTCCATATATTACTTCAGAGAAATAACATAGCATTCTACCATTATATAATAGTGTCCATATATTACTTCAGAGAAATAACATAGCATTCTACCATTATATAATAGGGTCCATATATTACTTCAGAGAAATAACATAGCATTCTACCATTATATAATACAGTCCATATATTACTTCAGAGAAATAACATAGCATTCTACCATTATATAATACAGTCCATATATTACTTCAGAGAAATAACATAGCATTCTACCATTATATAATACAGTCCATATATTACTTCAGAGAAATAACATAGCATTCTACCATTATATAATAGGGTCCATATATTACTTCAGAGAAATAACATAGCATTCTACCATTATATAATACGGTCCATATATTACTTCAGAGAAATAACATAGCATTCTACCATTATATAATACAGTCCATATATTACTTCAGAGAAATAACATAGCATTCTACCATTATATAATACGGTCCATATATTACTTCAGAGAAATAACATAGCATTCTACCATTATATAATACAGTCCATATATTACTTCAGAGAAATAACATAGCATTCTACCATTATATAATACAGTCCATATATTACTTCAGAGAAATAACATAGCATTCTACCATTATATGATAGGGTCCATGTATTACTTCAGAGAAATAACATAGCATTCTACCATTATATAATACGGTCCATATATTACTTCAGAGAAATAACATAGCATTCTACCATTATATGATAGGTTCCATATATTACTTCAGAGAAATAACATAGCATTCTACCATTATATAATAGGGTCCATATATTACTTCAGAGAAATAACATAGCATTCTACCATTATATAATAGGGTCCATATATTACTTCAGAGAAATAACATAGCATTCTACCATTATATAATACAGTCCATATATTACTTCAGAGAAATAACATAGCATTCTACCATTATATAATAGGGTCCATATATTACTTCAGAGAAATAACATAGCATTCTACCATTATATAATACAGTCCATATATTACTTCAGAGAAATAACATAGCATTCTACCATTATATGATAGGGTCCATATATTACTTCAGAGAAATAACATAGCATTCTACCATTATATAATAGGGTCCATATATTACTTCAGAGAAATAACATAGCATTCTACCATTATATAATACAGTCCATATATTACTTCAGAGAAATAACATAGCATTCTACCATTATATAATACAGTCCATATATTACTTCAGAGAAATAACATAGCATTCTACCATTATATAATACAGTCCATATATTACTTCAGAGAAATAACATAGCATTCTACCATTATATAATAGGGTCCATATATTACTTCAGAGAAATAACATAGCATTCTACCATTATATGATAGGTTCCATATATTACTTCAGAGAAATAACATAGCATTCTACCATTATATAATAGGGTCCATATATTACTTCAGAGAAATAACATAGCATTCTACCATTATATAATAGGGTCCATATATTACTTCAGAGAAATAACATAGCATTCTACCATTATATAATACAGTCCATATATTACTTCAGAGAAATAACATAGCATTCTACCATTATATAATACAGTCCATATATTACTTCAGAGAAATAACATAGCATTCTACCATTATATAATACAGTCCATATATTACTTCAGAGAAATAACATAGCATTCTACCATTATATAATAGGGTCCATATATTACTTCAGAGAAATAACATAGCATTCTACCATTATATAATAGGGTCCATATATTACTTCAGAGAAATAACATAGCATTCTACCATTATATAATAGGGTCCATATATTACTTCAGAGAAATAACATAGCATTCTACCATTATATAATAGGGTCCATGTATTACTTCAGAGAAATAACATAGCATTCTACCATTATATAATAGGGTCCATATATTACTTCAGAGAAATAACATAGCATTCTACCATTATATAATAGGGTCCATATATTACTTCAGAGAAATAACATAGCATTCTACCATTATATGATAGGTTCCATATATTACTTCAGAGAAATAACATAGCATTCTACCATTATATAATAGGGTCCATATATTACTTCAGAGAAATAACATAGCATTCTACCATTATATAATACAGTCCATATATTACTTCAGAGAAATAACATAGCATTCTACCATTATATAATAGGGTCCATATATTACTTCAGAGAAATAACATAGCATTCTACCATTATATGATAGGTTCCATATATTACTTCAGAGAAATAACATAGCATTCTACCATTATATAATAGGGTCCATATATTACTTCAGAGAAATAACATAGCATTCTACCATTATATGATAGGTTCCATATATTACTTCAGAGAAATAACATAGCATTCTACCATTATATAATAGGGTCCATATATTACTTCAGAGAAATAACATAGCATTCTACCATTATATAATACAGTCCATATATTACTTCAGAGAAATAACATAGCATTCTACCATTATATGATAGGTTCCATATATTACTTCAGAGAAATAACATAGCATTCTACCATTATATAATAGGGTCCATATATTACTTCAGAGAAATAACATAGCATTCTACCATTATATAATACAGTCCATATATTACTTCAGAGAAATAACATAGCATTCTACCATTATATAATACGGTCCATATATTACTTCAGAGAAATAACATAGCATTCTACCATTATATGATAGGGTCCATATATTACTTCAGAGAAATAACATAGCATTCTACCATTATATAATAGGGTCCATATATTACTTCAGAGAAATAACATAGCATTCTACCATTATATAATAGGGTCCATATATTACTTCAGAGAAATAACATAGCATTCTACCATTATATAATAGGGTCCATATATTACTTCAGAGAAATAACATAGCATTCTACCATTATATTATAGGGTCCATATATTACTTCAGAGAAATAACATAGCATTCTACCATTATATAATAGGGTCCATGTATTACTTCAGAGAAATAACATAGCATTCTACCATTATATAATACAGTCCATATATTACTTCAGAGAAATAACATAGCATTCTACCATTATATAATAGGGTCCATATATTACTTCAGAGAAATAACATAGCATTCTACCATTATATAATACAGTCCATATATTACTTCAGAGAAATAAAATAGCATTCTACCATTATATAATACGGTCCATATATTACTTCAGAGAAATAACATAGCATTCTACCATTATATAATACGGTCCATATATTACTTCAGAGAAATAACATAGCATTCTACCATTATATAATACGGTCCATATATTACTTCAGAGAAATAACATAGCATTCTACCATTATATTATAGGGTCCATATATTACTTCAGAGAAGTAACATAGCATTCTACCATTATATAATACAGTCCATATATTACTTCAGAGAAATAACATAGCATTCTACCATTATATAATAGGGTCCATATATTACTTCAGAGAAATAACATAGCATTCTACCATTATATAATACAGTCCATATATTACTTCAGAGAAATAACATAGCATTCTACCATTATATAATACAGTCCATATATTACTTCAGAGAAATAACATAGCATTCTACCATTATATAATAGTGTCCATATATTACTTCAGAGAAATAACATAGCATTCTACCATTATATAATAGGGTCCATATATTACTTCAGAGAAATAACATAGCATTCTACCATTATATAATACGGTCCATATATTACTTCAGAGAAATAACATAGCATTCTACCATTATATAATACGGTCCATATATTACTTCAGAGAAATAACATAGCATTCTACCATTATATTATAGGGTCCATATATTACTTCAGAGAAGTAACATAGCATTCTACCATTATATAATACAGTCCATATATTACTTCAGAGAAATAACATAGCATTCTACCATTATATAATAGGGTCCATATATTACTTCAGAGAAATAACATAGCATTCTACCATTATATAATACAGTCCATATATTACTTCAGAGAAATAACATAGCATTCTACCATTATATAATACAGTCCATATATTACTTCAGAGAAATAACATAGCATTCTACCATTATATAATAGTGTCCATATATTACTTCAGAGAAATAACATAGCATTCTACCATTATATAATAGGGTCCATATATTACTTCAGAGAAATAACATAGCATTCTACCATTATATAATACAGTCCATATATTACTTCAGAGAAATAACATAGCATTCTACCATTATATAATACAGTCCATATATTACTTCAGAGAAATAACATAGCATTCTACCATTATATAATACAGTCCATATATTACTTCAGAGAAATAACATAGCATTCTACCATTATATAATAGGGTCCATATATTACTTCAGAGAAATAACATAGCATTCTACCATTATATAATACGGTCCATATATTACTTCAGAGAAATAACATAGCATTCTACCATTATATAATACAGTCCATATATTACTTCAGAGAAATAACATAGCATTCTACCATTATATAATACGGTCCATATATTACTTCAGAGAAATAACATAGCATTCTACCATTATATAATACAGTCCATATATTACTTCAGAGAAATAACATAGCATTCTACCATTATATAATACAGTCCATATATTACTTCAGAGAAATAACATAGCATTCTACCATTATATGATAGGGTCCATGTATTACTTCAGAGAAATAACATAGCATTCTACCATTATATAATACGGTCCATATATTACTTCAGAGAAATAACATAGCATTCTACCATTATATGATAGGTTCCATATATTACTTCAGAGAAATAACATAGCATTCTACCATTATATAATAGGGTCCATATATTACTTCAGAGAAATAACATAGCATTCTACCATTATATAATAGGGTCCATATATTACTTCAGAGAAATAACATAGCATTCTACCATTATATAATACAGTCCATATATTACTTCAGAGAAATAACATAGCATTCTACCATTATATAATAGGGTCCATATATTACTTCAGAGAAATAACATAGCATTCTACCATTATATAATACAGTCCATATATTACTTCAGAGAAATAACATAGCATTCTACCATTATATGATAGGGTCCATATATTACTTCAGAGAAATAACATAGCATTCTACCATTATATAATAGGGTCCATATATTACTTCAGAGAAATAACATAGCATTCTACCATTATATAATACAGTCCATATATTACTTCAGAGAAATAACATAGCATTCTACCATTATATAATACAGTCCATATATTACTTCAGAGAAATAACATAGCATTCTACCATTATATAATACAGTCCATATATTACTTCAGAGAAATAACATAGCATTCTACCATTATATAATAGGGTCCATATATTACTTCAGAGAAATAACATAGCATTCTACCATTATATGATAGGTTCCATATATTACTTCAGAGAAATAACATAGCATTCTACCATTATATAATAGGGTCCATATATTACTTCAGAGAAATAACATAGCATTCTACCATTATATAATAGGGTCCATATATTACTTCAGAGAAATAACATAGCATTCTACCATTATATAATAGGGTCCATATATTACTTCAGAGAAATAACATAGCATTCTACCATTATATAATAGGGTCCATATATTACTTCAGAGAAATAACATAGCATTCTACCATTATATAATAGGGTCCATGTATTACTTCAGAGAAATAACATAGCATTCTACCATTATATAATAGGGTCCATATATTACTTCAGAGAAATAACATAGCATTCTACCATTATATAATAGGGTCCATATATTACTTCAGAGAAATAACATAGCATTCTACCATTATATGATAGGTTCCATATATTACTTCAGAGAAATAACATAGCATTCTACCATTATATAATAGGGTCCATATATTACTTCAGAGAAATAACATAGCATTCTACCATTATATAATACAGTCCATATATTACTTCAGAGAAATAACATAGCATTCTACCATTATATAATAGGGTCCATATATTACTTCAGAGAAATAACATAGCATTCTACCATTATATGATAGGTTCCATATATTACTTCAGAGAAATAACATAGCATTCTACCATTATATAATAGGGTCCATATATTACTTCAGAGAAATAACATAGCATTCTACCATTATATGATAGGTTCCATATATTACTTCAGAGAAATAACATAGCATTCTACCATTATATAATAGGGTCCATATATTACTTCAGAGAAATAACATAGCATTCTACCATTATATAATACAGTCCATATATTACTTCAGAGAAATAACATAGCATTCTACCATTATATGATAGGTTCCATATATTACTTCAGAGAAATAACATAGCATTCTACCATTATATAATAGGGTCCATATATTACTTCAGAGAAATAACATAGCATTCTACCATTATATAATACAGTCCATATATTACTTCAGAGAAATAACATAGCATTCTACCATTATATAATACGGTCCATATATTACTTCAGAGAAATAACATAGCATTCTACCATTATATGATAGGGTCCATATATTACTTCAGAGAAATAACATAGCATTCTACCATTATATAATAGGGTCCATATATTACTTCAGAGAAATAACATAGCATTCTACCATTATATAATAGGGTCCATATATTACTTCAGAGAAATAACATAGCATTCTACCATTATATAATAGGGTCCATATATTACTTCAGAGAAATAACATAGCATTCTACCATTATATAATAGGGTCCATATATTACTTCAGAGAAATAACATAGCATTCTACCATTATATTATAGGGTCCATATATTACTTCAGAGAAATAACATAGC
The DNA here is from genome assembly GCF_021869535.1 of Mytilus californianus. Lineage (NCBI taxonomy): Eukaryota > Metazoa > Mollusca > Bivalvia > Mytilida > Mytilidae > Mytilus > Mytilus californianus. Next base: position 119,848,694 of record NW_026262701.1, read on the forward strand.
ATTCTACCATTATATAATAGGGTCCATATATTACTTCAGAGAAATAACATAGCATTCTACCATTATATAATAGGGTCCATATATTACTTCAGAGAAATAACATAGCATTCTACCATTATATAATAGGGTCCATATATTACTTCAGAGAAATAACATAGCATTCTACCATTATATAATACAGTCCATATATTACTTCAGAGAAATAACATAGCATTCTACCATTATATGATAGGTTCCATATATTACTTCAGAGAAATAACATAGCATTCTACCATTATATAATACGGTCCATATATTACTTCAGAGAAATAACATAGCATTCTACCATTATATAATAGGGTCCATATATTACTTCAGAGAAATAACATAGCATTCTACCATTATATAATACGGTCCATATATTACTTCAGAGAAATAACATAGCATTCTACCATTATATGATACGTTCCATATATTACTTCAGAGAAATAACATAGCATTCTACCATTATATAATACAGTCCATATATTACTTCAGAGAAATAACATAGCATTCTACCATTATATGATAGGTTCCATATATTACTTCAGAGAAATAACATAGCATTCTACCATTATATAATACAGTCCATATATTACTTCAGAGAAATAACATAGCATTCTACCATTATATGATAGGTTCCATATATTACTTCAGAGAAATAACATAGCATTCTACCATTATATAATACAGTCCATATATTACTTCAGAGAAATAACATAGCATTCTACCATTATATAATAGGGTCCATATATTACTTCAGAGAAATAACATAGCATTCTACCATTATATAATAGGGTCCATATATTACTTCAGAGAAATAACATAGCATTCTACCATTATATAATAGGGTCCATATATTACTTCAGAGAAATAACATAGCATTCTACCATTATATAATACAGTCCATATATTACTTCAGAGAAATAACATAGCATTCTACCATTATATAATAGGGTCCATATATTACTTCAGAGAAATAACATAGCATTCTACCATTATATTATAGGGTCCATATATTACTTCAGAGAAGTAACATAGCATTCTACCATTATATAATAGGGTCCATATATTACTTCAGAGAAATAACATAGCATTCTACCATTATATTATAGGGTCCATATATTACTTCAGAGAAGTAACATAGCATTCTACCATTATATAATACGGTCCATATATTACTTCAGAGAAATAACATAGCATTCTACCATTATATAATAGGGTCCATATATTACTTCAGAGATATAACACTGAGAGAAGTCATGAAAAACCATGAAGACTATCAACAAAGGTTTGATCAGGTTTCATAAATGTTGTAAGATGAATTTAATCTATTCAATCTGTGAATTGACTTTGGATAACAAGCAGTCACTGCCAGTGACATACCTTTATCTTGTTAATAGTTCCTAGAAGTAATCGTTCATAGGCTTATATGGTCTAAACTTAAACACAAAAAGAATTCAAAATAGACCTAATTATTCAGAGCTAATAAAATTTCTCTAAATTATAAAAGATTCTTATAGACTATATTGAAACCTCATTTGATTAGATTTGACCGTACATAAAGGTTATAATACTTTAACCATCCTGGGACAACATTTACAGAGGTATAATTTTGAGCACACTGACATGTCTTGTAATGGTTTCAAATGACAAGATAATTGGTCCATAAAATCTATCATTTAATTAGTATAAGATTTTGAATCAGTTTGTATACATTAAATGGTATACAAAGTCTTCCTAATAACGTATAGATAGTATTCATGCTCAGCCACCATATAAGTATACAGAATCTGATAACCTTAAAACACTTTGTTGAATTTAATCATTTTCTAGTTCAGACCTTAATATAGAATTTACACAAAAACATAAATATCTTATCTTTTATAGCTTCATTTTGGTACACTTAACACATAAACAGGAATTTCGAAGTGTTTTTTTTTTAATAACAGATTCAATCAGCCAGTAAATGGATGTTTATATAATTCCGCTGTTGCTCTCTAAACTTATGACCCTAAATATAGTCTTAGAAAACAATTTGAATATACTTTTAAATATTAAATTTTCTTTTCAGTTGATGTAACAGAGGGTAACCTTTATTTTCTTCACTTATATGAATGAACTCCATTTATATCTTTCCCAGGAAACCTTGAATGACCTTTTCTCTGTATAGAGGTATTCGCTGATGACCCCATCAATGACTGGTAGGCGACACCTGGAGTTAACACCTGACCTGGTCTTGTTGTATGTTCCTAATACCCCCACTATAATTATAAGAGATTTGCATTATTATGTGATGTGTGAGGCAATTAAATTATAATAATATCCGACAAGACATCTGACATGTGGTCTTTATATTAAATGTCTACAGACAAAATTGTGACACGTACTGTCAACTGCTATACAATGGTGTAAAGTCTTTAGTTTTGTAACCTTTTCTTTTATCTAATAGTCCTGGATTAAACAAACATTATTTTTGACAAAGACCCTCTTTCTTTCCGTCTCCTCTAAAAAGGCCATCCTTATGTCATCATCATAAAAATGTTATCTTTATTTGTATGCAAAGTTTGTAAGCAATATAGTATACTGCTGACTGAGGCATTGTAAAATCTCAAGTAACATTTTGCGAAAAACTTGTAATCGGCTGCATGTTATGAGCAAAGGATGACTTAAACTCATAAAAAAAAATATTCTAATAGAGTTATTGATTGTTGTTCACTTAACATCCAGTGGCAAATATTACATGCATATTCAAGATCATATTCTGATAGAAAGTCAGAAAGTCACAGATTTTTTACAGCAAGTCAGAAGTAGAAATCCAGATATCCTGTTTTGTTAGTTCTTCAAAGGGATTTTTTTTTAGAATAATCCAATGTTAATACAAGAACTATTTCAATATTTCTTCTTCTCAATAATTGTTAGCATTTAAACACCTCTGCATATATACGTCTTCAAAGAATATATCAACAAAATAAAACTACAAATTATAAATTTTTACCAGACAGGAATGCTGGGTTGGTGGTTTGTGGGAGTTATAAATTAAAAAGCCTTTAAATAATTTTGTAAATATCAACATAACAAGGGGTTCATTAAAGGGATCCAAACTGAATATATTTTGACAGCAAAAATACTGTGTTTAAATCAATTGAAGCTTTTACTGATAAATACAATGAGTATAAAATATGACTTTCATTCAAAATGTAAGTGCATCATAAACAGTAAGATCTTGTTTCTCACAGCTACAATGTAGGTCAGATCTCAATTTTTGAACTTTATGTTGTGTAAAAGGGTCTATCCTCATCATGGAAACACAATTTTCCATGGAACTATCAAAAATGTTTCCTGTCTTAAATCGGTGGTAATCATGAACTACTTATCTGTGATGTCAGAGTAACACATATTGTTTCCATGGAATTCTATTCATGATAATTAGAAGAAGAACTTTTTAGAAGTATTCCTTTATAGAAGTACTGACAAACCAAAAATTAACATGATAGATTGATTGATTGATTGTTGGTTGCTTAACGTCCAGTGGCAAATATTTCATGCATATTCAGGACGAGAACAAGTTAACAATAAATACAATAGGTAGGTCCTGTAATAGAGGCCGTCCATGATGAAGGTCGGGGAAATTTGGACTGCCACGGGAAAATGAGGGTATATTGGATAAGGACAGAAATTTAGCCTTGCAACAGGCCACCTACGAACCCCTCAAAGAGTTGTTGCAAGGGTTCTTAACGTGCAAAGAACGTGGCACTCTCTTTACATGAGGCATCGGATTTAACGTCCCCATTCTGACCGGACGTGACTGCGAACTTGTACATCCCGCACAGCCTCAGATCCATTAGTGTTTGGTTAGTTGGGGGAGGGGGTTGAAATAGGAAAGACAACCTGACAAAATAAAATTTATTCAAAAGAACCAGTTGAAGTCTGCTTTACAGTACAGAAAGGTCAAATGACCAAACTGTATGTCACATTATGATATGGTTCAACATGAGATAGATTGTTTGTCGCCTATACATGGTATTGTAAAAACTAGTCTTCCTTTGAAAACTTTACTGTATCAGGGGTATATAAAAATAAGGAGATAATGAGACAACACTATCCACCAAAGTTCAAATAAAGTGGATGTAAGCAATTATAGGCAACCGTACGGTCCTTTTAGGTCCCATGTTTACAATGATAAACTTCCTGTTGATGACAGGAGTTTTCACCTTATTTACATTCAAATGTACTTTCTTCATTCAAACAAATATCTTTAAAGAAAAAAAACATATGTGTCATCAAGTTGAATGTTTTCAACCATTTGATAAATACTTTTTTTTAAATTCTTTTACTTCAAACAAAATGCTGCAAATTTTAATCCTGACAGATTTCATTTTCTGAAAATATGTGGAAACAAACATCTTGATCCTTTAATGCATTGTATTTCAAATTGTATTTTAAAGCTCCTTTTGTAAGTTAACACCTCTGAGCTTAACGGTTTAAATATTTGATCACCGGGTAGTAAATGAAGGGAGGTGACTTCATAAATAGACAGATTTGTTAACATAAATAAAAGGATGAGCACAAGAATTGTCAGCTTACCTGATAACTACAAAACATTATTGTTAGTGCTGTCCTAGTTTAACCTTATAATTCAAATGCATCATTTGTCAGACCTACTTCGTTGAAAAAGGATCAAATTTTATAATTGAACAGTAAGAATTTCGAGCACAAACAAAATTATTTATTAGTCTGTGAATGAACAAAGTTTGTCCTTTATATACCACTGCAAATTTGTGTATAGGACTTAAGTAAGCATGTGTAGTTCAATATCACTGCACATTCTCGAAATAATTAATATTTTTATTTTGAAAGATTTGCATGAAATTTATAACGTGTTCTTTTTATTTTTTGCCTCCCAGTAAAAAGCTCCTTGTTTTACATTATCTCTTGCATTATAATGATGTTATCTACTGTTGAAATGGCAAATAAATTCATTCTTCAAATTTATTTTTGAATATGTAATGGGCAACAGTTAAAGGTCAGCCAAAAAGTTTGCTTCTCTTTGTCATATACCCCCACATCCACTTTTTCTAGAGGGGACTATACAGTGCATGGTCTTCTACTATGGAACCATGTTAGTCCTAAAGAAATGAAAGTGCCTAGAGCTCTATCTTTGTGGATGAGACAAATCTCAGGATCCAACATCAACTCCAAATTAACAAATGAACAAACACTATGAGACTATATGTTGACTTGTAAATGTCCTTTGAAGTTTTGTTTCATTTAGTTACTATCTCTTTGTTGAATATCCTACTCTTCCTTTTATTCATACAATAAGATAATGATTGACAACAAATATATTTTTTGTGAACAATATATTTTTTCCTAGATGACTTTTCTTGAAGTTATGGACAACAAGACATAGAAGTACTTAGTTACAAAAATTAAGAAGATGTGGTATGGTTGCCAATGAGACAACTTTTCACCAGAGACCAAATAACGTAAAAGTAAGCAACTATAGGTCACCGTAGGGCCTTCAACAATGACCAAATCCCATACCGCTTAGCAGGCTATAAAGGTTTACTTGATCTAGACACAGGACAGAACCTTCTTTATACTAACATATTTATAACTCAATTCTTCACTCTGTTCTTGTTTTCAGCTGATTAGTTAAAAACTGTACTAAAATCTATGTTCTAGTTTTCAGCTAGTAAAAAAATATAATTCCCTGATCTTATTTGTCTTAAGATCTTTAAATCTCCTGCATTTAGACTGTATGAACTTGCTGCCAGCATGATTCTAACCAGTAATTAAATAGCATGTATTGTACATAATTGTAAGCATAACTGTTAAAAGTCTCTACTTGTAATCCATCTTATTCTTTAAGCCATTAATCTGACATAGGATAATAAACTACATGTATACAGTTACAAATCACATGACAATAACAAATGTCTTACTATCTTTTATTTACCATTTTTAAATTCAAGTTTTCTTTGTCATACAAAAACAATAATAACGGTTATCACAAATACCCTCATTGTGGTATTAAATATTTAAATTTTGACAATTCCATTTATTCTGTAGGCTATATAAATTTGACACTATTGATGCCATTGATAGGAATCAGACAAGGTGATAAATTATCTCCCTTATTATATAATACATCATATCACAATGATATACATGCTGTGATGTGCAAGGAGGAATAGTCTCCGTGTTATTGTTGTACGGTATTCAACCCCTAAACTAGTAATCCTACTAGATAAATAGTAAATTGAAGAAGATTAAGTACGGTACTCTATCCAATACATGTAATCCAACCATTAAGATCGTCAGGTAAAGGAACAAACATACAAATTACGTGTCACGATATATCTAATCTGATGAAGATCAGAACTGATAAAGTGACTCTTCACATGTAACCTGCACATTCTATAGAACTAGTATAGTAAAGCCTTGTACCAGTTTTACACCAAATATTTGTTTACAATTATGTTTTAATTGTCAAAAAAGAATGTTTACATCACAAATAAAAGAGCATTGATTACTTAGAAAAAAATCTTGAAAATTCTTTTTATAAGCATCATTTTTAACACAATATAAAAACATACACAGAACTTATACAGCATGGATAATGACAAAGACATAATTTAATCTGCCTTCTGTACTAATTTAATGCATAACAAAGGACGTTTAAATAATTATTATAAAGGTGTTAAATTTACATTAATAATTACAACACAAAGTCCTTTGATAGATTTGTTATTCGGCCCCTGTCAGAAATTAATAATGGAAAGTCAATATTTAATAATAATATTGTCACACCCTTCAATATTTGATCTCTCTATTGCCCCTTAAGGTATTTATTTTAAATACATTATTATAAACAAGATATTGTGAGGTCCTAAGGGGCTATATATATTTGATTGTGATCTTCACATAAAAGTTGATTTAACAAAGTAGAAATTGTTATGACACTAGTCATTCGTGTAACAAGGCACTGTACTCGTTACACATGTAACAAAGCAGAATAAACAGTTATGTACTAGTTACACAAACATTAGGGAATGTCTCATGTCTTCAATTTTCATAATCTTACATCATTCAGAATAGTATACTTCGCTTAACATTATATACAATACGCATATTTATTTTCATTCTTGGTTTTCTTGTTTTCTTAGGTTGCTGTCTCACTGACCCCTACCCCAAGTTTGTTTTTATTTATATCAATCAATGAAGGCTGCAATACATTTTTCTGTTTGCCGTCCTCCCTATACATATTTAAAATTACCCTTTTTCAAAATTTCTCCTAATTATCCAGGCTTCTATTAGAGCCATGTCTAAAGTTTGAATAAAAGTGGAAAGTGAAGTGTACATTGCCATTTCAGTGATAAAACAACAAAAGAGATGAAGTATATGCTGATATGATAGCAATCCATCAACAACGGTCTTAGAGTGTAAGACAGCAATCCAACAAAAGAGAAGTTGAAAGAAATGGCCAGTATATTGACAAGATTACAACATAATAATAAAAGATATAGAGTATATGCTGACAGAAAAAATATTTGTCCTACAGAAAACAAAAGACACATGGGGCATATGTAGACAATTCAGCAATCCAATAACAAAACATATTGGATGCATGTTGATGACACCAGACAATGAGCGTCTGTTGACTTGTCAGTGATCCAACAACGCATCACATTAAAATCTCAAGTTTTAATTAGTCTGGTTAACCTTTGAAAAGTACAGTGGATTCATTTATTTTAGTGTGTACTAATTTTCTTGGATTGAAGAAAAATGATATGTTTGTTGATTATACTAGTGTTTTGTCAAAGTTTGCACACAGTCCAATGAGAAGTTTATACTTCATTGAACATTAAAGTTGTGGTTCATCTATATCCACGAAATCCACTAAAAATTGGTTTTCAATGAAATTGAATAATAATGAATCCACAGTTGTATAAGATTGGGACAACTGATAAAACCCTCATATCATTGTGTTAAAACTAGGACTAATCCTGTTCTGAATTACTTGAAAAAGCATTAAAGAAATAAGATGAAAGCTTCCATAGACCCACTTCATTTGGTTATTCAATACTGTTGAAAGCTATTGACAGTATATCCCCTTTTATACCCAATACGGCTTAACTAAGTCATTCATTCACAAAACTAGAATACCACACAACTAGATAAATCCTTATAGATACTGAGTATACATCATAAGGAAATCAAAAACTTGTTTATCTTTATAATCTAAAGTTCATATATTTTGACCATTCATGTGTTTCAGGTCTATAAAGGCCTGAGTCGTATGATATCTTAGTAAGGTTATATCTACATTATAAATCTACAAAACTTAATCCAGAAATATTTCTAGATTAAAGTTTAGGCATGTAGTTAGTTCTTACTGAACTCTACGTGTATATATTTGTTTATTAACTTTAAAAGAAAATAATTTAAATAAAATAGTAAGTCTTTTAAAGAGTTTTTTTTTTTAATTTTTTGTTCAACATTTCATTAAATTGTTTCAAAGTTGTTATATTACAAAGACCTTTGATATATACACCAGATTGAGGTACATTTCGACACACCTGTAGATTAACGAGGTTCAGGTATGACAACCAAACTAGACTTATAGGTAAAAAATTATCTTACCAGATTTTGAAGGTTCCATGATGAAAATAAAATATCCAGAAAATAATTGGGGGATGCAAAACTATGTTATAAAATCCATGAATGATAGCAGGTACACACAGGTAAAAATCAGGTTACTAAATGTTTATGATCCACTTCAATACACCTGGGGCTCACCAGGGGCCTTTTTTATTAATGAGAACTTTAAAGTTTAATAACGTTTGATGAAAACCATGTCATCAAGAAATAATGTATTCATTTCATTAATTATGTGAACTATTTTGTGTAATGTATACGTTACAAATACAAGGTAAAGATAGACACATTTTTGATCACAATTAATTTGATATGTAAATGTAAACAGAATATTTTAAATTCAATTTTGTTAAGTAATCTATGATGTAATATCAGTACATTCTATTCTGGTTGTAAAAAGGACATATTTATTGTACAAATGCATTATTTATTCTGCTACGCAAACTTTAAAGGTCAGCCATTTAAACTGCATTTTAATTTTGATTTTTAAAAAATTTGCTGAATGAATTTCTTTAATTTTTTTTTAAAGCTTTACACATTATAAAAGTATCACTCTCTTGTCAAACCATAATACAATCTTTCTTTTTTTATTATAGTTTTAAAACTCGGAAGTTATTCCTCTTTGAAAAGTATTATTCTAAATAATTAAAGTTGTGTTAATTTATTTATAAAAACTTCTTACGGGGTATTAAGTTTTACCCTTATATAAAAACTTAAGATGTCATTATAATTTTTTTTAAAGTTCTATGCCATACAGCCCCTTTAAATAATTGTCTTTGGAGAAGAAGACAGTCTCAGTAACTTCTTTATAAGTGACATAATTATATGAAGCCAAAGTAAAACATACAAACAGACAAACAGACAAACATACACACTGACAAACAGGCCAAGCTAGTAGTCAGATTTTAATATAAAACTTTATGGAAAAATTTTATTTTTGCCATCATGGCCATCTTGGTTGAAAGTCAGGGATCATAGGACAAAATTCTGACATGGAATCATCAAAGCAGACATTCTAAGTTTTAATATATCAAAATAGTTTTTTTATCACCTGTATCCTACTAAAAATAATAGTAGCAGCAGCCATTTTGGTAGATCGACAAGAACATCAGATATATTCTGATACTATACACCATAAAGATGATTGTGGTCAAGTTGGTTCCAAAAGTTGACATCAAATTGATGAACACCAAGTAAAGAGGAAAGCTCACAATGGTCTTTTGATTGATTGATTGATTGTTGGTGTTTAACACAACTTTCAGCACTATTGGCTATATCTTGGTGGCCAGCTTTTATTGGTGGAGGAAGCCTGAGTGCCAGAAGAGAACCACCTACTTTCAGAAGGAAAACTGGCAATTGAATCCTAGTCAGTTGAGATTGGTCAAACACACCTGCCATGTGCATGGGTTCAAACTCACAACCTCAGTGTTGACAGGCTAGTGATACAGTAGACTTAGACCACTTGGCCACCGAGGCCTCCTGACCTTTTGATGAAAGACTATTGTTCACATCTTATTATTATTATTATAAAGATGTTCAGTAATTATAAAACAAACCTTGAAGAAAGTCAATAGGAGTACAGGAAATTCTACAGTTTGGCAATGCTTCTTTGATCTTCTTGGCTTCTTGTGGATGGTTAAATCTGAAGTAGTTTGAACGTCCTAAACACAGCATACATCCTAAAAAAAGGTAAGTGTATCTTATATTTGTGGTAAAATAATAATGCTATATACATTTATATATATTCTACATGAAAGAAAAAGAGAGCTCAAAAGTAACATGCTTAAATATATTAATCATAATTAATGTGGTGAAACAAAACTAATGAGCACTCATTTAGCTGAAAATAAATAAAGAGATATTGGATATAAATCATTATTATAGTTCACGTTAAAATGCAAGATTTTGATTGGCTAATATGAGGGAGATAATTTACTCTGTCCCATGGCTCAGCGGGAGACAATTTTTTTGAATCACTCTCCTGCAGACCAATTAAAAATCGATAATTTAAAGGACAATGAATTGAATTTACATCGATAAATAAAAGACATTGCTCAAGATCTACGTTTTGGTCTCGGAACTTATCATAGACTGTCAAAATTAATAAAAATACATTTTGCTTCACTTCTGCTGTTTTTGTAATAACTGTAACATTGTTATGAATGTAACGTCATAGTTAGGTACTTTCAATTTAAAACTAAACAGAAAAAGACAATAATGATAGAACATTCAGTATAAATTAAATAACACATAGCTGAGAGGGCGATAGAGCAGATTGGTACCCCTCTAAAGAACATTGTCAACCTCTGCTTCACCTCAGTTGACAATGTTTTCCTGGGGTTTTATCTGCTCTATCACCCTCTCATCTATGATTTTTTATATGATGATACAACATCCATACCATTCAGTTGGATCTTGTCTCATGTATATCGTATCGGTAGAACAAGTCTCATTTATATGGTATCGGTAGAACAAGTCTCATGTATATCGTATCGGTAGAACAAGTCTCATGTATATCGTATCGGTAGAAAATGTCTCATGTATATCGTATCAGTAGAACAAATTACACAAGTAACTGATATACTAGAGAAGTTTTCAAAAATATGTTACTTCAAAAACCATTATGTTTTTTAACCATTTTTAAAGAACTTCAAAATGTTACCCTGTATATCCCTATTCAACATACTTGGGGAAACTCTCCCTTTTTTGGTAGACAGTTTATCGCAAAAATTTACCCTAAGAGAAAATTACCCTGATAAATGGTATAAAAAATGTACTAATATCTATTCAACACACAACTATATACACCCTTCAATAACAAATAATATCACCCCCTTTTACTAAAAATAAACTGTCCAATCTTCATCTAATGCAATTACAAAGCTTTAAGGTAAAAGTTCCTCCTTGATTATCTGCATACAATCCTATAATACCATCATTTACATTGTCTACTTACTCCATCCTATAATACCATCATTTACATTGTCTACTTACTCCATCCTATAATACCATCATTTACATTGTCTACTTACTCAATCCTATAATACCATCATTTACATTGTCTACTTACTCCATCCTATTATACCATCATTTACATTGTCTACTTACTCAAACAGATTCATGTTTGGTAATATTGCCAGTATCAACAGTGTATATCTCAACAAGAAGAAATATTGTATCAATTCCAGTCTTTCAAAGTTAAATATAAGCACACTCCTTTTTTTACATAAACACTTTATATACATTAGTAAACATCCAAAACAAATCAAAGTTTGATGCAGACATCAAGTCCATTGACAAACTGAAGTTACATCCAATATACAGTTCCTTGTTTGATGTTCACCAACATACCTAAGTAAACAAACCAGGTGAAATCTGCAAGCTGATCTAGACAACTAGTCCTTGTAATAATTACATTTTAATTAACATAGTTCTTAATTCCTCCACTTAACTTTGTTTTTGTTTAAGATTCTGCAAAGAAATTTTTTTCTTTCATGTTTGTAGGGATAATTATTTTCCTATTAACTCCTTTTCATAATCTTTTTTTTTTTCAACACCAGATGTAAAATGTAAAACTTGAGCCTTGTTTATAGCCAAGTAATAAAACTTTCAGAAAATATTCTTAGCTATATCTAAAGTACCACAGGAGTGGCTTTAAGATTTAATTGGATTAAATGGGGAAATAAAATAAAGAAAGAGGTATCACAGTGACAATCAGTCTTATTTTTTGTCACTAACTGGCGAATACAAAACTAATGGTGAAGAGGTTTCTGGTCTTCTTGTTGTCCACTGAATTAAGAAGTGCCAAGGGTGTAGACTGACACATGAAACACATCCTCTAGACCATCCAGGCCAACAACAAGCATAGACTGACACCTGAAACACATCCTCCAGACCATCCAGGCCAACAACAAGCATAGACTGACACCTGAAACACATCCTCCAAACCATCCAGGCCAACAACAAGCACAGGCTGACACCTGAATCACATCCTCTAGACCATCCAGGCCTACAACAAGCATAGACTGACACCTGAAACACATCCTCCAAACCATCCAGGCCAACAACAAGCACAGGCTGACACCTGAATCACATCCTCTAGACCATCCAGGCCTACAACAAGCATAGACTGACACCTGAAACACATCCTCCAGACCATCCAGGCCAACAACAAGCATAGACTGACACCTGAAACACATCCTCCTGACCATCCAGGCCAACAACAAGCATAGACTGACACCTGAAACACATCCTCTAGACCATCCAGGCCAACAACAAGCAAAGACTGACACATGAAACACATCCTCTAGACCATCCAGGCCAACAACAAGCATAGACTGACACATGAAACACATCCTCCAGACCATCCAGGCCAACAACAAGCATAGACTAACACCTGAAACACATCCTCCAGACCATCCAGGCCAACAACAAGCATAGACTGACACCTGAAACACATCCTCCAGACCATCCAGGCCAACAACAAGCATAGACTGACACCTGAAACACATCCTCCAGACCATCCAGGCCAACAACAAGAGAGTAGACTGGCACCTGAAACACATCCTCTAGACCATCCAGGCCAACAACAAGCATAGACTGACACCTGAAACACATCCTCCAGACCATCCAGGACAACAACAAGCATAGACTGACCCTCCAGACCATCCAGGCCAACAACAAGCAATCAGAAACACTCATAATTTTATTAAGAATGAATCAAGTATGCTGAAACCATGAGATTATTACATGGTCAATATAATATTGTAATAACTTGTTACTTAGGAGATCACACAGGTTTTTAATAGATAATATACTGCTATGAACATGATGAAGGTGTCTTATCTACTAACTTTATCTTCCATAGAACTGAAATTGATGTTTAAGTGACCACTGGCTAGTCTGTGTTTATTTACAAATTCATGGTGAATGATAAGTGATGGTAGCAGTAAATATTTATCTTTAATAACCTGCTAATAGATGGTCAATTGGACAGTCAAATCATGTATAAATCAACAATTGAAGACATCTTTTTAAATGTTTTTAACCCTTTCATATTAATTCAAAGACAATTTAGAAAGAAACTCCAATATTTACCAATAAGTATTAAAGAGTCCATGTGAAATAGTACTTCCATTAGAAGGATAGTAGAATCAAACTTTGCTAAGTTAGGGCTTTCTAAGAAGAAGAATATTTTTGTTCAAATCAAGGGTCGCAAAGGGCATATAAATTTGACATGACAATAACATAATAATTTGTAACTTTCAATAAAATCAAGGGATATATTACTTTCTTAAGTAAATATCTAAGCAGCTAAAATTATTAAACTTCATAAAAAGGGAGATAACTGCAATACTAAAAGATCTATTTGTGTATACCCATTCTGAAAACAAGCACCCTTTGAGCTAAATATATTTAACACAAAAACAGGTACTGTGTAAAAAATTATAATGTGATCAAGTATAATCTAATTCAAAAGCTTTTTCTGCCATGCACAACTGGAATGAAAATTTTTCAACTAACCACTTGAATGTGAAACGAGTCCAAGTGTCAAGGCTATATGACATAAGTCAGAGGGACAATATATACATGTATTAACATATCAAATATTGCATATGATGTCAGGCTTTAAGAGGAACAGTCATACAATGAAAACTCCACCTAAACCTAAACAGACTGGAGTAGCATGAAAATGAGGTTAATTAAAAAGGTCACATGACAATGATTGCCTAAGAAGGTCTCAGCCTCTATAAAAATTCAGGATAACCTGTATAGTTAAAATTTGCAATAAGATATAAAGGTATTTCATATCTACAACCTCACTGTTGTCATCAGTAGAAATATATAATGCTGTAACAAAAATTGGACGGATGGAAGGATGGAAAGACAGACAGAATGACAGAAGGAAGGTCAAGGTTAACACTTCATGCCGCAATTGCCTAGGGCAGGGGCATAAAAAGACAATCTGATGGACAGCAACATACTAATTAATTCAAAGTTGCTGGGCCATGTAATAGAGGCTAGCGTGTCAAAATGATTGTCAAACTAAGATGTTCTGATAGTAATGCAACTTTATAGAAAATATCATTGATCTATCACAAGCAGTACCTATCAAACTGACTTAAGCAGAAAAGTTAACAATCATTGACCCCGCCAACGTTGTGGCTGCTGGAAAAGCAACATCTATGTCTAGCCTTCCACCACTTTCATCACAGGTAAGACAAAAAGCATACTGTAACAAGACAATATCATAAGGTTCATCAAATAATTCAAATATAGAAGCTGAGAAAAATTCTATGCTCAGTAGCATCAAACAGAAAGTGACTGGTTGGCAGATCTGAAAATGGCTTACACTGTATGACTCAACATTATACAGTTCCAGGCCAAATATCAAATCTTTCCTGCATACAGAGCTGAGAAATATGAGACGAAAACTTCAATATTCATTTTTTTAACTTTACCATATTACACACATCTTGGTGGGCATTTAAAAACAATAGCATTTAATTTTTGCCAATATTACACCTTGTCTTTGATGCCCTGTTTAAAAAGTTCAGACAAAGGCAATTCCAGTGAAATTAATGCTCAAGGAAAGCAGGTCCTTCAAATGTGTTTTATCCCTTAACAGAACAGTATCACTAATTTGCATGTTACAGGTTATAGGTTGCTGGCTGTCGGGCATGGTTATTGGATTTGCTCTGCCTCTCTTTCATTCTAATAATTTTATCTGAGTCTTTTAAATATTCAATTTGTCTAAATAAACATATTCTAAAAGTAACATGCTGCTTACTTTTTCTCTTTTCTTTAGATTAATACCTATTTGTGAACATATGCAAACAAGTAAATATCTTCTAACAGAATGAAAAAAAACACCTATAAATTCTCATTATGCAACAGCTTACCAATAACTGGGTCAATATCTGCAGGAAAAAAGTCTGCATAACTGTTTAATCTGATAAAAAACAGACAGGGGTCAGATAAATGCAATTGTGGGAGGGGCATTAAAAGTTTACAAAGTATTTAACTCACCAGACTGTTTTTTCTTTTTTTCCATTTACATTTTACTTCACATCAATACAAATGTCACCATGTTTCTTTTTTTTTTCAGTAAAAGATTTACATTTCTAATCCAATATTCTCATATGACAGTTATCTACAGCTAATTTCCTTCTCCTGTGGATGTTTATTATTCCACTAATATATTATAAGGTTTAATTTTTCCAGCAATAATATTATTCCGTTTTTTTACCAATAATTGCTAGATCACAATACACAATTTTTACATCTATAATTGTATAACATTAAGTCCAGGATTGTATACATCTGTTACAACAGTAAATTTATCTCCAATTTTCTCTTTTTATCAATATTTTGTTATCCAAACTTGAAATAGGCAAATTATTCCAATTAATTTAATAGGCAGAAAGATAAGAGTCTGAGTTATTGAGATTGTTCAGCATTCATTGTTGTGATGAAGATTAATAAAACACTAAGATGACTTCAACAGTTCTTATCTATTTATCATGAAGGAAATAATTCTCTCTGCAGGA
The DNA here is from genome assembly GCF_021869535.1 of Mytilus californianus. Classification (NCBI taxonomy): domain Eukaryota; kingdom Metazoa; phylum Mollusca; class Bivalvia; order Mytilida; family Mytilidae; genus Mytilus; species Mytilus californianus. The sequence continues at coordinate 119,864,926 of NW_026262701.1, forward strand.
GTAAGACTATTTTACGGGGCTCATTAAAGGGAGATTATCACCTCTTGTGCCAATGTCACCACTTAGCTTTCTCTTTGATCTATCAGGGCTATATTTAGCTTCTTCTAAAACCCATTAGAGAATTATTTTTTATTTAGCTTCTTCTCATTTGCATTGGCAAATTCAGAAGTTTATGCATGCCTTTATTTATGTAGACAAAATGTGTGATTAGTTATTGTGATTTCAGTAAATGCTGAATACAAATAAAACAATCAAAAATTAAAATGCAGTACCTATTCTTTTGCAATTTTTGTAATAAAAACTTGTAAAAATTTCTGATTTACATATGATTTTAGTTCACATCAAAACACAATGTCACCATGTTTCTTTTTCAGTACAAGGTTAACATTTCTAATCCAATATTCTCATAGGAAAGTTTACGTACATAGCTAATATCTGTCTCCTATAGGTGTTTAATATACCACTAATATATTCTTAGGTTTAATTTTCAATCAATAAAGATAAATATATAGTCTATGTTTCTATAAGCATATGAAACATTAAATCTGTGAAGCCCTCAATTATGTAGAAACCATAGTTTCCCTAGCAATATATATGAGCTACAACCGTGCAAATAATACTTTCACACAGGCATTAAAATGTGACCCTACTTCATTGTGTCCTCATTGTTGAAGAACTTAGATATATTAGGAGAGGTTTGTAGTGGTAATAAAATGTGAATGATATATCAATCACCAGTTCCTAACACACGAACTTTAATACAAAGTCTCTCACAGACCCCAAGTAGGCCTTCCAAATGTTGCCTTTGTCTGCAAGGATGATAGTGATAAAATATAATTCAAATATAACAACCCTTTATAAGCCACAACAGTGTATATATAAGTCACAGTGACCTAATTTGTTAAGAAACAGAATTGACTGTTGTTAATCTATGAAAATAAGACAGAAAATGAAATGTAAGTCACAGTAATTCAATTATAAAGAAAAATTGTTAACTGTTGTCATTCTATGCGAATAATTCAGGAAATGTAAGTCACAGAGACTTATCATTATTAAGAAACAGTACTGATTTGTTATTAACATATGTAACTTAGTTTGCCATAAAGCACAGAAAAAAGACTAGATACTGATGAGGTAGCAACAAATAAAAAAATATAAAAAGTTTCAAAACATAAGAGAGGTGATAAAGGTGCAAGAAAATACCCACACTGCAAGGTCAAAGATCAGAAAACCTAAATGTTCAAAACTTTACACTGTTTCCATATTTGCACAATTTATAGTGAAGTCAATTTATATGCTAAACACATTTGGTACAGATGTTCAGTCATTGATTATCATTGATTTAATTGAGCCTAACTTAACAGAATTGACACTTCAAATAATACTCATTATTACATACTTAGGACTTGTAACACATAGGAGAATGACTGCACAATATAATATCTGAGACTACTGTGAAATCAATTAACACAGTTATTATACAGAAGTTATAAATGCAATTTATCCTTATTTTTGTTCGTATTTTTATATATGAAAATGGCGCAATTAGAGGATCAGATGTTCATCCCATTAGGGATTCCAATACTAATTGTCAATAGGCCACACACAAGGCAAATTAAACCAAATTATTACATAGTAATTACATAGTAATAATTTACTGAAAATAATTAACTTTGTTACACAATATAAATTATGAATGTGATCAAATACCAAAGTTCATCTGGAAACAACAGCATAAAATAATTTTAAAGACCATGTAAATAATTTTATGGAATATCAAATCTGAAATTGTAATTCTAAAATGAATGCACATTAAAAGCTTGTTGCTGTATGTCCATATAGTTTGAGGGAAATCAAAACGGAGTAAATAATATCATCCCTTTGTAAGTGGAAGAACCTAAACACAAATGAACCATAGCATCCCTTTGTAAGTGGAGGACCTAAACACAAATGGACCATAGCATCCCTTTGTAAGTGGAGGACCTAAACACAAATGGACCATAGCATCCCTTTGTAAGTGGAAGAACCTAAACACAAATGGACCATAGAATCCCTCTGTAAATGGAGGACATAAACACAAATGGACAATAGCATCCCTTTGTAACTGGAAGAACCTAAACACAAATGGACCATAGCATCCCTCTGTAAATGGAGAACCTAAACACAAATGGACCATAGCATCCCTTTGTAAATGGAAGAACCTAAACACAAATGGACCATAGCATCACTTTGTAAATGGAAGAACCTAAACACAAATGGACCATAGAATCCCCTTGTAAATGGAAGAACCTAAACACAAATGGACCATAGAATCCCTTTGTAAGTGGAGGACCTAAACACAAATGGACCATAGCATCCCTCTGTAAATGGAGAACCTGAACACAAATGGACCATAGAATCCCTTTGTAAGTGGAGGACCTTAACACAAATGGACCATAGCATCCCTTTGTAAATAGAGGACCTAAACACAAATGGACCATACCATCTCTTTGTAAATGGAGAACCTAAACACAAATGGACCATAGCATCTCTTTGTAAATGGAGAACCTAAACACAAATGGACTATAGCATCCCTTTGTAAATGGAGGACCTAAACACAAATGGACCATAGCATCCTTTGTAGATGGAAGAACCTAAACACAAATGGACCATAGCATCTCTTTGTAAATGGAGGACCTAAACACAAATGGACCATAGCATCTCTTTGTAAATGGAGGACCTAAACACAAATGGACCATAGCATCCCTTTGTAGATGGAAGAACCTAAACACAAATGGACCATATCATCTCTTAGTAGATGGAGGACCTAAACACAAATGGACCATAACATCCCTTTGTAGATGGAAGAACCTTAACACAAATGGACCATAGCATTCCTTAGTAGATGGAGGACCTAAACACAAATGGACCATAGCATTCCTTTGTAAATGGAGGACCTAAACACAAATGGACCATAGCATCCCTTTGTAAATGGAGGACCTAAACACAAATGGACCATAGCATCCCTTTGTAGATGGAAGAACCTAAACACAAATGGACCATAGCATTCCTTTGTAAGTGGAAGAACCTAAACACAAATGGACCATAGCATCCCTTTGTAAATGGAGGACCTAAACACACATCAACCATAGCTTCCTTTGTAAATGGAGGACCAAAATACAAATGGACCATAGCATTCCTTTGTAAATGGAGGACCAAAATACAAATGGACCATAGCATTCCTTTATAAATGGAGGACCTAAACACGAATCAACCATAGCTTCCTTTGTAAATGGAGGGCCTAAACACAAATCAACCATAGCATCCCTTTGTTAATGGAGGACTAAAATACAAATCAACCACAGCATCCTTTTGTAAATGGAGGACCTAAACACAAATTAACCAGCACATCTTCTAGAGAGGCAAAGATAAATATTGCATGTAAAAACAGATATTGCTTTATTGCAAATTTGCAGTAATAAATCTTTGAAAATCTTTTAAATAAAGGAATGTATCTCTGTCATTCCAAGCTCTGATTCCTTCTCCAGGTTTGGCTACACATTTTCGTCCTTTTCGGCCAAATATTGTGGGCGGGAGAATCAATGATATATAAAAGAGACATTAAATGTTGAAATGCACATCTTGAGTGGCAAAATAAGTGGTGTGAATGTTGTGGTTTATGGTTACCTCTTAATTGATTTGGTGTGTAGGTGCCAATGGGGTTCAATCTCATGTCTGTATACCTTGCATCTCATTAGTTACCGGTAATTAAAGAATTTACTGAAACAATCCAAAAGAAAACATTAAATTTGGTCATTTAGTCCATTTCAGCAAAATAGGAACATCCATTCTAATTTTACATAATGTAACATTGATTCTGATTGGAAAAAGTGTAAATTTCATAGAAAACCAATTCCATGCTTGATGACATCAAAGTATTTAACACTAAATGTGATGGGTGTGTACTGATTGATACTCTAATCTGGGAGAACATGACTATATATGTTGCCCTTAAAATGTCTTTTGGGCATTTGTGTTGATTTGGTTGCTGTGTTATTTACATATACATGTATATCACATCACCTCTTATTCATATAGGCTTTCAGAAAAACTCAATATCATAAATAATAGAGTAAATAATCTCTTTAAAGATGTAAGAAGAATACAAAACAAATAATTCTGATGACGCCCTGGAAATATTTCTTTTTTGGCAATCATATATATTTTTTTTTTCTTGTATATATGTTGTTCTATTTCTAAATTCTACTACTTTACCATTTTCTCAGATTTCCTATCCAGAAACTACAGACACTATAAATCAATCTGTAGAACCACTTACTATTCTTGTTTAAATTAAATCAACTTGCAAAAATAATAGCTTAGCTGAGGCTGATTGTAAAGGGGAGTTAACTCTGTAATTGCAAACTTGTGTTATTGATACTTAATAGAAAATTGAACATTATGTTGATATGGCAACTGTAGAGAAGTAATTTTACAACTCATTAAGAATCTAATTGACATGATGAATCTTTAGTCATCTTATTTTCACATTTTTTCGACACATGCTGTAATGTATTTCCCAAACTGTAGACAGTTAAACACCCTCATTACCCTATATAATGTTTTCTCTAATAATTCCATCATTTCATATTAATGAGAAACAAGCATTGTTTCCTTACCTGTGATTTCAATTTAGGGAATTCTGCCATTTCAAACACAAAAATCTCAACCTATATTCTGAATTTGGTTCACTACTTTACTTCTGTTAACATTTTGGAAGTGACTAAAAAATGATGCTGTGCCAATATGACACTGCCAACTGTGTTACCTGTTTAACATACTATAGGTGATCTACTTAGATACTATTATTAGAAGAGGTATCATCGGTATACATGCCCTCCAATAAAAAGTAAAACCTCACAACCCAGAGCAAGTCTGAAGTCTCAGGAGTCTTGGTATAAAGTAATGAAGATCTAAATGTGAAACAAATCAACAAATTCTCAAGCTTGAAAATTAATACTAACAGAAAGAATTGAATATGTGACAATTGTACAATAATTCTCTTGGGCACACCAGTTGATCAAAATTTTAACCATTTTGTAATGTTTGTCCACTTGATAGGTCTTTTATCTTAATAGATAAATAACATCTTCTGGACTGAGCAGCAGAAGACTTAAGACTACAGGTCTTGTTCTGTTAAAATTATATAATACTGTGGATTCATTATTATTCGTTGGATACCAATTTTCGTGGATTTCGTGGGTACAGGCGAACCACGAAATTAAATGTTAAGGCAATGTATGACATGCTTAAGATCTGTACAGGTAAACTTCGGTCAATAAGGCAATGTATGACATGCTAAAGATCTGTCCAGGTAAACTTGGGCCATTAAGGCAATGTATGACATGCTAAAGATCTGTCCAGGTAAACTTGGGTCATTTATAAGGCAATGTATGACATGCTAAAGATCTGTACAGGTAAACTTCAGTCAATAAGGCAATGTATGACATGCTAAAGATCTGTCCAGGTAAACTTCGGTCAATAAGGCAATGTATGACATGCTAAAGATCTGTCCAGGTAAACTTGGGCCATTAAGGCAATGTATGACATGCTAAAGATCTGTCCAGGTAAACTTGGGTCATTTATAAGGCAATGTATGACATGCTAAAGATCTGTACAGGTAAACTTTGGCTATTATGGCAATGTATGACATGCTAAATATCTGTCCAGGTAGACTTAGGTCATTAAGGCAATGTATGACATGCTAAAGATCTGTACAGGTAAACATGGGCCATTAAGGCAATGTATGACATGCTAAATATCTGTACAGGTAAACTGGGGCCATTAAGGCAATGTATGACATGCTTAAGATCTGTACAGGTAAACTTCGGTCAATAAGGCAATGTATGACATGGTAAAGATCTGTCAAGGTAAACTTGGGCCATTAAGGCAATGTATGACATGCTAAAGATCTGTACTGGTAAACTTGGGCTATTAAGGCAATGTATGACATGCTTAAGATCTGTACAGGTAAACTTGGGCCATTAAGGCAATGTATGACATGCTAAAGATCTGTACAGGTAAACTTGGGCCATAAGGTCCGAGTACACAGCTATCGTCCTTTGATTTTCATTGTCCACAAATATAGTCCCTAGTGTGGACAGTGTGTTACTTGCCAATTTTTTTTATTCCCCTTCCAAATTTATTTCTCCATGTTTTATGCCTCAAATAGCATGTAGGGGGATGAAATTACACTGTAAAAAAATTTGGGTCATGAATTTTAAAGTGAAGTAGTGATTTGGTCCAGCTGAAAAAGGTTAAAAATAAGCACTTCGGAAGCTGTCAAAAGATTTCAAGACCCCCTTAACATAAAATTGTCCATATTTTGAGTTAGAGCCGATGAAGTTTTCTATAATTTTGATATAATTTGTCCCAAAAGTAGTAAAACACACTGTAAAAATATTATTGAGAAAGCACAGGTGGGATTTTTTTAATTTTCATTTATTGTCTAAAAGAAATGCACTACGAAATAACTGTGTACTCGGACCTAAGAGGTGAAATCAGGAAATATAGAATCTGTACTTTGGCAACTTCCCTGATTGATTTGATGGTGTCAATTTGTCAAATAGCATGAAACTAAAGGATTTAAACTTTTATTTGATAGAATTTCTGCAAAAATGACCAATTTTGGCATTATATGGTCAAAATAAGCATTTCATAGCTTTTTCAATTTTGATGCATAAATGGCATTCTGACTTTCTATCTGACAGGTTTTCATGTGTCAATATTTGTGTTTCTATGCTTTAATCCAGTTGTATTACTCATTTGTGAACTCTGAATCTACAGAAAAGAAGATTATCTCAGACAATATGTGCAAAATGTGTTGTATAAATGACCCTCGTCTAACGCCCTATTTGGATCAAGTCAAATGTGAGGAGCTTGGTACATAAAAGTTGAAGTCCATAATAAAGACCTCACTAAATTTGTATAAAAAGCACTTAACAATGTCTTTTGTACCTGTTTCATTTCACATAATATCTTTCTTTTTATCTGTAGGATAACAAGTGGTTCAAATATAAGCCTGTTGAGACTAAAATTCCCTGCATGTTTTTCACTAAAATGTGAAAAATCTTTGTATCAGACCATACTGTCTGCAAAAAAAGTTGAATGCAAGAGTCTTTTTGTGCACAGATTTATTGTATCATGTCACCTGAGTATAGAAATGATAGAAAAGACACACATTTTTATTTCCTATAGCTTCAATATGCATTTTTAAATGTAAATATGTGCTACAGCCTAAATTGACCCCAAATTATTTTCAGTCTTACTTGGCCTAAGACCCTTTTAAACTAATATGATATGTTATTTGTAAGTTTTCTTTCCATTTAAAGTACATTAAATACATATGTAAGGACTATTTATAACCAAAAAGCTTCACAAATTTAAAATTGCTGGAAAATATTACTTCTTCATGTAAGGCCCCTTCATTGGAAAACCTCCATTTGTAGGCACAGGCTCATATAAATTTGACTTTTGAATAATTATGCTAAGTCTGATATAAAAAATGAGTACTCTATTGCTTTTAATACATGATATATTATATATTAAGGCATTTTAAAAGTATTTTTTTGCAATATTTTAATTTTAAAAGCCCCAACTGTTGATAGTTGAAAATTTTCAATTTTAACGTCAAAATTTAACACGCAAAGTTGAATATAGAATTTATCATATTGTCTATAATATATATCTTATTGCCATGAAACTTTGTAAGGAGTCTCATAATTTATTAAGCTTTGGTCATACCAAGTTTTATTAAGATTGGTCAACTTTTTCTATCCTATTAGGTCCAAGTACACAGTTATCGTCCTTTGATTTTCATTGTCCACAAATATAGTCCCTAGTGTGGACAGTGTGTTACTTGCCAATTTTTTTTATACCCCTTCCAAATTTATTTCTCCATGTTTTATGCCTCAAATAGCATGTAGGGGGATGAAATTACACTGTAAAAAAATGTGGGTCATGAATTTTAAAGTGAAGTAGTGATTTGGTCCAGCTGAAAAAGGTTAAAAATAAGCACTTCGGAAGCTGTCAAAAGATTTCAAGACCCCCTTAACATAAAATTGTCCATATTTTGAGTTAGAGCTGATGAAGTTTTCTATAATTTTGATATAATTTGTCCCAAAAGTAGTAAAACACACTGTAAAAATATTATTGAGAAAGCGCAGGTGGGATTTTTTTAATTTTCATTTATTGTCTAAAAGAAATGCACTACGAAATAACTGTACTCGGACCATTAAGGCGGTGTATGACATGCTAAAGATCTGTACAGGTAAACTTGGGCCATTAAGGCAATGTATGACATGGTAAAGATCTGTACAGGTAAAAGTAAAGTAATGATCTTGACAAATAGGTCATTTAAGGCAATGTGTGACACACTCATGATTTGTACAAGTAAATATTAAACAATTACCTTCACTATTTGGGGTCAGTCAGGCCTGTTAGACAAGCTAATCATCAACACAATATGAATATCAGATATTATGAATTTTCAAGGTTGAGACAGTCCTTATTTTCAAGGTAGAAATACATCTAAATAAATTACCATTGGGCCATTTGTGAAATGAAAGTGAAATAATATAAACAGACAGGTCTATTAGAGAGTGAACTCATCTTTCCTTAAACACTTTTGATCAGTACTAGCAAATGCCTTCAACTAAACATCAAACCTGATCAAAAGATTTAAAGCTACTTACAGATATGCAACAGCTGTACCTGTGTACACATGTTTTATGAATGAAAATGTTCAGGTGATAACTAAAATGTGTCTATAGGCCTATAACTTCAAGTACAAGTTAAGTCTGTAAAGAAATCACAAGTATTTATGTCAGCCAACTTTTAAACTGAAATAAAACTTGGGAAATATTAAGGTACAAAGGCTATCTTTCCTCATTAAGATCATTCACAAAACAATTAACCTCTTCCAGAGTAAACAGAGATCTGACTGAATGCCAAAACAGTAGGAAGTAGAAAGAGAGAACAACAACTTACCATTATACCTGTAATTGTGATGACAGACTCAGTAATTAGTATTATTCCTTTAATATATGATTAATTACCAGGTAATTCTTAGGATTGTACTTTACTTACCCAATGTTCCTTCCACTTACATCAAACAAACAGTTTCTAACTTTCTTTCAAGTCCAATACATTTACAAGATGTCTTGTTATATTATTGTGTTGTTATATTAACAAAAGTGCACACTTAGAAATATTTTTTCATAATTGAGTCATCCTACTACTAGGGGGTGTTTAACGACCTTGACTGGCTATAACGCCCCCACACAGTCGGCTTGGTGCCCTAGGGCATTTGATGAGCAATAAATATTTTTGTCATTAAGTTGGTCAGAAGAAGGCGGCCAATTTGGTTCTGCGTATGTTGTTTCAGTTTCTTTACTATTTTGGTTTGAAGTAGTCTTCTTCACAATGGCTGTTTTCAGGGCCAGGTAGGTCAGCTGTGCAGCCCGCCAACCATGACAATGAAGTACTGGTAGATGAGTCTAAGACATAGTAATAATGACGACAGCAAGCATTATCAGGACCACTGTCTTATCCACAATGGGACGTCAGACGGTATAACACTCCCCCATCCACAATGGGTTTTGGAGTGTATGCTGACGCGGACGTTTATACAGACTGTACAGCGTTGAATTGGTTTCTGTCATCAAAAGAAGTAGGTTGTTGAGTCTTCTATCAGCAGTCCAACATCATAGTATGCAGGTAAAGAGGAGCTGACCAAGCACGTTCGTTCAGCTGTAATGACTGAGACGTGACTGGATGAAATGTGAGTCATATGTTGTCAGTATTTGATATAAAGACTTATTACATGTAATAGGAAACTCAATCATTGAGCCATGAATTGAGGTCAGGTGACCCTTTACCCTGTCAGACAGACATATACACATTACCCCCCAAAAATTTAAACCAAAACTCATTGAAATACATTAAATAAACTGACCATGGAAATAGCAATAAACATTGATCATATTCAAAACTAAAATACGGCTTGTCTATCTCTCCTATCTTTCATGTCTTTAATAAATATATTTTATAAGATACTTTTGAAAATAAAACCTTTAAACAAGAGTGCACATGCTAAAATTTCTGTTAAAAAAAGAAAGGATATGGGGTATCTAGCCATGACATAAAATCAGTATATCCACAACAAAAAGCAAAGGAACAGCGCTTTTATTGCTGTTCTTCTCAAAGTCGCAGTGAGGCCTTCAACATGGAGCAAAAATACTCTCACCTCACTGCAAGTTTAAGACGAAAATTAAACATTGACCAATTACAATGAACCATAAAAATGAGGTCAAGGTCAGATGAACCCTGCCAGACAACATGAACACCATGCAATCATTTCATACATAAAATATAGTTGACCTATTGCTAATAGCATCTGAGAAATAGAAATAACCATGAAAATTTAACATTGACTAATGGCCCATGAAAATGAGGATATGGTCAGATTAACCCTACCTGAAAGACATTTTCACCTAACTATCATTCCATACACCAATCATAGTTGACCTATTGCTTATAGTATCGGATTAACATAAACCATGAAAACTTAACATTGACCACTGAACCATGAAAATAAGGCCAAGGTCAGATGATATCTGCCAGACACCTTACAAGCATTCCATTCATCAAATATAGTGGCTCTATTGCTTATAGTTTCAACTGAAAAAATATAACAGTGTCTAATGAACCATGAAAAAAAAGGTCAAGGTCAGATGAAACCTGCCAGTCTGACATGTACACTGTACAATCATTTCACACACAAAATATAATTAACCTATTGCTTAACACATCTGAGATGGGAGTTGACCAAGAAAACTTAACCTTGACAATGATCCATGAAATGAGGTCGAGGTCAAGTGAACCTAACTGACATGCAGACCTTGCAAGGATCCCATTTACCAAAATATAGTTATTCTATCACTCATTATATGTGAGTGTTTCACATCTAAAATAAAGTTAAATTTTATTCAAGCCGTCGCTAAACCACGAAAATAAGGTCAAGGACAATGGATGTATGACAGACGGAAAACTTCATAACATAAAAGCATCTATATTAAGGTATGTAGCATCTAGGTCTTCTAAAGCATAATTTAGCTTTATACAATTGTTTACATTGTTGCCATCAGATTGCAATCCCTAACAGGAAAGTCAAACAATGCCAGACAAAAATTGAAAGTTTGTATATACCAGTAATGTGTTAACACTATTTCTGCTTTGACAGACATCCTTGATTGGAAAATTTGTAATAAATTAATATTTGGAAATTTTTTTTACCAAACTGGTAGGTCCTTAGTTATCTGATATCTTAAAGTACATATTCAATATGTTCTATTAAATCATGACATGGATGTAATAATTTTTGCTCTCTTTTTTTTTTTTTTTTTGGTTAAAAGCTGTCAAGAGTTTTCTACATCTACCCTCCTACAAAGGATCCCATGAATATTCGTCAATAACTTCTGTAAATTCAGAAATTCAAGCGTGCAGTTATTATTGCTAATATTGAACAATGGGAAAAAATATTGAAATTTATCAAAATGATTTCAGGAAATGCTACATACAATATATGCTGTCTAAATCTAAAATGCATGTTTTATTTTTGCAAAACCTATTCTGTCGGCAATTTTCGCAATAAAAAACATTGCACAAATAACTTTATTTACAGTATTAAATGAATTAGACAATTGGTGTCATGTTACTAATTGTACATCCCTTACATTTTCATGGAATAGATTAGTTATTTTATAATATCAGTTCCAAATGAAAGAAATATTTTAGATTATTATCTCCACTGGAATAAATATTACAGTATTTGTTCCTTACAGAAATAAACGGTATGGAATATTTGTTTCAACAGGAATAAATGTTAAAGTATTGTTTTTACAAAGTTTCCAGAGGAACGTCTGTAAGGAGAAACAAATATGTGTTGACAAAGTTCATTGAATGCACACATAAAAATTTACCAAACTTAATGACAGAATCAAGTAACAGTGACCTACTTTATGGGAAAAGCTACAAGGCTGTAAATGAGGACACCTATTTTAGCAGTTCATATACATACCTAGTGACATGGTTTTAGTTTCTGAAGACTTATAATGTGTTTTTACATGCACATAAATTGATGTAAAGGAAACCTTGAACATAGTTCAGGTGAATAGAAAATGGTTGAATAAAACTCAACATTAATCAGGTGATTTAAAACAAAGATATATGTTTTCCATTACCTATCTCTTCCAAGCAACATTCATGTGAAGTTTTTCTAATCCAACAGTACTAAATTTTCATCAAAATGAAAGCAGTATTATAAACATTTGTTTTTTTCAGCTAAAGTAAGTTCTGTAAATCTTCCCATCTGGAATCTGTGTAGGATGCTATATAAAATCCAGGTGTGAACAAAACTCTATTCAAGCTCTAATTATTTACCTTACTTGAAACAGATGTGTAAAGTTTCCTCTGTAATTAAACTGTGTAGTGTTTTTTTGCAATGTTAAGAATATTAATTTTGTACAACAGATTAATCTATATTTTTTAAGGTTGCTTAACAGTATATCTATGTATTTGTACTCAATTATGTCTATAAGGGTTTAATGAACCACATTCAATAAAGATTTCATTTACGATTTTTTTGGCACTGTTAAGCTTCAAGTCAGTACAGAGTAATGGTAATTAGGTTCCAGAAAGAGGCAACCACTAATTCATGGCCCCAATAGCTTTCTATGCTAAATTCAATTTCAAGCAGTCCTACCTATTTTAATAAATATAGTGACAGTCATTTCATGTCAAAATAATACTTTTTCTGGCTGATGCTGAAAACATAACATTTAAATTCAAGAGTGGACTGGTTCCCAGAACTTTCGAAGTACCAGAACAGAGAAACAGGTAAAAATATGCCCTCCTATTTAAATGTCCTACAGTTTTTTTTTATTCAAAAACCATCCTACAATGATCCAAAGTCGTTCAGCTTTCATTTGGTACTAAAATAACCAATATGTTTTAACTTTTGAAAGTTAAACCTATGCTTCGTAAACATTTTGTTTTAAATATGCTTGCTGTGATATAGCCTTTTTATGCTGAGGCGGCATAATGCAAACACCAATCAATTAAATATGTATTACTTTCTGGTATTTTATTTCTGACCAGGCCCAAATTAACGTTCCTACACCAGAAGCAGTACTAACCTACTGTTTTCATGACCCTCCCCACCCAAAATCTGCAATACAAATGATCAACTCTTTCTCCAAGGTGACAGGGAGTTTTAAATTTAAAAGTCAGTCAAAATATCTGTAATAATGGATTTTACTCTTAATGTGGAATGAGCTATTTCAGTATTAATACAACAATACTAAATGTCTTTTAACTTTCTGATAATTGTTATATCATTTCACGATGCTATAAATATGCAAAAATGTTTATTTTTGTTGGAACAATCAATTTAAGAAAACAATTATATTCAGCATCAGCTGTTTTATCTTATCAAATTTTCAAATCTCATTAAAAATATGTATTTTATGTATCTTTCTGTATATTTTCTTTACTGATTCCATGGAATTTTTATTTGCTGAATAATATGATTACATAATGTAAGAAAGACGAAGAAACTAAAATGAGGCTGTGTAGATTTTGTCTGGTTCCAAAAAATCCAGAAAACTTAACAGACAATATCAGAATGGGATCGATATCAGTTATCAGAAGAATTTAATTATTTTACCAAAAAGCAGATTGATTTCCTATACATTAGGGCCAAAAATAATATAACTACAAAGTCTGATGATATGAATAGTAAAACCTAACTCTATAATCAGATAACAACTGTACTTCATTTATTATGCTAGACTATTTTTCTTTGAAGATTTACTACAAAAAGAACAATTATCCACATGTTGCTTTGTAAAAATTATTATTGATAATGCCAGGGGCAGATCATAATTTTTCTTTAAAAAATATCATACAGTATATCATTGAAAATGTTCCCTATTAATTTAGAATAAGGTAGACCCATAGCTAAGATGCCTCTAAGGGGGTTTATTTGGGGTCATGACACTGACTTTAAAAGTCGAACTTTTAGTCTGAATTTCCACTGGCACACCAGTTAAAAAATCTTCCTGTGTCATTTTTTCCAGTTCAATTGAAATTGCATAATCTGTGAAAAAAAGGGGGAGGGGTAATTTCTACTTAACCAATTTTGGTCACACTTTGCAGTACAAAAAATGTTGATCAACAAGAATGCCAACACTCAGTGTAGGTTTGAACTTTGATCTTTTATTAAAAATTTCTGAAACACAAACCAAGAAGAGGATAGAAAAAAAGGACTCCTTTATCATGCTTTAGAATTCTATAAGAAAGCAAAATATATAAAGGTTTATATTCATATCATTTCAATGTGAAACTGTTTTAAGAAATGTTTTATGTATGTGAATGTCATGCTGCCCATCAAGGACCCTTAATTGGAACAATAAATATTCTTATTCTAATTCTTCCACTTCTTACGATGTTGTTAGGCTAAGGACATTTTTGTATCTATTTTGCATCAGGCCTAGTGATAGCACTGAATACACATTGTCACCTGAATATGTAACATATTTGGAATATATATGTCTATACAACTGCATGTCTGTTGATAATGTATGTGCCTATTTTATAACATTTATAGCTCTTCAGTGTTTAATTACCTAATTTAGGAGCATCATAGGATGAGAGTTATAAAATTTATGAGATCGTCATATTTTGACAGTGCCTGTCTCAACATGTTCATAGGGAAACACATTTTCCATGGCATACTGAAAACTTTTAGAAGAAATCCTCGGCCAATTTGTAAATGGTCTTTTGATATTGTTTATAAATGCATCTTATTTAAATGAAACTTGAAATAATATCCTTTATGTGCATAGGGACACGCATTTTCCATGTCACATTGGAGTAAATCCCAGACAATTTTTAAATGGTATTTCTATAATGTTAAATGAAATCTTGAGCCCCCTTCTTGAAAGAAGATCCTTTATCTTTTCTCTTGAGCTCTATTATTGACATGTTTGTAGAGACAGTTATTGTATAATTAATGCTATGTGTGACACATCCATCAGGATTGAATAGGAATCTAGTGAGATAGGGGATACTGTAAATTTTTGAGTGCATTTATTATTTGAGATTTTTAAACAATGGACCAAAATGTGAGATTGATTATTGAGATGTCATGAAATTCAACTACGTTATCAAACTTTAAAATTCGTAAAAAAAAACTATAAATTCACAGTGTATGAAGAAATAATTTAACATCTATCCAAATACACAATGAAACAAAATAGAAAGATATAAAAATATATGGGAAAGATTTTAACTTTTAAATCAGTTATTCTCATTCCTTGTTAAATTAATTGAACCTATGGTAAAGTCATTAGATATAAATTATATATATAATATCACAAGAGTTTAATTAGTATACCATCTCATTAGTTTTCCAAAATTAAAATTAGTTTTCTGTTTAACAATATTAAACTTGATGAATACATAAGTCTTTTATATTTTTGTACATGTATATATTAATTTGATAATTAAATTTCTAAATTATATAACAGTTATCATGTTATACAGTACAGACATAACACATTTTATAAATATACCTTAGAAGAGATACAGTTGATGTCTGATGCTCTGTTTTGTACTTTAGATAATTTACAATCATGTTTTCAAATCAAATCAATTTGGTGGAAATGTCTAATTAGAACTTAAAAACAGATAATTGTTCTTACCACAATTTGGACCTTGGTGACAAAATTCTGCCTGGGCCGTTACTTGGAATTGAGCATCCATGGTAAATCCAAAAACCAGAGAAATATCACATGTTATTATTATCCTGTGCAACTCATCATAACTGAGGGGGGTTAGTCAAAAAGATGAATCTTCATTGGGGTATCCAAAGGGAAACTATGATGTAAAATTAATTAATTCCACAGTTTATCTTATTATCTAAAACATTCAAAGACTGATAAGGACCTGCTGGCATCATACTGAATGTTACTTTTTATAAAAGTTTGGTTATATATAATTTTGTTTACATTTCTAAATGCCATCAATGAAAGCCTATGGATAAAAAGTATTATCATTTTTCAGTTTGTGTATTTATGAGGTTTTTGTGACCCTGTTTCACAGTAAGAAATGCTTTGCCTTTAAGACCAAGGATTAAGTTATTTCTTTTATTTATTATGGGCAATTTACATTTTTCATTAGTCCTCGCAACAGTCTAAAAATAAAAAAAAATCTTATTTATTGTTATTACTGTTTACTAATGAGGTTGTTATGACCATGTTCCAGTAACTTATTTTGTAGGCCAGTAATGATAGCCTTAAGATGAAAAACTCTCCTTTTTGTACATCCAATTTATCATTATGTATACATGAGACTTTTGTGACCATGTTCTATTTCACTTTTTTTGTAGGTCAATAATGATAGCCTTAAGATTAAAAACTCTCCTTTTATACATCCAAATTTATCATTTTGTACACATGAGGTTGATGTGACCATGTACATACTAACTTATTTCTAGGTGGTTTAATTGACCATTGGCCAGGAATGAAGGCTTCCGGATGAACAATTCTTCTTTAATACAATTGGAGATATGGAAATTAGGTAGTTGTACGTGAGACAATATCCCTAAATCAGAGTCAAACATATATCAACAGAAAAGGGCTTATAATGCTGTTTTTTATCTTGAAAAATACAACTTCAAATCTATTTTAGATTGAGACTTGATGATATGTATCAGCATACATTGGAATTCAAATAGTTTTTTAGTTGGAGGTGACTAAGCTAATGTGCATTTGTTAATCTAAAGCGAAGTCAGAATATGCTTTAAAAATTCTGTTTTACTTTTAGATATATTTTAATTCATATCTGATTTAGTTGATTCATGTGTCAGGCTATCTACTTGAGTTATTTAGAATTTGAAAAAGAAATAGACCTGATTTGATGCTAAAGCAAGTTGTTGAATTTTCTGTTTTTTTTTAAATTACGGCATTACTTATACATGTAAAAATAAATGGTTATAAAATATTATAAGAAGTTTTGTTAAGACTTCTTTCTATTTTCAAAAATATAATGCAAGCATTCTGGTAATTCAAAGAAAAGAAAAACAGGAATTAAGTATATGACAGATCCAAAAAGCGCTGCTTACATTACAACTGAAGGACATTCCTGTGTTTTCTGTTAGGTTAAAGTGGGAACCCTGAAAAAAGATCTAAAGGCATTGAAAAATTTCATCAAATGAAATAGCATTCAATCAAAGGTGGGGTCTCTACATACAAATTTGGGTACAAACGTCTGACTGGGGTTTGAAACCCCCCCCCCCCCCCCCCTATTCATATATTGTTTTTTGTGAAAATCCCTACCCATACATATATTTCATAGGAAAAATGTTACCCATTTACCAACTTGTTGATATATATTTCCTAGCTATCAAATATACAATATGTTATAACTTATTTAGTTGTTAACTCCATGGGATCATTCTAATTATTAGATAAAAAGATCAGTACACAGTTTTTACTGACATCTTAACAGAAAATGAAACATTTATGACCCATTGGCCTATAAATTTCTACCCATATTGCCTCTGTGAAAATGCACCCCATTGATACCTTTGACATTCCAAAAAAGTGATCCGTATCAGCGGCACATCTGTGTATTATCTTTATATAGGAAGAGAACCCCCCCCCACTCATATCAAAGGCAGATCGAACAGAAAAAAAACAAATTTTGATCAGAAACTCAACAATTTACATACATGCAAAAAATTAGCCTAGTATATGAAGCATGATTAAAAGAATCTGAAAAGGTACACTATTCATGAAAATAGAGTCTAGGAGCACTACTTTTACCAAGCATTTACATAGTCTTACTATACAAATCCTTGCTTTCACCAAAAGTAGGCAACTAGAAGAATATAGAATTAAAAAATTATATGATATCTGCAGACATGAAGGAAAAAAGACAATTACAAGTTTAATAAATATCTAAGTCTAAGGACCAAATTACCATTCAAAGTACAGTTGATCAAATGAAATACAATACTGACTTGTACTGTAACATTAAACACAAATAGTCAATATCTACAGGCATGTTGACAAAGTCTGGAAAACTGTTAAATGACTGAAGAAGTAAAGGTATACGTCTCTGTCCCTTAGTGAGGAAAGAATATTTTCATGCATGAGATCCTAAAGGACACCTTTACCTTGGACTGTATACAAGAAATCCAGCCAAACAGTAGTATACAAATCCTCAATAATTGGAAATACATGTGAATATACAAACCAAGAGAAAAATAATGAGGAAATTTCATGAACTTCAAACAGAGCGAAACCAGTTGCATTGACATGGTACTTGCCTCTTGCTTATGCTTGTTCCGTCCACCTTACCAATCTAGACTCAATAAAGGGAATAGAACAAAATCGGTAGATGACCATTCTGTAGTCTTAAGATGAAAGAGTGCAACATGTTTTTCATGAGTTACACAAAGGCCCATTGTATCTTTCAAGCAATTTGTGATGGTAATGTACCTGTAAAACTTGTGTTATGTTGATTTTATTTGTTTTTACTCATAACCCTGTTGAAGTTTTGAGTTAGCAGCACATCCATGTTAAAGAAACCTGTATAACATGAACAAACAGAGGCAAATTATAGGCATCTTAAGTAACAGATATAGGAGAAGCCAGAAAATTACTGATTTTTACCTCCTTGTTACACCAGAATAAGCTAAACCCCTTAGAATTGTATCCTTATTGATACATTTTTCACAAAAATAGGACGTTTACATGTTAAATACCTTTTCAATATACTTATATAGAAAAGGATTATGACCTTTTCAATTCCTTACATTCACAACAAAAATTAAATTTATATATGGTGAACCAACACCTGAAGTGGTAATCGTGCGGTTGGGTAATAGTGGGTGGATACCGAAAGGTATTTATAGCGGTCTTTCACTTGATAAGTAAATAAAACGATAATATAGACAACAGCACCCATCAATTACCGCATGGTAAGAGTATATTCTGGTCGACATGTTTCGCCATCAAGAGTGGCGTCTTCATTGATACCTTATATATTCACAACAATCGTAAGTTTACCAGTTGGATACCTTTTCAATATACCAATACAGATCAGGATTATGATACCTCTACTCTGTACCTATTAAGTTCCTGATTATGACCTGATCCATGCCTTATATTCACAATGTGAGGTTTACCTGTTGGATACCTCTTCAATATACCTAAAAAGATCAGGATTATGAACTCATCCATACCTTATATTCACAACATGAGGTTTACCTGTTGGATACCTCTTCAATATACCTATAAAGATCAGGATTATGACCTCATCCATACCTTATATTCACAACATGAGGTTTACCTATTAGATACCTCTTCAATATACCTATGAAGTTCAGGATTATGACCTCATCGATATCTTACATTCACAACAAGGGAAGTTTTTTGTCACATCAACAGATAACTGGATTATGTCATAAAATTACATCATCCACAGCTGTTTAATGGAATTCTACACATGATATATACCTGGCAGATATACAATTCTGTTATAAATGCAATGTTTATCTTACAGTGAAAGTGCATCGAGTTTTATTTAAAAATATTTTAGTTTATAAATAATGTTCAGATAAAAATTGCAAAGAGATACTGTATTATCATTTAGAAATGATTTTGTAAACACAATTTTATTAATAACAAGATGTCACAATTCATTTAAAAAAATTAACCATCCAAATTTTAGTTTAGTTTTTTAAATCTAGACATAATATAATGGCAAACTTTTATTGCTAAAGGAATGAAACCTTTCCCCAGAATCAGTACCTGTTGATTTGGGTATTTAAATTTTTGCAACAGGTACTGTCCTATTAAATAAATACAAAAGCTATTGTTTTCTGTATTTTCATTACTAGTTTATTTTCTTCTGTACAGTCAAATTAATCAATAATTGATTGGTTTTTTAAGGAGAAGTTTAAAGTTCCTATTGAATGACCTCATTAGAGAACAATAGCTGTTGTATTTATTCAATGGGACAGTACCTCTTGCAAAAATACCAAAATGAACAGGTACTGATTCTGGGGAAAGGTTTAATTTCCTTTGCAATAATTATGAGGAAATTACTTTTAAAAATATGTAAAAACTATATCCTTCTTTTTACAGAATTACAGGTTGAAAAGTTTTTGATATTCAGTATTTTATGCATTTTGTGATTCTGCTAGAGTGTAAAATCTCTAAGTTATTTTTCTGATTAAAAATTAAAAATTTGACTGTCACACACTTATATAATTTCTAATGTTTAAAACTGATAAAAAAATGGGGAAGCTTTTTTCTTAATGTATGTTATGAGAAATGAACAAACTTCCACAAAAATAAAATTGAAAATTACATTCAAATATCAAATATAGACAGAACAGTAAACTTGCAACCCTATCACACAAAACACCCTCTAAGCCTTGCAGCCCTATCACACAAACCACCCTCTGAGCCTTGCAGCCCTATCACACAAACAACCCTCTGAGCCTTGCAGCCCTATCACACAAACCACCCTCTGAGCCTTGCAGCCCTATCACACAAACCACCCTCTAAGCCTTGCAGCCCTATCACACAAACCACCCTCTGAGCCTTGCAGCCCTATCACACAAACCACCCTCTAAGCCTTGCAGCCCTATCACACAAACCACCCTCTGAGCCTTGCAGCCCTATCACACAAACCACCGTCTAAGCCTTGCAGCCCTATCACACAAACTACCCTCTATGCCTTGCAGCACTATCACACAAACCACCCTCTAAGCCTTGCAACCCTATCACACAAACCACCCTCTAAGCCTTGCAGCCCTATCACACAAACCACCCTCTAAGCCTTGCAGCCCTATCACACAAACCACCCACTAAGCCTTGCAGCCCTATCACACAAACCACCCACTAAGCCTTGCAGCCTTATCACACAAACCACCCTCTAAGCCTTGCAGCCCTATCACACAAACCACCCACTAAGCCTTGCAGCCCTATCACACAAACCACCCACTAAGCCTTGCAGCCTTATCACACAAACCGGCCTCTAAGCCTTGCAGCCCTATCACACAAACCACCCTCTAAGCCTTTATTGAGGAATAAACTACGGGTCAGGGCTTGAGACGACCGCAGAGGTCCAACCCTGAACAGTTGGGGCAAGTATGGACACTACATTCAAGCTTGATACAGCTCTGAGTTTGGATTGTGATTAAATTTTTGACACAGAATAAATGTGGTCACAGAACTGAAAAATTTGAAATTTGACTTTTACCT
The DNA here is from genome assembly GCF_021869535.1 of Mytilus californianus. Taxonomy (NCBI): domain Eukaryota; kingdom Metazoa; phylum Mollusca; class Bivalvia; order Mytilida; family Mytilidae; genus Mytilus; species Mytilus californianus. The sequence continues at coordinate 119,886,306 of NW_026262701.1, forward strand.
TTGGACCCTGATGTGGACCAATTTGAAAAATGGGCACAAAATCAAAAATCTAAATACATTATTAGATTCAGCACATTGAAATCAATCAAACTTTAATTTTGCACCCTAATTTGGACCCACTTGAAAACACGGCCCAAAATCAAAATTCTAAATACCCACAGTAAGATTAAGCATATCAAAGAACCTTATATTTTTAAGATTATTCAAACCCCATCGAAATTGGTCATAAATAAGCAATTTAAACAAAGTTTTAACAAGAGTGCACACACTGAAATGTCTCGCCTTCTTTACTGACCATTGATTTTATGTTGATAATCCTAAATATAAAGCTTTACTAAAAGTATCACATAAACTTAACATGATTTAAGATAAATGAGGTAAAGGTCAGATAAATCAAACCGGAAATACATGTACACCTTACAATCATTCAATTCACCAAATATAGTTGACCTATTGCTTATAGTTTCTAAGAAACAGGCTTAAACAGGAAAACTACACATTGACTAATGAACCATGAAAATAAGGTCAAGGTCAGATGAACCATACCAGACAAACCTGTACACCTTACAATCAATCTATGCATTAAATATAGTTGACCTTTGCAAATAGTATCTAAGAAACAAACTTAACCAGGAAATCTTAACATTGACCAATGAACCATGAAAATGAGGTCAAGGTCAGATGATACCTGCCAGACAGACATATACACCTTACAATCATTCCATACAACCAATATAGTTGACCTATTGGTTATAGTTTAAGAAAAACAGACCAAATCACAATAAAATGCTTCGCTGGGCGCAGCTTGATACGACCGCAGAGGTCGAACCCTGAACAGTTGGGGCAAGTATGGACACATCATTCAAGCTTGATACAGCTCTGAATTTGGATGGTGATTAAATATTTGACACAGCATAGGTTTCTGACACAGAAAGAATGTGGTCTAAGAACTTCAATTTTTTTAATTTACCTATTATGGTCCAATGTCCAAAATCAAAATACATGGTTAGATTCAGCATATCAAAGAACCCCATATATTCAATTTTTGTTGAAATCAAACAAAGTTTAATTTTGGACCCCAACTTGGACAAACTTGAAAACTGGTCCCATAATCAAAAATCTAAACACATGTTTAGATTCAGCATATCAAAGTACCCCAAGAATTCAATTTTTGTTAAAATCAAACTAAGTTTAATTTTGGACCCTTTGGACCTTAATGTAGACCAATTTAAAAAACGGGACCCAAAATTAAAAATCTGAAAACACGGTTAGATTTGGCATATCAAAGAACCCCAATAATTCAATTTTTGATGAAATCAAACAAAGTTTAATTTTGGACCCTTTTGACCTCAATATGAACCAATTTGATAGCAGGCCCACAAAATAAAAAATCTAAATACATGGTAAGATTCAGCATATCAAAGAACCCCACATATTCAATTTTTGTTGAAATCAAACAAAGTTTAATTTTGGACCCCAATTTGGACCAACTTGAAAACTGGGCCAAAAATCTAAAATCTAAATACATGTTTAGATTCAGCATATCAAAGAACCCCATATATTCAATTTTTGTTGAAATCAAACAAAGTTTAATTTTGGACCCCAACTTGGACCAACTTGAAAACTGGTCCCATAATCAAAAATCTAAACACATGTTTAGATTCAGCATATCAAAGAATCCCTAAAATTCAATTTTTGTTAAAATCAAACTAAGTTTAATTTTGGACCCTTTGATCCTTAATGTAGACCAATTTAAAAAACGGGACCCAAAATTAAAAATCTAAATACACGGTTAGATTTGGCATATCAAAGAACCCCAATAATTAAATTTTTGATGAAATCAAACAAAGTTTAATTTTGGACCCTTTTGATCTCAATATGAACCAATTTGATAGCGGGCCCACAAATAAGAAATCTAAATACATGGTAAGATTCAGCATATCAAAGAACCCCATATATTCAATTTTTGTTGAAATCAAACAAAGTTTTATTTTGGACCCCAATTTGGACCAACTTGAAAACTGGGCCAAAAATCTAAAATCTAAATACATGTTTAGATTCAGCATATCAAAGAACCCCATATATTCAATTTTTGTTGAAATCAAACAAAGTTTAATTTTGGACCCCAACTTGGACCAACTTGAAAACTGGTCCCATAATCAAAAATCTAAACACATGTTTAGATTCAGCATATCAAAGAACCCCTAAAATTCAATTTTTGTTAAAATCAAACTAAGTTTAATTTTGGACCCTTTGATCCTTAATGAAGACCATTTTAAAAAACGGGACCCAAAATTAAAAATCTAAATACACGGTTAGATTTGGCATATCAAAGAACCCCAATAATTAAATTTTTGATGAAATCAAACAAAGTTTAATTTTGGACCCTTTTGACCTCAATATGAACCAATTTGATAGCGGGCCCACAAATAAAAAATCTAAATACATGGTAAGATTCAGCATATCAAAGAACCCCATATATTCAATTTTTGTTGAAATCAAACAAAGTTTTATTTTGGATCCCAATTTGGACCAACTTGAAAACTGGGCCAAAAATCTAAAATCTAAATACATGTTTAGATTCAGCATATCAAAGAACCCCATATATTCAATTTTTGTTGAAATCAAACAAAGTTTAATTTTGGACCCCAACTTGGACCAACTTGAAAACTGGGCCCATAATCAAAAATCTAAACACATGTTTAGATTCAGCATATCAAAGAACCCCAAGAATTCAATTTTTGTTAAAATCAAACTAAGTTTAATTTTGGACCCTTTGGACCTTAATGTAGACCAATTTAAAAACGGGACCCAAAATTAAAAATCTAAATACACGGTTAGATTTGGCATATCAAAGAACCCCAATAATTCAATTTTTGATGAAATCAAACAAAGTTTAATTTTGGACCCTTTTGACCTCAATATGAACCAATTTGATAGCGGGTCCACAAATAAAAAATCTAAATACATGGTTAGATTCAGCATATCAAAGAACCCCAAGAATTCAATTTTTGATGAAATCAAACAAAGTTTAATTTTGGACCCTTTTGACCTCAATGTGGACAAAGTTGATAACGGGGCCCAAAAATCAAAAATCTAAATACATGGTTAGATTCAGCATATCAAAGAACCCCATATATTCAATTTTTGTTGAAATCAAACAAAGTTTAATTTTGGACCCCGATTTGAACCAACTTGAAAACTGGGCCCATAATCAAAAATCTAAATACATGTTTAGATTCAGCATATCAAAGTACCCTAAAAATTCAATTTTTGTTAAAATCAAACTAAGTTTAATTTTGGACCCTTTTGACCTTAATGTAGACCAATTTGAAAACGGAACCAAAAATTTAGAATCTAAATACACGGTTAGATTCGGCATATCAAAGAACCCCAATAATTCAATTTTTGATGAAATCAAACAAAGTTAAATTTTGGACCCTTTGGACCTCAATGTGGACCAATTTAAAAACGGGGCCCAAAATCCAAAAACTTAATACATGGTTAGATTCAGCATATTAAAGAACCCCAAGAATTCAAGAATAAAACCCCATTGAAATTGATCAAGAAATAAGCAATTTATACGAAGTATCTTCTTTTGCACAATACTGTGCAATTGAATATTTCTTGCTATTGTGCAATACTGTACAATTGACAATTTCTTGCTATTGCGCAATATTGTGCTATTGGATATTTCTTGCTATTGCGCAATACTGTGCAATTGAAGATTTCTTGCTATTGCGCAATACTGTGCAATTGAAGATTTCTTGCAATTGTGCAATACTGTGCAATTGAAATTTCTTGCTATTGCACAATACTTATTATATAATAATTTACACATCCTGTTTGGTGTGTATCTCCTACCATATCATTATTATTTGCTTTTAAATATTAATCAGAAATAATCAACTTAAAATGGAAAATTTTAAAAGAAAAAAAAAAGGAAAAAAATTTTAAAAAATTAAAAAAAAAATCCCCCCCCCCCAAATTTTTTGAACCCCCTTATGATTCATCACCCCCAAACTCAATCCCAGCCTTCCCTTTGTGGTATGGTACCTTGCAGTACAATTTCAGAGAGATCCATACACTTGAACACAAGTAATTGTCTGGAAACTAGAAAAATGCTTATTTTTGGCCCCTTTTTGGCCCCCAATTCCTAAACGTTTCGGGCAATTACCCCCAAACTCAATTCCAGCCTTCCCTTTGTGATATGGAACCTTGTGGTACAATGTCAGAGAGATCCATACACTTACACACAAGTTATTGTCTGGAAGTTACAAAAATGCTTATTTTTGGCCCCTTTTTGGCCCCTAATTCCTTAACTGTTGGTACCATAACCCCCAAAATCAATCCCCACCTTCCTTTCGTGGTATTGAACCTTATGGTAAAATTTCATGGAGATCCATTCACTTAAACTAAAGTTAGAGTGCGAAAACCAATGTGTCTTCGGACGACGCCGGACGACGACGACGACGACGACGATGCCAACGTCATACCAATATACGACCAAAAAATTTTCAATTTTTGCGGTCGTATAAAAAACTAAACACTGATCAATGCACCGTGAAAATGAGGTCAAGGTAAAAAAAAACCCGCCAGACTGAAATGTACCGTACATTGAAAAATATTTCCTTACACCAAATATAGTTGACCAATTGCATATAGTATTAGAAAAAAAGACCAAAACACAAAAACTTAACTTTAACCACTGAACCATGAAAATGAGGTCAAGGTCACATGACACCTGCCAGTTGGACATGTACACCTTACAATCATTCCATACACCAAATATAGAAGACCTATTGCTTATAGTATCTGATATATGGACTTGACCACGAAAACTTAACCTTGTTCACTGATCCAAGAAATGAGGTCAAGGTCAGATGAAAACTGTCTGACGGGCATGAGGACCTTGCATATTAAATATAGTTATCCTATTACTCTTAATAAGAGAGAAATTAACATTACAAAAAATCTTAACTTTTCTTTCAAATAGTCACTGAACCATGAAAATGAGGTCAAGGACAATGGACATATGACAGATGGAAACTTCATAACATAAGGCATCTATATACAAAGTATCAAGCATCCAGGTCTTCCAACTTGGAAAATATAAAGCTTTTAAGAAGTTAGCAAACGCCGCCGCCATAATAGCCGCTGGATCACTATCCCAATGTCGAACTTTCTGCTACAAAAGTCACAGGTTCAACAAAAATTGCTTGTGTTTTACCCCTTTAACTGTGGTCGTTAATTCCTAAAAGGATACGGCCATAATCCCCAAATTCAATCCAACCTTCCTTTTGTGGTATGGAACCTTGTGGTACAATTTCATACAAATCCATACATTTATACACAAGTTTTTGTCTGGAAACCTGAAAAATGTTAGCTTTTGGCTCCTTTTTGGCCCAAAATTCTAAAACCGTTAGTGCCATAACCCTCAAAATCAATCCTGACCTTCCTGTTGTCATATGGAACCTTGTGGTACAATTTCATAGAGATCCATAAACTTACAATCAAGCTATTGTCTGGAAACCAAATGTCTTCAGATGACGACGCCATTGCCATACCATTATACAGCCGCAAATTTTTGCAGTCGTATAAAATACCCTAATGAGCAAACACACATATCCCATGCTTGGACGGGCCCCACCTTAATAAATATGTCCCCCATTCTAGATTTTCTCATTATCAAATTCTTCTGAGGACTTTTGATAAACAGAAAATCTTCGTAAATTTTGAGGAGGATCCGACAAATAATCAGAGTTGTGTCTGTTCAAAACTGGCAACTTTGGGGGGACTGACTTGGTATAGCATGTATTTTAGACTTGAACCAATTTTAATTTTCAAATTTCACTTTGTCCTCTTTTAGCCATGTTGAAAATTTATTCACAAAATAAAAAAATCAATGAATCTTATGTTGCTCACAAAATAAATGTCTGTTTACCATGAAAATATTTTCAAGAAATACACGACCCTGCAAACTTATTTGCTTTCCAATTAAAAAGAAAACATTCCAAATCTACAAGATGATTTTTTGTGGAATACCATGTAAAGGACTGTCTGGTAGTTTTGATCATCAGACCAATACACTGAATCTATTGATTAAGTATACAACTGTTGTAATTAATTAGATGATCAGAGCAGCACGATAAATGATGAGTCTCTGATAGACATAACAAATAAAAACTTATTTGAATTCATCTTAGCCATGTGTAAAATGAAACTAGAATTGTTGAAAGACGTCCAAGATTCCACATAAAAGGCCTTCCAACATTGTAAACTATTATACTCATACATCAAAGATTTAACGTTTTTTGTAAGTGATTCTATAAACTTAACAGACATGTTTACTGTACTGACTGCTCAAATCTTAAAAACTTGATGGCAATTTATGGTAAAGATGAACTAAGGGAGATAACTCCAAACAACAAACGGTTTTATCTCATGGAAATATGTTCATTACTTTCTACCTATTATTTTTCCAGTTGGAATATGAGTATGAAATGATGAACTTCAGACAGGAAAAAGTCATAAATCAACTGTTTTACAATTACTTTTGTAATGCAAAAATCTTGGCAAAATAAAGAGATAAAGTGATTATTGCTACCACTATGATATATGTGATATTAAATGTACAGTGACCAGAGATAGATTCTACCACAATACCCCATCCATTATGGCATTCTTTCACTCCAGATTGTTTAATTTTCAAAATTCAAAATGCAATGCTAGCTAATATTTTCAAAATTTCAAAATTTATCCATCACTAATGGACTAATATCATAATTAGGTAGCTCCAACATGGTAAAATCCAACCTGCCACCTTGGGAGTTCATTGAAAAATATCAAGTATAATATTCTGAATAGATTTGGCAGTAAATCACATGTGACAATTTAATAAAAATCCAGTTTAAAGAAAATTTATCAAATTGGTTAGAACCAGTCTAAATGCAAGATTTAAAGAAACAGAATGGACACACTGAAATGTCTCTCCTGCTTTACTGATTAGGATTGAAATTTAATGTTGAAAGTCTTAGAAATCAAGATTTTACTATAGGTATCACCATCACTAATCATTACCAATGATCCATAAAAATGAGGTCAAGGTGACCTAGTCAGATGAACCCTGTCAAACAGACATTTACTATACAACGATTCCATACAACAAATACAGTTGACCTTTAACTTACATATACCTGTTGTAACCACAAAACTTAGTCGACCAATGAGCAATGAAATGTGGTCAAGATGTTCTACCTTTTGAAATATGAAGATATATACAAAAAGCTATGGCTACTGCATCCATATTGTGTATCAAAGTCTGCTACAGAGGAGACCAAAATAATTACTCCCATCTTTTGTAGGTACAACTAGCAATATCCATGCAAAGAATTATTCTGATGAAGGTAGAGTTCAGCCACAGTATAGTTACATGTGACTGCAATGTTTATGATATCTTACATACTATCGATAAACCTAGTGGATTGTAACCAGAAGCTGATCTATTAGACAGCATTTTCCACTGGATGCCACTATCAATATATCTAATAAATAACATACCCTGAGTAAGTCTGGTGGGTTCAGAGACAAGACCTGTATCTATGAAGCAGAGTTTAGCCACTGGATGCCACTATCAATATATCTAATAAATAACATACCCTGAGTAAGTCTGGTGGGTTCAGAGACAAGACGTGTATCTATGAAGCAGAGTTTAGCCAATGGATGAAATGTCACAACACCATGTATATTGTCTATGTAACAATGGTCATCCTCTACACCTGTCCCTTGTATAATCAGGTCAGGAAGTACCTCAGCATCAACTGTACCTATATCTGTTCTTCCTGGAAGAAAAAAAATAGAACTGCATAAAAAATAGGCCCAGAAAAAGAGACCTTGCTGTATGGGTGGTCTCTTGTCAGAATGGGTTTGATTCCTGGCAAGGTCAAATCACAAACTTTAAAATCAGTGATTGCTGCTCCTCTGCCAAGTCAAGGCATTTAGGAGCAAGTGGAAAAACTGTTTGGCTCAAAGTATAATAAATGTAGAATGTGTCTATGGGACACAGATAATGCCCCGGCTTGCATATAACTGTATAAAGGGACATAACTAAAGAACTGTAAAAGTAACCACACCAATTCAAACTTGATCTGTGTTTAATGGTAATAAGCATTTTGTACAAGTTTCATAACATTTGGTTGAGACAAACTTAAGTTAGAGAGCGGAAACAAAAAATTCAGCAATTAATAAATGTTTATAAATAGTCATTATGATTAATGTTTTCATATCCAAGTCATTTTTTTTTTAAACCAGTGTTTCTGAGAACTAGGGGCTATTTTTTTCATGAAAAAAAAAATCAACCACTGGACTTTAATCAATGTTAATGGTAAGATTATTTTTCATTTTTTCACTTTCCACTTGTATCATACTAATAACCTTTCACTTTAGGGATGGGCTGACGTTTTTTGATCAGTTTGAAGAGAAAAATTTAAAGTGCAACTTGGAATATTTTTTTTAAACAATTTGTATTGTGAAATGGCAAAACCTATTGTATAAGCACAGTAATAAATCTGTTGATAGTAATGGTAGCCATATTGGTTAACTGATTGAATAACTGGATACTTTCCTTTCACAAAAGCCCTTAATGATATACTCATATTTCTCTCAATTTAGTAGTGAAGTTTTTATTCATATAGATACTAATGTTACAATTATTAAAAATATTTTATATACTTCAAATGTTTTTTTAAGATAAATTACAATATCATGTTTTTACTGTCTTATTGTTAAACCCATATTGCCCTTTTTTGCTGTGTTAACCTGTCTTATGATTGCATGAAGTTTTCTTACCATTATGTAGTGGTATAATAGTGACTGCTGTTGACAGTCTACCACTTCCCAAACTGACCAAGTGTGGTTTATCAGCATGTACTTTAACTGTGCTGTCAGGATCACTAAGTCTTACGTCTTCCTGTCTACACTGCAACAAAATCATCAGAGTTAGTAAAACTTACAATAGAAGCCATTCATGTGTTAACCAAGTTTATTTCAACTGTCTATTCAAATGAACTATCAGGGAATCTATACCATAACTAGTCACATGATCACTAAAAATACCAGGATGTAAATAGTATGTACAAAAAAATACCTTATGACTTCATTAAACTTTGGAAACGGTACTCAATAAGTTGAATACAGTAAAAAGATTAAGTGGATATAAGTTCAGCTTACATTTCCATTACACTAATACAACTTTAGATTGGTTTATGGATGGTTGATATCCAGCAGCAAATATCACATAAACAAATAAGATGTGGTATGATTGCCAATGAGACAACTTTCCACCACCATAGATCAAATGACGTAGAAGTTAAACACTATAGGTCACTGTACTGCCAATGAGCAAAAACCATACTTTATCACATACACATTCAGAACAATGATTATATCATAAAAAGTATACAATGAGCAATAACTTTAATACGCTAACTAATATGGTAACAGTCCACAGGAATACCCTACTCTTAATAAATCATTCCGACTCGGAGCATATTGGTCTTTGCACTTACATTAAAAATTCTGCAGGTTTGGCTTGGAAGAAGATAATACAAATTTACCCATATGAGTCTTTAGTTTGACCAGGGCTTAAGTTTGAAAACCAAAAGCTCCCACATATAAGACCAGAACCGCTATCACAAGTCCACAGAGGTGGTAATTTCTGCTATGTGACAGTCAATTACTCAAAGAAGCTTCATTATGAGTTCCTCAACCAAGTATTTGTCATGATTATAGTTATAGTAAATCAATATAATAAAGTAATATTAATCATTTTAATTAAAACCATCTTGACGTTCTATGTAGGTTCATTGCTAATACCCTTTAGTAACTCCCAAGATGAAGATCAGCAATAAAATAACTGCTCTCTATATATATATATATATATAGTTATTTCCCTGTATAACTTGGGAACATTTTTCATGCACAGCCACTCCATACCCAATTTCCCAATTGTAATTTCCTCAGATGAAAGATTGGTGTATCAGTATTAGTTTTTTATCTATGAATAAATTGATATTTTCTATTTTCATTAATAAGATAATTATATCAATAATTGATAGCCAGACTGGTAAAACTGTTATCTAGTTTTTTAGTTCGGTTCCTGAATGATAAGTGGGATGATGTGTGCCAACTGTTCTATACTTCAATAAACATATGATTAATGTTATAATTAACATAGAAACCCTTTTTACAGATGGTTTCACTTTTTATGAAGCAATAAATCATTTCTTTTTTTATAAGACAAACTGTTTATGTATTATGTAAACTTATTTTATACATATAACATCCTATAAGTTTTTTTCTTAATGTTATATAAACACAGGATAGCCCAAGGGCAATAACTCTTGTGGCATTACACTTCATATATTGAAATAATGTTTATATTACAAATTGATTATATGCATACCTAGTTATTTGAAATCTGTTTACTCTAATTCTCAAGATTATAATGTTAGCATACTTGGAGATATTAGATAATTAAAAACATCTAATCTAACAGTAAATGTTCAATAGTTATTACTAAACAGACTCCCCCCTCTTCCCTCTATTGCAGTTCCATGATCAACACCTCAGAATTCATCAATTTAGATTAAAATATTTGTTAACAGTAAATTACTTCATTGTAAACATGTGTACACAGTTTTAAGTTTTTTGACCAAAAAATTCATGGTATCTAAAATTACCTTGACCAATTTTTTTGACCAACAGACAGAGGGATGAAAAGACACACTGATGGACAAACAGATGAACAGACAAAAGGAGGGCCAGGGTGATTCATATATATATACCAAAACTTTGTTTGTGGGAGGTATAATAAGCCTAGGCTATGTTTCCATCATATCAAACAATGTTTGAATTCAGTCCCTTTTAATTTTCATGCCCTACTCACATTAGGAAATCCATTATAATATCTTGGTAAGTTGCCTAGACTCATCATCGTTATCTTAGGTCCATGTCATATCCTCACTTGGTATCTATGGTCCACAATATCACTTGGAATCTTAGGTCCATGTCGCAACTTCATGTTTCTTTGTTGGTAAAACCTCACTGAAAATATAAACAGAAATTCATATAGTCCTAGTTATTAAATCCTCAAAACAGTTTCCTCCAATATTAATATTAATCTATTCCGATAACATATGACAACTGTTGTACTAAAACATCCCCATGCAAGCGTAATACTACTTTTATAATGGAACCTGCCTTTCAGAGCTTATAAAATAACACCATACATCACAATGCATAAAATGTGTACCATATATGCTTGACTTTACTTAAACTCCTCTACATATGCAATGTATATGTAATAACTGGTTGATATCCTTACATTGGAATGTCAATAACAATCATAATCTGCAATAATGCATATTTCACTTTAGATATGTATTTTGAGACTCCAATTGTATAAAAGAGTTACATGTATCAGTTTTTGTGAACTTTTAGTTTTCCATAAGAACAATGTTAAAATAATGAGCATGTATGATGAGAAATGGATCAGTATAAACTGCTGCAGTCATATTTAAAAGTTTTACGGTGTTCAATAAAATTGTAATCTGTACAACGAATCTTAACAATGATGTTTATTTATGCAGCATGCACATTTCATTGCAAATCACAACAATGGTATTATCATAAATCCTTGGTTTATATAAAAGGGCATTTTGTGACTGCTATTAATTTCCAATATTCTACACTCAAATTACATGTAACCTGTAAATCTCACCAATAGATCTCCCACCTGACATTAAAAATGAAACTTTTCCTCTGTACTAATAATTTCCAAACAGTAGAATGATATAACAGTCCATATGTTTACTAATAAAGCAATCAGCTGATTAACCATGTTAACACTGCCACTTTGAAAACAATAGTTATATCAATACACAATAATGGATAATTAGTTTACTATGTTGATCACAGCCAGTCTTTGTAGATAAATCATATTTTAACAAGCCAGTAAGTCAAACATTTAGGTATTGATTTGTCAATTGTGATACAAGTAGCCATGGTCTTTTGTTTACATAGGCATTTGCAGAAAATCTAAATGAAAGTTTACTGTGTCTTCAAACAAATATGCAATAAATATTTTCAAGTTTCAGTAATAGTTCTAATATAAAAAAAAAGAAGATGTGGTATGATTGCCAATGAGACAATTCTCCACAAAAACCAAATGATGAAGAAGTTTACAATTATAGTTCATCGTACTGCCTTCAACAATGAGCAAAATCCATACCGCAAAGTAAGCTATAAAAGGCCCATTTATGACTGATTGATATGTCCAGTGACACATATTTCATGCATAATCAGTAACAATAAATCTATAATATAGGTTCTGCAAAGTGGATTGATCTGGATAAAGGTTAGGAACCCTTCACTATCTTGGATTGTAAAATAGCTCAATACAATTGGTCAAAATCTTTAAACGGATAGTAGCTACGATTTTCATTAAAATAATTTTTTTAATCTTTATGCCGGATTTTGTTCAAAAAGTTAATTGAGTATAAGTAAAACTATCACTGTTTACTTTCCATTTAGCATTCAGAAGCTTTTTAACGTTTGACACCTGAATCTAATTTTTGTCTACCAGGCAGTTTCTGCGAGAAAAAGGAACAGAAAAGAGGTGCAGACAAGTTCTTGTAATTTGAAAATAAATAACGGAGATGAGATCGGTCATTAGAATCACTTAAAAAAACCTGTCATGCAGGCAAAGTCACACAGAAGTAGCCGACAATACCACGGTTTGCGAAATGTTTACATTTCTAAACTATTCGAGATCACATGAAAACAAATTGTGACGTGTTCAAATCGTAATGTCCAAAATATGAGACAGGAATGAATTTCATTTGTAAGACTTTTCATCTAAATTATGAAAACTATGTGATTAATATTATTAATCAACTGTATTTATAAATACAGAATAATTTGTTTTTCATTCATTTAAAAAAACAACTAAGCCATAAAAGGGGGAGGGAGATTCATCTGAGTGGCACTGGAATCTAAACAGTTGGAAAGCCAAAACAAATACAAAGTCTAAGAGCTTTAAACAAAATTTTTTCTTTGATTCAAAATTTAAAACTTTGTTATACTAGGGGAGATAACTCAGAAAATGTATTTTTATATATGAATGTGCAGTCAATTACCGGTAACCTATTTTATTATGTAGCAAGTTTATAGTTGCCCCAATTTTCTTTTTATTTTCTGAAGCATGTTATAAACCGCTGAACTCTTTTGAGCACTCTTAATCTAATTTTTGTCTAAAACTGATTTAATTAAAATACCACCACCAACAAAATTAATCAAAAGAAACTATAAAACACCTAGATTTATGTACTTTCATTTGAAAAACTTAATCATCAAACTTCTCAATTATACAGAATTTAATATAAAACCTGGAAAAAGTTTACTAGTGATCATGAACTAAAGTTTTCTATGGATGAAATCAAAAGCAAATATTTTATCAGTTCTACAACATTTGAATCTTTAAACAACAGATAAGGCTTGTCTGTTTAATCTTTTTAAGTGAATAGGTACATTTTGAAAACAGGATTAGGTTATTTAAGAAAGACAGAAATGTAAACAATTTTTCTAATCATATTAATAGTTTTTCAGCTGAGCCTGTTTTCCAGTTTCTCTTGTTATAGTAAATGTGCACTTAATTTGCATCAAATTAAAAACAACTTTTAGAATATAGAAAAATAGTTGTGGAAGTGATGAACTATGGAGACGTATTTTCTATGGAATAAAAACATTTGGAATATCTCACCTAAGTTAACTCCTTATACAAGTATAATAAAGTGTTTGTACCTATTAAAAAACTGGTAATTCAAACTTGTACTAAAATAGTATAATAATTTGGAAGTACTTATACTGTTCTGAATTATTGAGATATATTTTGAGTATTTCCAATACTACAAAATTATACTATAGAATATAGTTAACGTCAATGAGACAGCAACAAAATAACAAAAAGATATAAAGAGGTCAACTTACAGTCTTGTCTACACAATGTGTCAAGCTCTCAACTACCCACAGTTGAAAAAAATTGTGATTAAATTTACAGATTTATCAAAAAATTACCAGCAATCCAAGTAACAAAACTCATTAAGATATGACAGCAAACTCCAAGTAACAAAACTCAATAAGATATGACAAATTATAACTAACAAAAAGAGGCTGACTTGGGATAGGCACATAAAAATATACAGTATATATTAAGAAGACATGGTTTAATTGCCAATGAGACAACTATCCAACAGAGTCCAAAAGACTTGGATTTAAGCAATTATAAGTCACCATATGGACTTCAATAATGAGCAAAACACATATAAAAGGCCACAACATGAAAAATGTGAAAAAATATAAATGAATAAAATGCTCCGCTGGGGCGCAGCTTGATACGACCGCAGAGGTCGAACCCTGAACAGTTGGGGCAAGTATGGACACAACATTCAAGCTTGATACAGCACTGAATTTGGATTGTAATTAAATATTTGACACAGCATAGGTTTCTGACACAGAATGAAAGTGGTCTAAGAACTTAAAAATTTTCAATTTACCTATTCATACATGCGATGGACTGTGAAACTCAGATCAGGAGATTGGGAAATTTTGGTCAGGAGATTAGGACTCAGATCAGGAGGTTTTTAATCGACATTAATTTTGTTGTAAATGTAACCGTGTGCTGTAAAAATGGTCTTTTAAAGTGTGTTTTCTTCAACTTTCCATCCAATTTATTATGTTTATAGTACCCTTGTACTTATAAAGTTTCTCCATCTTTATATTCTACATGTTCAATCTAACATTGTTTTTTTCCAGTATGTTCTTTAAACTTTTTACTTCATATTCTATAAAACAATCATTGCAACCTGAACATTTGTTTAGCTATCTGCAAATAGTTTTTATTTTTTTTTTTTCTCTTGCAAATACTTTTTATTTGCAAACTCAGAAAATCATTCTATCTGTAAACTTAGAGTCATAGTTATTATATAAATTTCAATTTAAGCCTTGAAAGGAAGTATAGAATCCTCAAATAATTTTCAAATTATTATTTTTTTATTTGTCCTAAGACATTTAAAATCATTTAATAACCATCCTTTTATGATTATTTGTTCAATTTATATTTTATTTATATTCTTTTAAAAATTTTCATTATTAAAAGGAAAGTAACTTAAAACAGGATAAATCAAGGGAAGTAACCCAATAAATACACAGTTTTTGTTACACAACGGCAGTTAGCCTGAGGTAAAAATCGTTGATTACCAGTATGTTTGACACCCAAGCTGACAAGTGAAGCCATATAATTATGCATGTTAATTGATTTACAGGTAAAATATAACTTCAGGTAATGTCAGTTACACCAGATGCCTGAGATGATATGTTGGGCAGAAATTTTTCATTCATGAAAAATTTCATACACGGGATTTTTTCCTCTTCAACGGGAGGTCGGGAGGAGACCCCTGAATTTTGGCCCCTAATTCCTAAAATTTGGAGGCAATTACCCCCAAAATCAATCCCAGCATTCCCTTTGTGAAATGGAACCTTGTGGTACAATGTCAGAGAGATCCATACACTTACACACAAGTTATGTCTGGAAGTTACAAAAATGCTTATTTTTGGCCCCTTTTGGCCCCTAATTCCTTAACTGTTAGTACCATAACCCCCAAAATCAATCCCCACCTTCCTTTTGTGGTATTGAATCTTATGGTAAAATTTCATTGAGATCCATTCACTTAAACTAAAGTTAGAGTGCGAAAACTAATGTGTCTTCGGACGACGACGCCGGACGACGACGACGACGACGCCAACGTCATACCAATATACGACCACAAAAATTTTTTTGCGGTCGTATAAAAACTATGTATGGTGTGCTTATATTATGAAACAACCAAAAACTTATGATAGCTAGTATAACAGCTGAAGGTAAAAACAAATGATTCAGCTTTTACATAAAATATAATCTGTTTTATTGAATTAGTATAATTTTAATAGTTTCAAATTACAGCTAAAAGTGCAAAATAAATGAAAATAAACAATGATTTAATTGAGAGAATTTAGGGAGTATAACGTTACATTGTAGAAAACATCATAAAGCAGACAAAGACTATCAAGGGTCATCAAACGACTGATTCAATCAAAAACTCCTGGGAAAATCTACAAATTTAACTACTTAATTTTGATTGATGCATGTAGCAGTATAACAACTACTGTAGTGAAATACTCTTTAACATCATAGCCTGAGAGGGGCAAACCCCATCCCCCATTCATATGACACTCAAAATTTGTCAAAAAATACAAAAAGAACCACAAATTAAATGTTAAAAATAACTGAATTATTTGTTAAAAGTCACTTCACTTTCACGATACAAAATATTTCATAAGGCTAGCATGAATGAGCTTTTCATTCCTCATGTGTTTACTTCTGTATTTAACAAATTTTGAACCATTTAAATATCCAGTTAAAATTACAGAATGAATGCAAATTTGAAAGGTTAAAACTTATACAGAATTCATTGCTGACATACAATGCTGCCAAGATTAAAGATTCTTGTTCGTTTCTTAAATGTTAATAAACATTCTTTAAAATGAAAAAAAAATAATCTAACACAAACTGAAAATTCATGAAGATATTGACTTTTTTTTCACAAAACAACCCCAATTCACAGAAAGTGGAACAAAATATATGATAAGTGCATATATAAAATACCTCTATTTTTCAACTGAGAGAATACATCCACATTAGGTTTCCATACTTATAAACTTCAATGAACAACTTTTAATACAACTAATAAGAAATGAATTTAATTTATATACATGTATCATAGTTATTCTAAATTTAGACTCAATGAAGTACCTGAACATTCAATATTCAACAAAAGTCACGAATTCTTGTAATCTTCAATATTTGTGAAGAGCTTCCTAATAACTTAACATTCCAATGTTCAATTCACAGGCAATTTTAATTTCAAGTTTCAACTTCTTTAATATCATTTTTACCTTGCATAGCATTTTTGTACTATATCATACTGGAACAATGTTTGTTGTGCTGGACTATGGTATAGGGACTACAGAAAATTGACTTTTGAACAGGAATTTTTTAAAATCTAATAAAACTTT
Source organism: Mytilus californianus (assembly GCF_021869535.1). NCBI lineage: Eukaryota > Metazoa > Mollusca > Bivalvia > Mytilida > Mytilidae > Mytilus > Mytilus californianus. The sequence continues at coordinate 119,903,475 of NW_026262701.1, forward strand.
TCAGTCTATAAAATACAAGGGTAATCCGCTATCCTTACTAATATGACTGGGATGTCATATTTCATATTTTTTTCAATATGAAAACAAGGGTTTTCTTTCTTTAATACATTGTACTACAAAATATTGAAATGTAAAAAAAAAATAGATATTTTTGTCCCATAAAGAGTTCAAAACTTTCACTTACCATGACAAATATTCAAACTAAAGTTTAAATCCTTCTCAACACAGATTCCTTATCCAACTGCTGATAACACATTCCATAAAACACTCAATTCACCCAGGACAAAACTTCAAAAATATGTCACATAATTTCTCATAAAATCAATACTTCTGACAACCCTTGCTTAAGTTTTCTTTTTAATCATCAATATATTTATATATTTTAAAGATCCAATAAGTGAAAGTAATGTTGAAGTATATATGCTGTTCTATCATTGACCAGTCAATCACAATACATATCCTTCACAATGTGGTCAAGTACTATTAATTAATGTTAATTAGCACGTGTTGATAAGGAACCACTACTGGCTGTTATCATACATCTGTTCTGTCAGAGAGAGGTACAGTATTTCTAATTACTTTTATCAAAATGAGGCTGTGATAGAGAGGATTTAATCTACCTGGTTGTGTCAGTGAAAGGATTATTACACCTTTTATCTTATTGAGGCTGCATTGGAGCGGTATCTTAACGGAGGTTCTCGTAAAAAGAGATCCACCAAGTATGCTTATTATTATACTTTCATCAAATTGAGACTAAGGTTGATACAAATCTATTCAGTTTGAATGTCAGAGAGGAACAGTATCTATATTCAGCTATAAGCTTGTTATCAAAATAAGTCTCCATCTATTTATTTGTATTGCTAAGAGTTGCATACCTTATTACCAATAGTATCGATAGTTTTCTATGTTGTGTTTTGTGTACTGTTGTTTGCCTCTTTGTCTTTTTCTTTTTTAGCCATGGTATTGTCAGTTTATTTTCTACTTATGATTTTGAATGTCCCTTTGGTATCTTTCGCCTCTCTTTCGTTATCAACAGACAATTTTAAAATGAGGATACTGCAGAGTGGGTATTACATTATGGTATAAAAACTAAAGAGCTGCTCCATGAATGCATGATACGCCCGTTGATTTTTCAAAGAATAAAGTTCCATAACTCCTCAATGTCATATCAGAAATTTATAAAAAAACTAAAGGGGCGTTATTTTAATAGATATAAAACAGTAGCCAAAGTTTAATGAAAACTGCTCAAAGCACTTTTGAGTTATTGTCTGAAAACTGGAAAATCCCCCCTTTTTTATGAATAAAATCCCATAACTCGGAAACTTAAAATCTAACATTTATAAAAATCGAAAAGGAGCTTACGTCAATAGATAAAAACAATTTACCAAAGTTTCACAAAAACTGCTCAAAGCATTTTTGAGTTATTGTCCAAAACTGGAAAATCCCCCTTTTATAATGAATAAAACCCCATAACTCGGAAACGTAAAATTTAAAATTTATAAAAATCAAAACGGAGCTCACGTCAATAGATATAAACAATTCACCAAAGTTTCATGCAAATTAGTTATTTGAGTTTTGAGTTATTGTCCCACATGTTGACGACGGACAACGGTATAGACGTACCATAATACGTCCCGACAACGGGCATATAAAACTTAGTCCTGAATATATCATGACTCTTGACTAGTTAACCATTAAGATGACCTTGAGGTCAAAGGTTCACTGTCATGTACAACGGTAGCCTTGCCTGTACCTTTATGATAAAACATCAAAACCAACAAGAATTTAGGGAAAAAGCAAAGTTTTATATCCCATAACAATATACATTCCTTCATCCAACAGGGGCATAACCATATACATTCCTTCATCCAACAGGGGCATAACCATATACATTCCTTCATCCAACAGGGGCATAACAATATACATTCCTTCATCCAATGTGGGCATAACAATATACTTTTCTTCATAAATTTGACTATTACTGCCTAAGGTTAGCCATTTACACCTAATTCCTTTTAATACAAAAAGTTATAACAACCACAACCTATGATGAGGTTTCTTTCATGGGGACAGGCACTTTAAAATTTGGCTGGGTCAAACCAGTTTTGTATGGGGGACAGGCCCTTTAAAATTTGGCTAGGTCAAACCAGTTTTGTATGGGGACAGGCACTTTTAAATTTGGCTGGGTCAAACCAGTTTTGTATGGGGGACAGGCCCTTTAAAATTTGGCTGGGTCAAACCAGTTTTGTATGGGGACAGGCACTTTTAAATTTGGCTGGGTCAAACCAGTTTTGTATGGGGACAGGCACTTTTAAATTTGGCTGGGTCAAACCAGTTTTGTATAGGGGACAGGCACTTAAGTATTTGGCTGGGTCAAACCAGTTTTGTATGGGGACAGGCACTTTTAAATTTGGCTGGGTCAAACCAGTTTTGAATGGGGGACAGGCACTTTAGTATTTGGCTGGGTCAAACCAGTTTTGTATGGGGGACAGGCATTCTAATATTTGGCTAGGTCAAACCAGTTTTGTATGGGGGACAGGCACTCTAATATTTGGCTGGGTCAAACCAGTTTTGTATGGGGGACAGGCACTTTAATATTTGGCTAGGTCAAATCAGTTTTGTATTGTGGACAGGCACTTTAATATTTGGCTAGGTCAAACCAGTTTTGTATGAGGGACAGGCACTTTAATATTTGGCTGGGTCAAACAAGTTTTGTGTGGGGGACAGGCACTTTAATATTTGGATAGGTCAAACCAGTTTTGTATGAGGGACAGGCACTTTAATATTTGGCTAGGTCAAACCAGTTTTGTATGGGGGACATGCACTTTAATATTTGGCTAGGTCAAACCAGTTTTGTATGAGGGACAGGCACTTTAATATTTGGCTGGGTCAAACCAGTTTTGTATGGGGGACAGGCACTTTAATATTTGGCTAGGTCAAACCAGTTTATAGCGTTAGTTCGCTTTTTATGTAACGTCATATCCGAAAAATTTTGGCGGGAAAATGCTTGAGAGGGTAAAAAGGAATATCCAAAATGGCATTTGAGGCAAATTCACCGGCAGTGGTGAAAAACAGGCAAATTCGTTTGAAATGAGGAAAAAAATATTAGAATATGCGAAAAATACACTGGCTATCAACCAATCAAAATCTGGCTTTCTTATACAAGGTGTAAGTAGGTTTTTAATTGTGTGTTACAGATAATTATCATTTAGGTTATACAACTGATATTCTCAAGTTTGACAGAAAAATGCAAATAGCCCCACCCCTCCTCATCCCTCATCCACCTCTTATAAATGCAATTACTTATATAGACATTAAAACATCTAACAATAATATTGATATTCACAGTATTGTAACCAGATTATTTAACAAACATTCACATAGACTACAAATTAATTTCCATACTATGATAAAACATCTTCCCAGGTGTTTACTTTGATGTCTTATAATATCTAATTAAAGATTACCTGAAGTGTTATATAAGTAAAACTTCAAAAGATTTGTATACAACATGCAGAAAGGTTGGGTCAGGTGTTGTGGGATTTGTGAAGAATGTATGGATCAGAATGAAGAGAGGTGAAGTGATCCAATGGGAATAAGATATCTGGAAAGTCTGCCAGTGTCTGAATATCAAGATATAATAGTGTTAATATTGTACTAGTGAAATAACTGCCTCTCATATTTACTTAGAATATGATGGGTCTAATGAGGATTGAATTTCATTGATTTACATAATATTCAATCAATATTGCAAAATTGTGTTTAATATAAATATATGAAAATGACATCAAAAATCAATCTCAAAGAAAAGAAAAGGAAATCACCTTAAAAATGCTGGTTTTCTTAAATAAAAAACCAATTTGTCCCTATGATTTTCACAATCATATCATATGTATAAATAATGCATCATGTTGGGAATATCTTTCAGATAATTTTTAAAAGCCAGAGCTTGTAAAACAAAGCTTGTAAGACTGGCTCAAATTGTACAATTATTTAAACAAAATTTTTCTATTGTATAAATAGCAGCATTCTTGAGTTATTTATTGGCAGTTAGGGTCTTTGGACACCAATGGTGATAAATCTAAACTACAATATCATAATGGTCTAAGTACCAGTAAGAAAAAGCTTAGTTTAAAATGGCTTAACAGTTTTTAAGGTGATCTGAAAGCAAAGTATAAGAAATCATCAACACAAAAGCAGGCAAAATTGATTTATATAACCGTAAATAACTAAATAGGTTTAAAGTTTCAAACATATATTGATGCCTCTTAAAGCAGGGTTGTAACAAAAATGGACAGTGACTGGCAAAATTGCCATCTACTTAGTCAGAACACTAGCAAAATTGCTTTATACTCAGTCTGAACACAGGAAAATTGCCATCTACTCAGTCTGAACACAGACAAAATTTTCGTCCACTCAGTCTGAAACCAGGCAAAGTTTCTATCCACTCAGTCTGAGCACAAGCACAGTTACCATCTACTCATCCTGAACTCAGGCAAAATTGCTATCCACTCAGTCTTGATTTTTGAAATTTTGATTGAATGTAAATGACATCTACCTTAAGGATGTTCGCTCCTTTTGTTTTTGAATTTTTGCCAGATATTTGGAATCCTCTGGTTTTATCCATGTAGTGCCATTAAAAATTTTTGCCCACTAACCCCTACTTTTCTTTTCATAATTTGATTAAATATAGTTTAAAATGCCATCTTTGAAAATCTTATTAAATCCTTGTTATTTTTTCATACTTTTAGACAGAAAAAAGGTGCCAATGTTAAATGTATGAAAAATCTAGAGAGAATCATTTCCCGCCAAATTTTCAATGGCTTATATCTCGAAAACAAGCACACGGACCTTTCATTTTTATCTGCTTTTTTAGTTCCTTTATTTACAAACTATCAATTTATAACAGTCTTTTAAAAAGCTTATTATTTTGAAACAGAGCAGCGAACATCCTTAAAAAGATTGAGGTTCATTAACTCCTTTAATTATGTTTAGAAACCTACTTATCTTCTAACATGATTCAACATATCAAGGCTCAAAACTTAACTTCTGTCAGCTACCCTTTATATCTTTTAAATTAGTGATTATAAACTCACCAGACAAGAGGCAGTAACACATATAGCTTCACTCATGTGGAACCAGTTTCCTTTTCATTCTACAAAATCTTTCATCCATGTCCAATTCATTTCTAATTGCTATATTATACTATCTGAAAATAATATAAATATGAATGAAAAGGAAGATATTATAAATGTAATAAAAAGATTTACAGATGGTTTATCTGTAAAGAAAATAGAATTCTTACAGCAAGGTTTTTTGGTTATTACTGAACATGTGAAGAAACTCGATGAATCCTAACCAGCACTAATAGTCTCTTACTAGATAAGATAGAGTGCATGTTCATGTAATGTATCAACTCAAAGATAATACATTTGCTTTTATAATTTCAATTTGGAATCAAAATTTATGTAATTTTGTCTGGGAAAAAGGGCATCAACTTTGTGGTAGTGTTTAATTCATGAGGGGGTGGACAGCTTTTGAGGGAGGTGGGAGAGAAAAAAAGATTCTAAAAGTGGGAGGTGGGAGATAGGGGGTCAGGAGATGGGAGAAGGGTACCTCCTGTCCACCCCCTCATTCATGTTCCAAAGTTATTTCGAAAAGGTTTATTGGCAACAGCCAATGTTTTATGTTCAAAAATTGTAATAAATTCATCCATTCATGTATGAATCAATAAAAAAATTATTCTTATTGAATTTTTTTGCCTACTGTAGGATAGTTTTGTAAGTCTGTCCCCTCAATTTGTGCCATTTTTTTTAATAGTTTTTGTTAAAGAAGACACTGAAGATAAATAATGAATTTATTTTTAAATAATAAAATGCTTCGCTGAGCGCAGCCTGATACGACCGCAGAGGTCAAACCCTGAACAGTTGGGGCAAGTTTGGACACAATATTCAAGCTTGATACTGTCTGAGTTTGGATTGTGATCAAATTTTTGACATAATATAGGTTTCTGACACAAAATAAATGTGGTGAAAGATCTTAAAAATTTGAAATGGGACATTTAATTTACCTAGAATGGTCTGATATCCAAAATCTAACAACATGATAAGATTCAGCATATAAAAAAACACCAAAAATTTAATTTTAGTTGAAATCAAACAAAGTTTAATTTTAGTTGAAATCAAACAAAGTTTAATTTTAGACCCTTCAAACCTTAATATGAACTAATTTAAGAAACAGGGCCCAAAATAAAAATCTAAATGCACAATAAGATTCAGCAAATCATACAGCTGCAATAAATCAGTTTTTGATGAAATCGAACAAAGTTTAATTTTGGACACTTTTGACCTCAATATCGACCAATTTAAAAATGGGCCCAATATCCAAAAAAATTATACAAGGTTAGAACCCCCAAAGACTTAATTAATCCCATGAAAATTGGTTAAAACATTTGTATTTGTTTTCAATTGAAGATTTCTTGCTATTATGCAATACTGTGCTATTGCCCAATACTGTGCTATTGCGCAATACTGTGCAATTGAAGATTTCTTTTTATTGCACAATACTGTGCTATTACGCAATAATTTGCAATTGAAGATTTCTTGCTTTTGCCCAATACTGTGCTTTTGTACAATACTGTGCTATTGCGCAATACTGTGCAATTGAAGATTTCTTTTTTTTTTTTAATTAATCAATTTTATTGCACCTTTGCTGTTAACAATTTACTCAATCTACAGCTTCAATTAAGTATCCCTTTAAATTAGTTATTGAATATCTAGGGAAAGATATCCAATAAAGTATATCTATAAAGTAAGTTATATTAATACAGATCAATACATTAGAACAATTCTACATAATTTTTTTTTTACCGGAATACGGTACGTTTCTTAACCTATACCGTATATGATTTTTTTATTAAAGCTTCACTGAACCACGAAATTGATGATGTATTGATCTTTGACACTGATATCATGACTCTTCAGCCGACACTATATAGAATTTTGAACTTAAAACTTTTTGTTTTGTTTACAACACTGAATTATATAAGAAGTCTTGGATGATGAGGTAAAAATGTTTTTTTCACACATTATTTTTTTAACAGTAAATGTTAATTTCTATGATAAAGCCGAAGATCGAAAGTTGATCGAAAGTACACGTGGTCTTCAAATTATACATGTATGCAGTAACGTTGCATTGTGTTGTGTATTCTGCTCGCTCTCCTGCTCTTTATAATTTTGCATTGTGAACAGGAATAAACATATTTAATAACAATACTAATTCAGTGTAGCTGTAATAAATCATAAAAGAGTAAAATTGTGAATTTCAGTTAATGCACACCAATTGACTGGACACATGTGCAGTCATGTATTAATGAGGTCACAGCTAAGACTTGTATCTAATAATTGTCATTTCATTTAAAGGAATTCGAAATATTCCCTTGTTTTAAGTATTATTTTCTTGTTTTTTTTGCTTCTGATTTTATTTATGTTAATAATGTCCCAGATTTCATTTTTGAAGATTTTGAAGATATCAATGACCTTATCTTTCTTGTCAGACATATAATATGCTTTATAGATGGAAAAGAAAATTATAGTTAATAGATAGTTCATATCAAAATAAGCTTCATCATCAATTTTATAGCCGGTTACTAAACTTTCAAGACTAAGTATATGCTTATCAATTTTTAAAAATGCTAATAGCTGGTCAACTTTATGCCAACAATGAACATTATATGAACAGGAAAAAAAGAAGTGTTTATAATCATCATGTTGCTTACAATGGAAGCACAAACCACTTGGTACTATTTTCCATTTATAAAGTAATTCATTACAGGCTAATATATAATGTATTATTTTCCATTTAAACATTTTAAATTTGTTGTTTTCAAGGTAGTTAAAAATAAAGTTAAATGTGGACTTCAATTTTGTAGTCATTTTTTTATTAAGAAATCTTTCCCACATTAAAACTCCTGTCGGTTTATCATGTGTAAATTGACTTTGCAAGAAAGTATATACTTCTTTGTTACTCATATCTGGTGAAATTTCATGTTTTAGTAGTATATTTAACTTCACTGATGTTTTTATATTGACAACAGTTTTGTAAGAGCTTTCTTGTTTTAAAATATTTTGCCAGTGCTTTGGTATAGCATTGAAGATTTCTTGCTATTGCGCAATACTGTGCTATTATGCAATACTGCGCAATTGAAGATTTCTTGCTTTTGCCCAATACTGTGCTATTGTACAATACAATGCTATTGCACAATACTGTGCAATTAAAGATTTCTTGCTATTGCGCAATACTGTGCAATTGAAGATTTCAAAAATTTTGGTCATATAAATTTCAAAAATTTTGAAGAAAAAAAATGAACACCTCCAAAAAATTTGGAAAAAAAATCACCCCAACTTTTTGAACCCCCCACCCCCCCTTTTGGAGTAATTACCCCCAAACTCAATCCCAGCCTTTCCTTTATGGTATCGAACCTTGTAGTACATTTTTAGAGAGATCCATACACTTAAACACAAGTTATTGTCTGGAAACTAGAAAAATGCTTGTTTTTGGCCCCTTTTTTGGCCCCTAATTCCTGAACATTTGGGGCAATTAACCCCAACCCCAACCTCAATCCCAGCCTTCCCTTTGTGATATGGAAAAAAAATCCCCCCAACTTTTTGAACCCCCAACCCCTTTTGGAGTAATTACCCCCAAACTCAATCCCAGCCTTCCCTTTATGAACCTTGTGGTACAATTTCAGAGAGATCCATACACTTACACACAAATTATTGTCTGGAAACTACAAAAATGCTTGTTTTTGGCCCCTAATTCCTAAACTGAATTTTTGAACCTCCAACCCCTTTTGGAGTAATTACCCCCAAAATCAATCCCACCCTTCCTTTTGTGGTATTGAACCTTCTGGTAAAAATTCATATAGATCCATTCACTTAAACTAAAGTTATTGTCCGGAAACCAAATGTGTCTTCGGACGACACTTGAACAATTTTTTTGCGGTTGTATAAAAATCACACGATAATTCCTCTGACATACTAATTTAAGTAGCCTACTATTTTGAGCAGGTATATTATCAATTTATATATAGTTACAGTACTATTTATGACCATATATATACTATATATAGAACAGAGTCAATAGGAAGTCACTACAGACAAATAGACACCTAACTATGTTGTAATACTGACACCTAGTCAACTCAGGCCACATCAATAAATTCTTACCATAACTCTCTTATAGGTAGTCTATATGGATTAAAATTGTAATTCTAAATCAGTTTTCTTTGTCCAAGGGTAAAAAAAATAACTGAACTAAAACAAAACTCAAACTTAATATGTAACTTCTTGTGATACACTAAGTATATGTAAAATAATTATAATCTGTTTCTTTATGATTAAGTACAGTGTTAGTTTCCACAAAAATTGTCCAAATGGACCAAAATTCAAACTGGGTCTGTAACTTCTTATGATATGACTATCTCTTATATATGACAGACAGACTCATGAACAGAGTGCATGCAAACTTATAGTCCCCTTAAGCTTTCCCAGTAAGGGACTAAAAAAACACCATATCACATTGAAAAAATAAACTTTACATCATTTATATTTATTTTATATAAGTCTCCATGATGAAGGTAAATCAGAAATGGTAATTAAACAAAATAATTCTGAAAATTAGTGTTTGTATTTATCATTAATAGTGGTTCAATAGTCAAAATCAAAGACTATTGCCATTTCAAAAAATTCTTATAAGAAATGATATGATCAGATTTTTTGTTCGTGTTCATGAGTAAAGGTTCTGTCACAATTTTACAAACTTAATACAAATATTGCTAAAAAGTTCTGAATTTACAGAACTTGAATGTATTTTTATAGCAAACAGTTTCATCTGATGTGTACTACCATTTTGCAAATGTATTTGTGTATATATATCTTGTTACTCTCCTCTTAACAGATTAAATCAAATGTTCAAATGGACACTATGTTCAAATGTAATAAATATGTTTGACTCTGAGATTGCTCTGATGTCTGACAGCCCTGCATGGGCAATGGGCAGGCCATCAGATGTCTGACAGCCCTGCTTGGGCAATGGGCAGGCCATCAGATGTCTGACAGCCCTGCATGGGCAATGGGCAGGCCATCAGATGTCTGACAGCCCTGCTTGGGCAATGGGCAGGCCATCAGATGTCTGACAGCCCTGCATGGGCAATGGGCAGGCCATCAGATGTCTCACAGCCCTGCTTGGGCAATGGGCAGGCCATCAGATGTCTGACAGCCCTGATTGGGCAATGGGCAGGCCATCAGATGTTTGACAGCCCTGCATGGGCAATGGGCAGGCCATCAGATGTCTGACAGCCCTGATTGGGCAATGGGCAGGCCATCAGATGTCTGACAGCCCTGATTGGGCAATGGGCAGGCCATCAGATGTCTGACAGCCCTGCATGGGCAATGGGCAGGCCATCAGATGTCTGACAGCCCTGATTGGGCAATGGGCAGGCCATCAGATGTCTGACAGCCCTGATTGGGCAATGGGCAGGCCATCAGATGTCTGACAGCCCTGCATGGGCAATGGGCAGGCCATCAGATGTCTGACAGCCCTGATTGGGCAATGGGGAGGCCATCAGATGTCAAAGCAATCTCAAACTAGTTTGCCTCCTGATTAGTACTGAGGGTAACATGGTTACATAAAGTTTCCAAGTAATCATTCATATAAAATTCTAGAAATTTATAAAGCTCTGTGTTGAAAACTGCATAAGTTTATCACATAATATGGGTGCTTTCTATTAAAACTGCTACTGAAATAGACTTAGTTTAACCATCTGTGTATACAAAAGCGATGCACATCTTCAATGTATATACAAACATTCTGGAAATTTGAAGATTCTGGGTTGGAAGCTGTAGGAATATAGGTATCCTCTATTCCAGTTACCCATTTCTCTGCTTGAAATTTCTAGTACTATTGGCCAAAAAAAAATTACACTTCATACAAGGTCAAACATGAATTGCTTGTAGCTCTTCTGTTTTTCATCCCATTGGAAAGAAGTGGAAAGAAGTTGAGAAATTTTTAGGGTAAGGTGAAGGAAGCACCAAGACACTCTCTGACCTTGACATTAAAGTAGAATCTTAAACTTATCTTTGGTCAAACACCTTATCTGACCATATAATTGGTTTGTCAGAGATTCACTTAAATTAGTGATATTATTTTGACTACAGAGATGTCTATCAGTTAGATCGTGAGTTAACCTTTTTCACTTTGTCTAATTTCAGTAATTTGACATGTTTATTTGGAGAGAATTACAACATGTTTATCTTATTATAACATCAGTAGTATTGTTTACATCTGACATTTCAAACATCGTAGAATTTGTGAAAATAAACTTTGACTTCATTCTACAGATATAAGTTATGGCTGTAAAAATATATCCACTTCAAACTTAATTGGGGGTGCCAGGGTTTTGTTACCCTACCCTTTTCATATAATTTAGATTTTAACTAGAAGCTCTAAAGAGCCTGAATCGCTCACCTTGGTCTATGTGCATATCAAACAAAGGAAACTCTCCAACACTGAAGACGAGAAAAGACTTCATGACAAAAATCTCTATTTTGTTGATCTTGTAATACTGATCTTTTAGTCTGTTTAATTTCTCTCTATCTTCTTTAGTTTTGGCTTAAAACACAAAAGAGGGTAAAAAAAATCCTTATTTAACGGCAATCACTCCTATAAAGAGTGACAGTCTACTAACTATATCGGCAAAATTTGACTTTTTAATAGATCTTGCCTTGCTGATCATTTTTGTGATTTATAGTGTTTATTTATCTATTACAATTTAAATCATATAAGGCATAACAGAAAAAAAATGTTTCTCTCTAAATATAAAAGTTTTCATGATAATAGGCAAAAATGTAAAAAAATGGTAAAATTGTCATTTATAGGCAATAACTCTTATAAGAATTTGTCTAACAGTTTTGACATATATATGGACAATTGGTAGAGCTCATTATTCTGAACATTTTTTTAAACTAGATACCCCAATGATGATTTAGGCCAAGTTTGGTTAAATTTGGGCCAGTAGTTTCAGAGGAGAAGATTTTTGTAAAAGTTAACGACGACGACAGACGACGGACGCCAAGTGATGAGAAAAGCTCACTTGGCCTTTTAGGCCAGGTGAGCTAAAAATGTATACCTTTTCATATATTGCGTAGGCTCAGATTCCTTATGTAATGTTTACATACAGCAAGACTTTCAGCTGTGAAAAAATTACAGGGCTTTTCATATAAACAAGTAATGGGAACTTTATTGACCTTATCATAAATTTCTGATAGTTTTCCCCACCTATTCACATATTTTCAAGCTGGAAAACGTGACCTATTCCAGCGGGATGTCCTATCAGCTTGTATATAGGAAGTGCACTTGGTGCAACCTGTCTTTATTGCCTTTTGCTTCACATTCATATATAACAGTAATAAATATAATGATAAAACAACCAAAATACCAAAATCTTCATTGACTTCATTCAATAACTTTGCTACATAATTGTGTATAAGGCCTAATTTCATATCTTATTTGACCATAAACTATGTAAACTTCATAACTGATTTATAAATAGAGGCACCATAATTTTGGAAGTATTTTTGTCATTTCTAGGACCAAATAATAGTTTTTATCTTGCCTACCTCCTTTACTGAGTTAATTAGTATAATCTTAGTAATTAAAATAATAACACTGTATTTGGTGGTTAACCTTTTAGACAAAATGCCAAAATATCTTTTGAAAAATTTTTACAGGAACTGTTGAGTTCACCTTGTTATGAAGGTAACACTCATCATCAAATATTTGTTCACCTCAATTTCTTCTAGGTTCTTCAGATTGGCATGTGTTGTAGTTCTATCTGCTTATATTATTACAAGGTGTTAGGTAAATTAAAATATAATTACTTGATTCTGATTTATGATTCTATGTAAATAAACAAACTGTTCTTATCCAAACTTAAAAGCATGTGTGTGTTTTCCTTCATGCAACCTACTGATAACAAAATACATGTATCTAGTGATGGTCTACAGGAGAAATCTATTGATAAGGTATCTAAGGTACCAACCTAAGAAATTATTATCTAGGGATGGTCTCAAAGGGCTACTTGTTAAGTCAATGTGTTCAGGGGTTGTTTAATGATTACCCAACCATGAGGATCTTCAGGGGTTTGGCAAATCTACTGATAGCTGGTTGATAACTAATTATTTAGTGAGGGTGTTCAGTGGTACCCTTGTTTTAAATCAACAACTCACCAGGGTCTTAATGGGTAATAAATCAAATCAAATATTATTATTCCAATCATGGTCCCACAGGGGGCATTTACAATTAACAATTATGATAGTATAAGCAACAAACATGAGACATTGTACAGTATATAACGTGACAGATATTATAATATACAATGAAAATAGCATTAATAACAAAAATACATTAAAAGTACTCTTGAGTATTTTTTTTTTTCATCCTTCCTTATGTCCAGCAGTGTAAAAATAAAAAAAAAAGTATTAATAATAAAGTTTGAACAACCTTAAATTATTATCTATAAAGATGGAAATTTGTTCATCTGCAGGAGACACCAAGGGACGGTGCTCTAGGATATACTGTTGATTGCGATCGGCAATAACAGCAATCCTCCCCGTGTCAGAAGCAGATGAACAAAATAAATAGAGAAACTGAATCCGGTCAATTAACAAATAATTATTATTTTTTTTTGTTTCAGAAGCAGATGAACAAAATAAATAGAGAAACTGAATCCGGTCAATTAACAAATAATTATTATTATTTTTTTTTTTTTTTAAGTAACAACAATTATTAATTATGCGAAACATGTCATATAAATCTGCTATTTGCAGTGTTTAACCAGGAATATACACAACTCTTTTAATACAGTAAAGTTCTCACAAGACAACAGCCATAGCAATTTCTCTTGGGAATTTAAGTTAATGAAATTGTGACATGATTCCGAAATAATGTGATATAAATGGTGTCTGTCTTCATTATATTTTGTGCAATAAAAGAGAAAATGAACTTCATCTTCAATATTACCAGAGTTACACTGCTGACATAGTCTAAGGTGTGGAGGAGTACCCTGGTATCGTCCTATTTCAATCTGCAAGTGGTGAGATGACACCCTAAATTTTGTTAATGATCTCCTAAGTTCAAAATTGGACATGATAGTTAGATATTTTTCGAAACAATAATTATTCTTAAATTTTACATAAGTGCGGAGCTTCCTTTCTGAATTCTTGGTCAGTTGATCCTTCCAAATTTTAATAATATGTAATATGTTCCTCATTAAATGTGTATGTTGGTAGAATGTTGACATTAGTGAGGATCTACTGGGTAATCCATTACTCATTTAAGATCTCCATTTGAAAACAATGACAAGGACAAAATATGAGGCTCATATGAAAAAATGCTGAAACCTAATGCTTTTACTTTACGATGATATTGATAATTACCTTGTAGTATTTGAAACTGTCTAGAACTGGAACTTCTGTCTATCTGTATCACAATGAAGGTATCCATAACATCTTTTAACTAGTCATTACTGTCAACAATCCACAATAGTGATGAGGTTCAGCAAACAGAATCAGCTTTCAGTTAATCAACACCATCATCAGGAAGGTTGCAGTATCCATAGAACCAGGAACCAGTTCAGCAACAGTACCAGCCATTGCCATCAAGTGAAATTCACTTACAATTTGAATAATGGACATGTTGACTTTAAAAATATTATTCTGGTGAATTTTTCATGCATCTTGTAAATATTTGTTAAGTTCAACAAGTTTGTTGATCACTAGATCCTCTGAGTTGCAGTTTTCTACAGTACCCATGTATGTATTTACTGTATATTTGTGTTTGTTGCTTGTGTTAACAGTCAACAGGCCAACCCAACTCACATTTTTCAACCAGATTTGTTTTGTCTTTTTTGGCACCAAAGTCTATATGTGAACAGAAATTTGTGTGTTTTGTAGTAAAAAGCTGCACGAGAAAAATAAGACATGCAACATTTTCAAGATATATTGATTAAATCTCAAGTAATCAATTTTTTTTATGAATATATTTTTGAAAGCATCTTCCCATATTCACGTCTTGACTATAAAAACACATGGAATGGCAATGATAACATTACTTTGAAATCTGACTGATATTTTTCACATAGAATGTTTATTTAGTTTTCCTTATAAGTTTATATACTGATCTTTTCCTTTGTAAATATTTTAATGTTTGCCAGTTTCTGATATTTGATATTTTTTAGGTAAATAATAATTTTTCTTCTTATTTCAGAAAAAAATCTTAAATTAATGAAAAATTACCACAAGACATCTATTATACAACTTTTATTAATAAATAAAATAGATATGTAAATCATAGTTTGGATCCTTTACTCTGGAAAAAGCCCATTATAGCATTCATACATTCATCAGATTGCCAACGTTCCATCAATATTTCACATTCATGCTTGTTAACTTGATATAATTTGTCCTTTTCCAGTTCTCTTGACACTAATTTGCATTTTTGTAAACTCTGAAATCAAAAAGTAAAAGATAAACTACCTACACCATTTTTATTTAATCCATTTTTTATGTTTATATAATTATGAGTAATGGTGGTTCTTGGTTTAAAAAGCCAATTAATTTCATCCAAAAGAATAAAGATTAAAGAAGAATTGTTAATGGCCACGAAATGGTAAACACATTAAAACAAAAAATCAATATTTCTAAGAGCATAGTTAATTGTTTGATGGTGTGAGTGTAAACTTTATCTGTAATTTAGTCAAAAGAATTAACCAATTTTTATGATATTTTTATTCAGACAAAACATCCAACATCATGGATCAACTTATTTTTTATGTATACATGTATAGGTAAACTGGTGTGGTGCATACTAAAATACAGAAATTATTATCCTTTACTTTTTATTGTTTTTACTATTTTTTATCAAGCTTACAGAAATTTTATCAAATAGGCATAACAAATAAACAAAAAATATAAAATCCTGGAAATAATAATTATGACCTCAATAACATTTTAGTTTGACCATTGTACATTCTTTTTTCTCAAAAGTTTCCAAAAACTTAACAACCTTCTAAACTAGATTTTTGTTTGTCTGAGGGAGACCAAATGAGTTTTTATGTACATATACATTTATCCTCAACATGGGTACACACACTGAAATGTTTCGCCTGCTTAACTGATCAAGGTGAATTTAAGTTTTTTAAGATAATGGTTTTGTAAGTAACAAGTATATTTAACATTATCAATGATCCATGCAATTGAGGTCAATGTCAGATGAACCCTGCAATACAGACATGTACACCTTGCAATCATTCCATACACCAAATATAGTTGACCTATTGCCTATAGTATCTGAAAAATAGACTGAACCATGAAAACTTAACATTGACAAATGAACCATGAAAATGAGGTGAAGGTCAGATGAACCCTACAAGACAAACATGAATGCCTTACAATCCTTCTATACACAAAATATGGTTGACAAATGAGCCATTAAAATGAGGTCAAGGTCAGATGAACCTTGCCAGACAGACATGTACACCTCACAATCATTCTATACACCAAATCTAGTTAACATATTGCTTACAGAATTTAAAGGAATAGACCAAACCACAAAAACTCTACATTGACTAATGATCCATAAAATGAAGTCAAGCTCAGATGAAATCTGCCAGACAACACCTTCCAATCATTCCACACACCGAATATAGGTGACCTACTGCTTTAAATACAGTATTTGAGAAGCAAACCTAATCACAAAAGGTTAACTATGATCACTTATCCTTGAAATGAGGTCAAGGGCAGTTGAACTCCATGACTGACATGTAGACCTTGCAAGAATCCAATACACCAAGTATATTTGTCATATTACTCATAATGAGTGAAAAATTCATATCACAAACAAACATGAAATTTTTTTTTAGGCAGTCTCTGAACCATGAAAATTAGGTCAAGGACAATGGAAGAATGATAGATGGAAATCTCATAACATAAGACATATGTATACAAGGTAGGAAACACCAAGGTGTCCTACTTCTAAATTTAAACTTTATACAAATAATTTACACTTTCATCACTGCTGGATTAGCATCTCTATGTCTCGCTTGCTGTACATGTGACTTTCGTTATCAGTGAGATAAAAATCCACTTATTAAAAAAGATTCAAAACAACAATACACATTACAAATATGCTTTAGGCAAGAAAAAATTGTAAGGGGGTTCTGCTAAACCCTATGTCTCTCCTGCGATTGCTGCTGTCAGTGTAAAAGTGTAATGTTGACTTAAAAAGTCAGTTCATTTATCAGTAAAATACGGAATTTTAACAAAAATTCAAATTTTTCTTTAGATGCTATTTCTTGGTCTTGAAGATTTGATTCTGTCCAAGCTTCATAACAATCCATGAAGGTTTACAAATTTATCATGTCAAAAAAGTTTAATCTCAGACTGTCTGTAAATTTTAACTGTAAATAAAAGAAGAATGTGTCTGAGGATGCAAATGCCCTGCTCAAGCTTTGCAATTTTTCCGAGTTAAAAAGGGGCATAACTCTAGAACGGTAAATGACTCACTGCCCAAATTCAAACTCTGTCTACTTGTTGTGGTTCTTAGAATTGTGTGTTAGTTTCATAAAATTGGGATGAGACAAACTCAAGTTAGAGTGCGTAAATAAAAGAAGAATGTGTCTGAGGACACGAATGCCATGCTCAAGCTTTGCAATTTTTCAAGTTATAAAGGCGCATACTCTGAAACTGTTAATGACATACTGCCAAAATTTAAACTCTGTCTGCATGTTGTGGTTCTTAGCATTGTGTATGAGTTTCATAATATTTGGATTCATGAGTAAAACTTAAGTTAGAGTGTGGAAATAAATTTTTATGCAATTTTCCAAGTTAAAAAGGGGCATAACTCTAGAATTATATGTGACTCACTGCCCAAATTCGAACTCTATCTGTGATTTTTTCATTCTAAGTGTTGTGTATGAGTTTCATAAAATTTGGATGAATCAAACTAAAATTAGAGAGTGGAAAAGAAACATGGAACAGACGGATGGAAGGACAGAAAGACAGAAAGACGAACAGTCAAGGGTAACACTTTATGCCCCCGTTGCCTATGGCATAAAAACGAAGTCAATCTATCAGAAAAATACTAAAAATGAAAAAAATATATTTTCAAAGGTTTGCTTCAGACATTATCTCTTAATCATTAAAAAGCTTCTGCCAAAATTTTGAAAAACTCTATAAAGCTTTGATAAAGTAATTGATGTGTAACAAACTTTAACCCCAGACTGTATCTACTTGTTAACTGTAAAAAAAGTAAGGTAATTTATCAGTAGAATACAGGAAATGAAAATAAATATTTTCAAAATTTTGCCCTGGCTACTGTATTTTGGTCATAAACAAGCTTCTGTCCAAATTTCATAAAATTCCATGAAGGTTTGACAAAGTTATTGATGACTGAAAAACTTGAACCTCAGACTGAGCCTGAGTGTTATCTGTCAAAAAACTAAGTCCGTTTATTAGTAAAATATGGAAAAATGAAAATAAACATTTTCAAAATTTTGCTCTGGATACTGTATTTTGATCATAAACAAGATTCTGTCTAAATTTTATAAAATTCCATGTAAGTTTGACAAAGTTATTGATGTCTAAAAAAACTTTAACCACAGACTGAACTTAAATATTGATGCCCCCGCTGACGCAGACGGAATCAAGGATCGCTATGTCTTGTTTTCGTGAAATAAATTTTGCAGGCTCAACAAAAATACATGTGTTTAAGTCCATATTCTAAGCTCCTACTCTGATGAGGATTTTCACACCATAAGCTTTTTACCAACATATCAGTTGTTGTAATTACAACTCATTCTATCAAAATACACAACAGATTTGACTAAAATCAACTTAAACCTTCAGCACTTTGTTCACTGAAATATAACAAACAAGAAGTTTCAATCAAAACGATACGTTTTATTTACAGTGAAAACCTGGTATCTTCCTGCTTTTGACTGAAATAGATGGGGAATGTGTCCATGGGACACAGATGATGCCCCCACTTGCATATAACGTTATAAAGGGAAATAACTCAAGAACTGTAAAAGTGACCCTACCCAAATTTGTACTTGATCTGAGTTTTGTGATAATAAGCATTGTTTATAAGTTTCATAACATTTAGTTAAGGCAAACTTAAGTTAGAGAATGGAAACAAAAAATTCTGCAATTTTTCCATTTGTAAAGGGGCATAACTCTAGAACGGTTATAGTGACGCCACCAAAATTCAAACCTGATCTGTGTTTTGTGGTAATTAGCATTGTGCATAAGTTTCATAAATTTTGGTTGAGGCAAACCAAATGTTAGAGAACAGAAACAAATATTTCAGCAATTTTTTCCATTTGTAAAGGGGCATAACTCTATAATGGTAAAAGTGTCGCTACCAAAATTCACACTTGATCTGTGTTTTGGGGTAAAAAGCATTGTGTGTAAGTTTTATAACATTTGGTTGAGGCGAACTAAAGTTAGAGAACGGAAACGAAAAATTCAGCAATTTTTCCATTTGTAAAGGGCATAACTCTAGAACGGTAAAAGTGAGGCCACCAAAATTCAAACTTGATCTGTGTTTTGTGGTAATAAGCATTGTGTATAAGTTTCATAACATTTGGTTGAGGCAAACTAAAGTTAGAGAACTGAAACCAATTTTGGGACATACGTACGTAAGTACGTACAAACGGACAAGGGTAAAACTTAATGCCCCCTCCGCTACGGCAGGGGCATAAAAATAGGGTATGAACCTTGCAAACTACATGTCTATATAACTTACTATTTTCGGCAGCTTTGCATACTGCTGAACTCTTGCTTCTGTTTCTTTCTGGAATACATCATTTGGGAAGACTTCACTTACTAGATTTCTATCACAAGCTTCCTGAGCAGTAATCTTCTTGTTGAATAATAACATTTCACTAGCCTGAAATCACAAATGACATACTCAATAAAACTGTTTATTACTGACATTCCTATATTTACAATCAATATATATAATCAACTATAGGTATAGAAAAATATTTTTCTTTCAAAATATACATCTCTTTTGAAAATTCTATAGTAAGGAGCCATATTGGACTTCATCAGGTCAAAGAAACAAAACTTAATAAATAACCTTTTAAAAAAATTCTCTTTGGCTTGATTTCATTTTACCTCATTTATTCTTGAAAATAAAAATCATCAAATATAATTTCCCTTTCAGTTTCAATGTTAGCTCTTATATCTGCTGGTGGTCATTTTTTTTTATTCCTGATCAGCACCTTAAGTAACAACACTTGTGAAAGCAGATGCCCTTAAAGTTTCAAAATCTTTGCAAAGCTGGCAAAATGGTATTTTGTTAAATAATATTATAAGACATTTCTTTCCAGTTAAACATCTTGGTTAAAAAAAATAAGTCAATATATGGTCAATTTTCCTGTAATTTGCCTGTATATACCGTCTAAAATTTGTGTGTATATGCTATTTAGTATTTTCCATGTTTTTGCTGTCTAGTATTTTGTGTTTATATGTTGTCCAGTGTGGAATAAAATCAACAGTGAATATATATAAAATAATTTGCTGTTATTTATAATTGAATAGAATATGAACTTTATCTTTAACCAAGGTAAAAATTTGTCCCATTTGTTTTACTTTCTATTAAAGCAGTTTGAATCAATCACATATAATGTTACTGTAATCATTTCTTGACTCATAAAAAAATAGGTAAATTTACTGTACATTCCTTTAGAAAACTTTTATGGGTTATCTCCCCTAATGAAACAAAGATTTAAAATTTTGATCTTTAAAACATTTTATTTTTGTGTAAAATAAAAAAAAAAAAAAAAGTGGCCATTATGTGGCAGAATATATACAATAAAATGCTTCGCTGGGGCGCAGCTTGATACGACCGCAGAGGTCGAACCCTGAACAGTTGGGGCAAGTATGGACACAAAATTCAAGCTTGATACAGCTATGACTTTGGATTGTCATTAAATATTTGACACAGCATAGGTTTCTGACACAGGATGAATGTGGTGTAAGAACTGGAAAAAATTTAATTTACCTATTATGGTGGAATATCCATTAACTAAATTGTTTGTTAATTTCAATATATCAAAGAATATGTAGAATTTAATGTTTGATGTAATGTAATAAAGCTGAAATTTGGACCGTTTTTGTTCAATGTGGACCAATTTGGTAACATGTATAAATAATCAAAAATCTAAATACATGGGAGCCCATTTAAATACATCATAAAGGTATTAAAATAGAAAGTGACATCATAGTCATGGCTAAAAATAAACAAAAATCCTTAATCAGCAACATTTAAAGTAATATCTAAAAATAAAATTCCTTTGTAACCATAAAAGCCCATTTAAATACATCATAAAGATATTAAAATAGAAAATGACATCATAGTCATGGCTAAACATAGCAAAAAACCCTTAATCAGCATCATTTAACAGTAATATCTAAAAATGGAAATTACATCATAAAGGTATTAAAATAGAAAATGACATCATAGTCATGGCTAAAAATAAACAAAATCCTTAATCAGCATCAGCAACATTTTATAGTAATATCTAAAAATAAAATTCCTTTGTAACCATAAAAGCCCATTTAAATACATCATAACAGATATTAAAATAGAAAATGACATCATAGTCATGGCTAAACATAGCAAAAACCTTAATCAGCATCATTTAACAGTAATATCTAAAAATAAAAACTTCTTTGCAACCATAAAAGTAAAATAGAAAATGACATCATAATCATAGCTAAAAATAAACAAAAATTTTTTTTATTGGCAAATTTTAAATGGAGTTTAGTATACTAAAACAATAAATTTGCAACCATAAACATGATAAAACCCCATTTAAACACATCATAAAAGTATTAAATAATTCAACTACATCATAAGGCTATAAAAATAGAAAATGACTTCATAGTCAAGGCTAAAGGTAAACAAAAAACCTTCATCAGCAAAATTTTATATTGGCAAATTTCCAATGAAGTGTATTACACTAAAATTGTTGGCAAATTTCCAATGCATTTATTAACAATAAAGTTATTGGCAAATTTCCAATTTACATAATTTAAAAGCAGTGTAGATGAGATATTTAAATGAGTTTGAATTACCAACCTTACACTGCTTTTAAATAATGTTCTTTACTCAATTATTTGTCTATTAAAATGGAAACCCTTGTTTTTTAACCTTTTTTCCCCTTATTCCTTAAACATTAGAGCCATAACCACCCCCCCCCCCCCCAAGCCAATTATTACTTTCCAATGTAACCTAAATTTCCAATATACATAATTTTAAATTTCAGTTCCTCATGATATATAACTGTATCATTATTATTTTCTTTCATATATAAATCTGAAACAACCATCTTTAAATGGAAAATTTTAATGAAAAAAAAAGGACAAAAATAAATCCTACCCCCCACACATTTTTTCAACCCCCTTTTGATTCATCATCCCCCACCTCAATCACAACCTTCAATTTGTGGTATGGTACATTGCAATACAATTTCACAGAGATCCATACACTTGAACACAAGTTTTTGTTGCAAACTAAAAAAATCCTTATTTTCGACCAATATTTGGCCCCTTATTCATAAATGTTTGAGCAATTAACCCCAAAACTCAATTCCTACTTTCTCTTCGTGATAAAAAATAACTAACTTAAAATGTAAATTTTAAACAAAAAAAAAAGGAAAAAAAAAAATTACCCCTTTTTTTACCCCCGCCCCCCTTATGATTCATCACCCCCACCCCCCTTTCCCCCCAAACCAAGCTCAATAACAGCCTTGCCTTTGTGGTATGGTACCTTGTAATACAATTTTAGAGAGATCCATACACTTGAACACAAGTTATTGTCTAGAAACTAAAAAATGCTTATTTTAAACCCCTTTTTAGGCCCCTTATTACTAAACGTTTTGGGCAATTACCACAACACTCAATTCCAGCTTTCCCTTTGTGAAATGGAACCTTGTAGTAAAATTTCAGAAAGATCCATACACTTACACACAAGTTATTGTCATGAAACTAGAAAAATGCTTGTTTTTTGCCCCCTTTTGGCCCCTTATTCCTAAAATTTTGAGGCAATTAACCCCAAAATCAATCCCAGCATTGACCCTTTGTGATATGGAATCTTGTGGTACAATGTCAAAGAGATCCATATGCTAACACACAGGTTATGTCTGGAAGTTACAAAAATGCTTATTTTCGGCCCCTTTTTGGCCCCTAATTCCTTAACTGTTGGTACCATAACCCCTAAAATCAATCCCCACCTTCCTATTGTGGTATTGAACCTTATGGTAAAATTTCATAGAGATCCATTCACTTAAACTAAAGTTAGAGTGCGAAAACCATTGTGTATTCGGACGATGACGCCGGACAACGACGACGCCGACGACGACGCCAACGTCATACCAATATACGACCTCAAAATTTTTTTGCGGTCGTATAAAAAATTGGTACACAGGAAGTTGATGAGCAATGAAACTGGAAACGCATTTAACAGTATAACAAGCTTACATGAAGCCTAATAAAATTGAGAATGGAAATGGGGAATATGTCAAAGAGACAATAACCTGACCAAAGAGCAGACAACAGCCGAAGGCCACCAATGGGTCTTCAACGCAGCGAGAAAATCCTGTACCCTGAGGTGGTCCTCAGCTGGCCCATAAATAAAATTGTGTACATGTACTAGTTCAGTGAAAATGGACATCACACTAAACTCCAAAACATATAAATGAACTAAAATTAAAAAATTTTAATAACATGTTTCAGGAGGATCTGATTTGTAGTTCCTGAGAAAATTATGACCAAAATTTCATATTCTTCGGATCACAGGTATACTAATCATATATATTTTCTTACCTTAGCTGTTCCCATTATCTTTGGGAATACATAGGATGAACAGCCCTCTGGTGATTGTCCTAGCTGTGAGAATGGAGTATGAAAGCTAGCCTAAAATCATACACATAATCTGTTGACAGATAGATTTGTCTCGCCTTTTTGTAGTTTTAATAGTATGATGCAAATATTGAATCCAAATGGAAATATTTAAATATGTAAATTATGGAAAACATTCAAAGTTAATGAACCATGATTGGTGCAGGACCAAATAACCCAATGGAAATGAGAAATACCAAATACCATTGACTTATCATAAGTGGTTCCCTTTACAATAACCTAAGCACAAACTTTGATTTGTAAACAATATAAAAGTTTTCAAAGTAAATAACCCATGCTGAAGGGGTAGGGCCATATAATCACCATAGAAAAGCGACTTGCATTTGCAAATACTAATACAACTGTACCAAACATTAGCGGTTCCTCATCAGAGGCGGATTTAGGGGGGGGGGGCCGGCAGTCAGTGAGCCCCCACTTTGAAAATTTCTGGATCCCCCACTGCTCATAAACTAATCTAATCACAAACTTAACATGTAAACTATGCAAAACATTCAAAGTCAATAGACCATGGCTGAGGGGGCGGGGTCAAATGGAAATGAGATGTGTCAATGCTAATGCTTCTACATACTAAATATCATTGACCAACCACTAGTGGTTCCTCTTTAAACTGACCTAATCACAAACTAATACATGTAAAGTTAGCAAAAGTTTCAAAGTCAATAGACCATAACTGAGGGGGTGGAGCCAACCAATTTCCATGGAAACGAGATGTGCCAATACTAACGCATCGACATACCAATTATCATTGACCTAACACTAGTGGTTCCCCAGAAACTGACCTAATCACAAACAAATACATGTAAAGTAAGCAAAAGTTTCAAAGTCAATAGACCATAACTGAGGGGGCTGGGCCAAATAATCTCCATGGAAATGAGATGTGCCAATGCTAATAAAACTGCATACCAAATATCATTGACCTGCCACTAGTGGTTCACCATAAAGTTGACCTAATCACAAACTAATACATTGTTGATGTTGCCAACATCAGACGCCACAGATGTAAACAGCATACCTAAGTCTTGCTTTTTCACTCCATCAAGGTTAGATAAAAACAAAGTTTTTTTCCACAATTATTAAGCCGACTTTCACAAAAATATAATATGCACATCTACATATTATGCACAACAATTGTGCAAATTTCATAGACCTCCTACCTATACTTTATAGTTTTTGCATTTACAAAAATTGTAGACATACTGATAAAGTGAAAACTATAGGGCTCCTGTACCTCTATATTGGACAATTAAGCCCAACTTTATCGATATTAAATAGCTTGCATAACAGTAAATCACCTATTTTTTCTGTTGAATTTGAATATCATAGACAAATTCCACACTTTTTTTCGTTACACAGAAAAAAAGGTAGGAAATTGTAAAATTTAACTGGTCAATTATTTAGTGAGATCAATAAAATAAATTTTCACACATTATACTTTTACCATGTTTTAGTCCTACCTTATCTGAAGCATAAACAACATCAAAAAGTCCCAAGACAGTAACAGAAACACCAACTGCTGGTCCATTGATCAGTCCAATTAATGGCTTAGGGAAATCTATAAAGGCATTCACAAATTTCCTGCAGAAAATATATATGTATCAATCACAAAATGTAACACAAGTTGTGAAAAAAATCAGGTATGGCTTTTAAATTAACTAGAGGAAAGGAAACCTTTACAAAATTAAACAGTTGACTTTGTTATTCTTCATTAGAAAATAATATTTTAAAGTTTACGAAATTATATAGCATACTTAAAAATTTAACTACAAGGAATTCATTCCATTTTAGTTTTTAATCAAGCTGTCAAATTTTCAAATCAAAACCTACTCTAATATGTCCCCTCCTTGTTTGGCCATAGCTCCAATGCCATCTGGTGGAATATTCATGAAGTTACTTAAATCATTACCACTACAATAATAATCACCAGCACCTAAAACACAAAGTACAATATATCTATTAAATTACACAAGACAAATATTATCAACATTGTGGTTGATCAAAATTTATCAAACTGGTCAACACAGGTTTAAAAAAAAAGGTAAAATAACAAAAATAACAAACTCAAAGGAAAATTCAAAACAAAAAGTCCCTTATCAAATAAATGCATACTGAATTTTCAAATTTAAAATATAAAGCTTGCAGAGCATTTTAAATTTAACTGTCAAGAGAGCATATTTATCAAATTGGTTGAGATTCTGTTTCTTTTATGATTTTTTACTGGTGTGATGACAATTTTTTAACAGATTTGCAATATCATGACATCCTCAGACATGGTTGCCTTTTTTCGTGGAATTACAATAGAATTTTCAGAGTAAAGCAAGAACTTTGTGTCTTAATTGAAGTTTGACCTAAGACCAAATGAACCACACGTTGATTATAAATTATAGAAAAAGGTTTCCTTGGGAAACAGAAGCCGCAGCTTGTAAATATACAGCAAATTTAGCAATTTTACCATTTATAAACGGACATAACTCAAGAGATGTGAAAGTAACGCCACTCAAAATTTGATTTTCATCTATGTTTAGTGGTAAAAAGCTAGGGTATAAGTTTCATAACATTTGGTTGAGGCAAAAAAAAGTTAGAAAACAGAAAACAATTTCAGGACAGACAGACATAGTACCGTCCATACGTATGGATGGACAAGGGTAAAACTATATGTCCCCATTACCTAGCAGCGTGGGCATAAAAATGATCAAACAGTTATGAAAAGTATTAATTGTTTAAGTGTAAAGGTTTCATCACTTCATAATTTTTGATACCACTGGAAATAAATTTACATCTGGATTTACTAGTCATGTATTTTTCTGCTGATGTAAAGTTGATTTTGATATAATCTGACTAAAAATATACATATGGAATAACTTTTAATAGTTCATTTTTTAAACATAGAGACACAGAAATATAAATACCTGTCAAAACAGCTAATGTACAGTTTTTATCATTTGCTGCTTCTAATAAAGCCAGGCCTATTTCTTCATACATCTGTTAATATAATGAACATTTGTTAATATTTATACAGAAATTCTTCTCGATATTAAAAACATGGGAAAATAATAAACACACTTTTTTAATTTTCATGTAAAGGCTGTTCTCTAAAAACATATGGTGCCTGGAAAATCCTTTCTATTGGAATTTCTCTGAAATTACTTAAGTTGTTCTTCCATTATCCTGTGTTAAAGTTAAGGACGTAAATGTTAGCTTAAAATGGGAACATCTACAGACTATCCATTGTAAAACTGACTTAAATCCGTCTCATCAATTATAAAATATCATTTTCATTCAAAGTAATTGTAGCATTTTTAGAAGGCTGAAAGGGTTGATCCAACATAATACTGGAAGGCATCACCACGGCACTATTTGATCAGTATATTGGCCCAACAGACTACGTTACTGAAGAGTAATAGATGATAACAGTAGGCATGAATGAATAGACAAATTAGTGTTGTTCCATTGCAGACTGAGTCTCTAGATAAGGATAAAGGTATCTTTTGATTCAAACTGGATCATTGGTTTCAGAGAATAACTTACAAAAAAGTTCTGATGTACATTTGTACAAATGAATGATAAACAAAAAGTGGTGGAAATAAAAAAAACTCACATGAATTTAGCCTATATCAACTAAGAAAGGATTAAATATATGATATATCATTTTTTTTAATGTTCTGACAGTTTTGTCAATATTTTAATGGAATATATGCTTCCTTAAACTTTACCTTATAATTGATGGCGTTTTTCTTTGCTGGTCTGTTCAGTGTTATTTTGTAGATACCATCATTCAATGTAACATCAACAGTTTCATACTTTCCGGCCGATTCTGTTGAAGATGCTGATGCTTTAGATTGACTCTCATCTCCTGCCAAGCTATGTACTAAATCTATATAGGCCTTCTGAGCTTCGTCCTGTGTAAAATTACAGTGTAATTAAATTTCTTTCTTTGCAATGATGATTAATTGATAATTTTATATTAGAATAAGGAGATGTGGTATGATTGCCATTGACACAACTATCTATCAAAGTTCAAATGAAGTGGATGCAAGCAATAATAGGCAACTGTACGACCTTCAACAATGAGAAAAACCCATACGGTATAGTTAGTTATAAAAGGTCCAGACATGCAAAATATGAAACAGTTCAATTGAGAAAACTAACAGCATAATCTATAACAAACCAATTTACGAAAAACAATTATGATAGACATGAACCAATGACAACCAATGACCGATGAACAATGACTGTTTTGATTAAAGCACCACTGATCAGTCATATGAAATGAAACAAGCGTCCAGCATACTAAATCACAACCCATCATTGATGGATTTTTAACTGTCTTATATCATTCAAGACTTCCACCAAAATTAACAACTGCTAGCTTCTCTCTGACAATCTTACCTGTGTCCTATGACAGACATTTCATTTCAGACACAGCTGAATTCTTCATAACAATCTTACCTGTGACCTATGACTCAGACAGTTCCTTTCAGACACAGCTGACTTCTTCATAACAATCTTACCTGTTTCCTATGACTCAGACAGTTCCTTTCGGACACAGCTGACTTCTTCATAACTATCTTACCCGAGTCCTATGACTCAGACAGTTCCTTTCAGACACAGCTGACTTCTTCATAACAATCTTACCTGTGTCCTATGACTCAGACAGTTCCTTTCAGACACAGCCGACTTCTTCATACCAATCTTACCTGTGTCCTATGACTCAGACATTTCCTTTCAGACACAGCTGACTTCTTCATACCAATCTTACATGTGTCCTTTGACTCAGACATTTCCTTTCAGACACAGCTGACTTCTTCATAACAATCTCACCTGCGTCATATCACTTAGATTGTTCCATGCATCCCATTTAGCTTTACCAACAAAATCCATCATGCCTGGTTTTTTAACATTACACTTTCCTATTGTTGCCTTAAACAAAAAGCAAAAAAGAAATAGAATTTATTGATGCATTACTAGAGGATATTTCATATTAAACCAAAAAACTTGACATTAAAAAAACTGTTATAATATATAAATATGTATTTATTTATTTCTACATGTTCACAATCTTCTATTTGACTTAAATAAATTCTGACAATGTTAGTTGACAAACATGTTGCTGTTCTGTATACCATTACCAATTCTTAAATAAAGTTTACAAGTTTTGACACAGTTTGACAAGCTTTACAAAAAGCTTTTTAATAGACACAACAAATTTATAATGTGTGTTTTATTTTATTTTTATTGCACTGGGTTGTGATAAGACATATGAGGTTCCTTCCTGACTTGGTACTGCTGCTGGTGGACTGTTGGTCCCATGAGGGTATCATCGTGGTCCCATGAGGGTATCATCAGCTTGGCAGTCAGTGTTTCCGTACAGACATGATTTATAACATACATGTACTTTTGCTATTAAATTCTCCTTTGATAAAGTTTTATTTTCATGTGTGTGTTGTGTTGTCTATCAAGGGCCACTAATCATGTTAATTGGAACAAATATTCTTAGCAATTTACAAGACGCATATGAATTCAAATTCAGTTGATCCTCTTTTACTATGTTTACTGTTTATGACATTTAGATTCAGACAAAGTTACCTTACATGGATTAGGCTATTCTTTTTAGGCCTATTTTAGTCATACAGCTTATCAAGTATTAATTTTTTAGAACTTGTTAATACCACTGCATGTTGACTGATAACCTCCGAGGGTATCATTAGCTCAGTAGTCAGCGCTTCAGATATGATTTATAACATACGTTATTTAAAACACTGTTGATAAATTTTGAAACTTTTAAGAAACTGAGGTTCCAACTACCCGAGGCAAAGTTAACCTTATGTGGATTTGCTGAATCTTTTCAGGTCTGTTTAGGTCCTTTTCAGTCCTTTTCAGTCATATAGCTCATCAAGTATTCAAGTAATTGTATATCCTTGGCTTTCAAATTTTTAGGTTTAAGCAATACTAATGAATGAATATAAAAAAAAAAGGACTTTGGACGCACAAAATTTATGAAGCGTTATTTTCATTTTTAAGCGGACACCAATGTCTCATTTAGACAAATTGAAAAAGGTTTAAGTTGCCTTGATATAAATCTGCCTTTGAATTATTCTCTTACCTCTCTGTCTTGTTCACTTACCTGTTTAAATAAAGCATAAATTGTTAGTTTTACATCATTGCCAGGTTCATTCTGCAGAGTGTTTAATTTAGCTTTTGCTTTCTCAAACTCTGCATCCATAGCGCCTAGAACTGGCCTTGATCTTTGAAATCCTCTTGTTGGCATAAAATGTACACTGCAAGAAAAATTATTGGTTTGAATAAATTAAGAATCAATATTTGATCTTTTGTTTTCTGTAATAATATCTACCATTAAAATGTAAGTTGCAAGATATTTCAAGACAAAGGGTCATGTGATACATTTTACACTATTAGAGTTTTGTTTTCCTTAGACTATAATACAGCTAAGCATTTACCAATATTAGTTTTGACTTTATAAAGTTGTTTTCCCAATTTTTTACTTAATCTTGATAGCATATTATTGCTTGGGCAATTAAAGAACCTTTGTTAGAACTCTCACATACCCCACACCTCCACATTGTCACTGGGCAAACAAAATCTCACCAGATTCCTATATAAGTTCAAAGACTCACTACAAAAGTCAACTGATAAAAGTTTCTTGTGGATATGGACATCTATATATAATGTCCTCATTTACTACAAAGCTTGTGTGGTTTCAGAGGAGTTGTGATGACAAACTATTGCAGTATTATATTTAGGCCAAAATTCTAAGTTCAAAGGGGTATAACTCGAGAAAAATAATTGAATCATATGTACATTTGCATAGTATGTCCTTATTATCTACAAAGTTTCATGAAATTCTGTTGTGTGGTTTCAGAGAAGTTGCGATGACAAGAACATGACTGATGGACAGACGGACAGGCCAAAAACATTATACCTATATGCAACTTTGTTGCGTGAGGTATCATTATTTTCCTTTTCATATGCTTTTAATAAAATGCTTCGCTGAGCGCAGCCTGATACGACCGCAGTGGTCGAACCCTGAACAGTTGGGGCAAATTTGGACACAATATTCAAGCTTGGTACTATCTGAATTTGGATTGTGATCAAATTTTTGACATAATATAGGTTTCAGACACAAAATAAATGTGATCAAAGATCTTACAAATCTAATGCGCAATACTGTGCAATTGAAGATTTCTTCTTGAAACTTTTCAAAAATTTGAAATTTTGAAAATTTTGAAAAAAAAATATGAAACCCTTTAAAAAAAAAATTGGAAACCCCCCTTCCCCCCAAACTTTTTGAATCCCCCTTTTAGCATTAACCATCAAACTCAATTGCAGTCTTTCCTTTGAAGAATGGAACCTTGTAGTACAATTTTAGAGAGATCCATACACTTGATCACAAGTTACTGTCTGGAAACTAAAAAAATGCTTTTTTTTAACCATAAAAGCCCATTTAAATACATCATAAAAGTATTAAAAAAGAAAATGACATCATAGGCATGGTTAAAATTAAAAAACCTTCATCAGCAACTTTTAATAGTAATATCTAAAAATAAAATTCCATCAGCAGCATTTAAAAGTAACTTCTAAAAATAAATTGACAGCTAGGACTTTGCAACCATAAAAACCCATTTAAATGCATCATAAAAGTATTAAAATAGAAAATGACATCATAATCATGCCTAAAATTAAAACACTTTCATCAGCAACATTAAATAGTAATATATAAAAATAAAATTCCTTCACATACATAATCATGGCTAAAATCAAATAATTTTTAAAATAGAAAATGACATCATAATCATGCCTAAAATTAAAAAGCCTCCAGGGCTAAAAATAAACAAAAAACCTTCATCAGCAACATTTCATATTGGCAAATTTTCAATGGAGTTTATTATACTAAAGTTATTGGCAAATTTCCAATGGAATTAATTGATACTAAAGTTATTGGCAAATTTCCAATATACATAATTTAAAACCAGTGTAGCTGAGATATTCAAATGAGTTTGAATTACAACCCCAATAAATTTGCAACCATAAAAGCCCATTTAAATACATCATAAAAGTATTAAAAAATTTAAATACATCATAAGGCTTTTAAAATAGAAAATGACATCATAATCATGGCTAAAAATTAAAAAAAAAACCTTCATCAGCAACATTTTATATTGGCAAATTTCCAATGAAGTTTATTATACTAAAGTTATTGGCAAATTTCAAATGGAATTAATTAACAATAAAGTTATTGGCAAATTTCCAATATACATAATTTAAAAGCAGTGTAGGTGAGATATTCAAATGAGTTTGAATTACCAACCTTACACTGCTTTCAAATTATGTTTTGTACTTAAGTAATTGTTCATTAACCTGGAAACCCTTGTTTTTTCCCCTTTTTTGCCCCTAATTCCTTAAAGGTTTGAGCCATAACCCCCCAAAGCCAATTCTTACTTTCCAATGGAGTTTATTATACTAAAATTATTGGCAAATTTCCAATGGAATTCATTAACAATAAATTTTTTGGCAAATTTCCAATATACATAATTTATCACCCCCAGTTTTTGGTGGGGTTCGTGTTGCTTAGTCTTTGGTTTTCTATGTTGTGTGATCTGTACTATTATTTGTCTGTTCGTCTTTTTATTTTTGGCCATGGCGTTGTCAGTTTGTTTTCGATCTATGAGTTTGACTGTCCCTCTGGTATCTTTCGTCCCTCTCTTAAAAGCAGCGTAGGTGAGATATTCAAATGAGTTTGAATTACCAACCTAACACTGCTTTTAAATTATGTTTTGTACTTAAGAAATTGTTCATTAACCTGGAAACCCTTGTTTTCCCCCTTTTTTGCCTCTTATTCCATAATGGTTTGAGCCATAACCTCCCCCAAAGCCAATTCTTACCATCCCTTTGTGGTATGGAAACTTGTGGTATAATTTCAGAGAGATCCATACACCATTCCACAAGTTATTGTCTGAAAACTAGAAAAATGTTGATTTGGGCCCTTTTTTGGCCCCACATACCTCATTGGACCAAAACTCTCAGCATATCAAAGAACCCCCATAATTCAATTTTTAATGAAATCAAACAAAGTTTAATTTTGGACCCTTCGGACCTCAATGTGGATAAATTTAAAAAGAGGCCCAAAATCCAAAAATCTAAATACACGGTTAGATTCAGCATATCAAAGAACCCCAAGAATTCAATTTTTGTTAAAATCAAAATAAGTTTAAATTTGGACCCTTTGGACCTTAATGTAGACCAATTTGAAAACGGGACCAAAAATTAAGAATCTAAATACACGGTTAGATTCAGCATATCAAAGAACCACAATGTTTCAATTTTTGATGAAATCAAACCATATCATTATTATTTGCTTTTATATATAAATCAGAAATAACCAACTTAAAATGGAAAATTTTAAAGATTTTTAATCCCCCCCCCCCAATTTTTTGAACCCCCTTATGATTCATCACCCAAACTCAATCCCAGCCTTCTCTTTGAGGTATGGTACCTTGCAGTACAATTTCAGAGAGATCCATGCACTTGAACACAAGTTATTGTCTGGAAACTAGAAAAATGCTTGTTTGTTGGACCCTTTTTGGCCCCAAATTCCTAAACGTTTAGGGCAATTACCCCCAAACTCAAACCCAGCTTTCCCTTTGTGATATGGAACCTTGTAGTACAATTTCATAAAGATCCATACACTTACACACAAACTATTGTCCTGAAACTAGAAAAATGATAGTTTTTTGCCCCTTTTTGACCCCTAATTCCTAAAATTTTGAGGCAATTACCCCCAAAATCAATCCCAGCCTTCCCTTTGTGGTATGGTACCTTGCAGTACAATTTCAGAGAGATCTATACACTTACACACAAGTTATTGTCATGAAACTAGAAAAATGCTTGTTTTTTGCCCCTTTTCTGGCCCCTAATTCCTTATATTTTGAGGCAATTACCCCCAAAATCAATCCCAGCATTCCCTTTGTGATATGGAACCTTGTGGTACAATGTCAGAGAGAACCATACACTAACACACAAGTTATTGTCTGGAAGTTACAAAAATGCTTATTTTTGGCCCCTAATACTTTAACTGTTGGTACCATAACCCCCAAAATCAATCCCAACCTTCCTTTTGTGGTATTGAACCTTATGGTAAAATTTCATAGAGATCCATTCACTTAAACTAAAGTTATTGTGCGAAAACCGATGTGTCTTTGGACGATGACGACGACGCCAACGTCATACCAATATACAACCGCATAATAACCTGATACAATGCTTGTTATTATATTTTTGTAAATCACTGCACCCAAATCCTTTTTGGACTCCAGCACTGAGTAAGGTACCAGACCTGGGGTCAATTAAATGCCAAAGTTTTAATTACAGTTCAATTACATAATTATTACATTGTCAATGTATTTAATTACATTTCAATCACTTTTGTGCTAAGAACTTTATCATGAAGGATAAAATGTGACCAGCTTATAAGTGGCTTTTTTACATGCACTGTTTAGCATTAAACCATTTAAAGCAGCATTGTTTTAAGTTTTGAAATTCTATATTTCATTTTCACATTTAATCATTTTAATAGATATAGGTTGCAAAGCCAGTCTTCAGGATAAACTTTTGAATCTACAGGTCCAAAGCTGAATTTTACAGAAATTTAAATTAGATTCTATTGGCCTGTAGAGAGGATTTTCACAAGCCGACAGCATTTTACAAGCCAGGGCTGGTGGGCCTGTGGTAGAGTGCGAAGACTGCGAAAGGCATCTGTAATTTGAGTTTACCTCACACAAGTTTATTGTATTTCATTCATTTACTATTTAATAAATTGATTCATAATTTGTTTTTGTTTTTTGTTGATGTTTTCTCTGGAAATCCTATGGTTGTCAAAATAAAAAAAATAATCAGTATTTTACAAATCAAACTTGTCATGCTTGTCACAATTACATTACCACAACAACAATGAATAACACAAAAACCAGGCAACAAAGAATATGTTTAATACTAAAGGTGCTGTATGTGAGTTCGTGGTCTAGTGGTTAAGACCGATGGCTACAGTACTGAAGGTCCCGAGTTCGATTCTCACTCGGTGTGCTTAAAATATCAGTACGTCAGAAGGGTGATTTTCACCCTCTCACACACATCTCTGGTACCCAGACCGGAGTTTAAACCAGAATGGGTACTATGGGGGCCTCGGTAGGTCAAAGTTGCTCCCGACTTTGACCTGGAGATCAATCTGCTGATATCTCTTCGGTTTGTCTGTTCCCGCCGAGCAGCCCGGTGGTTCTCTCTGAGTACTTCGGCTTCCTCCACCATAATAACAGATCCGGCCATGTCCTAACACTCCCTGGTGTTGGGGTGGGGATTGTCCTTGTAAATATTGAGCATTGTAAATACGTTAGTGACACATCTCCATTAATCCCGATAGGGAGTGTACACGGATTCCACTGTACCCTCGCAGCTCTCGAGAGGTGCTCCGTAAACGGAGGGATCTACGTACATACATACATACATTACTGCTATCAGTTCCTAAAGAGAATTTATTTTCATGTGTAAAGAAGCTTGAAGGTACCAACATATATATGCAATAATACTTATTTTGTGCTGTATAACAGGGAGAAAATATAAAGATGTTGATATATACATCTAAAAAAAATCTAATTATTCAATCTGCAATTGAATTTAAAATCAATATAAAAAAGGAAGATCATGTATTTGTATTGTATAAAATTTCAAAAGCCTATAATTTGAATAGGCTGAGTTTACTATAACACTAACAGTTATAGTAGTCTCAGGAATAGGTTACCTGTCACTGTCAGTTTGGACGAATCAAACTTATATCA
The DNA here is from genome assembly GCF_021869535.1 of Mytilus californianus. NCBI lineage: Eukaryota > Metazoa > Mollusca > Bivalvia > Mytilida > Mytilidae > Mytilus > Mytilus californianus. The sequence goes on from NW_026262701.1 coordinate 119,939,365, forward strand.
ATTTTGTTCATAGCATAATTCAAGTTAGTTTTCAAGGAAGAACTACATGTTGCCTTTGGCATAATATCGAGGGACATTGATGTTATAACATTTGGACCCTTTGGACCTTAATGTAGACCAATTTGAAAACGGGACCAAAAATTAAGAATCTAAATACACGGTTAGATTCAGCATATCAAAGAACCACAATGTTTCAATTTTTGATGAAATCAAACCATATCATTATTATTTGCTTTTATATATAAATCAGAAATAACCAACTTAAAATGGAAAATTTTAAAGATTTTTAATCCCCCCCCCCAATTTTTTGAACCCCCTTATGATTCATCACCCAAACTCAATCCCAGCCTTCTCTTTGAGGTATGGTACCTTGCAGTACAATTTCAGAGAGATCCATGCACTTGAACACAAGTTATTGTCTGGAAACTAGAAAAATGCTTGTTTGTTGGACCCTTTTTGGCCCCAAATTCCTAAACGTTTAGGGCAATTACCCCCAAACTCAAACCCAGCTTTCCCTTGTGATATGGAACCTTGTAGTACAATTTCATAAAGATCCATACACTTACACACAAACTATTGTCCTGAAACTAGAAAAATGATAGTTTTTTGCCCCTTTTTGACCCCTAATTCCTAAAATTTTGAGGCAATTACCCCCAAAATCAATCCCAGCCTTCCCTTTGTGGTATGGTACCTTGCAGTACAATTTCAGAGAGATCTATACACTTACACACAAGTTATTGTCATGAAACTAGAAAAATGCTTGTTTTTTGCCCCTTTTCTGGCCCCTAATTCCTTATATTTTGAGGCAATTACCCCCAAAATCAATCCCAGCATTCCCTTTGTGATATGGAACCTTGTGGTACAATGTCAGAGAGATCCATACACTAACACACAAGTTATTGTCTGGAAGTTACAAAAATGCTTATTTTTGGCCCCTAATACTTTAACTGTTGGTACCATAACCCCCAAAATCAATCCCAACCTTCCTTTTGTGGTATTGAACCTTATGGTAAAATTTCATAGAGATCCATTCACTTAAACTAAAGTTATTGTGCGAAAACCGATGTGTCTTTGGATGATGACGACGACGCCAACGTCATACCAATATACAACCGCATAATAACCTGATACAATGCTTGTTATTATATTTTTGTAAATCACTGCACCCAAATCCTTTTTGGACTCCAGCACTGAGTAAGGTACCAGACCTGGGGTCAATTAAATGCCAAAGTTTTAATTACAGTTCAATTACATAATTATTACATTGTCAATGTATTTAATTACATTTCAATCACTTTTGTGCTAAGAACTTTATCATGAAGGATAAAATGTGACCAGCTTATAAGTGGCTTTTTTACATGCACTGTTTAGCATTAAACCATTTAAAGCAGCATTGTTTTAAGTTTTGAAATTCTATATTTCATTTTCACATTTAATCATTTTAATAGATATAGGTTGCAAAGCCAGTCTTCAGGATAAACTTTTGAATCTACAGGTCCAAAGCTGAATTTTACAGAAATTTAAATTAGATTCTATTGGCCTGTAGAGAGGATTTTCACAAGCCGACAGCATTTTACAAGCCAGGGCTGGTGGGCCTGTGGTAGAGTGCGAAGACTGCGAAAGGCATCTGTAATTTGAGTTTACCTCACACAAGTTTATTGTATTTCATTCATTTACTATTTAATAAATTGATTCATAATTTGTTTTTGTTTTTTGTTGATGTTTTCTCTGGAAATCCTATGGTTGTCAAAATAAAAAAAATAATCAGTATTTTACAAATCAAACTTGTCATGCTTGTCACAATTACATTACCACAACAACAATGAATAACACAAAAACCAGGCAACAAAGAATATGTTTAATACTAAAGGTGCTGTATGTGAGTTCGTGGTCTAGTGGTTAAGACCGATGGCTACAGTACTGAAGGTCCCGAGTTCGATTCTCACTCGGTGTGCTTAAAATATCAGTACGTCAGAAGGGTGATTTTCACCCTCTCACACACATCTCTGGTACCCAGACCGGAGTTTAAACCAGAATGGGTACTATGGGGGCCTCGGTAGGTCAAAGTTGCTCCCGACTTTGACCTGGAGATCAATCTGCTGATATCTCTTCGGTTTGTCTGTTCCCGCCGAGCAGCCCGGTGGTTCTCTCTGAGTACTTCGGCTTCCTCCACCATAATAACAGATCCGGCCATGTCCTAACACTCCCTGGTGTTGGGGTGGGGATTGTCCTTGTAAATATTGAGCATTGTAAATACGTTAGTGACACATCTCCATTAATCCCGATAGGGAGTGTACACGGATTCCACTGTACCCTCGCAGCTCTCGAGAGGTGCTCCGTAAACGGAGGGATCTACGTACATACATACATACATTACTGCTATCAGTTCCTAAAGAGAATTTATTTTCATGTGTAAAGAAGCTTGAAGGTACCAACATATATATGCAATAATACTTATTTTGTGCTGTATAACAGGGAGAAAATATAAAGATGTTGATATATACATCTAAAAAAAATCTAATTATTCAATCTGCAATTGAATTTAAAATCAATATAAAAAAGGAAGATCATGTATTTGTATTGTATAAAATTTCAAAAGCCTATAATTTGAATAGGCTGAGTTTACTATAACACTAACAGTTATAGTAGTCTCAGGAATAGGTTACCTGTCACTGTCAGTTTGGACGAATCAAACTTATATCAATTTTGTTCATAGCATAATTCAAGTTAGTTTTCAAGGAAGAACTACATGTTGCCTTTGGCATAATATCGAGGGACATTGATGTTATAACATTTGGGCCCAGTTGAATCTTCCTTACCTGTGAGGCTATGTGCGAAAGTGGACTTTGATCAGAAAGAAGTAAAGTTTTTAAAATAGTAACATTGTAGTTGAAAAGTGTCATGTAACTTAAAATTCGAATTCTTAGAAAAATAATTGTTATATATACACCAAATTCTTATCAATTTCCCAATAAACTAACTTCTTGAAGGTTAAGATATGATTTTGAAAAGACCTCCTTATGGAGGCAGCCATTTTCAAACAAAAGCGCCACCTATCGACCATTAACCCAATGGCGGAAAACGAAGTTTACGAGGTAAAAAAAAAATCTGAGATCTTAATAAACAACTAATTTTGGAACGCATATGACAAGTTAAAGAGAGAAAAATATGTTTCAAATTATCAGTTTAAAGGAAGACTACTAGATCTGCAAAAAGATTTTTTTCTTTTATGTTCATTTCAGCTGTCAGTTTTGAAAATGATTCGTCCAAATACCTCAAATAAACCGGTACCTAAACTTATTCTTATGTAATATTAATTACTTAGAGACAAGTTTTTCATTATATAAGAAAACCTATAAAGGCACTTTGAAAAATTCAGTTGTTAGAACTTCTAATTAGCCGGTATCTTCTTCGTATTTCATTCCGAGAAATTTATCTTTTATGAACAAGTTGCTGAATTTTTTAAAAATTAAAACAAATTGTAAATATTTAACTCTAAAAGAATATATCTCTAAATTGAAGGTTGTGTAATTTGATGAATTTTGTCTCCGAAATACTTGGTCAAATTTTTTAAAATATGAAATTTTGCGGGGAACTTGTGTGATTTTAACTAAAGGCAGATCGACAAATTTGCATACAAGTTTAAATAGGTCTATATTATATATATAGTGTATAATTTGTATTTAAAATAGTTTGTAATTTATATGTATAACAGTGCTTCAGGCGCATGAAATTTATAAACTTGCATGTTGTTTTCATTTTCCTAGAAATGTAATTTTAATCTTCTACCAAATAAATGAATTCGTTTCTGATATACATGTAGGTTCTGGGACCCCTAAAATAAAAAAGGGAATTATAGCTAATTTATTTAGGGGTTCCAAATATTTTTAATAAAATATTTATAAATATTTGCCTTCTAATTTTCAAGCAGGTTGTTACATACCTGTCAACTGACCCTTATCCTGAGGGTCACACCCGAGAATTTCACCCCATACCCGGGATTTTCTAAATACCCGTTGGTTTGTTAAATAACCTGTGAATTTGGAAAATGAATTTGGAAAATGACCCGCTTCATATAAGGCACAAAATGTGCATCAGAATTAAGTAACCTTGTTTTGTAACCCCCATTGACATAATGGTTACATTGGTTACATTGGTTACACTCATACAAACTATCATAAATCATCATATTCAGAAATTCTCAAATCCTGGTACATTTGTAACCTCCATTGACCTAATGGTTACATTGGTTACTCACATGCAAGAATCCTTTATGCCATCATGTCACCATGGCAACCCCCTTATTCAGTAAGAGGTACTACTTGTACAAGTAATTTTTATTTACTTGAAGAAGTAATTATAATATACTTATATAAGTAAATTTGTAGGATACTTATTCAAGTGTATTTTATTTACTTGTATAAGTAAATTATTTTTTGGCCTAGTTATGTCCCTTAGGCATTCAGATTTTTTTACTTATACAAGTAAAAAAGTCATCCTATCTTCTTTTCTTGAATTCTTAGAACTTCTTTGCTCTAACAGAATTTTGAATTGTCTGTCCTTTGCAGATGTCTTTACTATTCATTTAAGTGTAATTTCATGGACAATGAAAATCGCATTTGTCTTTTATCTTTAGAACACTGCTCATTTACAAGCCCCCAAGGAGCAATTTTTGAAGGCCTTGCGCAAATACTTAAGATCTTTGCTCAATCAGTTTCTTTGTTGAATTAATGAGATGAAACATTGAACTCTTATCAAAAATTATGAGCTAACCTGAGAAAAATTGTTAAAGGCATGATTTTACATCTCAAAACTTGAGAATTTTTGTGGGATTGTAAAAAAAATTTACTTATACAAGTAAATTTTTTAGAAAATTAAGGGGAGATTATTCAAACAATATAATTAACTTGTATAAGTATATTTTATTTACTTCTTCAAGTAAATAAAAATTACTTGTACAAGTAGTACCCCTGACTGTTATTCATGGCTGTGAAGTTTCATGCATGGGAAGTCAGTCTGGTTACAATGGTTTACATGGTTACATGCATGGAGAAGTCAGGGTTACAATGGTTACATGCATGGGGAAGTCAGGTTACAATGTTTACATGCATGGGGAAGTCAGGTTACAATGTTTACATGCATGGGGAAGTCAAGTTACGATGGTTACATGCATGGGGAAGTCCGGTTACAATTGTTACATGAATGGGGAACACTGGTTACAATGGTTACATGCATGGGGAAGTCAGGTTACAATGGTTACATGCATGGGGAAGTCAGGTTACAATTGTTACATGAATGGGGAACACTGGTTACAATGGTTAAATGCATGGGGAAGTCAGGTTACACATGAGGCAGTCGGGTTACAATGGTTACATGCATGGGGATTGAGGGTTACAATGGTTACATGTATAGGGATTTAGGGTTACAATGGTTACATGCATGGGAAAGTCAGATTTCAATGGCTTATTATGCAATGAAGAAATAAAATTAAAGCTTTAAATTATTTTTAGTTAATACTTCACCATGTGAACATATTTTGGAAACTGTTCAATTTAAAATATATAGAAATGTCTCCTAAATACTTAAATTCAGCTGAAGAAAAGTTTATAAGCGTTATGACCTGAGATTTTCTTGTTCAATGCAGGTCATGAGATGATGACCTGCATTTTTATTTTCATAGGTTGACAGGTATGGTTGTTGACAATTTGATACAGCATAATGATCTTGTTCACAGCTCAACATTCTTGTAAGGTTTGCCATTGCAGAACTTTGTTGTATGAGGTTTATGACATTGGTGGTTTGATGGTAGTCACCAGTGTCAAACCTAGCCTCCCTTGGTTGAACCATGGTTTGATGGTAGTCACCAGTGTCAAACCTAGCCTCCCTTGGTTGAACCATGGTTTGATGGTAGTCACCAGTGTCAAACCTAGCCTCCCTTGGTTGAACCATGGTTTGATGGTAGTCACCAGTGTCAAACCTAGCCTCCCTTGGTTGAACCATTTCAGGGATATGAATGTTAAAATGTTCTAGTCCTGATATGAATGAGATATTTGCAACTGGACATTATCTATTATGATCATCATCATCCTATCATTCAAAACTGATTTTTCTAAGAAAATAGACAAAAAAATTTGCAGTAACTCGACCATCATATATTCAATATTCTGAATTTTAGCTCATTAATTAAAATAATTACAATCTTTATAGCCTTAAATACAAACAATTGATTTTTTTAGGTTGAAAACATATTGGAACAGAGAGAGGTTGATGGACAACTGCAGTTTTTTGTCAAGTGGAAGAATTTCAATGAAGACTGGAATACCTGGGAACCAGTAGACAATTTGTTGGATTGTTTTAACTTAATCCTTGAGTTTCAGGAAAAGCAACATGATAACACCAAAAAAGATGTTGAAAAGTCTAAACTTGCTAGAAAAGAGGCATTGAAAATTGTGAAGAAAGCCAAGAGATTGAATTCTGGTAGTGATAATATCAAGAAAGCTTTACTGAAGCATGCAGCTATTGTTAACAATGAGGATGTTAGCCTTAATCTATCAGTGGACACAAGCGTGCTTACTTCTACCCCTTGTAAGAAGTCGCCCAAATCACCAAAATCACCAACACAATCACCAAAAAGTTCCCCTAAATCCAGAAAATTGGGAGAAGGGGTAGCAACACCTATTAACTCTACGAAAAGGACTCCAAAGAAACCTTCCAAACTTGAAGAATATTTCGATCCATCAAAAATGTTTATTAAAAGTTCTAGTAAAATATTGTCAAATGGTGTTCAGAGTTCAAAAGTCAACACTCCAAGTGTTTTAAGAACTTTACTTACTACTAGCCTTCCTGTTTCTGCAAAACAAAGTAAGATTAACAACCCTTGTATGCAAGCTAGTGTAAAACTCAAAAAATGCACAATGAGTTCAGTTACATTAAACAGTAGCAAAAACTCAGATGCTTTGCAAAAAGACGCAGAAAGTGACAAAATAACTCAAAATGAATCGGATAGCTCTCAGAATAGTACAAAAATAAAAAGAAAATACAAGAAAAGATCAGATCAGGAAATACTAGGTGGAAATAAAAAGAAAACCTCCAAACTTGGAAACAAAGCTAAGAGTACAAGTTTGAAGATTAATCTGAAGAAGTCATTAGGAGTTAAAACTTTGAAGACATCTGATAAAAACTTTAAAATGAAGAAAACAGGGAATTTGTTGGTAGTTAAAATGAAACCAGCTATTAAAAAGGAAAAGAAAAGCCAATTAAGTGCTTCAAATCAGAGCGAATGTTTGGAAGCTGACACAAAAGATATAACGTTACAAGATATGAATAACAGTTCAGTGCAGGAAAAGAGCCATACAAAGACTTCACAAGGAGAGAAAAAAATTGTGAAGAAAAAAATAATATCAATGAAAATAAAAAAAGAACAGTTAAACAAGGATGGGAAAAAGAAAGGAGAGAAAAAAATCATAACAAAAGATCAGACAGATGGGAAAAAAATCAAGAAACAAAAGACAAATGATGTGAAAAAAGTGAAAGTAAAAAAGAAAAACAATGAAGATGGGAAGAAAGAGATAAAAGTAAAGGGAGTAAAGAGAAAGTTAGAAGATTGTATTGAAATTATAGACACTGAGTCTGATGATGATGTAGAAGTCAAATTTTCTTTATCTCCAAAATCTAAGAAGGCTAAAACTGACAATTCACCAAAAAGACCTGAAAATGAGAAAAAGATAGATGGTCCTAGCAAGATAGAAAAAGAACTGGCTAAAAAGACTCTGCAGGTGAAAGTTCGTCCAATGGAGACGTCATCATCTAATATAAAGAAGATGAGATTGATTGATGCAGTAAAACCCCATCCTGGAGTCTCAAAATCAGGTACACCATGTACATATCAAGTTGATACATCAAAATCGGGTACACCATGTACATATCAAGTCGATACATGTCTCAAAATCAGGTATACCATGTACATATCAAGTTGATACATCAAAATCACATACACCATGTACATATCAAGTCGATACATGTCTCAAAATCAGGTATACCATGTACATATCAAGTTGATACTTCAAAATCAGGTACACCATGTACATATCAAGTTGATACATCAAAATCAGGTACACCATGTACATATCAAGTTGATACATCAAAATCATGTACACCGTGTACATATCAAGTTGATACATCAAAATCAGGTACACCATGTACATATCAAGTTGATACATCAAAATCAGGTACACCATGTACATATCAATATCAAGTTGATAATGTCTCAAATCAGGTACACCATGTACATATCAAGTTGATAAATGTCTCAAATCAGGTACACCAAGTACATATCAAGTTGATACATGAACATATATATTATTTATACAGTTATTATCATGATTCTGAAATAGCTGTATTGCAATGAGCATATTGTCACATACCGATGCAATTCATTAAAGTATTGTGACCTAAAAAAAGTTATGCATTCTTTTTGATGTTTAGTAAGGTAGCTTTAAAACTTGTCTGATTCAAACATTATATGTGAATGATAATTTACATTTAAAACTGATAAAACTAATAGAGTCCTATATAAATTTAAGCCCCATTGCAGACTTGCACCAAGTTGTTCGGACATATTGTCATGATATTTATAGCAAAGCCTGGCATTTTTTTTTCTGTACTTTCAAAATATAGGAGTTGTTAGACTTTTTTGTTATGCTAAGCTGATTTTTAGGAATTTTGTCTTCTGTTTCTTCAGATATTTTAAAACTTTTTAAACTCTGTTGCTTTATACTTTCAGCAATTGTTCGACCAGTATCACCAACTCCTGTGTTCACATCCGTCAAGCCTATCATGTCAGCTACACATGCTAGACCCATGGTTGCCATGGATACACTTTGTGCAGATGTACCTGCAGGGTATCACTATGTCCCTGCTATGATCCCAATCAGTCCCTCATCAATGTCATACAAAATGTTACTGGATAGTCTCCCTTTCCAGTTTCACACAAAGAAGTCGAACAAGAAACGAGAAGACGAAATGGTGCGGGAAGATGATGTGGAACGGAGAATGAGTGTTAGACAAAGTGAATGTGCCTACCGATATAAAGAGATTGTTGTGAAAAAGTGTAACCGATACACACAGATCTGGTTAAATACACATTCAAAGTTAAAAAATTGTCTTAATCCTCAGGTACGTATATTTCATAAACTTTGTCATAGAAGGAGTTTGATGTTAGGACATGTTTTATATTTAATATTGCTTATCATTTCTCTCCATATGCTCAATCTGTTTCTTAGGGTATAGCCAACTTGACAGCTTTTAAAAGCATTGTACATTTTTCCGCCAGAACAGAATAAGCAATCCTGATTTTTCACACATTTCTGAATAATTGTCAATAAATGTTTCACCAGTTGTAATTTTGATGCTAGGTATTATAATATATTAGGTTATTAAATTAATGTGGGCTTTAAAATTGTCCACATGTTGACGGTGATCCGATACGCTGATAGTATGAATGTTTTGTTCTTTGTTTAGGTTATACAAGAAGTAGTGTCAGCTTTGAACTCTGCCAAGTATGATGATAGTAATCTAGTCATGTTTAGTGGTATAGGGAATGTGTTCTGCAGTGGTATTGATCTCACCTACTTGATCTCAAATTCAATGGACAGGAAAATGGCAGCAAGAAAAATGGTAGACGCTCTCAGGTATACATGATTATAAATGCATATGAATAAAAAGGGATGCGCCTGTATTGTTTGCCTCTGTTTATACCCGAAAGGCTTTGTCCTTTGGCAAAAGCAATTTGCTAAAATGTTTTATCAAATCCTAGTTTAAAATCATCTCTACAAGCTGATCAACTAGTAAAATATTTTAGCTAAATGATTTAAGTGAAAGGTTGTACAATTTAGTATTAAGCAAGTGCAGTGGAATGAAAATTACTGCCACCATTGAATTCCAATGATTGAGTGAAATTAAATCAATTTTGAATGCCTTCTTTAAAAAGAGGATGTCTGGTTTAAAAAGAATATGACTTGGATATGAAAACTTCTATCATTATGACAGTTTTTAAGAAATTTATTCTAAACATTCTTTTAATAAGCAATGAACTATGACTTTAACAGATAGTTATATTGTTAACTTGTAATTTTGATATTTTGTTTCAATAGTAATTACTTATCTGCTGATATCAAAAGGAGATATATAGATGGTTCAAGGAATCTTTGACACTAGTGGTAGTTAAAGGGTCAGCTATAGGTCAGGGACTGACCATTCTACCATTATGCTATTTTTTATTATATTACTAGTAATAATATGCTTAATTTTTATTTCAGGGATTTTATGAAAGCTCTCATCACATTTCCCAAACCTTTGATAGCGGTAGTGACAGGATCTGCCATTGGTCTGGGGATGACCATGCTACCGTTATGTGACATCGTCTATGCCAGTGATAAAGCATCATTCCATTTACCATATTCACAGCTGTCACAAACACCAGAAGGATGTGCATCATTTCTGTTACCAACCACAGTTGGAATGGCCATGGTTTGTATTGTTATATATTTAAACAAGGAGATGTATTTTTAAAAATTGAAAGTTTTTGCAGAAATAGATACACAAATTAATTAGAATTGATATCTATTGCAACTTGAAATAGGATTGCTACATATACGTACACACTAACACTGTTGAAGGCAACCCCACAGAGGAGGTCCACGATACGACTTCTACAAAGGCCATAAGATCAATGCATCTGTTATTCTATTGTATGTTTGATTATGATATCGAAATGTTTACAATGCACTCAATGTTCATTTAACTCTTTAATTTACAGCAGAGGGGTATATGTATTCATACCACCATATCCCTTCCGAGACAAAATTAGAAAATATGCCTTATTATTTTGTAATCACTTATAAATGGTGTTTTTATGGCTTTATTTACCTCCCTTGTCACCTAAATGTAATGCTAGTAAAGATTCATCTTATTTTAGGCTAATGAATTACTGATTGGAGGAAGGAAGATCACAGCTATCGAGGCCTGTCAACTTGGTCTAGTATCACAGGTTTTCTGGCCTACCAGTATAATGCAAGAAGTCATACCTAGAATAGAAAACATGGCCCTACAATCTGGCAAGGTAAACAAAATACACTCTTTATTGGGGAGTGTTAACTTGGTTTGGTATCTCATGTCTTTTGGCCAAGAAGTAATAAGATATTGAGAAAGTCATACCAGAACAGCAATGGTGGTCCTTCAATTAGTTAAATTAACTAGAAGAATTTCCTGTTAGACCAATGTCTGAAATCTTCAGAATAGAAAATATAGCCTTTTGTTTTCAACAGGTTTTCCTCAATAAAAAAAAAGCCACTAACTGTTAGTTCTTTGCAGCAACTTCTTTGAAGACTGCCTTGGTGGTCTTGCATTTACCTCAAGTGAAGGTTTTGAGTTCTTTCCCTGGTCAGAACAAACAAAAAATTACCACTTTTTGAAAATTTTAAAGTGGTTAGAATATTTCCAATTTTGAACCTTGTTTTCAGAGTTATTTCCCTTACATAAACATAAAAGATTTATTTAAAGTCATATATACATATAACAATACACCATGAGCTCTGTAGAGCCTTTAACTGACATACATATATATGATAAACACAAGACATAAAACACATAAAACAGTAAGCACATCATGCAAAGCATAAATACTGGTATCAAGCATAGCAAATTATAGTAAATAATAAGCAAATCAAAGCATAAAGAAGCAAACATAAAATGCAGATATAATGACATTCATGCAGTAGCTATTAAGCACTAAAAGAATTTCAAGCATTTAGAACAAGATAAAAAAGTATGCAAACAAAAATATAAACGTATATAAGATAGATAAATGTTCTACCAAAATACTCCATATAAAAAACAAGAAAATAACGCATTTATTTCATGTAAAAATACAGGCCTAATTGCATATGGTGTAGAAAATGAGATTTGAAATTAAAAAAATATTTTGTAATATCTTGCAAATGTTCTCTACTCAAAACGAATAAATAAGAAAAAGATAAATATTTGTCTTTTTAAAACATAGATTTAGAGTTCTATAAATAGACATTAGAATGATGCTCTGTAGTGGCTCTTTCTTTGGTGAAATTTTAAAGGTAGTATTTTGAATTGAAATTTCTGGTTGTTAAATCGGTGATTTATTGCATATCAATGAAATGGACTAATATTGTGACTTATATTTACTAACTTCTACGTCATCTGGTCTCTGGTGGAGAGTTGTCTCATTAGTAATCATACCGCACCTTCTTATTTTTATATTACTTTCTTTACAGGCTTTAGAGACAACAAAATTATTGATTAGAAGTCATCAGAGAACAAAAATAGAACTAACCAATGAATCTGAGTGTAATCTGTTGTTGGAAAGATGGCCGTCAATGGAGTGTCAGAAGGCAATAGAGATTTATCTTAACAACGATAACAACTTCTGTATATGAAGATTCTTGTATTTAGTATTGTATTTAATTGTAACAAGAAATTGTGCAACAAATTCCTGAAATGGGGAGGCCATCATTATATTGATTATATCGATGGATCTTGTCCCTTTTCACTTAGGAATTTAATCTAGAGCTTTGGAATACCTGTCTATGATAAAAGTCTCTCCTTTATTTCAGTCGCTACAGAATGAAGTTAACATACAATATGTATATCGTATATCGTGAAGTTTTGACTGATTTACTTCTGGAAGTAAACGTTGACTTTAAAACTGTTATATAGTAACTAAGATAATTGCAATTGAGCAGTTAAGTTCTGTATATGTACATATCATTTAACCACATTTTTTTTTATCACACAGGTTTAAATGACCTGTTCTGTAAATACACATACTTTTAATTCTTGTTTCAGAAAACAAATTTCTTTACCAAATTTTAATTCAGTCGTTCAAAAACTATTTCAATAATTATTTTCCTTCTATAATGTAAGAATTGTTCAGAAATACCTAGTCTCTTGTGTACGACTAAAATGCTTTGATGGTGGGGTTAAAGCTGATTTGTATAAGTTTTAACTGTTACCATGTGTTATATTTTGGTTTGTGTATAAAATATAAATGATGCTTTACTTTGATAACATGTAATTTATATATATGAAATTGTGTTCATTACATGTACCTACAAATCCATGTACTGTGTAACAATTTGCACATATTCATACAAGTCATAAGCTCATTTGTTAACCTACATTTGCATTTAACTGAATTATTAACTTTTGTATAGAATAACAAAATCTAGTCTTAGTATTAAATGATAAACTGGGTAAGAACTGTTACTGAGAATGATTACAATTTAAGGCCAAGGAAATGTCTGTTCAAGGCCATGATAAAAAATCCTACATTCCCAACCAACTTTTTGGTAAATTTATTTGGGCATGCAAATGATTAGGTCTGAGAACACAGTTATTTTGTAGTGAATTTCTTTTAGACAATTAATTCAAATTAAAAAATTGCACCTGCTCTATCTCAAAAAGAATTTAGCAGTGTAGTGTACTACTTTTGGGACAAATAATATCAAAATTATAGAAAAGTCGACCAGCTCCAACTCAAAATATGGACAATTCTATGTTCAGGGGGTCTATATAATTCAGTTTGACAGCTTCAGACATACTAATATTTTACCTTTTAAACTAGACCAAATCACTACATTACAGAAAAATTTATCACCCACATTTTTTTAACGTGTAATTTCATCCCTTTTCTTAATATTTTATGCTTAAAATATAAAGAAATAAGATTGCAAGTTATACACTCTCCACACTAGGGACTATATTTGTAGACAACGAAAATCAAAGGAAGATAACTTTGTCCTCAGACCATGATATGTTTGATGTATGGCAATTAGGCAGCAATGCAACACTACAATGAACAAAACTACATCTTAATGACATATGTGTTTCTGGTATAGAGAAATAATTTCATTGTTAAAAATCTATGATTCAAATGATAAAATTCACAAAACATGATACATTTGTAGATGGTCAATATACCTGTAAACCTGGATGTCAGTGTAGGATTGTTTTAGCTTTTTATTATGATCATATTGTTATTTTTGAAATATTTTTTGTCTCGCACCTGATAATGAATGGACCTCTAATTCAGTATTGTATAAATAAGTGTAAATTTGTTATATTCCACCATAATAGGTTATTTTATTTTATCCTGGGTTTTTTTCACACTGCCAAAAAAGATTTTTGTTATTGTTAACAATGAAATGTGTTGTAATTAATTGACATTTTCTGTTATTCTGCACTATGAAGAGAAGAAGTAGTGTTTGTATATAGAGAATCAAATAAGGTAGTGATTCAAACAGGTTGACTTTAACTCCCATTGTTAGACTTCTCATTTGAAACGGACTGGTCCCCTGTATGTTATAGTAAAAGTCCTTATATTTACACTAGTTACATGTAGTACACTGTGTCATTGTATTCAGTTTTTCTAATTGGTTTAAGTAAACTAGTCATTTAGGTTTTTTGTTGATATTAAATCATATTTTATAAACATTCCTTTGATGATTAGTTTTCGAGGAGTGTTTTTCACAGAAAATTCCATATGCCACAGGACTGATTTTTTGTAGGTTTCTTAAGTCAAACTACCACCAACAAAAGTGTTCCTAAATCTTTCAGATCATGCAATACTTACAGGCATAAGAAATTCAAATAAACAAGTTTTACTGAGCTAAAAATAGTTACACTTGAAATGCAAATTAGGTTGTTTGTATTTCAATGACAGGGGCAATTACAGAAATTTCAGTATAGAGGGGCATACACAATTATTTTAATGCCCCGTTTATGGGCATTATGTTTTTCGGTCTGTGTGTCCGTCCGTCCGTCCGTCTGTCTCGTTTCAGGTTAAAGTTTTTGGTCAAGGTAGTTTTTGATGAAGTTGAAGTCCAATCAACTTGAAACTTAGTACACATGTTCCCTATGATATGATCTTTCTCATGTGTACAAGTTTTTTTAATTTGGAATCTTTCTGTGTTACTTTCAGGACTGTCTTTCTTCCCTTTACTGTATTTGGAATGTGGATCACATCACATCTGAAAGCTTTCACATGACTTTAACTTCATTTTCAGTCAAGTTTAGTTTATATAAAGATTAATTCTGTTTCACAATATATATGATAGGCCTACAATATTTACCATTTAAACATTGCTTAAAGTGAGTATACATTGTTTTGAAAGGTCACATGACCTTAACCTAATTTTCATAATAAAGAGTATGAGAAGTTTTGACTGAATGTGTAAAAAAGGTTACAAAAAAACACTTAGAGAAGAAAGAAACCTAAAATGAAATGTGTGTAAGAAAACAAACAATGGTTTATTTAAAATAGTGGAAGTTTTTTTTTTTAAATACATATATAAATATCACATAGGATAGATGTACATATCAAGTCGATTACCATTTTTAGCTCACCTGACCTGAAAGGTCAAGTGAGCTTTTCTCATCACTTTGCGTCCGTCGTCCGTCGTCCTGCGTCCGTCGTCCGTCGTCCGTAAACTTTTACAAAAATCTTCTCCTCTGAAACTACTGGACCAAATTTAACCAAACTTGGCCACAATCATCATTGGGGTATCTAGTTTTAAAAATGTGTGGCGTGACCTGGTCAACCAACCAAGATGGCCGCCACGGCTAAAAATAGAACATAGGGGTAAAATGCAGTTTTTAGCTTATAACTCAAAAACCAAAGCATTAAGAGCAAATCTGACATGGGGTAAAATTGTTCATCAGGTCAAGATCTATCTGCCCTGAAATTTTCCGATGAATTGGACAACCCGTTATTGGGTTGCTGCCCCTGAATTGGTAATTTTAAGGAAATTTTGCTGTTTTTGGTTATTATCTTGAATATTATTATAGATAGAGATAAACTGTAAACAGCAATAATGTTCAGCAAAGTAAGATTAACAAATAAGTCAACATGACTGAAATGGTCAGTTGACCCCTTTAGGAGTTATTGCCCTTTATAGTCAATTTTTAACCATTTTTCGTAAATCTTAGTTATCTTTTACAAAAATCTTCTCCTCTGAAACAACTGGGCCAAACTAAACCAAACTTGGCTACAATCATCATTGGGGTATCTAGTTTAAAAAATGTGTGGCGTGACCCGGCCAACCAACCAAGATGGCGGCCACAGCTAAAAATAAAACATAGGGGTAAAATGCAGTTTTTGGCTTATAACTCAAAAACCAAAGCATTTAGAGCAAATCTGACATGAAGTAAAATTGTTTATCAGGTCAAGATCTATCTGCCCTGAAATTTTCAGATGAATCAAACAACCTGTTGTTGGGTTGCTGCCCCTGAATTGGTAATTTTAAGGAAATTTTGCTGTTTTTGGTTATTATCTTGAATATTATTATAGATAGAGATAAACTGTAAACAGCAATAATGTTCAGCAAAGTAAGATTAACAAATAAGTCAACATGACTGAAATGGTCAGTTGACCCCTTTAGGAGTTATTGCCCTTTATAGTCAAATTTTAACAATTTTTCGTAAATCTTAGTAATCTTTTACAAAAATCTTCTCCTCTGAAACTACGTGGCCAAATTAAACCAAACTTGGCCACAATCATCATTTGGTTATCTAGTTTTAAAAATGTGTGGCGTGACCTGGTCAACCAACCAAGATGGCCGCCACGGCTAAAAATAGAACATAGGGGTAAAATTCAGTTTTTGGCTTTTAACTCAAAAACCAAAGCATTTAAAGCAAATCTGACATGAAGTAAAATTGTTTATCAGGTCAAGATCTATCTGCCCTGAAATTTTCAGATGAATCGGACAACCCGTTATTGGGTTGCTGCCTTTGAATTGGTAATTTTAAGGTAATTTTGCTGTTTTTGGTTATTATCTTGAATATTATTATAGATAGAGATAAACTGTAAAAAACAATAAATGTCGGCAAAGTAAGATCTACAAATAAGTCAACATGACCGAAATTGTCAGTTGACCCCTTTAGGAGTTATTGCCCTTTATAGTCAATTTTTAACCATTTTTTCGTAAATCTTAGTAATCTTTTACAAAAATCTTCTCCTCTGAAACTACTGGGCCAAGTTAATTATAGATAGAGATAATTGTAAGCAGGAAAAATGTTCAGTAAATTAAGATGTACAAACACATCACCATCACTAAAACACAATTTTGTCATGAATCCATCTGCGTCCTTTATTTAATATTCACATAGACCAAGGTGAGCGACACAGGCTCTTTAGAGCCTCTAGTTGTGGGTTGTGACATTTTGTTGAAAACTTTACATTGAAGGACACAAATAGTGTGCTTTTCTACGTGACACTTGTTACTTTAGATTTATCTTATACGTTGATGACCATCTAAATTTGTGGACAAATTTTTTATGTATGTAATAATATCATTCCGTGGTGGTCAGCATTTACTGACAATTTCCACAACCGCAATATTCTTTAAATGTTAGCACTCAATCAACTGACTCAGCTACAGAATTGCGACTTAATTTACCCCAGTTGCAGTTTTGTGTGATCAACTCCTCCTTCAGTTTTCAACCCAGATCCCTGAAACTTCACAGAAAGATTCCATACATGTTGAAGTTGAGGACCTACTTTTATGGAATTGTTTGAGGAATTTTTCCAAACTTGGGAACTTTTTCAGCAAAGTTACAAAAGACGGTACCAATTTTGTGAATTCAGCTTCTGTACATTGATCAACCTAGATCCCTGAAACTTCACAGAAAGATTCCATATGTGCATCGGCTATTATTTATTTTTTTTTTTTTTTATCATCCCCCAATTTTTCCTGACTTAGGATCTCAGTTATTTCCACAGCAGTATTTTCAAAAGATGGTAACAATTTTCATTTTTAAAATCCAAGTCCTTGAAACTTCACAGAAACTTAACAAGCTTTTGAAGTTGTGCATTTTCCATTATGAAGTTGTTTCAAGATTGCTTCCCAATTCTATATTTTTAATTTTCATATATTAAAATGTTCAGTATTGACCATTCTTCGTTGTTCTAGAAATATTCTGCACAACCTAACCATTTGAGTCTTTGATCCATTTTAATGTCGACTTTATGAATGAATTCTCTATTAGTGTAATAACAGGGTAACATAACATTTAGATTGAGGTCATGATGTGTATATACATTTTCATTCACTTAATAATTAACAGTGTCCAGAAATTTGTGCATCAGAATTTGAAAAATAGTTGTCATATTTTTTTTATCTATAGTTAAGTGATAATTACACCAAAACAGTACAGTTTCATTTGTAAAGAATTTCTTTCTTTGTTATGATAAAATTATAAGAAATTTATGTTTAGACTTTGTTTTCAGTGAGATGGTCCCCTAGTACTATTTAGTCGTATAACATGCTTTAAGTGTGAATGTTGTTCTCTGTAAAATGAAATTTAATTTTTCAATGCACTTTTATCTAGCTTGTTAAAACTGATCCTTCGATGCAGACATTCACTGTAGCCTATTTCATAGGAGGCACATCAACACGTCTAACATTGTTTTCCTATTCTCAATCTACTTATAAGATTCCCCCGTAAGTGTTCACTGTAATTATTCATGTCAGTCATCTTTATTTATTGACATATTGTGTAGCTTTAGTTATTTATGGATCTGTGTATTGTATTTTTTCCTTATTTAATCTGTAATAAAATGAAAAACATAATTAGTTAGTTGTTCTTGTATGATATAACTTCATGATCACATAACTACTGACAATAATTTGTCTCAAAAGGAGAAGATATGGTAAGGCCACTTTTTTGGCCTATTGAATTCGAAAATAAAAAATTATTACAAATCAGCGAAATAACAGGCTGTAAATGTTCATCCAAACATTAGACTATCAATCATCAGTATTTATATTTTCATATTTTGTCTTACATATTTACAGTAGGGCTACAAAGTCCGGGAATTTTGTGATAAAAAAAATGCAAACTGCCAAAATAGCCTCATTTTGAGATCTTGTCATTTGATATTAAGATATGAACATCAGCTTTACCCAAAAAAATATTTTGCAACAAGATGTAATTTGCATTGATTCAAATGTGTGTAAAATATATTTTTTGGGATAAAGCTGTTGCTATTTTGAAAGAAAACTATTTAGGTCTAAAATGTCAATTTCATCACAAAGACAATATTCCTGACTGATAATATATATGGATAATTCATGACATCACAAATAACCTTTCTGAACTAAAGTGTCCAGATTATTTCAGCCCATTCATTTATCCATTAGATTAACATAATTTTGAAAGGCATAACAAGATTTAACTTTTTTTGCGATTTCAGTGGCTCTTATCATACCTCCTTTGTATGACTTTGTCTTATATGTTAGGCAAATTTTTGGCTGTGTCAGGCTTTGGCATGGTGTCTTACCAGATGTCTTTACATTAATTATCCAAATATATGATCAGTCAGGAATATTGTCTTTTAGACCACCTATTCTTAGAGACTTTCTTTCCAAATGTTACTATCTGGGAATTTCTATATGTGTGTTGGATAAAATAATAATACAGGTGTAACACAGCTGTTGCATTATCTGTAAATATAGTTATTGATTGATGGGTAGTTAACATCCAGCTGCAAATATAACTTTGCAGCGTCACTGATGAGTCTTTTGTAGATGAAATGCATGTCTGGCATACAAAATTTAAATCCTGGTATCTATGATGAGTTTATTTGCATATTCAGGACTATGAAACTGACTTGTTCAATTTGATTATAAATGTGATTGGACGAAGTTGCCTTATTCAGACACGTTTTTATCTGATTATAAGCTAACCAATCAGATTTTACTCCTTAAGGCCAAAATCTCATCAGAAGTCACTGTCTTCTTGTCTTTGTGAAACAAAATGAATTGTTTCGTGGTCATGTCTTTGTTTCTCTGTAATTGAGTAATTATTGCCCTTTGAAATCAACAATACAGCAATGTTCTTCAACCATTGTCTCATTGTTATCAGACCATTGCCTCCTTGTGATCAAACTATTGCCTCATTGTGATCAAACCATTGCCTCGTTGTGATCAAACCATGGTTTCATTGTGATCAAACCATTGTCTCGTGATCAAACTATTGTCTCATTGTGATCAAACCATTGACTGGTTGTAATCAAACCATTGTCTCATTGTGATCAAACCATTGTCCCTTTTTGATCAAACAATTGTCTCATAGTGATCCAACGATTGTCTCATAGTGATCAAACCATTGTTTCATTATAATCAAACCATTGCCTCGTTGTAATCAAACTAGTGTCTCCTTGTGATCAAACCATTGTCCCATTGTGATCAAACCATTGTTTCATTATAGTCAAACCATCGCCTCGTTGTAATCAAAATAGTGTCTCCTTGTGATCAAACCATTGTCCCATTGTGATCAAACCATTGTCTCATAGTGATCCAACGATTGTTTCATTGTGATCAAACCATGGTCTCATTGTGATCCAACGATTGTTTCATTGTGATCAAACCATTGTTTCATTATAGTCAAACCATTGCCTCGTTGTAATCAAACCAGTGTATCCTTGTGATCAAACCATTGTCCCATTGTGATCAAACCACGATCTCATAGTGATCCAACGATTGTTTCATTGTGATCAAACCATGGTCTCGTTGTGATCAAATCATTGCCTCGTTGTAATCAAACCAGTGTCTCCTTGTGATCAAACCATTGTCTCATTGTGATCAAACCATTGTTTCGTTGTGTTCAAACCATTGTCTATTTGTGATCAAACCATTGCTCCGTTGTGTTCAAACCATTGTCTATTCGTGATCAAACCATTATCTCATTATAATCAAACCATTTTCTCTGATCAAACCATTGTCTCATTGTGATCAAACCATTGTTTCCTTGAGATCAAACCATTGTCTCCTTGTGATCAAACCATTGTAGCATTGTGACCAACCATTGTTTCGTTGTGTTCAAACTATTGCCTCCTTGTGATCAAACTATCATCTCAATTATGATCAAACCAGAGGCAGTCAGTGCCTCCCTTATGAAAATTTCTGGATCCGCCACTGCAAACCATTGTCTCCTTGGTTGATCAAACCATCGTCTCATTGTGAGTCAACCATTGTCTCACTGTGATCCAACCATTGTCTCATTGTGATCTAACCATTGTCTCATTATGATCCAACAATTTTCTTAGTGTGACCAACCCTTGTCTCCTTGTGATCAAACCAAGGTATCATTGTGATTTAACGATTATCTTCATGTGGTCATTCTGTAATGTCCCTGTGAAGTAAAAGACTTAAATATGTTCCTCTGATTATTAAGTAAATCATTGTCTCTGAAGGCAATTTTCTGTCTTTTGTGACCAATCTGATGCCTGAGATCAGTGTTTCACTCTGATGAAGTTTTAGTAATCGTCATGTACGAACAGTTTCGTTTATCGAATCATCGTCTCACTCCGATCTACAATTCTCCTCTTTGGTCAGTCTGATGAAATCACAAGATTAGTTGCCCTTTCAACAATCCACTGTCATCATGTAGATCAGATTAAACAGAACTGGTTTGAATGCAACCAAAACGTTATATATTTAAATGATCAAATAAATGTCTTTATTATATACTTAGTAGTAAATACAGATAAATTGTACGTGTAATAAAATCATTGGCAAGCGTGCTGTATCAGCCACCCGTGATGATATCGATACGTCATCGATTGCAGTCACGGTTGCAAAGGCTTTATCAAACCCCTTCTCTGTATGACGTCATGTCAAACCTATAATCTGTATGACGTCATTTCAAACCTTCTTATCTGTGTGACGTCATGTCACATAAAAAACATCTACATGAGGTATATGTATATAATAAAGTGTATATGATATGGCTTTTTCAATATCACACACCGTATCAACCCTCAACCAATATAATCCCTCGAGCAGAGCTCTTGGGATTATATTGGTGTCTCAGGTTGATACGGATGTGATATTGAAAAAGCCATATGATATTCACTATTTCTATGATCTTTCATCGTTCACAGTGATCATATCAATATCTCTTTGATCAAACCATTATTCTTTGTAAAACACCAATATCTTTATGCTTGATTGGATGTTGATTGCTGTACGTCCAGTGGAAAATATTTCATGCATGTTCAGGACGAAAACAAATTAACAAAAAATACAGTTGGTAAGTCCTGCAATAGGGGTCGACCGGGATGAAGGGCAGGAAACTAGAAATGTCACTGGGAAATGAGGGTTAATTGGATAGGGACAGATATTTAGCCTTGTAACATGCCACCTGCTGAACCCTCACGGAGATGTTGCAAGGGTTTCTTTAACGCACAAAAAGCGGGGAACTCTCTAAACGAGGCATCGGATTTTACGTCCCATTCTGACCTGACTTGGCTGTGAATTCATACATTCTGCACATCCAAACGGACGCACCACTTTGGCAAAGGGTTTCCTGTCGCTTTGAAAGAAAAACCAAGGGATTACCATAATTTTATACCCAAGTCAACCCTTGCATTGGGTTTATTGTTTCTATGAATCTAATCATTGTCTTTTTATCAAACCATTATCTTTATGCCTTTATGCGTTCAAGCTATAATTTACTTTTAGCTAAACTGTCTCCATCTGATCTAGTTTTTTTTTCTGTAACCAATTAAGTCACTGTCGTCTCCCTGTGATTGTTTTCATTCTACAAATCATTTCCTCTCTATGACCAACCCATCATCTCTCTGTCAACATGTGTTATAAGTCCTCATCACACTAGACACATCATTGTATCTTTAACTCCCTAATAAAACCAGTATCTTCCTATCTGCCATCTCAGTGTGCTCAAATTATTTTCTCACAGTTAATTCTTCTGTCTCATTTTTATTTATACCACATTGATACACTTAACATCTTACCTTGTTTTGGGTGAATTTACCAACTCTGATGCAAACCCTCGTTTTACTATCTATTCTAAAATTAGTTTTCTTTATATGGATTTAAGAATTGAATGCATGATTTATCATTGTTTCCATGTGATAAAGTCCTTGTCTCCATTTACACAAGTTATTGATACAAAAATAAGGAGATGTGGTATGGTTCCCACATAAGACAACTTTCCACCAGAGACCAAATGACTAAAGTTCAACGGGTGAGAGGTACAAAACTGCAACCTAGCCTGACTATGGAATCATTTAATCATACAACAACCTTAGTCGTCTGTTGGAAATATTGTCATTTTCATTACATTTATGTGAATTAGGCGTACAGTATGCTTAAAGAGACGGGGCAAATTTCTCATGACATTACTTCCCCTTACCCTTACACTAAAATTCCTCATGTGTAGCAGCTTCATGTGTGTACTTCGAGGCTTGCATGGGCATCATTATGTGATATGTTTTTTTTAACTAAGTCAAATTATAAATGCTTATATGTCTTATGTCATATCTTTATGCTTTGGTAATCAGAGAATTTTGTGTTGAAGGCAGATGTTTAGATTCAGTTTGATTTAAATAGGTATAACTGAGATCTCAATTTTGTCAGATTCTTGCAAATATGAGTACTTCAATCTAAAATCAGTTGGAAAGACAATCCGAACCTAAACAAAACTTTTATTGTTGTAAAAGTAAATATTAGTATTGTCTACCAGATTTAAACTAGTTCATTTAAGTTTCTGGTGTATTCATA
This sequence comes from Mytilus californianus, assembly GCF_021869535.1. Taxonomy (NCBI): domain Eukaryota; kingdom Metazoa; phylum Mollusca; class Bivalvia; order Mytilida; family Mytilidae; genus Mytilus; species Mytilus californianus. Next base: position 119,962,980 of record NW_026262701.1, read on the forward strand.
TATCAGTCATTTCAAAAAAATGTACATTTTTCGGTTATTGTCTATTATCCGTTTAATATGCTTGTTTTTCATCATTTTTCTTTTTAACATTATACGTTACACATATTGCAAGATAGTAAGTGCAAATATTAGTGTGCAGAAATTTTATTCATTTTTTTGTAAATGTTGAAGTATGAAAAATTGCCAATTTCCATGTGTTCATATTTGATATCTTACTTTTTCATTCAAATAATCTGTAATTAAAATAGCTTTTACATGGTCAACAGGATGATTTTTTTATTCAGTAACATCATAACTTTAAGAAAAATAACTTTCCATGGTTAAAATTAAGAACACAAATATTCCTCAGTAACTAGAATGCCTGTTCGTGAATATTTGTCCTTCCTGTTACTATTTACTTGTTTACGGAAAAAAAATAGTTTCTCCCTTCAAAAACGGAAGTCTTTTAGTGTGACGTCATAGACGTTGATCCAGGACATAATGGCAGCGTGAAGATTTAAAAGGGAAAACGTTTGGCTATCAAATTCAAAAGATCGGTAAGTACTGATTTATGCGTACCTTTTTATTATGTCTTTAATGTTACCTATTATTTTATAGTTTTTAATTGCACTATACTAATAAAACGTATGTTACCGTAACGTATGCATGGGCCGGAAGTATAAAAACACTGCATCAGTTATGAGGGAGCGACTATTTTTATAAAAAATTCGGGTTATGCTATAATTTTTCCATCCTGTTACTGTCCTTCCTGTTACCAAGAAAATAGTAACAGGAAGGACAAAAATGGTAACAGGATGGACAAAAAAGTTAAAAGATAAACATTCTTTGTGAAAAAAAGTCAAAATGCTGTTTGAATGATCCTCAATAAATTTTTTACAGTTAACACTTTAGATTTTTATAAATATACGGTACATTATTTTATGGTATATATGTTCATATCGAAATATTGTTTTGACCAAATATGTGTTACCTTGATTGGTAACAGGACGGACAAAACGGGTAACAGGATAGACATTTATATATGATAATGCAAAGGAAAATAAAACGATGACTTGCGATTTAAACTTGTAAAATTCATTCGATCTGGCAATATTTAACTCCATTGATGTCTTATTATCATTTTCAACTATAAATGAAAGTTCAGTCGCCGATATTACCGTACAACCATTAAGCGTGTCATATTAAATTTGCATTGGTTTTTTTTCAATAATCTTTTGTTATAGCTTCATCGTTTGTAATAAAGACTTAGATGTTTATTCTAGTATATGAACCTAAATTGTTTTATATTTATTCTCTATTAATGGTTTTTGTTCTGCTTGGTAACTTCTTTATTTTTAACCTCAGATTTAACCAATATTGCTTCAGTGTGCTATTTTGTAATAACAATATTTTGCTTATAAAATATAATAACCAATTTTGTATTTCTTTCTTGCAGTCATGGTACTATCTCAGGCCGAGAAACAGCGTCGTTACAGGCTTAAAAGAGATACTGACCCTTCTAGACGTGAACAATATTTAAGAAATGAAAGAGAAAGATACAAGATGCTGAAGGATGTAGGGAAGAAAAAAAATAGAGATGAAATGACTAAACGAGAACTTCGTTCCAAGAGAAAATATTGGAAAAATTACAAAAGGGATCTACGAAAGAGACAAACCAATATGAAGAATATTTTAACACCCCCTGGATCCCCTCTTACTAACGATGAACAAGCCGTTCAAGAAGAGGGCGTACCAGTTGCCTTACAGGAAAATGCTCCAGGACCGTCGAGACAGAATATTGCAAGCAAGAGGAAAAGAAAAAGAGAAAAAGCTAAAGTTTACAGAACAAACAAATTACTGATAAGAAAACTTGAAGAGTCAAACAGAAGAGTGCAAATGTACAGAATGAGGTTAAAGAGAGAAAAAAATAAGATGAATTTGATAGAAAATAAAAAATTAGAAACACCACGAAGCAGGACAAAACGGCTGTTTAAACATGCATCAAGGAACTTCAAGTCTGTTCGAAAAACTTTAGACTTTCATCATGTTCTAATTAATGAAATGCAAAACAGCTGTGAGAAAAATAGATCAATGAAGAAGTCAATCTTGGAAATTCTCAGGGGCAAGTTATTCCGAAAGTATAAACTGACGAAGTTTGCCCATAGCCAAATTCAGGTGACAAACCAAAGTAAAAGGAAAAGAAAGTCAAAACAAACAATATCAGCCAACCTTAGAGGAACAGTAAAGGCCTTTTTCGAGAGAGATGACAATTCCAGAATTACCACTGATAAAAAGAAGACAAAAACTGTGAACAAAATGAAAAAACAAATTAGATTCCTGAACGACACACTTTCGAATCTTTTTGTCAAATTTAAAGCAGAAAACAATGATAAGATAGGCTTTATAACTTTCTGGAAACTAAAACCTTACTGGATTAGAAAAGCAACAGAAAAAGAAAGAGAAACTTGCCTTTGTAAATGTTGCGAAAACGTAGGATTGATTGCAGATTGTCTTAAGAAAGCAAAAATTGTTGAGACTGCAAACTTAGAAAGTTTAGTAAAAGAAACAGTATGTTCCATGGATAATCTTGATTGTATGTATGGTAATTGTCTAGACTGTAAGCAATCGACTGTCAAACTAACAGTAGAGGACAATAATGTTGAAGTAACCTGGTCTCAATGGCAAACTAAAAAGATCAAAAAGACCTTCAAAGGTGGGGACGAAAAAGAATTGAGCGTCACGGTGAAGGAAAAAGAAAGTGCTTCTATCGAAAAGGCAACAGAAAAACTTCATGAGTTATTAAGACCCTCGTACAGTCGCCATCTGTTCAATATCAAAAATCAGTATAAACATTACAAAACTCTCAAAGAAACTTTAAGTCAAACTGAATGTCTGATTCATGTAGACTTCTCAGAAAACTACTCTTGCAAGATGTCAAAGGAAATTCAGTCGATGCATTTTGGAGCATCATTACCACAAATTTCCCTTCATACTGGTTACTATGTTACAAAAGATATGGATACTATCCGTTCATTTTGTGGAGTGTCAGATTCCCTCAGACATGACCCTCAAAGTATATGGGCATACATGCTACCTATGTTGAATGAAATCAAAGATCTGTATCCATTTGTAGAGTACTTGCATTTTTACAGCGATGGACCTACAAGTCAGTACAGATCGACAGAAAATTAATTTCTATCTTCTTTCAACCATGCCATTTGAGCTTGGGTTCACTGGTGCTTGCTGGAACTTCCACGAAGCAGGACATGGGAAGGGAATACCAGATGGCATAGGGGGATCTATTAAACGATCAGCAGATAGACAAGTTAGCTTTGGAGCAGATATATTGACAGCAGATGCATTTATCAAGACGATTGAGACTGGTACTAAAATCAAGCTTTACGAAGTTAAGGAGCCTGACGTTTTAGAAGTAGACAAAAGAATTCCTATACCATTGAAAACTATTCCAGGTACGATGAAAATACACCAAATCTTCACCGAATCAGAGAGAAAGCTAAGGTATAGAGGCATAAGCTGCATTGATGTTCATTGCTCTGACCATCTTTGTGATTCGTTTGAATTTTCTGCATGTGGAGGTACAGATCAAGCAAAGTTGATTAACAAATCTGAACCACTGGTATCTACATCAACACCTTCTAAAGATATAAATTTGGAAATCAAGAATTCTTATAAAAAAGATGTTATATTACAGAGAAAAATGGAAGAGGACAAAACCTGTCAAAACAGGAATTCAAGTCTTTTGCAAACATTGCAACAATGTGGATCTTTTGAACATTTGCAAATTACTTGTTTGGAATCTATTACAGAAACTTTGCATGGAAAAGATCGGTTTGTTCAAAAAGATAACTTTGCTATTGACAATAGATCCATGAAACTATTCCCAGATGACGTCTGCACCGACAAAACTCTATTTCCAGTACAGGTCAGAGCTGATGGAAACTGCCTTCCAGCATGCGGAAGTGTTTTTGTTTTTGGAAACGATTCTTATGCCGATGAAATCCGAGCTCATATCATAAAAGAATTATCTCTAAACAAAAAGTTTTATCTGGATAAAAACTACTTGTCAAATGCTTTTGGGACCGATGACCAGAATAAAAACATCTTAAAAAGTTTCGCAATGTACTCTGATGAATACACCCATGGCGTTGTATTGACGGAAAGATCAATTGAAGATATATATGAGAGAGAAATAATGCAGATAAGAAATTCCAAAACATACATGGGCATATGGCAGATTTTTGCTCTGGCAAGTGTTATTAGAAGGCCAATAGTGTCAGTGTATCCCCAAAAAGGGAATCCTAACGTACGGAAAGATCTTTATCGGAGAATAGAGCCAATGGAAAAAGATTCCGATAAACCGTTGTATATTATGTGGACATCAACTCGCCTCGATATGAACAATAACTACTGGGTTCCAAACCACTTTGTGCCCTTATTGGAAAAAAACGAGCCTGTTGAAATCATCCCTGACGCTAAAAATTGTCTTCACAAGTACGTCATTGTAGACTATGAAAGCACACCATATCCAGGGTATGTGGAAGACGTAGATTCTTCAGATGTATACGTGGTATGCATGCAAAGACTTGAAAGAGATATAAAGAAGAATGTCTTTTATTGGCCAAAAGCTGTAAAAGACAAGTGCTGGTACAACTACTCAAGAATATTGGCCATTATTCCAAAGCCAAAGAAAATCAAAGGGTCTTCCAGTAATTATGAAGTGGATCCGGAAATATGGACAAAAACCTTGTCAAGACTACAATATTAATCATTGACAATCGAAAATGTTCTTCATGACTTTTTGTTCAAATCTTGTGTTGTGTTCTTTTAAGAAGTTTTACTTTAAAGTTTGAAAATTAGTTTTGGTTTTTACTCCTATAATGTATACTTTCTCTACGATTGTATGACGGAAGGTCGGATTGGTAATTGGTAAGCGTCCATTTACATTTAAATGCATATTCAGGGTGAGATTTACATAACGAGATAAAGACCAACATACTGAGCAAAATCGTAAAAGCACTGAACTCACAAAATGACATGTCACTTTATCTTTACCCATTTTTATGACTTCGGGCCAACCAGGTATTGGTCTTACTTCAGGGTAAGCGACGAAACAGGGAATACAATTTATTCAGTTTTTGTTATTTGTCTGGTTTTGTATCCCTGGGAAATCCCCAAAAGTTGTTTTTTTATTGATTTGTGTGACCAGAAGTTTTTTGTCTTTACTGTTACTTCCTTGTCTTTCCTGTTACTGCCATTGTTCGTTCCTGTTACCTTCAAAAATGTGTAAAATAATTTTTACTATGAACAAAACTGATCATTTGGCTAAGTTTGTATTTAATACTATTAAAAAGGGACAAACTAGTCGATTTGTGCTGCCCAGTTTACCAAACTTTTTTTTTAAGAGCTTTTAGAAAATAAAAAAAATGATGATTTTTCTGAACGTACCGACTATCTGCAGATTTTTTTTTTGGTAATCTTCATAAAGGATAAATGTTAATGGGATGTCAAATGTACACTGTTATATAAGTACGATACATACTTTGATTAGATATATTCTTTTTAAATATCATGTTTTCTGACATTTGAAAAAAGTAACAGGATGGACAAAATCGGACACCATCTGGCACAATATTTAAAAAAAAATCATTTTCAGGTGTCGATAAGATTGCATATTTTGGGAATATGTTCGAAAAGCAATGTGTTTTTAGTTCTTTAAATATAATTTGTATTCAAACCACTTTACTTTTTTAAAAGTTCCAATTCGGAATTGTACTTTATTTTGAAATGACTGATATACAATATTATATGACAATATTACAATATTTTATTGGCACAAACGCATTACAATAAATGGTAATGACCGAATGGATAATCATGGCAGTAAAATAAAAACAATTATGTGAATATAAAATACATGTATAATGAAAATCTATTGCAATAGATTACTTCTCGCATTTAAACAATTTGTTACGAAACAGGAAGATAGTTTTAGTGCCGTGTAAGATTTATTATTAAGTATAAGCTTATATAAAGATAATTTCTCGATTCTTCAATAATCTAAGTTTCATAAACCTATTTCATGTTAATTATATATGACACTTAATATTTTTATTATATATGCTTTGCATTTGGATTTATCAAGAAGTTAAATCCATGTTTATAAACGTTATATACAAGGTAAAACAATGCCTTTATTTTTGTTTACTGTCCGTGAAAGTTTTCTTTTGAATTGAAATAATTTAAACACATTGACATACAGAAAAATATCATCATTTTAATTACCTCAATTTAAGGTAAGTATTATTGGCGTGTTCTACGATATAGAAAACGTTTTGTTTGGTTTGTTCGTTTTTTGTTTCGTTTTGTTGTTGTTTACTTTTTCTTCTGCTATTTGTTTTGCCATGATTTCTTATGCACCAAACTCCAAGCCGGGTTAGTAGAAGACCTAGGTATTACATAGTGCTGAGATCAATAGAAGACACGTATATTTGGTAGAGCTGAGGTCAGTGGAAGACACGTGTATTATATATAGTGCTGATGTCAGTAGAATACATCGTTTTACATAGTGCTGTGATCAGTAGAAGACACGTGTATTTGATAGAGCTGAGATCAGTAGATCAGTAGAAGACACGTGTTTTTGATAGAGCTGAGGTCAGTAGAATACAACGTTATCACACTGTGCTGGGGTCAGTGGAAGACACGTATATTATTTAGTGCTGAAATGCTCAGAATTAGTAATGATGCCATTAACATGTTCTGGAAGCATGTAACATTAGTAATGATGCCATTGACATATTTTGTAAAGCATGTACAATTAGTAATTATGCCATTGACATGTTTTATTAAAGGGTGTAGATTTAGTAATCTTGACATTGACATGTTCAGTAATTTTTTGTAGAATTAGTAATGATGCCATACATGTTCTGTAAAGCATGTAAATATAGTAATGCTGCTAATGACATGTTCTGTAAAGCATGTATAATTAGTAATGATGGCATCGACATGTTTTTCAAGGCATGTAGAATTAGGAAGGATGCTTTTGATATGTTATGTAAAGCATGTAGAATTAGTTATGCTGCCATTGACATTTTCTGTAAAGCACGTAGAATTAGAAATGATGCCATTGACATGTTTTGTAAAGCATGTAGGATTAGTAATTATGTCATTGACATGTTTTGTAAAGCACGTACAATTAGTAATTATGCCATTGGCATGTTTTGTAAAGCACGTAGAGTATATAAGTAGAGACATATAATACAATATGTCTCTGGTGTAAGTAATATTGCTTTTGACATACGTTTATTCCTTTTACAGCATGGGAAACTGTGCACAGGCATGTGGAAAACGTACGTATACATTACACATATACAAATACATACATTTTTAAGTTGATATTTTGGTTCGACAAACATTCTTCTATCAAAGTATAATAATTGCTAAGTGAATATATAAGGAACTCTTTTTATAGAATATATCTTGGCTGTACAGAACTTCAGAGTCTAAATCTTTCATCTGCCAATTGTTCCATCAAATAACAACTCCGAATGCTGTCTGATCATTAGGACTTTTCCACTTGATATTCCAGACGGGATATGCTTGAAGAAACGTCCGAAAATAAAACGAACAATGCCAAGGATCGGGACACTGAGGCCTGCTGTGCAACCATCGAATGACAGACGGGTTGGTTGGAGAGAAAATTTAGTTGACGAAGACAAACGACTAGAATCAAAGCTTCGACAAGGAAGCGCAAAGGTAATACTATAATGGTGCGACAATTATTAAAAAATCGCATAAATATATATAAATAACTACACGAATTATTTGTGGTTGCGTCATATAAGATTTTCATTCGCTATTCGCAGGCATTTTATTAACTAAAATGTTCACATATCTTCAGTAATTGAAGGAGGTTATGTCTCGTTTGCATTTACATGTAAACCATTATTTCCAGTTTAATACAGATGATGAACTCCCACACATGGATAATGTGGACGGCCATAGAAAGCGGAAGAAAAGACGAAAAAAGAAAGGTAAATTGGAACTGAACGCCATGAAAAATAAGAATTAAAAATTAATAAGTTCCTTAAGATATGTATCCAATTTGTAAGAAAATTTAGACCAAAAGATAAATACATGTATTTGAAATAAAATAGAATGAACAAAACGCAGACAGTCATATATATGCTCCTATATTTTTCAGTTTTCGAGTTTGCGTCCTTCAGATAACTTCTCACCTTGCTTTAAATTGATGAATACCGTGTCCTTAACGTTTACCATATATTTCTTTTTATAGCAGATTATTAGTTTCACACCTTTATTTTACAGACCTGGTTTCAGATGAAAATCGGCCATTTGAAATGAGGTCATCACAGGTAAGACATAACTGAAGAACAGTGGCTTTTTGGTCTGGTGCTGATTTCTGGGCTGTGTGATAACATATCGAAACAATATCAGTACAATTACGGTTCGGAAGCAAAGAAGATTGTTTAACCCAACTTAACTCTCGAGATTCAAACAGTGACTGCAATATGTTTACCTTTCTAGGTATTTTAGCCCTTTTCATCGTATTTGAGGAAAGTTGATGCAATCTACTGGAAGTAAAATATTAATGTTTCTGAATGATGCCCAACTGATTTTTTTAATCTGACCTTTCATCTTAAAATTGTATATACTAGCCATACTATTTACTGAAGACTATTATCTGTTGAAAATAATTTTGGTAAAATATTGCAGATTTTGAATGTTCTGTAAAATTTTGAATCGAAGAGCACTCTCAGCCAAAACGTATTCCTCTCACCTTAACCTCAGTAAATATTAATAAATTTTCGGATCAAAATCAGAGTTGTGTCATACTGACTAAAAGCAATTGTATAGGTATATTAAAGCTAAACATTTAAAGCATATAACACAGTAGTCTCAGAATTCAGTTTGAAGTGCAAAAATATAAATGTACAGTAACACATTTGATTTCCTTCACATGATATATATAAATACGTTCTTTCATATCACTATAGGATTCTAACGATTACAATAACAGACAGAATCAGAAACCAAGGATCGGTAAGTGATGATTGTGAAAAGTAACTATATTTGACTATAGTATTATATTATCCTATTAAACATATCTAGGTCCAGAGAGGAATCTAAGAGAAATAAGGTTGTTCTCAAATCACTGAGGACGCTGAAACGCCGGTATCGTATGTTTTACTGATTGTATTCAGGGGCGGATCCAGGATTTTGGAAAGGGGGGGCGTAGTATTATAGTTAAAAAAATTTTGGACCTTTTTTTGGCTAAAAAACATAAAATAAGTGTAAAATGCATTTTATAGTTAAAGTGTAGGGGTTGGACATTTTTGGTGCTGTATTCTTTCCATTAATTGTCTATTATAAAATGATTGGATGGATCCAAAGCTATGTACTAATTAATATATTTTATGTGGGATTTGTCAGTAAAAAATGGACATGAAAAATTCTCGTTTGTTGTCTGGTTAGTTAGCATAACCTCACAGATTTCTTGTTGTAAACAAGATATACGGCTATTCAATGAAATTTACAATACGACCGACACGAAGAAAGACAAACAAGCAATTGTTTATCCAAATGTTTGGTTGAAATGTTTCAACCAACAAGGGAAGTGAGGGGTTCCAAATCAACCAAAGGCTACGAATGAGTCGGAAATGACAATGAAGTTGTGAATGACGGTCGACACATGGAGACATATAGGCCACACCCAGCAGGCAGGTTGCAGTCGGGCCTTGAAAAAAGTATTCAGTATATCAGTTCGGCAAAACAGATGATTCCGGTCAGATATGGGATTCACATGCAACCCCCCAAAAATAAATTACGCCCGTTTTTTATTCATGTTCATTTAATGCTAAATTATTTTGTTGAAAATATTTTTTTCTAATTGCAAAAAAGTGGACAAGATTATTGTTTTCAATCCAGATACGGCCAGAATTTTTGTTTAAGGCAAAAATCAGGGTCAGAATTTTTTCTCTAAAATAAGACTGCCCCCTCAAATAGTCCGTACCTTAGACTTTAAATCTATATCTAGAGCTTACTGACGGGGGATCACTATTCAGCAATATTATTAATGGGCTGGGACGTGTGGGGTTAAACATGTTTTCGTAGGTAAATAATATTGCTGTGGAATATTTTTTTCTTCATGAGAGTGTAATAGAGTATTACTTTCTGTTGGGTGGAATTGTGAAATAGAAGTCAATACGTTCTTGCTCGATACTTTGTCGCTTTGAAGGCGTCATGCTTGTCATCCTCAGCCTAAGCAATGTGTTACTGTAATTTGAATTTCAAAATGACTGAGTGACGTTTTTTCGACGTACTGGTCAACTCCACCGTAGCGAATCACATGACTTTGACATAATCAATAATACATTACAGTAAATACGAGCGAAAAATATCTTTATAAGTAAAGAATTGTCGCATAAAAATTAAATACACTGGAAATGGCAAAGTTCGTGAAGTCTAGTCTGATTGATCATTTTACAAAAAAAAAAAAAAAAAATAAAAGTGCAGGCAAAGGGGGGCGTACGCCCTCTACGCCCCCCTCTGGATCCGCCACTGGTATTTCATATTGCAAGGCTTCCATATCTTGATGTATCACAGAAACTGTCACCGAAAATAAGGCGCATGTTAGATGACCCCTGTCAGACGGACATGCACACCTTACAATAATTTTAGACAACTAATATATAGTTGACCATCGGATTAGCCTGCTTTTATCTTGCATTCTGCCACATTCGTCGAAGCCAAGACAAAAACTAGCATATGAAGGGCCTCCAAGGATATGTCAAAATGGCTCTATGAAATATAACTTTTAAAAAGTAAGTCGGGTTTTATATCTCGCATGTTTAAAAAGGATAGTGATATCAAAATTTATTTTGTATATAAAATAAATAAAAAAAAAAAAAACACCAATCACTGAATTTTCTTTACTGTATCATATCTCCTTTAATCGGCTACAAATTACAGCAATTTCAAGGATACAAATTACAGTAATCTCAAGGATGCGAACTATTGTACAAAACCATAGCAGATTAAATAATTATTATAAGGGATATTGGGAGAATGTATGTTATAGTATTAATAGTATTAAAACATTTGACTTTTCTACCCTTTACACAAGTATTCCCCATTCCAAACTAAAAGACAAATTGAAAGAACTGGTCCTGGGTCTCTTTTCACAAAAAAATCTTATGACAAAAGTCGATCTTAAGTTATACAGATATGTTCATGACTTACGAGTATTTTTTCTCTTAAGATTTTTTGTGAAACGATACGCTGCTTTGTTTCATTAAAAAAGGAATGACCAACTTATATACAAATAGCTTGTCTTAGAGAGGGATAAATCGTACTTTGTAAAAGATCACTCTGATTCAAACAAACATTTCTCTGAAACTGACATTATCAAGATGCTTGATTTCTTTACAGACAACATATTTGCTACGTTTGGAGAACGTGTTTTTCAACGAACAATCGGCATTCCCATGGGAACCAAATGTGCCCCTCCTCTTGCCAACTTGTTCCTCTATTCATAAGAGGCTGACTTCATACAGGAGCGTCTTAGGACGAATGAAGCTAACAGTATCATTTAAACGTCACGTTCCGCTATATTTGGATGATATCCTCCCACTAAATAATTAAACTGAGTTTGGTGACTATGTTGAAAGCATCTATCCCACTGAACTGGAAATAAATGATACAACAGATACAGTTAAGTCTGCCTCATATCTTGACTTACATCTAGAAATTAGAATAAGGTCGGCTGAGAACAAAACTTTACGACAAAAGAGATGAGTTCAGCTTCCCCTTTGTAAACTTTCCATTTCTATGTAGCAAAATTCAAGCAGCGCCTGCATATGGTGTATATATCTCCCAGTTGATACGATATCATGATTTCCTTGATGGAGGGTTGCTGCTTACAAGAAAGCTATTAAGCCAAGAGTTCCAAGTTGTGAAGGTGAAATTATCCCTTCGAAAAATGACGAGTTGGTTAAACATTATGGAATATCTGTTTTACAGATGACGACGGATATGTTCCAATTGTAACCACAATCCCGTCCTCTTTCCCTCAAATGTAACATACCGATTTAGACTTATCACCGTGTTTTTACTTACATGAGCAACAGACTGGTGACATATATGGAGCAGGATCTGCGAACCCTTCCGGAGCACCTGAGATTAACTAGGTTTTTTGGGTGGGGTTTGTGCACAGTTTTTAGTTTTTCTATGTTTTTTGTACTGTTGCTTGTCTTTTTTGTCGTTTTTAGTTTTTTACCATGGCATTGTCAGTTTGTTTTCTACTTATAAGTTTGATTATCCCTTTGGTATCTTTTGCCTCTCTTTTATAATCATTTACTCTAATGCTCAAAACAGTTAATGTTTTTTTTTCTTCAGATATCTTGGGAAAAAGACACTCAATATCCCCCCATTACAATAAAGAAAAACATGTGACAAACTTGTTATTTCAACCAATGGGATCAGATGTAAGTAGTTTACTCATTTGTTCCCTAAAATAAAATATTCAATAGCACTACTGACTATAAGATTTAATTTAAAGATTTCATTAGCTGTTTATGTTTTCTTCTTTCCTGCGTCCAGTCTCCATTGATTACACAGAACAGTAATGTGAGATTTATGTTATACACTGCATTATAGTTAATGTTACAACTCAGACCTTCTCTCTTCTTGAAGGGAGAACTCGAGTGTTAAGGAGGACAGTGTGCTTTACTTGAAAAAAGATGGTTTTAGAGCCTATATAAACGTGCAACTTGAGACATACGCATGGCAAGTAAAAGTGTTGGGAAAGTATCTTCTAAGGAATATGTTTAACCCATTTTATACTTCTAGATCGATGATCAGAATGTCCATCATCGAAAAAGAAAGAGAAAAAAGAAACACAAACTGAAGGATAAAGCAGGTAATTTCAGTTGTTCATTTCTTGTCTGCTTTGATATTATTCTTTATACCCCAATGGTTGACTGAAGTATATAAACATATTTTCTTGGCTTCCACTATCCAGCAGTAAAACCCATGCTGAAAAGGACAGTTCGTTTGGCTAATCTGGATATATAAATCTGCAGCCACATGCATGCAGTTGTAATTGGGGCGATAAATTTAACGCCTCCAAAATCTCTTGTGTACAGGGAGAGTGCCACACACTAATCATTTAACAACTCATGCAGCACCTCTTTGAGGATGGCATGTCCTATGAAGGTGAGATTTCTGTCCTGTCAAATAAATCCTTTCCAGTGACAGGCTAAATTTCTTATATTTCTCTGCAATATGGAAATTCTATATTTCTCCACTTACGATTTCAATTTATGTCTGCATTCTACTTTCTATCGATACATTTTATAATTCAGTCTGAGTTCAGATTAATAGTTAAAGTTCAGAATGGTCTAAACTGAATAAAATTCGTTTCTTCCATTAAATAACTTTTTTCTTGTATTTAGGAGAAGATAGTCTGGTAATGGTAACTATGAAGCCGACTGGTCAGTTCCTTACAGACGATACCGTCATAGGAGACCCAGACCATGAACATTAATACCTCAACATGTACGGACGGATATAAATGTTGCAATTTTTTGTTAGATCTGTGATTTGTTACTATACTGCCTTTGCTAGAAAATCAAATTCTATAAATAAAAGATGTGGTTTAATTGTGTGATGACGATCCTTGAAAAAATGTTAAAATACATGTATATTAATAAAGTTACATTATAAAAAATAAACCGGGAAAAAAAAAGGGACACTATAAAATCACAAGTCGAAGAAAAAAACCAACAATACAAAAAAGAAAACGACAAAATCGGAAAGACAGACAACAGTTTACAAAACACTACATATAACTGAAGACCGAACAACACGAGCCCACATAAACATACCACGGCCGATCTAACATATCCGCACAAACGTTTTCTCTCTCAAAAAACGTGTACATAAACTGAACGAAAATACTCTCACCGAGTCATTTGAGGGTTGTATTTGAAAGCAAGACTAAGTCGGCGAAAAGGATTTTTTAGTTTGCGTGCAATCATGCATTCATATGTATGTCAGTTTGACCTACATAGTTTTCTATATCAAGGTCACTTTGTCCTCTGATACTGTAACACGAAGGAACTTCAATACCCGAATTAAAGGTGTACCTGAACAAGAATTGACTGAATGGTTTGTAATTATATGGCATATACCGACTTTGAATTAAGCTTTATGTCTTTGGTCAGAATCTGCAAAAACTTATCATTCCAAAATGGGCCGTGATTTACGATATTTGAATGCTGCCATACTTTTCATTTGGTTTAACTTAGCAACAAAAATCATGTATCTATCACAACAGGGTGTATGATTATTTTAGCAAAAGAACCCTGTCCTTGTTGCAAGTGCATAAAGATTAAATTTTTGGGTTAGCCTAGTCATGAAAGTAACATAGTCAATATAATACTTCCATGGTCTAGTGATATGTGTAATCAACTAAGGCAAGGATAATATATTGAGTTGACAGGTCAATCAGGAAACAAAAAATCTTCATCTGTAACTCACCATCAACCACTGATGAAAAAAAATCAGCTCAACTTATATAAGATATACAGGCATACACGACATTTGGACTGTAGTGGATAGTCATCTAATTGGAAAGCATACCACATCCCCTTAGTCTTATGATATAAACCAAAGCTCACGCTGAAATGTTTCGACCGCTTCACTGATCATGATTAAATTCATTTCGATTCTTTAGGATAGAGAATTTACGGGCGTATGACATTTGCGCCAATTTTGAAAATATTATTTTTTTCATTTGCGCCAAAACAAAGTTTTCATTTGCGCCAATTTTTTATTTTTCATTTGCGCCAATTTAATTTGAACAGGTAAGATCTGATAAGTTTTATATAACTACCGTTACTTAGGCTAACCCAAAACATCAAAACACGCAAGTCAGAAAATGTCTTGCTTGTGGATGACATTGAAAGCGGAATAATTATTATTGCAAGCCATGTAAATTTGGAATGTATGTGTAATGATATAACAGAAATATTCATTGATGGAACTTTCAAGTGCTGCCCAACTTATATTTATCAGATGTACACCATACATGGATGCAAAAATTGTAACAACGTTCCTCATCTGTATGCCCTATTGCCAGCAAAAGACGACAATTATTATCGTATCATGTAGAACTTAATATGCAGACTATGTCAGCAAAAACAATTGGTTTGACTCCAGCATCTATTTACATAGATTTTGAACAAGCAATACACAACGTTTTAATTAATGTTTTCCCTTCATCGAAAATAGAGTGTTGTCGTTTTCATCTCGCACAAGACTGGTGGCGTAAAATTCAAACAGTTGGACTTAGTAAAGATTACAAGAAGCCAAACGAAACTGGGAAATGGTTATCTTAATTTTTTGGCCGACCATTCCTTCCCTTACGTATGATGTGTATAGTTTTAGAAACTTTTACAAGAAACTTATCCTGCTCAAAATCCCACTGCCACCTCCCGTGGTGGGCAGATGGCAGACAGAAGGGGTATTTTTGTTATTATATATTTAAGTTATGTACAACTTATATGTCTCATGACTTGTGTTTACCTGTAAATTGGCGCAAATGAAATAAAAAAATGGCGCAAATGAAAAAAGAAATTAGCGCAAATGCAAAACGCCGGATTTGACTACAAGCATCCCTTAACTTCACGTCGTCAATGATCCATGCAAATGAGGTCAAGGTTAGATGAACCCTGCCAGACGGACATCTACATTTACAACACATACAGTTAAACTATTTCTTATAGAGCCAATTATGAAAACATAATATTACCCTATGAACCAAGAAAATAAGGTCAAAGACAAGTCAATTGATTCTTGCCAGACAAACGATCGAGTACATTTTACAACCATTTCTTACACCAAATACAGTTCATCTTTTTCTTATAGCATATCAGCAACAGACCTAACCATGAAAACTTAACATTGCCCAATGATCCAAGAAAATGAGGTCACGGTAAAATGAATCTTGCCAGACAGACAGACGGATACATTTTACGGCCACTCCAAACATCAAATACAATAAACCTATTTCTTACAGTATCTGAGAAACCGACCCAAGCATGAAAACTTAACATTGCCCAATGAACCAAGAAAATGAGGTCAAGGTCAAATGAATCTTGCCAGACAGACGGGTACATTTTATCATTCCTAAAATCAAACCAATTTCTTATAGTATGTGAGAAACCGACTTAACATTGCCAAATGAACCATGAAAATGAAAATGAAAAGTTCAAATTGATCTTCACAGACAGACAGATACATTTTGCTACCATTCTTTACACTAAATACAGTCAACATGTTTCTTAAAGTATCTGAGAAACCGATCAAAAATGAAAACTTAACATTGCCCAATAAACCAAGAAAATATGGTCAAGGTCAAATGAATCTTGCCAGAGACATAAGGGTACATTTAAACATTCCTTTTACACCAAATACAGTCAACCTATTTCTTACAGTATCTGAGAAACAGATCAATCTATCAAATCTTAATATTGCCCAATGAACCACGAAAATGAGGTCATGGTCAGATGAAACCTGCAAGACAAACATGTTCACTTTACAACCATTCCATATATTGTTGATCTATCACCTATAGTATCTGTGATATCATATGGACTTGACCATGATCACTGATCCATTAAATAAGGTAAAGGTCAGGTTAACCTTTTCTGATGGACAGTAAGACCTTGAAGGAATCCCATATACCATTTAATATATACAGTATAATACCAAATATAGTTATTCTATAACTCATAATTGAGAAATTCATTTTACAAACAAATTATGCAGTTGCTGAGCTTATTTTAGGACAATGAACACATGATAGAGGGACACTTGTAATACAGGCATCTGTATACAAGGTATGAAGCATCCAGGTCTTCTACCCTCTGAAATATTAAGCTTTATACAAGCATCCCTATGTCTTGCACCGCAAGTGACACATAAACTGTTGACACAGAGATATGTCTTGCCTGTATATGATTTTGATATTAAAATGCAAATATTGAAAGTAAAATAGCAATACTTTAACCATGTAAATTATATAAAATACTCAAAGTAAAAGAGCCATGACTATAGAAATAGGGCATAACAATTTCTGAGATATAAGATATGCCAATGCTATTACAACTGCATACTAAATACCATTGACTTATCATAAGTGGTTGTCCTTAAACTGACCTAATCACAAACTTTTAACATTTGAACTATGAAATAGTCTATTGTCAATAGACTATGACTGAGGGGTCAGTGAGGAATCGTCTCCCTGGAAATGAGATGTGCCAATGCTCATACAGCTGCATACCAAATATCATTGACTCATCATAAGTGGTTTCCATTAAACTGACCTAATCAGTCTTTAACATTTAATCTATGAAACTGTTTTAAAGTCAAATATCATGACTGAAGGGGCAGGGCCAAATTACCTCCATGGATATGAGAAGTGCCAAAGCTCATACAACTGCATACCAAATATCATTGACCTATCACAAGTGGCTCCCCTTAAACTGACCTAAGCACAAACTTTAACATGAAATTTTAAGTCAATAGACCATGACTGAGGGGCAGGACTAAAATAATCTAAATGGAAATGAGATGTGCTAATTCTTATACAACTGCACACCAAATATCATTGATTTACCATTAGTGGTTCCCCTTAAACTTACCTAATCACAAACTTTAACAAATTGTTTAGGCCGCTGCTGAAAACAGCATACCTGGTGTTATATTTCTTCCACCTTTACACTTATCAGCGGTTTAGTATTTCATATAACTAATTGACCATTGTCCCCTTTACAAGTGTTAGTTTCAGATTAGTTTGAGCTAAAAAAAACCTAAACACTTTGATTAAAGATATGAAATTTAAAGATAATTTACATGAATACTCATTTGATACATGTATTTGTACAATCCCCCTCCCAAAAATTGGAGCCCATTTCCAACATTTTTGATAATCAAATAATCCAATAATTCGATAAGAGTGAACCCACACTCTAATTAAAACAGGATTCAATAAGTAATAATTAAGCTTTTTAAAAACAACATTAAATTAATGACAGACAAGAGTGCACATGTCTTGCCTTCTTTACTAACCATTGATTTTATGTTGATAGTCCTAAATATAAAGCTTTACTACAAGTAACACATAAACTTAACATGATCCAAGAAAATGAGGTCAAGGTCAGATAAACCAAACATAGTTGACCTATTGCTTATAGTTTCTAAGAAACAGTCTTAACCAAGAAAACTTAAAATTGACCAATAAATCATAAAAAAGAGGTCAAGGTCAGATAAACCATGCCAGACAGACATGTACACCTTACAATCAATTTATGCATTAAATAAAGTTGACCTACTGCTTATAGTATTTAAGAAACAAACTTAACCATGAAAATAAGGTCAAGGTCAGATGATACCTGCCAGACAGACATATACACCTTACAATCCTTCCATACAACAAATATAGTTGATCTATTGCTTATAGTTGAAGAAAAACAGACCAAAACACAAAACTTAACACTGAGAAATGAACCGTGAAAATAAGGTCAAGGTCAAATAAAACCTGCGAGACTGACATGTACATCATAAAATATGTCCATACACCAAATATAGTTGACCTATTGCATATAGTATTAGAAATAAAGTTAGAAAACAGAAACAAAAAAATTGTACTTGATCTTAAGTTTTGTGGTAATGAATATTGTGTATAGATTTCATAATGTTTGGTTGGGGCAAACTTAAGTTACAGAATGGAAACTAAAAATTTTGCAATCTTTCGATTTATAAAGGGGCATGACTCAATAATGGTTAAAGTGACACTACCCAAATTCAACTTGATCTGTGTTTTATCAGTGGAAGTCAAAATTAAACATTGCATTGTATAAAGCATTGATTGTAGTTGATTCAACTATAATCATGGACAAAGGAAGATAACTCCAACTTTAAAAATTACTTGATATTTAGAAGAAAAAAAATAATTTTGCAATTTTTCCATTTATAAAGGGGCATAACTCTAGAACAGTTAAAGTGACGACACCAAAATTCAAACTTGATCTGTGTTTTGTGGTAATAAGCATTGTGTATAAGTTTCATAACATTTGGTTGAGGCAAACTTAAGTTAGAGAACGGAAACTAAAAATTTTGCAATTTTTCCATTTATAAAGGGGCATAACTCTAGAACGAATTCAAACTTGATCTGTGTTTTGTGGTAATAAGCATTATGTATAAGTTTCATAACATTTGGTTTAGGCAAACTAAAATTAGAGAACGGAAACCAATTTTGGGACGTACATACAGACAGACAGACAAGCCGAAGGGTAAAACTTAATGCCCCCACCGCTACGGCGGAAGCATAAAAAACACCAAAACTCAAAAACTTTACTTTGACCACTAAACCATGAAAATGAGGTCAAGGTCAGATGACACCTACCAGTTGGACAGGTACACCTTACAATCATTTCATATACCAAATATAGTAGACCTACTCCTATAGTATCTGATATATGGACTTGACCACGAAAAAATTAACCTTGTTCACTGATCCATGAAATGAGATCGAGGTCAAATGAAAATTGTCTGACGGGCATGAGGACCTTGCAAGGTAGGCACATACTAAATATAGTTATCCTATTACTCATAATAAGAAAGAAATTAACATTACAAAAAATTTTGACTTTTTTTTTCAAGTAGTCACTGAACCATGAAAATGAGGTCAAGGACAATGGACATATGACAGAAGGAAACTTCGTAACATAAGGCATCTATATAAAAAAGTATGAAGCATCCAGGTCTTCTAGCTTCTAAAATATAAATTTTAGCTTTTAAGAAGTAAGCTTACGCCGCCGCCGGATCACTATCCCTATGTCGAGCTTTCTGCGAAAAAAGTCGCAGGCTCGACAAAAAACCGAGGAAGGAGTCAAAGACAATGCATACTATGAACATTATTGCTTGTGGTATATATATGTAATAAAACACATTGTCATGATTGTATAAATATTTTATCAGTTCAAAAACAATAATTGAATGTATAATTTATATTTTCTGTAAGAACATGAATTTTAACATTGAAGATGACAGTGTCCAAATGATACATCAGTAGGAATCTTGGTCTGTTAACCAATCTGAGTAAAACTTATGCCACTTTCTATTTAAAAGTTAAGCAACTTTGAAATTTTGAAAGTATTCAATATCATATGGTTTATAATTTGTTTACATAACCTTTCTATAAAAGTGGAAAGAGAGGAATTTGTCCTGGTTCATAGAAGTTCTAGTTTCAGCCAAATTGAATTTTTTTGAAGTCTTTCAGCTAGGGTTGTACATCGTGTATATCTTAAATGTGATTGCATTGATGTTATGCAAACTGATGAATTAAGTTCTAAATGACTAACTTAAAAGGGAATGTACAATAGGGTAATTTTTACCCCTTGGATTCTAAAAGTTAAAAAGTATCACAAATCTATCAAAAAACAACCTTCAAATACATGAAATATATTTAGTTATAATATCACACTTATCTGTCTGATATCAGTCTCTCTAGTTAATCTACACATTTGCTTACGGCCCTTATTCTAAGATCTTGTTATTAACATTTAGACACATTATGATACATGTACTAGTTACAGCCTTACCCCAGAGGATGTTTTACTACAAAATATGTATTCAAAGATGCTAAATTGAGTTATATATAATATGTGTTAAATGGCAGTTTAGGTCATCACAGTAAAATCATAAAATTAAAAACATTTCTCTGATACAATGACCAGACTATACAAGCCTATTCATATATCAATAAAATCAACAGTGTTGAAAACATTAACATGATCATGATGATTAAATTTATCTTAATACTATTTTTTCAAGTTTACAAACAAAACCCTTTTCATACTTTCTCCCTTCCAAATTCTGGATTCAAACCAACAACAACAAAAATTCCATGTAAGCATTAGCCAAGTTGATATCTTTATGGATTTGTAGAAAAAACATTTTTCAGTCAGGACTAAGTACATCTTTTATCATTTGTGGAGGAAGACTAACTTCTGCAGACAATTTATGATAGACGTTTTGAATTCGACCTTTGACCTACTGACCCAAAAATCTACAGGGGTATATTTTCTTTCCAAGAGACATTCTCAAGCCATAGTATAGTAGATGTTGGACATCTAGTTCAAAAGATATAACCTAGAAACCAAAGTCTTTCAATTTCTGATTTGCCCTTTACCTTAGTGACCACAAAATCAATATGGTTTTCCCATCACACCATTGGACATTATGTGATTTGTGTGGAAACCAAAATGTTGACCTCAGAGAGTAGAAGGTGTCATATTAGAACATCAATCATTATGTTCATCAATTTTTAAGCTGAGTTCAACTTAGTCACAACTTGGCTAATCAAAACCAACTGTAAAATGTTAAATTAACAATGTGGTCCAAAATTCAACGTGTCGTGAAAGCTGAATGGTTCAAATTTGAAATAACTGCCGAATTTCATGAGAAAAAGTTGTGTTGTGTATCAGCATTAACATATAATAGTTGCAAAAATACATGCAATTGTTTCACATTTTTTTTTTAAAGTACATATAGCATGTACAATGATGTCAATGTCATATCAGAAAAGATAGAAGTTTTAACATGATTAACAATAAATATTAAATAAATTTTAAATGCACAGCATATTATAATGATATTTTCTGCATAAACAAATGTACATAAAATAAATAAAAATCCATTAATAGAAATAAGAACCATTGTCAACCTATTGTTACACATGTCTCTTCCTGAATGTGAATCTCCTCATCTAGCGATATATCTTGCTGAATAGCCAATTGTTCTATTTCCATTTCTGTACCGCTGTCCGTAATGATTTCACGTTTTGTATCCACTCGATTGATCTGTGACTGATCTCGGGACATTTCGTTCTCTATAATCTGTAATTCCTCTGAAGGTTCCATCTTTACAGGTGTACGTTCAACAGTTCCACGATCCTTGGCAATAGCAGGATTGTCATGAGTTTGCATATGTGTATCAAGTATTGTCTTGCGACTAAATCCAAGTCCACAGAGGTCACACCTGAATGCTTTAAGTCCTGTATGTGTACGCTTGTGTGTGACTAAGTTGACTTTTTGACAGAAAGTTTTATCACAGAAATCACATTTATACGGACGTTCACCAGTGTGTATTCTAATGTGTCTGTACAAATCAGAGATTTTATTGAACTTCCTGTTACATGTATCGCACACAATTTCTCCAGTATGGACTTTTATATGAGCATTTAACCTAGCGGTATTGTTGAATCCTTTAAAGCAAACTCCACATTTGTATGGCGATTCATCCTTGACATGGATTTTCATGTGTCGACGTAGATTTCCGCTCTCATTAAATCCCCTTGTACAGATTGGACATTTAAATGGTTTTTCACCAGTATGTATTCGACAATGCATCCTGACTTCATATTTATGTGTAAAACCTTTCCCACAATACCCACACTTATATTCTTTGTCATTTGTGTGAGATTTCAAATGACGATGACAGTTACTCTTACTGTTATATTCTTTACCACACACATTGCACTTGTAAACAAACTTTGACTTTGTTCCTTCCTGGATTTCTGTCTCAGCTTCAACTTCCATATGCATTTTGGCTGGAATGTCATTATCTGTGTAGACTTCTGACAGATCGGCTTGTGGCGGTTCAGGTTCGGGTTCTGGTTCCGGTAACATAGATTCATCAGCCTCGGTTGGTACATCAATGATATCTAGTTCTATAATAGAAGCTTCTTCACTCGACAATATAAGTCCAGGTATGGCTTTATGATTTTTACGCTTCATATTGTCAGGCAAATTTTCAAAGACAGCAATTTGAGCTAATTCTGAATGAGTCCTTAAATGGGATGCCAAACTAGCTTTCTGGAAAATTTTCCCACAATGTCCACACATGTAAACCTTTTCAGTAGCATGACTTTTGATGTGATTTTGCCAGTTAGGTTTATTTTTGTACAACTTCCCACATATATTACATTTATAGAAGACCATTTGGGAACTTGCTCCAGCATTTAGTATAACAGTGCTCTGGTTTTGTGTTTTAATATTGTTTTGAATGATGGTTGTTCCATTTGGAAGTTGACGATTTTTAACAGTTCCACCTAAAATGTCTCTCTTGGTAACCTGTGTAGCGACATCATATAAACCCTGGCGTGAAAATTTGGGATAACATGTGATTTGAGTGGCGACATCACGGTATCTTGTTTCCTTTACCACAGACACAACAGAAGGTTGTTCCTCCTCTGTAACAACAAACTTCTCACTCTCATTAGTTTCTTCTTCTTCCTTTGTAGTTGTTCCCTCTTCATTATCAACCACATATAACTGAACTGTACCATCAGGTAAAACCTCTGATCGTACATTCTGTAAATTTTGATACTGTATTGGCATACCTTCTATAATTATCTCTTGGTTATCGTCATTTACTTGTGAAATGTTTTCAACAGTTTGCACACCAGAATTTATAAAACTTTGATCTGTTATGTTCTGTATTTCAGGAATTTGAACCAGAACTGACTGTTCTCCAGAACTTGAGCTTGAATTTTCTTGACCCTGAACAGAATAAATGTGTTCGTTTTCATCAAAAACAATATGCATTTCACCATTAACATTTTCGGACTGGATGATCTCCCCTTTAATATGAGTGTCATAATTTTCATCAGTCTTTTTTTCATTAATATTTTTGCCTTGATCAGTAAATGTGTTGGCAATGTGTAATAAATGTGGCTCCCCTTCCTGAGCATTGATGAAGGTGTTAGCTATCTGAAGCATCTGTTCCCCTGCCTGAACCTCATCTATACCATATTCAGCAAACTGTGAATTGTCCCCTTGTCCTGTGATTTCCATTACCATTTGGCCATCCTGGGTAAAGATATTAACTGTTCCCTGTTGAGATTCTAATGTACTGTTATCCTCCTCCCCACCTTCCTGTAATATATACATGGGCTGACCATCACTGGGGTCTGTCATCTTGAATCTCTGAAATCATAACCTAAATGATTAATAATAATAAGCATCAATCGTGTATACATTTTTTGTAGTTCCAAGAACAACACTTAAATTCTTATCAGACATGACCTTGGAATAGTGTTTACAGTTTACTTTGTGCAGACAGACAGGATGTGAATAATACAGACTGAGCTGTGGGCTTGCAGTCAGGTGTGAAGTCTGGAAAACCATAAACCTTGTGAACCTGCCTTAAATTGAATATTATCTTTAAAAATGTGGGAAAATTTTTTAACCAAAGCATGAAAAACTTTAAAGGGAATAAATATTTATTAATGTTTTTGTGATTTTCAGTTTTCAAGATTCTGTTATGTTGTTAAAAGGTGCCCCCTGTACATGTATACAAACATTGTTTTCGTGCAAGAAGTGCAAGCTCTACTAATTTCCTTTCTTGTGTGCGTTTGGTAGCAGCATTAAGTCTAGACTGAATGAAAGTCCTCAAGTCTAACACCAAGCAAATATATAAATTACTAAAATCTTAGGTTATCTTTTTCTTCTCCAAATTGTTTGGATTTGTAAAACAATTTTCAGAGTCAGATTTAGATGCTTCATTTATGGTTAATACAGACTTTTTACCTATTTCACTCCAAACGTCTAGTTTGGGAACCCCAGGCCCCCCTTTTTCAAAACCCTTGATCCCCATCTGGTTTTTCTTGTAAAAGATTTCCAGTAACAAATATTTGGCATTTAATCAGTGTTCAACTTTATTAAGTTATATTTCACAATGTGACATGCATTTGGTACATACATGTAGATCAGGTCGTTAGTTTTCTATGTGAATTGTTTTACATTTGTCATTCATGTCATTCCAGGGCTTACATTGCTTGTTATGTTGTATGGAAGTTGCTCATTGTTGAAGGCAGGATGGTGACCTATAGTTTCCAACCCTTTTCATATATTTTGAATAACACAAATAATCAAATACATAAGCTATTTCATGGAGAGATAAATAGATTCAAGACAAATATCTGATGCATTAATGACTGTAATTTAAATCAGATACTAATAATAGTTACATATGTACATGTATGCTTCAATCAGCAAACATGTCCATGTCATATATTTCATCTTAATTCTCAACCTTATCATATATCAAAAAGCTTGAAAATTTTACATATTCCAGCGGCTCATCCCTACCACTAATTACATAGTAATTGCCCCCCTCCCTCGAGTGATAGACCTTATCGCTATTTTGGAATCTGCGACACTTGACCCGAGAATTTGATACACTTGAACTTTTGACGTAATACAACAATCACTTTTTCTTTGTGGCATCAAACATTTTCTCTTGTGACGTCAAAATTTTACGGGAACCTCTGTGATGTCCAGTAATGGCAGACAAATAGGGATAAGGTGTATTGTACAATGTATGTTCAATTTTAGATCTGAATAGAGGGCAATGCCTATATCTAATATGCCTTCAAAATATTTTTTTAACTGTGTTATCATGTAGCTTTTCATTCTATCATGTCAATTAATATAATTAAGAAATAATTCATGGGGCTTGAATATATCATGATTTTACCACGGGTTGGCCCTTTATGACAAATATTTTACCCTGAGCGATAGGCATAAAGGGACAACCCGTTGTAAAATCACGATATATTCAAGCCCCCATGAATTATTTCGATTCTAATAGGACAAATACGGCAATTCTTTTGGATCGCAGCGCTCTAGGTGAAGGCATTATTTAATTTGCCGTTCCCAAAAATAAACGCACTATTAAATTGACGTAAAAGAACAGAGCAAACTGAATAAATGCCTTAATGGCATGCTTAAACTATTTACAATGACATATTTAGATAGGTTTGGATGAATCTATAAAATGATAATTGTATTCATATGTCTTATATGTAAACAAAAAATGGCTTATATAACACATTTTAGCATCGTTTGTTTACGTTTCCTTGTTGTGATGATTTTCGGTTTCACAAGCATGTATTTCCCGTAGAATGCGTATATTCTTACATCATTGTTCTATGACGTCGGGTAGCTCATTCATAAAAAAGCATATGACGAGGGAGTACGATCGGAACAGCCCAAACAATATATTCATTTTTTACCACGGGTGTGTACTCAAAGCGTTTGAAAACGTCATATTAGAATTATATATATGCAATAGGTCTTAACGGTTAATAACCATTTATTGTTAATGAGTTTGTGCC
The DNA here is from genome assembly GCF_021869535.1 of Mytilus californianus. Taxonomy (NCBI): domain Eukaryota; kingdom Metazoa; phylum Mollusca; class Bivalvia; order Mytilida; family Mytilidae; genus Mytilus; species Mytilus californianus. Next base: position 119,989,246 of record NW_026262701.1, read on the forward strand.
AATAAAATATTTGTATTTATATAAAATATATGAGGAAAACTGATTTAGTTTTTTAGTTGTCCACAGAAATGTATTGCAAACAATTATAGATTGCATAACACTTTACAGTGTTGAATGATGTATTGATCATACCTGCCAACCCTCACGTTTTGAGTGGGAGACTCCCACTTAAATGGTGAAATTTTGGAAATCTCCCGCTTGCCAGTACCCTTCCGCGCAGAAGTATAGAATCTCCCGCTTTTGGATATCTTAACCTTGAATGACTAGTCAACATTAATTACGTTTTTGTGTCACTGATGAGGGTTGTTTTTACCTGTAAATCACAGACCATGTGAAATTAAATGGCTTCACTTGACAGCTTGGGTGTCAAACATAGTACTAATTAACGATCATTAATGACTTTTGCTTCAAGCTTTGTTATTAAAAACACTTCAAAGTAGCCTGGGGTCCTGGCTCACTGCACGATGAAGTATTAGATTGGGTCAGGATTCCAGGCTAACTTCAAAGAAATTTCGGGTTTCTTCCCCTGTTTAATCCTGTTTTGAGTTACCCTTCTTAAAATAATGTGAATTGATAAAACAATATAAACTAAATACAAATTAAACAAAAGAATCATAAAAGGATGGCAATTAAAAGATTTTGTATGCCTAGGCTTAAGACAAAAAACTAGAGGCTCTCCAGAGCCTGTGTCGCTCACGCTTACTGATGCTTTGGAAATCATGTAAAATAAGGTTAAAATCATAATAAATAGTATTAGATATTAGATATTATAATGATATCTAAGATAATAACAAAAAACAGCAAAATTTTTGTAAAATTACTAACTCAGGGGCAGCAACCCAACAACGGGTTGTCGGATTCTTCTGAAAATTTCAGGGCAGATAAATCTAAATCTGATGAACATATTTGCCACCTGTCAGATTTGCTCTAAATGCTTTAGTTTCAGAGATATAAACCAAAAACTGCATTTTACCCCTATGTTCTATTTTTAAACAAGTTGGCCATGATGGTTGGAAGGCGGGGTCATCGGACAAATTTTTTAAACTAGATACCCTAATAATGATTATGGCCACATATGGTTAAATTTGTCTCAGTAGTTTCAGAGAAGAAGATTTTTGTAAAAGATTGCAAAAATTTACAAAAAATTGTTAAAAATTGACTATTAAGGGCAATAACTCCTAAAGGGGTTGACTGACAATTTTGGTCATGACAACTTATTTGTAGATCTTACTTTGCTGAACATTATTGCTGTTTAGAGTTTATCTCTATCTATAATAATATTCAAGATAATAACCAAAAACTGCAAAATTTCCTTAAAATTACCAACTCAGGGGCAGCAACCCAACAACAGGTTGTCAGATTTGTCTGAAAATTTTAGGGGAAAAAGATCTTGACCTGACAATCAGTTTAACCCATGTCAGATTTACTCTAAATGCTTTGGTTTCAGAGATATCAGCCAAAATCTACATTTTACCCCTATGTTCTATTTTTAGCCATAGCGGCCATCTTGGTTGGTTGGTGGGGTTATCGGACACATTTTTTAAACAAGATACCCTAATGATGATTGTGGCCAAGTGGTTTCAGAGGAGAAGATTTTTGTAAAAAGCTAACGACGACGGACGATGGACGCCAAGTGATGAGAAAAGCTCACTTGGCCTTCGGGCCAGACGAGCTAAAAATAATTATATTTTAAAAATCACTTAAAAGATCTATACTTCTATTCAATGTTTATATTGAAATTTATAAGATATGTATTGAACCAATATTATATAGTGAAATATATATATGTGCTCAAACATAATGCACCATCTGTGACCACATGATTGCTCTCTAATAGTAATAACAGAGGTATCTGTGGTGAAAAGTTGTCCTGATGGGATTAAAATGTCAGAGATGATGAAATAGGAAAGAAACAAACAACACACCTTCTGTAGGATATGATCATATCTAAAGAAACAAAGTATATCTATTAACTCTTATATGTGTTTCGTAGATAAATAAATAAACACGTCATATATTTCACTTGAAAATGTCGTTCGCGCAAAATCTCCCCCTCAGCTGTCATAGCTGAGAGGGACATCTCCCTCTTAGAAGGTTTCAGAGGTTGGCAGGTATGGTATTGATGCACGTGTGAAAAAAACAAAGTGAAAGTAACTTTATCGAGTGCAAGCGCACACTGTACCCAAGTAATCAATCTGATGCTTGAATGCCAACAATTTCAATGGCTGTAAAGCTTCCGTTTGATAATCTTTTAGAGGTTTGAACTGATAGTTAATTTCCAAGGTCACAACAACGGCACGTGGACAAAATTATTTTCTGGCTTACGACCGAAGTCTTTGGATATATGGAACATACCTATATTCACTTAAAACATAAACTTATGTGTACGTTTGAAGATGTCTGCCACTAATCTTCCTAAACCGCGTTCTTGAAAGAGACCCGCCCTCTGTTGGGCAGTCAACTGTAAGGGAGATAACTTCAGCAATATCCAAGGTTCAATACGGGTACCACTACTGATTAATTAACAGAAAAAAACATTAAAAAAATTCGTTTATCTTAAAAAAAAAATATGTGACACACATTCACTAAAATGAAGACTTTTAAATGGTAGTATGCAAATTTTATGCAAGAATTCATTTAAGAAAACCCATGGGTAACCCCAAACTAGCAGACGCTAACCGTAAAGATTGTGAATGTGTTGCAATCTACTTAGATTTAACTCCCTTTTACTGTCAACCGACTGAGGGAGACGCCATTCCATTTAATCTTGCACATTAGATAGAATATTGTGTATTAGTGGTGTAAGTTTTATATTTTTTCACAAAATACTTGCTAATATTGCTCTTGAGTTCTCAGTCGAACACAATTTATCAAACCTTTAAAAGACTTTCAGTCAGAAGCTTGGCAGTCATGAGGCTCTACAGATATGCAAGCATCATCTCGATATTTAGGGTAGAATAAACGTTTTGTTTGTAGTTTTCCGACAGGATTTCTACTTTCGATTTGCTCCTGGTTACTATACTTATATAACAATAAATCTTTTCTGGAAATGTATTCAGTCTTTTCGGAATAAATTCTTAGTGTAAAAATTTCATCACACCTTTTCAAAAGGGAAATATGATTCAAATATCTCTTCAATACTTCATGCAAGAAATCAAATAGATAACACTATTAACAGGCCACAACTATATAAAAGAATTATAGGTTTCATAATGAAAAATGGATATGATTAATTAATATCAACTCGAATTATGTAATTTCAACGTAATAATACACAAGCCATTTCAGTGTAATAATAAACGATTGGCTCGTTTATTTTTACTGTTTAAAATAAATAACAAGAGTTAATTTCAAGAGATATCCAATTTCACAAGTTGTTAAACCTAATTCTCTTATGGTCAACACTCTCATTGTGTTAAATTAAAATTACACGAGTCGTTGATCTAGTCCTTTGCACATACCAGTATATTGTCATATGTCCTCTTTTGGCGTCAAACTTTAACATCAGACATTTTATGACACATATGACAGACATGAACCAACGACAACCACTGAATTACGGGCTTCTGACTTCGGACAAGACATAAAGAATGTATTAGGTTCAATCTACAGTCAGGGGTGCTACTTAAACAAGTGATTTCATCATCACTTATTTCAGTGATTTGATAAATTCAGTTATCACCTATTTAAGTGATTTTAGTGTTTTCTTTGATCTTCAAATGCTAATTTCATTGATTTTCCATATTTTCACAATCTTTTCTATAATTTTCCTACATAAATCAATTATCCCTTTTTCTTTGTATATTAATTTCACCAGTGCGCTTGGGCAGTAAGTTAGTGCGCTAAAGCTTTTAAAAGTACCCTTGGGAATTTTTCTGTAATCAAAAATTCATTAACTACTCTTACTATCAGACAAAGATCAACAATATTAGGCAACCTGATTGGTTTTCTTTACAGTTAGAATGATCTACTTCAAGGTTATGACCTGATCTACAAACTATTCCAGTTTTTGCATATTTTAAAAAAACTGTAAAAGTGTCAGGCTTATCAAGCAAAAGACAATTTCTGCATATACATAGTTGTTTTTTCAATGGAATTGTTGTCTTTTTACCAATAAAAAAATCAAGCTTGTGGGAAAAATATCAAGAAAATGTTATGAACACTTATTAAAGTGATTACATTTTAACTTCTAAAATTACTTGTTTCAGTGATTTTAAAAAGTCTGTGTGAAAATTTTTAATATTTCACAGCCAAAATCACTCGAGGGAGTGATTCTGAAATCACTTGTTTAAGTAGTACCCCTGACTGATCTATATAATAAAGCTTTAAAAGCCTTTTTTAAATTAAAAAGATATTTTGCTCATTTTAAACCTAATATTAGAACACTTTTACATCTTTTTGACCACACACTGAAGCCAATTTTATTATATGGCTCAGAAATTTGGGGCCAATTCTCTCCAAATAAGTTACAATCAAAAGGGGATAACTATTTTTTCCAAATGTGCAAAAATTTAGTTTATTGAAAAATTACATGTTAAATTTTGTAAATATTCTCTTCAGGTACATTTGTACCTAGAACATTTAGAAGATCAACTAATCTAGCAGTGATGGGAGAGTTTGGGGCATACCCCCTATCTCTGGAGGTTATTCTTAATATGACTAAATTTTGGGTCAGACTTTCAGAACAAAATAGCTCCCTCATTAAAGAAGCATTTGAAGAGTCAAATTGTTATCCAATTGGTTGGGTAGCATTTATTCATTATTTAAATATCAGAATATTTGTTACAGCCGACTGCATTGAGTGTGTAGGCACAGGTAATATCTTTGGTTAGCTTGCTTGCTTGCTGAACCGTGAAGTAATTATTAGGTAAGGTATACTACCCTCCTTTCGAAGTAGCCTAGTCCTACAGACAGATAGATCGGTTATCTGTCGGACTAGTCTACTCTTAAAGGAGGGTAGTTTACCTAACCTAATAATGACTTCACGGTTCAGCTTGCAAGCTAACAAAAGATATTACCGTTGCCTACACACTCAATGCAATCGGCTGTAATCACAAATCTAATATAAAGTCAATTATCATTAAAAAAATCAGAATTAAATAATTAAGGAAATAAATTAAGAACTTATAAACTATTTAAAAATAATATTGGCCTTGAAAAATATTTACTGTTAAATAATTGTAAAACAATAAATGAGTTAACCAAATTTAGAATCAGTGTCCATGAACTTGAAATAGAAAAGGGAAGACACAAAGGAATACCCCAGACAAAAGATTTTGTAAATTATGTAATAATGACATTGTTGAAGATGAAATTCATTTTCTTCTTCAGTGTCCGTCACTTAAAACTGAAAGGTCCAGTTTCATTTTAGATAATATTTATCCTCTAAATTTACTAATTTTAAATTTCTAAATGACCAATCAAAATGTGTATGGTTGATGTCAAATGAAGATCCTATGGTTAATAACATAATGATAAAATTATAAGATAGTTTGATAAAGACTAGAAGAGCAAAATTAAGTAATAAAACATGAGTAGCCCTGGCTCTTCTTTCAATAATACAAAGGTACTGATTGTAATCACTCACTCATTATCTTTGGGAATACACTGTGTTTGTTGTCTCCCTTTTCCTATATAGTTTTAGTTTTATTGTCATGTATTGTAATTTGAAATAGCTCAATCAAAAAAATCGCCACAATTATTTGTACATTTTAATTTAAACTGTAATTGTTCTGCTCCTCGGCCGTCGGGGCGTCTTGATTGACAAATGAAAATTGTTGTTGTTGTTGTTAGTATGGTTAAACATAGTTGTGAGGGTTAAACCCCCCTTTAACCTGGGACAGTGGTGTAACAGCACAATATAAGAACTAACTGGAAAAATCAGTTGCAAATGGCTCAACTCAATAGATCGATACAAAGCACAAAAAAACATAACTACCGGTAACATTAAAACATGTACAATAAAGACTAAGCACTGATATAAGAGTACTGGTAGTTACTGGAGCTACATGTAGTTCAAAGCCAAATACAACTAATCATAAATCATATTCTTCCAGACTAAAGTCTGTAACTCCTCTTGTATAATAATCCAAAAGGTCCTCTTAATAACTGTTCTGGGGTATATCAGGTTAATGATTGTTAATCACTTGTATAGGTAAACACACCTGACATGAGAAAACACTGATCAAGTTCAGACAAAAAAATGCATTAATTACGGTAATTACTTATTAGTAAATGCTATTGACAATTTAGATAAAAAAGATAAATTCTCATTATGAAACCTATAATTCTCTTCTTCACCATCCCTATATCTTCCATGTGTTTTAAGTTATACACTCAAGCTAGGGATAGTCACACTCAAGTTAACATCCAGAAATCATTTGTTTTATGGACACATGGACTGAAGGGTGGACATATATGGTTAAAGCAATTACTATATGCTCCTGAAATGTTTCACGAGTGCAACAATTATTAATGAAATTGAATCACTTTAACATGCATTTAATTCAATATACAAATATAAAACTGCCACTTGATAATCTGAATAAATCTCGTATCGTAATGTTCTGAATTCTAATTATAGGGTTCAACATTTTTTTCTAGGTTATTGATGTGTAAACTGCTGCGATTGACAAACTGAATTTATGTAAAGTTTGTGAGTCAGCAGCCAAGTTACACATCTGAAAATAACCTCAAGAAAAAATGTGTTTTCCTTATAATTTTAAATTCAAACATTTTCAATTTTTAATTAACAAGAATTTTTATTGGCTACTCTATCCTCAAATCCACAGTTGACATGTGTTAACTATTGATTAAGCCGCCATTTTGACTTTCCAACATCCATAAACACCTACCTCAAAAACTCCATTTAAATAAGATATCAAATTTGAATCGTACAAGTAACAGAAAAACCTTCAGATTGAGAGTCTTCATTCATGTGATCTCATGTTTTGCCAATTGCTGCTTTTTTTGTTACATTTTTTTCCCTCTCTTTTCAGTGTTAATAGAGTTCAGTGTAGAGATTCAGAATGAATCAAGAAATCTTAATTGACGGGGTACCAGTTCAGATACCAGCAGGGAACTATAAAACAGAATATTTACCAGATGGAACTGTACAGATTGTTGTGTACTCAAATTCATCAGTTGATACTGGAGCAGAAGGAGAATTCAAATGGAAGGGGAGATATTGCAGAACTATTGGTATCCAAAACACAACTGTACCACATCATAACAGTTATGATTTTGCTGACAGTGGTGTTCAGACCGACTTTCCAGTAGAAGATGATGAAGAAACTACAGTTACACAAGATACAAGTTTGGAAGTGGAAGATGAACAAGTGGAAGCGATGATTCGTGATGAAGAAAACCAGGAAAATCTTGGAAGAGGAAAGAGAAAACGAGGACGTCCACCAACTACATTTAAACCTGTAAAACCCAGAAAGTCATTTTCAAATGCTAGTGTTATACAGAATATTCAGGATGATGAGGCTGAGAAAAGTGATCAGACTGTACATAAATGTGGATTGTGTGGCATCACTTACAAACGTAGGGCTAACTGGCAGAACCATCTCAAAACTCATGCCAAAGAGAAAATTTATATGTGTGGTTATTGTGGAAATTTGTTTCAGAAGGCCAACTTTCTACAACATCTGAAGACGCACAAAGATGAGCAAGATGAAGACAAGCTTAGACCTATGATAGAGACTAATCCACGTAGACCTGATCGTCCATCTCCACCTCCGCCCCCACCACCACCACGGACACCAACACAACATCAAACACACTCGACCCAACCACCACAACAAACCATCCAAGAAACAGAATCATCTGATGGAGAAAAACAATTCATGGTAAAAAGTCATCAGGTGACGCTACCAAATCAACAAGTGGCGACATTGATAGATCTTGGTAATCTAATAGATGTCTCAGTGAATGATGATGGTACAATTGATGCAGTAGAACATCCCAAGACAACCAATGTTGATCCAATGGATGAGTCTGGTTTAATGAATAATGACCCAGATTTTAACCCCAGTGAAGGAGTAGATGATACTAAGTACATATATAAGTGTAATGTGTGTGGCAAGGAGTATAACAGTAAGAGTAACTGCCATCGACATTTGAAGACACATACCCATGCCAAAGTTTACAAGTGTAATGACTGTGACAAGACATACATGCATCGTTATGAGCTTAAAATGCACAGGCGTATTCATACTGGTAAACATTTAATTTATATGTATATGGGCAAAAAAAGCTTACCACTTATGTTTAAAATACATAATTACATACTTTATTCTAACCAGCCACCAATTTCACAAACAAAAAAGTTAAATAAATGTATGAATTTTTAGGAATGATTGTGTATGTTTCAGCTATTGAAAAGCAAGAAAATCAATCTCGTTGAGATGACCAATGATAATCTATAATTAAAATGATTATTGGTTGCAAAAAAGGGAAAAAAGAGGATTACCATGCACAATGTATGTAATCAAAAATCAATTTTCAACAGACAACAGAATGGCTATAAGTAAAAAGAGGATGACAAAAAATTGTCCATAAAAAGACAGAAAAAGCTAGCTATAGATTGAGCAACAGAAACCTTATCAAAAAGCTAGAGAAGAACCTGGGGGAGGTGCTCATGATTTCTTTTCAATATAATGTATCAAAGGAAGTAATACCTGATATTTTTTATTTACTACCAATAACACTATCACAATATTTGGTAAATTAGTCTACCGGTATCTGTCTGTGATAGAACACTACCTGAGGATGTGCTCGAAGGAATACATGTGTAATCCCTGTCGTACATATTATAGGGGATATTATCATTTTTTTTAATTACAATGCAGTTGCATTATGTTTTAAGTCTCTCTTAAACACAAATTGTCCTTAAAGGCTAGGCAAACACCATCTAAGGACGTGCATAGCGGAATATAATCTTGGCCCCACTTGTAAAAGGGGAGATAATAGAATTTCCATCTTCAATATTGAAATATGTGGTATTAAGTCAAGGTTTTTCAAAGTGTTTATTGCTGTATAACATTGTATTTTTATTCATTGCAGGTGAATGACTGTTCTTTTTACATTTGATTTATATACATTTTAGGTGAGAAACCATACAAATGTCCCATCTGTACCAGAGCTTTCAATGAGAGTGGTAATCTAAGACGCCACATGAAGATCCATGCTGGTGATGACACACCTTATAAATGTGGAGTTTGCTTCAAAGGATTTAGTGACATGTACCGTCTGCATGTCCATCTGAAAGTTCACAGTGGCAAAATCGTATGTGATACATGTGGAAAATCATTCACCAAGATATCAGACTTGTATCGACACATAAGAATCCATACTGGGGATAAACCATATAAATGTGATGTATGTAAGAAGGCATTTGCACAGAAAGTAAACTTACAGACACATTACCGCACACATACAGGGAAAACACCTTATCGTTGTGATATTTGTAATTTTGGGTTTAGTCGCAAACAAATTTTAGACAATCATATGAGAGGTCACGAGGAGGAGGAATTAGAAGAACTTAAAAAACAACAGGAAGAAAAAGAAAGTTCCAATATTGAACAGGAAGTTCAAATTCACGTACAGAATGTGATGGATGCTGCGGCTGACAACGAGGAAGGGTTAATAGAGGTACCTGAAGATGCACAGGAAGTAGAGACAGGATTGTCGCAGGAAGAACTCGCCCAACTTGTGGCTGCATCCGTAGTAGAAGTAGAAGAACCAACTGCATAATTTAGATACAAGAAAACAAATGTCAAAAGAATGATATTCTCCTTAATATATAAAGCATGAATATTAACTTTTTATTCAGTAGAAAAATGCCATTTATTTCACAAAAACAATCTGATCAGAAATTGGCCAGGTTTACTGCCATTGAAAGGAAACCACCAATATAAGTTCGTATATATATTGCACATTTGTTCAATTCAAAGCTTTATTAAGACAGTGGTGTATTATATCTTTTGTTAAGTCATGAAACTTATCAAAATGTAATATAAGTCAATAAACTATTCCTGGTCATGTGTTATGAGACTATTAAGGGTTGATATGTATGAGGACAAAATATTGATTACAAAAAACAATGAATGGCAACAGCTGTCTATTAATTCAGAAATTTTTATTTATTGAATTGTTAAAAATTACAAAAAAGGTGTGGGAATAATGAATGTACTGTTTAACTTTGTAAGTATTAAATTTAGGAAGACGTGGAGGTGTGATTTTTCTTACATTTGTGTAATTGTCAAAAGGTTGTTGTTCCATCTGCTCCTAGTTTGCTGGTTTCACAATCTGCTCCTTATAAAATAAAGGAAAATGTGTATTAGGTAACATACTTTAGATCTATAATTTTTATCTGCCAACCAAATATTGAAGAGGTATATATAGAATATATATAAGAAGATATCCCAAGAATAACAGAAAAATCAGATTTCTATTAATTGAATGAAGAAAACCTTATCCCATTTAAATGTTAGATATGAAAGGGTCTTGAATTAGTGATAATTGCACAGTTATGACTGAGTGATTTGAAATACATATGAATCAATTGAAATTCCTAATGTTGGTTAATTTAAATTTTTACCCAAGATTCGATATTTGCAATGCCCTTTTTTGTCAAATTTTTCCTTTTTTGGATTTTATAGCAGTTTCTAATTTAAGTCCTGATTGAAATACCTGGTTACAGACCCAATTTATATGTATATGCTGTATAATAATATTTATAATATAAGATGCTCATTATCTTAATACAAACAATGATAAATATGAATGTTTTTTTCATGCTTTTCTTTTTCATCTCCACTGTATTGAAACAAGCTAAAGTCCAGCAGGTTGATTATTTATTTGACTGTAACTTTAGCAATGTTTAACATTTTGTAATTTATTATTATTGTTAACTTGTTTATATACTGGTACATTATTTATATCTATCATTGTATTACCTACTCATTTTCTTTCCTAATATCTTTAATACATAATTAGACATTCATAATGCTCAAGGTCATTCTTTTACTTGCCAGTTTATTAACCATCAGCATTTCAAAGTAAATTTTAACTGATGTGAGTGATTGTATGTTTTTGTAGATGTGTTCTTACCCTTTTATCCTTCAGTTTTTTTGTGAGACAAATATAAAATAAGGAGATGTATATTTTGCCAATAAGGCAACTATCCACCAGAGACCAAGGGACATGGATGAAGAAAGCAACTATAAATCACTGTATGGCCTTTAACAATGAGCAAAAGGCATATAGTATTGTCTGACAGCTATAATAGGCCCCAACATGACAAAATGTGAAAATTTTCAGGTCAGGAATCTACAACATCCACGAACTGAGGCAGGCACACATAGAATGTGGTGGGGTTAAACAAGTTTGTGAGCACTCTATCCTCTCCTCACTTGGGACAGTAATGTAACAGCACAATATAAGAACAAACTGTAAAAATCAGTCAAAATGGCTTGACTCATCAATCAGCATGAAGCACAAAAAACAACAAAGTGTTCACAGTTACTGAAAGCAAGCAACTAATAAATAAATCATGTTTCTCCCAGGCCTTTTAGTTCTTTCAGCTGTTAATTTGTTCCTTATCAGTGGGATATCCAGTGAACGAAAACAAAAGAAAATTCACTCTTCTTATGATAGAGTTGAGAAAGTCAATAATGAAACAATGCTGGTGACGATACTGATCAAAAGTTATTTCCAAATAATAAGTGTTCATTTTAAACAAATTAATTGTTAAACTGTGTTATTAGAAATATACATGCAAATACACGATGTTTTATGTTCAGTATATGTCGAGATAATTGCATAAGAAGCTTGTGAAACTGAAATTTAAAAACTGCCAATCTTTGCTGCATATTGATAAAAAAAATTGGAAAAAATCATGAGCATACAAAATCTAAAGATCTTTCGGGTCACCAATTTTCGGAGTGTTCCACCAAGTCCTTAGCATGTTACAAGTTCCCAAAGTATTCTTATTTTTTCACACCTAAGTTATCGAGCACACTGGTCTGCTCTTGTCACATGTACATTCAATAGAGAAATATTGTCTTTTTGTGAATAAAAAATCTAAAAGTGTCTGTGCAGGTTAAGAAATTAAAAGATAACTATTTTTATAAAGTAGGTATCTTTCTACTATTTTTTATGAAATTTTAAGAAAAGGTTGTCTCGATTTTTGTACATGTATTTGCGGTCTTCTCGATCTATTCACATTCAATGTTTAAATCGAGATAAGGTCCGTTTGAATTTGCTTAGTAACTTAATTTCAAGAGTGCCAATCTTTGCTGCATATCAATCGATTCCTTTGGAATTTCTTCTCTGACTATCTCTGATCTAGCTGTATATATATTCAGATAATTAGCATGTTCCAGAAAGGTATACAGTCAGAAGAAAAATAAATTGAAGTTGGTACTCCTGGAATTTATTAGCATAGCAACATTTTAAACCAATTTTACATCAAGCTTCTATAGCCTGCTGTACCCGTCGTTTGCTACTTAAGGAGGGAAATGATAACATTGAATGGAAGTTTTGTTTTTATTTCAACTTATTTCTATTTTTACTATTAACCAGAACGTTTTCCCATGAATCCATAATTGATAGCGTCCTTGCTAAAATGGGACAAACATTGAGAAGATCTAGTTATCAATATTTACAGGGGAGGTAATATTTTGTCACTAGATTTCCCACTGTTATAATTTGCAAATAGAGTAATGACATTTCATCTATGAATACATCTATGAAAATAATGAACTTGTATTTGTATGCAGGGTCTGATTACACCAAGACAAATGGGTTTAACTGGAATTACTTTGGATTCATATTAGGGATGTCAACTTGGTGAACAATTAATAATTGAGTACTCGTTGGTTTTATTGAGCAATACTCGAGTACTCGCTCGGTAATATATCTACAACACAGAAACACAAAAATACGTTTTTTACTTTCTGTGGTTTGTTGTTCAACGGACGAAAAACCATCTACATAAGTATCTGGGACAAGGAATTACACACCATAATTAATAGCTCATTACCTACAAGTACTAATTAAGTAAAAAATAATAATCTAATCAATATAATTTAATGAACACCGATTTAAAAATTATAACAAGGAAAAACCATATCAAACAATAGTATTTTGTTTTCGTTAAGAAAACACATTTAATGTTTACAAAGGCGTAAGGATTAGAAGTTTAACTATTCACTGAGGATCACCAGAGGATGCAATAAATTTATTTTATTTGGAAACATAACTATTATTGGGGACGGTAGGTTATGCAACTTTGTAACTAACAGTCTTGCAGACGAAAATATTTGCTCTGACGGTACCGATGTGACGGAATGGCTAAGACATGTTTAGTGTAATGTGTTAGCCTAGTTATAGCCCACGTATTTTCGGAGGCATTTTAAATGACAATTTAGCACATGCATTCGAAACAAAATGTATTTTATTTACTAGACTTAAGTATGATTAATCAGTGATGTCTATTTAATTTTCCGCAAGAAATTCTCAAGAAGATCAATTTTATATAGAAAAGACAGCAATATTCTTACAGGAACCAGATTAGTCGAGTATCGTTTTTGTATTCGATACTCGGTACTACAGATCGATACTCGAATACTCGAGTACTCGTTGACATCCCTAATTCATATATTTTCATGGATTGAGGAAAACTTTTCGTGGATATTTAATTTTGTGGTTGTGCCAAAATCTGTCACAAAATTCATGATGAATAATAATAAATCAACATTAAGGAAAATTCATGTAAAGGGCTTTCAACAATTGATAGTGGCCCATATTTCAAAGATAAGCTATTATGAGACCAAATGTTAAAAAAATCTACTTAATAGTAATTTTAGGGCGATAACCAGTATATAAAATGAATAAAAGGAAAACATAGTGATCCCTTGAACTTGAGGCTCCTGATTTAGGATAGGTTTGTTAAATATGTAAGGGGTAAACAACCTTTTTCTTAAATTTGCATAGGGACATAGCAAAATAAAAACAATGCTGTAAACTCAACTTTTCAGATCAGAACTTAAAACAAAAGCATCAACATAAAAGTAAATGATAAGGAAAATTGAAAAATCAACTCAGCAGATGAGTACTTACAACAAAAACTCTGACATAAAAGTAATCCATGCCACAAGCTGTAATTTTAACTCATCATGATCAGATCAGTACTTACAACAAAAAACATTGAAAAAAAGTACATGATGCAGCAAACAGAAAATTTTTCTCATCAGATGCAATAAAGGTAGTTGGAATAAAAATAGGGATAAAGAAGTATTTATTAAATAAACCAATGATAAATGGTATGGTGTTGCCTTAGCACGGTGTCATCCTGGTTTGCCCACTTTTAATTACATGCATATGTAAACATAGGGTGGATTGTTGTTTTAACAATTATAGTTTATTTCTGAATTATAGTCATATTTTTTACCTTTTATTTTACCTGTAAAATTTTATCAAATACTATATTCTGCTATTAAATCAATGAAAATTTTCAATATAGTTTTTATCAGGAAAATGTATTGAATTTGACAATAAATTCTAACAATTAGAATAAAAATGCAACCGTGTTCAGTAGCCAAGCTTTACAAATGAAATAATTTTAACAGTAATCTGCATCCAAGCTAGCATTTTCTTCTTAAAAAAAACCCAACAGATTGTTATTTTACCATAGTGCTCTATTTATTTCCTTATGCAATGCATTTATAAACTTGATTCATATATTAGGTGACGACCATTTGATATTGTAAGGGGGGGGGGGGGGGGGGGAGGATTTTGAAAATAAATAACTCAGCCTTGATAATAATAAAAAAAATAATGGTTTGTCCTGTAGTAGTTTGAAAATGAATAAACTGACTTAAAATGTATTGAAAATAAATAACTCAAGGCAGGTCTTTTAAGCCATTTTATATATGCTATTTAGTATGAGATGGCACCAGATTCTTCCAAAATTCGTCTTTTTTTCTTTTTTTTTAGGGAAAAACTTCCCAAATCTTTAAGTAATATAATGTATAAATATTAATTTACTTGAATTAATTGTCCGAAAATGGGTTTCATTTAACTAAGGTAAATGGTCTCAGGAACATTTACTTTATTCTCTTAGTGTTGCTTTCCATTTGTAATTTAGTAAAAAAAAAATTAACTTGACTTTTATTTTTTTTTTAGTATTTTTTATCTAAAAAAAAAAATAGCAGCCACATCCATAAAACCATATGTAAACTACATGTTTTTGCTTTATCCTACATATTGGTCTTTTGATGTTGTCTCTAAAGACTAAAAGTCTTACACTTAAACTATATATTTTGCCTTGAGACCAAAATATTGTCAAAAAATAATTAAAACAGAACTTGCATTTTTGATCAAAAAAGGTTCTGGGAAATGCGTAGAATGCATGATTTTGCATACATTTTTCTATAGCTTCTTCGGGCCTTCAGCGGCCCCAAAACCCTGCGAACGAAATTTGTTTAGTTTTTAATATACTTTATATTACTTTTAAAACAGGCTAGTGTCATTGTTTTACATGTATGTTAAATTATTGAGAGAAAAAATATATGATTTATTTATAATTTATCTATACATTTATGAAAATGGAATTACAAAAAAAATAAATACCTGAATATATATAGAAAACACTGATAAACTATATACCTAAGTTGAAACAGACTATATAATTGTATGCTCATTAAACCTTTTGTCTTTTTTGTTTTCTTTACTAATAAATAATTGGTGTAATTAAAAGTGGGCAAACCAGGAGTAAACCCTTAGCACCCATCCACTTAATTTTCAGAGAAAAATAATAATAATGAGGGGTGGGGTCCCTGTTTATTTTTCAGAAAACTGTCACAGATTTTGCCAAGTTATATGCAAACAATCCAGTTTAAAACATAATTCATCTACTTTTATGACATCACAAGTACATCACTAATGATGCAATTTGTGAAAATCTTCTCTAATTGAAACAATAGTTATTTTTGACATGTTTTCATCAACTTTTCACAACATCATAACAGTGAAAAATTTTCAGATTTTTAGGGCCAAATTACGAGTTAATGAACAACTTCTACAAGAAATTACTATTTCAATGATCTTCCATGTCATCTTAGAAGCACTGACTACTGGGCTGGTGATACCTTTTGAGCTAAGACCACTAGAAGTGGCATCGACCTAGTGTAGAAGAGTTAGACAATCTATACATAATATCAGGAGCCTGTCATTCAGTGGTAGTTGTTGTTTCATGCCTGTCATATTTGGTGTTTGTTAATTGATTTGATATAGGCTGTTGGTTTTAATGTTTGAATTATTTCACATTCTTTCATATTTAGGCCTTTTATAGTTGACATTATGGTACAGGTTTTGCTCATTGTTGATGGCCATACAGTGACCTTTAGTTGTTCACATGCACATCATTAGGACTCTGGCAGATAGTTGTTTAATATAGATTACTTGTGATCTGAAACTTCTATATGGTCCTTGACCTCATTCTGATGGTTCAGTAAATAACTTTGAAGTCAAAAGTTTTATGCTTTGGTCAGTTTGTCATTTACTTTGAGTAATAATTTCAAACATATTTTGACCATGGAATATTTCTTTAGTGGACATGTTCACCCTACTGGGATATCAGACTTGACCTCATTTCAATGGTTCATGAAACTTTCCTGATTAGGACATTCTCAGTTACCACAATTAAAAGTATCTATATTTAGTCTGTAGAAATACTAGATCCATTGTATTGTGTGCAGGTCCAACTGACCTTGATCTCATTTTTATTGTACAATGATAAATGTTAATTTGTGCATAGGTCAGATTCTTGATAATTGTGAGTATTGGCCAACTATAGTTGGTGTATATAATCATAGTACTGTCCAGCTGGCTGTGGTCACTTGACCTTGTTTTCATGGTTCAATGATCAACATTAATATTTCATGCTTAGTATAGTTTTACCATAGTAGCTTTGAGTAATGCATTAACAGTATCTGGTCTATACAATCGTCGTTGTAAATGTCATCTAACAAAGGTCACCTGCCCTTGACCACATTATGGTTCATAGATGAATATTAAGTTTTTTGATACCTGCAGTTGAACATTATCTCTAAGAATGTCAATATATTATTCAGTTGAAATCCATTTTTTTTCTCATTTGCAATGAAAGTCAAAGTATGCATGCGAGACATAGGTAGGTATTACAATCCGCTGGCAGCGTCGGTGTAAACTATTTATTTAAAGCGTTATATTTCAACAATAAGAAAACTTGGATGCTTCATACCTAGTATGCAGATGCCTTATGTTACAAAGTTTTTGTCTGTCATATATCCATTGTCCTTGACCTCTTTTTCATGGTTCAGTGACTGCTTGAAAAAAAATTACCGATAACTATGTTTGGTATATGGGTTCCTTGCAACGTCAACATGTCCATCAGGTAGGGTTCACCTGACCTTAACCTTATTCAATAGATCAGTGACCAAGATTAAAGTTATGTAGTCAAGTCTGTATCTCATATTCTGTAAGTAATAGGTCAACTATATTTGGTGTATGGAATGGTTGTAAGGGGTACATGTCCGACTGACCGATTTCATATGACCTTGACCTCAATTTCATGGTTCATTGAATAATGTTTAGTTTTTGTAGTTTGGTCTATTTCTCAGATATTATAAGCAATAGGTCAGCTATATTTGGTGTAAAGAATGATTGTAAGGGGTGCATGTCCGATTGATTGATTTTATCTGACCTTGACCTCAGTTTCATGGTTCATTGAACAATGTTAAGTGTTTTTGGTTTGGTCTATTTCTTAAATACTATAAGCAATAGGTCAACTATATTTGGTGTATGGAAATGATTGTAAGGGGTACATGTGCGACTGACAGATTTCATTGGACCTTGACCTCAATTTCATGGTTCATTGAACAATGTTAAGTTTTTTGGTTTGGTCTATTTCTCAGATACTATAAGCAATAGGTCAACTATTTTGGTGTATGGAATGGTTGTAATGGGTACATGTCTGATTGACCGATTTCATTTGACCTTGACCTCAATTTCATTGAACAATGTTTAGTTTTTGTGGTTTGATCTATTTCTTAGACACTATAAGCAATAGGTCAACTATTTTGGTGTATGGAATGATTGTAAGGGGTACATGTCTGACTGACCGATTTCATTACCTTGACCTCAAGTATATGGTTTATTGAACAATGTTTAGTTTTTGTGGTTTGATCTATTTCTTAAATACTATAAGCAATAGGTCAATTACATTTGGTGTATGGAATGATTGTTAGGGTTACATGTCCGACTGACCAATTTCACTTGACCTCAATTTCATAGTTCATTGAACAATGTTTAGTTTTTGTGGTTTAGTTTATTTCTCAGATACTTTAACAAATAGCTCAATTATATTTAGAGTATGGAATACTTGTTAGGTGTACTTGTCAATTATAAATTTTGTGATTTTGTCAGTTTATCAGATACTATTAGCAATAAGTCAACTATATTTGGTGTATGGAATGATTTTAAGGTGTACTTGTCTGTCTGGCAGGGTTCATATGACCTTAACCTCATTTTCATGGTTCATTGGTCAATGTGAAGTTTATGTGATACTTATAGTAAAACCTTCATATTACAGACTTCCAACATAAATTCAATACCGGTAAGTAAAACAGGTGAGACATTTCAGCGTGTGCACTCTTGTTAAGTAGTTAGCACAATTCAGTGTGTCCACTTTATGTGACATCTTGTATCACATATGTGAAAACTAATAAGCTATTGAAGGTTGCTACAAAAAAAATGTCACTTAACTATAGAGGTTAACAGAATGAGACAGCTACCACACTATGCACATAGATTGTGCATTCCAAAATAAAGGAAATATGTGAGGAGCAGGATAGAAGAGTGGTCCAATCACAAGGATGTTTTGACTTGGTCTCTTAGGTTCCATGGTAGACAGAACAAACATTAATATGTAGTGTTGCTATGCTGTCTTATTATCTTTGTGACATATTAATATTTATAGGCTGTCTTCTCCATTTTTTAAACTTAATAATCTGTGGTACATTCACTGATAAACCATTTTGGTTTTAGCAAATCTTACAGCAATTTGCTACAAACTGTTAAGAAGTACTTATAAATCGGATTCTGGTAAAGGTCAGTTTGTTTTATGAACCAGCTCTAGTTCTTTGTCTTGTGATGATAATTCCTTATGAACCAGCTCTAGTTCTTTGTCTTGTGATGATAATTCCTTATGAACCAGCTCTAGTTCTTTGTCTTGTGATGATAATTCCTCGATATTGTTTGAAGTAATCTTGATTTTCTCAGTAAGCCTTAGTCTTGTTCTCGACATTTGGGTGTTACTGCAATTTCTGACATGTTATTTAAAAAAATAAGTTAATCTGATACACAAGAATAATAAACGTCAAAATAAAAATTTCAAGGTACGGGTATTGTAAAACAAGTGTGATTACACTTCGATATCTTGCCTTCAGCAATATCTAAATCATTTTAAGGAGCAATGAACTCTGAAATTGTGGTCAATGTCAAATAAAGCCTGTGAGATATACATGTTCAGTTACAAACATAACATTTCAAGTTCAAAGACAACTTCGTCAAAAGTCAACTGATAAAAATTTCTTGTGGATATGCACATCGAAATATTATGTCCTTATTGTCTACAAAGTTTTATAAAGTTCTGTTGTGTGGTTTCAGAGGAGTTGCGATGTTTTAATAGTAGTGTATTTAGGCAAAAATTCTAAATTCAAAAGTGGCTTAATTCTTAGAAAAAAAATTGAATCATATATACCTGTCAATATGCACATCTACATGTTATTATTATTATCTACAAAGTTTCATGAAATTCTGTTGTGTTGTGTCAGAGGAGTTGGGATGACAAGAACAGGACTGACAGATGGACTGACAGACAGATGGATGGGTCAAAAACATTATACCCTACAGAATTGTGTTCAGTGGGGTATAATCATGAGATACAGGTAATCATATCACATCTCCTTGTTGACTTCAAATGATCCATTATTAAAACATATATATAGAATTACTATACATTGTCTCCAAATATAAAAATTATTTGTACAATGCTTAGAAACAGATAGAATGAGAGGCAGCGTCCAGCATTTGTATCCTGTTTAGAGCTGAGTACAAATAAAAATTATGTTTGGAGACAATGTATGGTTATTTTCTTTACACTGCAACTCTTACAACTGTGCCAAATAAAATATTTCGGGTAACATTAATCGATTTTAAATTTGAAGCAGATGACTTAAAATTCTTTGAACCTGAATTCTTTATTGATGTCATAGATAAAACTCTAGGGAAATGCATTATCCACATCACAAACGAGGTGTCATACCAATAGCACAGTTGCAGTATAGACTTAGTTTAGGACTTTTCAAGTGCTCTTCTCTTAATACAACCTGGATCTTGCCTTAAATAAAAATTGAACGACTTCATTTCTCAGTTCACTCAATGGGAAATGACAGATTCTGCGCAAAGATAAAGAATAATTAAAGTGACACTACCCAAATTCAACTTGATCTGTGTTTTATCAGTGGAAGTCAAAATTAAACATTGCATTGTATAAAGCATTGATTGTAGTTAATTCAACTATAATCATGGACAAAGGAAGATAACTCCAATTTTAAAAATAACTTGATATTTAGAAGAAAATAAAAATTTTGCAATTTTTCCATTTATAAAGGGGCATAACTCTAGAACAGTTAAAGTGAAGCCACCAAAATTCAAACTTGATCTGTGTTTTGTGGTAATAAGCATTGTGTATAAGTTTCATAACATTTGGTTGAGGCAAACTTAAGTAATAGAGAACGGAAACTAAAAAGTTTGCAATTTTTCCATTTACCGGTATAAAAGGGCATAACTCTAGAACAGTTAAAGTGACACCACCAAAATTCAAACTTGATCTGTGTTTTGTGGTAATAAGCATTGTGTATAAGTTTCATAACATTTGGTTGAGGCAAACTTAAGTTAGAGAACGGAAACTAAAAATTTTGCAATTTTTCCATTTATAAAGGGGCATAACTCTAGAACGGTTAAAAGTGACGCCACCAAAATTCAAACTTGATCTGTGTTTTGTGGTAATAAGCATTGTGTATAAGTTTCATAACATTTGGTTGAGGCAAACTTAAGAAATAGAGAACGGAAACTAAAAATTTAATGCCCCTTCCGCTATGGCGGGGGCATAAAAATAGGTTGTTATCAAGCTTCATATCAGATTACTTAAGTTATCTAATTAGATAAAATCTGAAAGGTAAATCCTGAAATATGAAATCAGAGAAAAAATTGTTGTGCTGTGACACCACTGTCTAGGGTAATGTGAATTCATTTATTTTCTTGGATCGAGGAAATATTGTCTTCGTGGATATTTGATTTCCTGGTTCTGCCAAAGTCTGTATGCAAGCCTATAGAAAATGTGTACTTCGGTTGACATTTTAATTCATGGTTTACCTTTACTTAGGAAATCCATGAAAATGTTATCCAACGATTAATAATGAAATTCCAGTATATATCGTATCTGTTTTGTACATAAATCAGGCTGTTGGTTTTCTCTTTTGAATTGTTTTCCATTCAGTCATGTTATGACCATTATAGCTTGCTATGCAGTATGAGTTTTGCTCATTGTTCAAGGCCGTACAGTGACCAATAGTTGCTGGAGATGTCTCATTGGCAATTATACCGCATCTTCTTACTTTTATACATGTATTAAAGTCGCTGACCTATGGAAGTGCCATTAAGCACAGACTAGTCTACCTGTATAACCATTAGTAATAACTGATATAATAAGCCTAAAGTCTTCAATTAAACATAATAATAACAAATCAATTTGATCACAGTTTATTAGTTGTAGAGTCAACAGATATGTATAAATCTAGTATAAATTAAAAAAGCCATTAACTACATGCTTGGTTCAGTAAACAATGGAATGAATTAGAAATAATAAACAATATTATAAGCAAAATGTATGTATCTTGTTGTAAGGGCATAATGTATGCATAAGAGGAAAAGAAATGAAGCACTTGTAAACAAAGGCTAATCCCTTCTTACATTAATCAAAATATTTAATTTCAATCTAAATCATTAAAATGACATTGCATAGTTGTATTTTTTAGTCTTATACTTGAAAACAAGCACAGTAACCTATGTTTAATTTTTCAATTTTTCTCATACCTTTAGAAAATAATAAAGTTTTATAGCTCCACTAAATGTTATTACTTTCTGTATTATCAAGGATTATAACTTTAGAACCAAAAATGAAAAATAAAATGTATATCATACTTGTTCTTAATTTGGTTTATCTGGCCCCAACAAGAATGCTCACTTTAAAAGGTTTTATCAAGGCTTACTGAATGGAGAAAAAAAACCAGAATCAATTTGCATCACTAAACGCCTTAAATGCCTATTTTGGTCATGATTAAACATCAATATCTGTATCACTGTCATAAAAAAAATTGTGAACAACAATTTATAATTACTATCCAAAAAAATAAATACTATCAAAACAAAAATAATCAATCTGCTTGGATTACCTCCCTTCTCTTGTAATATTTATCACATTTTATATCAAAAGCATATCTTTAACAAAGCATATAAATAAATATTGTCTGTTTGTATATTGCTCATTCTACTCTTCTGAAAGACATTCAATGATAACAAATGCCCCTGCCACACAACTGCTGTCGTAAAGACACCTAACAATTCCAGACTGTTTAAATTTCCAGTTGGGAGATCTACATTCCATTTAAAGTGCTTCCAAGTGTGCCTCATAGATTAATATTGGGACTTGGGTATTTTGGTTTTTTACTTTTTCCTTGTAAATATATTTGATAAGTTTGCAGTGTCCTTTAATCGGCTCATCATACGAGATTTCACATCATCAGATCCAGTGGTAGATTGTCCAAAACTTGAACTTCTGAAATAGACAATTTTGGTGGTTAAAAAGTGATCATAGCAAAAGACCATTTCTTAACAGATAATTCAATATTGGTAAATGCATAAATGAAAAACTGCTCTTTTCAAAAACTTTTGTATAATAGTCTTTCTTTTAATTTGGTCCCTCAAAAACAGCCTTTTACTCTTACTGTGACAAGTCCTCACATGAGACTACTACTATCATGAGGCTGTCCTTGTGAATGTAACAGTAACTCAACAACACTGCAAACAGTAGGCAATCCTTTAGGACCATCAATATGTTAGCGACACAAACCCTACTTGAAATAAAGTGTGGTATGGGTTTTGCTCATTGTTGAAGGCCATACAGTGACCTATAGTTGTAAACTTCTATGTGATTTGGTCTCTGCTGGAGAGTTGTCTCATTGGCTTTCATGCCACATCTTCTTATTTTTATAACTAAAAACTACAGCTAATTTTAATATGCTAGATCACACATGTATTCAGCAGGAGGAAATGTCACCAGTCCAGTACAAATCAAACCTACTCTTAACCATCAGTATGTGCTCATATACCTAAATGCTGCTATAGAAACAGAATACCAGTCTTTAAGTCTTGGTTTGATACTAAGAGTGTTTCCCTCTACTGGCCAGCATGATCTTGGGAGAATAAAAAGGCTTTTATACACGTTGTGATTAAAATGTTTAAAGTTGGAAAGTTAGCTTTCATGGAAAGTTTGCTTTACTTTCAGTGAGAACAGTATATCCATGTATTATGGATTTACACTATTTCAGCATTGAAATATTACATTAAATAATTTCCCCTGATCTTTTTGAAATAGGGTAAATTAAGCAATACAAGACATCATTATCATCTGAGAAACTTTTACTGACAAAAAAGTCTTACTTTTGGACCCTCACCCCTCTTTTATGCCTTAAATGAAGGTCAAGGTGATACTATTTTTGTATGAACTTCAGTTCAATCCACACTGACTAGGATTAGGTTTTGGCATTTATAAAGAGCAGATCTTATTACTATCCAGGTTTCAAATAAACCTTCAATTTTACAGAGTTTATCCACTTACAAAATAAGTGCTCTGCGGATGTGGAGATTATTTAAACTCAAAACAGTTCATGAATATCAATGATAGCGCACAGTTTTCCTTTGTCAGAGGGTATTGCAAACTAATAGAAATTTTCATATTATTTGAGATGTCTAATTTTTTCCTTGTGGGATTCAACGATGAGGGTATGCTGAGGGTATGAACATGCCACTATATTACCTGTCAGATCTGGAGAGTTCCATTTTGGTCTCATAATCTCTGATCATTGATTGGATGACTTCCTCATGTTCTGGAGCTATCTGTACCATGTCGTGTTGTAAACAACGTAACCCTGGTAACATCGTCTCTCGTACCAACTGGTCATTCATTACTTTGTACAGGTTAAGGACATTATCATATATAATCAAATAAATCAATTTCTAAGTACAGAAAACTGAAAAACTAATGCATATTATTTGATCTTTTTTCTAAAATCTAAAATCAAGAAATTACTGATCATTTTTTATTCCCTGATGCCCTTTTTAACATAAGTTAAAATGTAAACTCAAATCTAGAATGGAAATAGCTAATAAGAGAGCTAACATAAGACGCGTTTTAAATGTGTTCCTATTCAGTGCTGTGCTAAAAATTCTTTAGTTAAAACAAGTTAAACAAGAGTGCACATGCTGAAATGTCTTGCCTGCTTTACTGACCATTGATTTTATGTTGATAGTCCTAAATATAAAATTTTAATACAAGTATCCCATTAACTTAACATGATCCAAGAAAATGAGGTCAAGGTCAGATAAACCAAGCCAGAAGTACATGTACACCTTACAATTATTCCATGCATCAAATATAGTTGACAGATTGCATATAACGTTATCTAAGAAACAAACTTAACACTGACCAAATTGAACCATGTAATGAGGTCAGATGATACCTGCCGGACAGACATATACACCTTACAATAATTTCATACACCAAATATGGTTGACCTTTTTCTTATAGTCTAAGAAAAACAGACCAAAACACAAAAACTTAACTTTGAGCAATGAAGTGGAACATGAGGTTAAGGTCAAATGAAACTATCAGACAGACATATACATTGTTAAATATTTCCATACACCAAATCAGGAACATATATATTGACGGGACTTGACACTACCTGATTGTAGTCGATTTTATCGTCGTGCCATAGTTAATAAAGATACGATACAGAAACGGACATGTGTTAAAAACGGACTCGCTATTATCCTAATAATTTCTGATATTATCAATAAAATGTCATTCAAAGTAGTTTTATAGTGATGCTAGTGTATCAAACTTGTATTCTGTCACTTCAAATTTGTTAAAATCGCAATCATTTCATCACAGAATTGTGCAGAATGCAAACCAGGTAATAAAAAAATGGCGGCCATTACCGCGATTATTTACAAATTCCCAAACTATTATAAAACACTTCACATCAAATAAATCAAACTTATTTTGGTAATTTTATATGACAAAATATATCTACTAAATGATAAAACTTGTATTTATTTACAATTAGAGTTATGTGGTTTATTTGTTGATCAGTTCTGATAGTTTTTCAGTCAGACGCTACCAAAATCTGAAATCTTGGGAAGTCTCGGGGAGTCCGAGATTTTATCAATTTTATACTGAAAAGCGTATCAGATTCATTTCCCGTTAGATATACTGTTCCCAGACCAAATATAGTTCACCTATTGCATGCAGTATTAGAAAAACAGACCAAAACACAAAAACTTAAACTTTAACCACTGAACCATGAAACTGAGGTCAAGGTCAGATGAAACCTGCCAGTTGGACAAGTACACTTTACACTCATTCCATACACCTTATATAAAAGACCTATGGCTTATAGTATCTGAGATATAGACTAGACCACGAAAACTTAACCTTGTTCACTGATCCATGAAATGAGGTTGAGGTCAAGTGAAAATTGTCTGACAGGCTGAGGACCTTGCAAGGAATGCACATACCAAATATTGTTATCCTATTACTCATAATAAGAGAGACATTAACGTTACAAAAAATTTGAACTTTTTTTTTCAAATAGTCACTGAACCATGAAAATGAGGTTAAAAATAGTAAATTACAGTGGTTGCAATATAGGATTAACCATTGCATTATTGCAACAAATCAGTATTTAGTTAAAATAAAACTGACTGATGATCCTTTATGTACATTTTGTAAATCAGAAAAGGAGTCTATAGAACACCTATTTTGGAATTGCAATAATGTACAAAATTTTCTACAGGATATTGATAACTGGTTCCTTTCCGGTGGAATAAAAATCAAAAATAAAAAAAAAAATGAAAATGAGGTCAAGGGCAATGGACATAAGACAAACAGAAACTTCATAACATAAGGCATCTATATACAAGTTATCAAGCATCCAGGCCTTCTACCTTCTGAAAGTTAGTTAACGGTGCCAGAGGATGACTATCCCTATGTCTCGCTTTCTGCGACTTCTGGCTCGACAAAAAAATTGTGTCTAAGCACCCTATGATCTTTATCACTTTTAACCTTTTCCACGAAGAATGTAGTCTTTTTAAGGGTCTCTTGGACAGTTTTTCTACTACAAAACAGGACATTTTGTAGTGAATGAATAAGGTCCGTGGTCTGATTCCAAATGAATCTTGTACTAGGATAGCAAAATTAATAAAAGAACAGATATATAATGTCCCCCGCGTTGCACATATTTTATCTATCCAAGGAACAAGGGCATAACTAAAAAAAGCACTTTTTTTTTTCTATACAACTTTTTATTAATACTTTAGAGAAATGAAGGCCCCAGAACAAATGCAATGTGATTTCCATTATAATTGATATTTCCAAGGGGCATAACGTTAACATTTTTTGATCAGAACTTATTTTAGAAATTGTCAAAGACATTGCTGATATAAACCTATGATATAAGTTTCATGAAATTCTGGCAAGAATTGAACTTATGAGAGGGCTAACAATGCAATTTTCCATATAATCAATGTTTCTAAGGGACAAAGCACTTTTAAAAATAATTGATCAGCACTAATTTTCAAACTCATCAAAGACATTGATGATACATGTATAAACCTATAATATAAATTTCATAAAAATCTGGCAAGAATTGTACATATTAAAGTGCTAACGATGCAATTTTCCATATAATTAATGTTTCAAAGTGGCATAACTCTTTTAAAAAATTTTGATCGGCACAGATTTTCGAACTCGTCAAAGATATTGCTGATATAAACCTATGATTTAAGTTTCAGAAAATTCTGGCAAGAATTGAACACATGAGAGTGCCAACAATGCAATTTTCCATATAATTAATGTTTCCATGGGGCACAACTCTTTCAAAAATAATAGACCGGGAAGATTTTGGAATTCGTCCAAGACAATGCTGATATTAACCTATGATATAAGTTTCATAAAAATCTGGCAAGAATTGAACAAACAAGAGCGCTAATGATGCAATTTTCCATATAATTAATGTTTCCAAGGGGCATAACTCTTTCAAAAAAAATAGACCAGGACTGATTTTGAAACTCGTCCAAAACAATGCTGATATTAACCTATGATATAAATTTCATAAAAATCTGGCAAGAATTGAACAAACAAGAGCGCTAATGATGCAATTTTCCATATAATTAATGTTTCCAAGGGGCATAACTCTTTCAAATATAATTGATCGGGACTGATTTTCAAACTCATTCAAGACATTACTGATATAAACCTATGATATAAATTACATAAAAATTTGGCAAGAATTGTACATGTGAGAGTGCTAACGAGACCGGATGGATGGATGGATGCCCGGTATTTCTATGTCCCCGGCAACACGTTGCGGGGGGACAATAATATCACAATGGAATGTCACCAGTCCTGTCACATTTCAGAGTATTAATTGTGTCAAAGTTTTTTAAAAATTGTGCTCATAGTTCTAGGACCATACGTCTTGTAACCATAATATTTAAATTTTGACTTGATTTCAAAAATGTTCTTTTGATTAAGAAGTGTCACTTTTTTCAAATAAATGAGGTCTTCCTAAATCATTATTTTCAAAAAATTGAAAATTACTTGTAACAGCCTCTAACTTATCTAACTTTAAGTAATATGATATGTCATTTATTAAACAGACAGCTGTCACAAAATAAAACAATTTTTTTTAATTTGTTTTCAGCATAGGATATATATCAAATCTCTCAAAAAAATAATTTCAGAGGAGAATAATCAATGTTGTTAACTATTGCTGGTTTTTATGATTTCAGTAAATACTACAAAATGACTCTTTTATTTGAAAATCCATCTTATTTCAAAGACTGTATAGAGTACTTTTTGAAAATATACAAATAAATACATGTTGAAAAATGTTGCATATGGCCTTTAACCTTATTCTACCTGCTGATCTTATAAAGGATACCACAACATGACATAGAACTGTAGGCTTCAAATAATTCTAATGCTATCTCTCTTTTCTTCTTTTCCTCTGTCATGTGGTTGTTAGCGGAAGCCATAGCTGCCAATCTTGGTAAAATAACTGAAAATATAAAAAAAAATAGATAATCACTATATAGAATTTCAAAGCAGGAATATGAAAATTGGTAAAGAATTTTACAGAATTATAAAGAATAACTGTAAGAGTAAAGTCTGGTGGGCTCATATTCTGAACTGTGATTTCAATTTTCAATTTTCCATATTTAAATTTATAGAGAACAAGTTATCTTACAGTTTTAATATTGAAAGTTGAAAATGATACTATTTTAAAATTCAAGGTAACAATTCATTATTTTTACTTCTTGTAATTTCCATAAAATACTATGGGATAATATACAGCTGTAAACATAAAATATTTTGTGAAAGAATGTACAATATTTTATGATCTACTCATTTGTAAATATTAACAATACCCATCTTTTGGAATATTCTACTAATGGAAGAGATCTGCCAAATATGAAAAAAAATTCTAAATATTCTCAACTTCATCATCATTAAAAAAAAAAAAAAAAGGAAAAATGCAGTAGAAATCTGAATGTGATAAAATTTGCTGGTCTTTTTATTGGTAACATTTATGTATTTTAGCGGATTCTTTTGTGACACAACCAAAGGCACAAATAAGATAAATCTAAATGAGAAAACGCTTTTACAACTAAAAAGTATCACACGTGGGAAATCTTAATCAGGAAATAGAAATGAATATGCCATTAAACCAAAAGTTATAATGAGCTACCATAAAGTGTTGGGCAGACCTACGTCATATCACATCAAAACAATTACACTCAAAATCTGTTTCTTTTCACTGATCGTCAACGCTGCCATATTGGGAATTATAAAGAGAAAGATCAAATATTCCATGAAATATTGTTACCTAATATAGATCGTGTAATATCATTGTCGAATGTCACAAAACAATGGTGGGACAAATCCAAGTCTGCCAGGAAAAAGAAAATACTGTGGTTCAGAATTACTGCTATAACTTCACTTTATAAACGTTTTTTTTACTTTTATCATTATGTTTTTCTTTCATCAGCAGCTGGTTTTTCACTTGCATCCCACATATTCATTTCTTCTATTGTAAAATAATATATAAAAAAATACAAATACTCTCATTAAGTTCCTTCATTGATACAGTATTTTTCAGATTTTTCCATTTCATTTCTTTTTAAATCGATAAAGTAACCTTATACTGTTATTGTGTACAACAATGAGATTGTCAGGCAAATTATAACCTTATACTGGTATTGTATACAACAATGAGATTGTCAGGCAAATTATAACCTTATACTGTTATTGTATACAACAATGAGATTGTCAGGCAAATTATAACCTTATACTGGTATTGTATATATTACAATGAGATTGTCAGGCAAATTATAACCTTATACTGGTATTGTATACAACAATGAGACTGTCAGGCAAATTATACCCTTATACTGTTATTGTATACAACAATGAGATTGTTAGGCAAATTATAACCTTATACTGATATTGTATACAACAATGAGATTGTCAGGCAAATTATGTAGTAGAGAATTGATAAGAAGTAGTGGATTCGTAAACGATAATCAACGAGCGACTTTAGTCGCAAGTTGATTATCGTTTCCGAATCCACTACTTCTTATCAATTCTCTAGCTTAACCCATTTCTATTAAAACGACTGTCTGTTTTACGTTTTGACAATGAATCAACGATATTTCATAAAAATAGTTTAGTATTTTGTCTTTTTTATTCTATAATAGCTGGAAATGATTATATCCACACGGTTCGCATCTATAATTAGACATTCGACAAGTTAACATAAGTTTAAAATAACTTAAATGGGGTGTTAGCTCCCCTTTTTAACACCAGATTTCAGTTTTGTGTATACATATTTCATTTAATGTTTAATCATTACAAATTATTTATATTGAATAGATTTTGGTATATTTAATTTATTCAAAAAGACATATACTAATATACAGAATTTATTTATCTTGTTTTGAAAAGTTAAAAAATTTTAATTACCAAAATTTAGAACCTTCAAAATTTATATATATAATATTTAGCAACGTGTTTTGGTTAATTGAAGACTAAACACCGTTAAGCCGTTCTTAGTCAAAAAAATATTGATAAGGTAGATGCCATAAATCTGCCATTTCATAATGCTCAAATTCATGTTGCTTTCCTAAAGTATTAAAATTACGATTGTGCTTATGATTTAAATTGAACAATTATATTCAAATCTGTTTAAACTGTTTCCGTTTCATTAAGTTACGATTATTTTAACGTTATAATTTCATTTGGCATATATCGTTCACCGGTAAATAAACTAGTTTTATCTGAGGTACGCATTCTGAATCCCCATCAGAATTGCTCTTGCTACGGATGTACAATGAATAATTATCTTGATTTCATAAACTTACCATCAAGCTGTTCATAGCTGTGATCGTCTAGTCGTTGGTAACGAATGCCATAACGGTGATATTAACAGTGCAAAGTTCGAACCTTGTATCCGGAATGAAATTTTTTCATTGTAATTTTTTTCTCGATAAAAACAGTTTTAATCTTAGAGGTATTATATACTTCATTTTCATGTAAAGGCGATGATTTTGTTTCTGGTTTAACAGTCAAAGAAGTAGTTTTACGGTCGTAGCTTATATATCACACTTTACTCAAATTAGAGTCCGTTCAATGTTGACGTGACATAAATAAATTTGAAAAGAACATGAACAAATCCAGACATAGTATATATATTTTGTTAGATAACAAAAGCGAATTATCTCTGAGATAGAAATACAGTTTATTGACATGTATTGACAGTTGTGCGCTTTAAGAGTGTTATTTAACTAATGATTTATGTGAGCACTCGTGGTATAGTGGTATCATGCATAGACTGAAGACTCTACTGATTATGAAGAAAATACGCGCGAGTTCGAACCCTTCATATGACACTCGTTTTTGAGAGGATAAAAAATCGTAAGTTAAAAGTTTAAAGTCATAAAATAAGTTATCTTAAGTTAACGAAGTAGTCAGTGGATTCTTGAAAAATAATCCACTGTAAGAACAATAGAATGACGTCAGAGAAATGGGTTAAACCCTTATACTGGTATTGTATACAACAATGAGATTGTCAGGCAAATTATAACCTTATACTGGTATTGTATACAACAATGAGATTGTCAGGCAAATTATAACCTTATACTGGTATTGTATACAACAATGAGATTGTCAGGCAAATTATAACCTTATATTGTTATTGTATACAACAAGGAGATTGTCAGGCAAATTATAACCTTATACTGGTAGTGTATACAACAATGAGATTGTCAGGCAAATTATAACCTTATACTTGTATTGTATACAACAATGAGATTGTCAGGCAAATTATAACCTTATACTGGTATTGTATACAACAATGAGATTGTCAGGCAAATTATAACAGTATTTGTCAGATTTCTTTGCCCATAACAGTCTGTAATTTGTTGATATTATTTTGTATCAAGGTACTTCAATGCTAGATGTTTTTAGGTGACACAATCATTCAATTGTCACTGAGCTGTCTAAGTAGTCCATCTACAGTATCACTAGCCTGTTAACACTGAGGTTGTGGTTGTGAGTCAAAATCCTGCTCATTTCAGATGCGTTTGACTCCAATCTTAATTGAATAGAATTGTAAGTTTTCGGTGGTTCTCTCTGGGGACTCCAGCTTCCTCCACCAATAAAAACTGGCTGCCACGATATAAAGCCAATATATTGCAGAAAAAAACAACCGTCAATCAATCCTGTTAATTAGTTTTAAACAATCACAAATGTAAATGAAATAGCACCAACACATAAGACTTAATATTTACAGATCTAGACAGTAAACTGACCAATCAATGCAAATCAAATCATAATTCGTACATGTTGATGAATGTCTTGCTAGTCACTCAGGAACCAATGTTTTAATGTTTTAACAGAAAAACTTCATAAGAAATGGATATGCTCTGTATTGATTCATATTCCTGAAAATAATTTCCCCCAAAGGAATCTTTTCACAGCGTGCAAGAAAAAAATTAACGGAATCAAATCTGACAAGGGATGCTAAGGGAGTGAAGTCAAATTTCATCTGTTGTAAATATAACAATTAAAATTTATTGATAAAAGAAACAAAACAGCTATACTTATAGCAATCAGTACATACAAACTGAGAGATGATGTTATACAGGAAAGGATTGTAAAATGTCTTACTAACATTAACATAGTATATCATTTGAATATTCCACAACAAACCAGAGTTAAGTAATATAACAGAAAGTTTTGTCACAATGAAGGACATAAGAATGAAAATCCATACAAGTGTTAGCTTTCAAAAAAGCTTTGTCTGAATTTGACATTGATGATAAATGAGCAAATTGAGTAATCCTGAATTTTGGATGCAAATTATTCTTAAAAAGGAAGTATTGATGTATAAAAAACATCTCCTTTTCTTCACACTCACTACACATCAAAACAGTCAGACTTATATGAAAACAATGCAAACAGTGTGAAAAGCATGACGTCTGAAGAAAAACACAACCACAAAACTTGCTAAGTACTGTTTTCAATTATGTTTTCACATATCAATGATTGTTGGAGTAGGTTTAAAAAGCTATAACATTTTACTATGTATAAAAATATAAAGTAATTGAACAATTGCACGTATTATTGAGAGGTTAATCACACTCTAGACTATGCTTTTTACCGTTATCATTTGTCAGTTGCAGAAAGATTTTATATTGATGTAAAATTGAGAATGGAAACGGGGAATGCGTCAAAGAGACGTGACTATTCAGTATGTGACTGAGCTAGTAATTAAGCAGATTTTAAGAATGGATTAACATCAACAAATAAACCCTGTTTTTTAAACTATGGTTTGTGAACAATTCATTCATAGATATTTTGAAATTCATGGTTTGAGGACAGAATATTTTGCTCATGGATTTTTGTAAGGCAAACAATTAGTGTACGGATTTAGGAATTCATGGTTCATCAACAAATCATTGGTTTATGAATTTTGAATTCATGGTTTGTAAACAAATCCTTGGTTCACGGATTTAGAAGTTCATGGTTTGTGAATAGATCACTGGTTCACGGATTTTGAAGTTCATGGTTTGTGAACGGATCATTGATTTATGGATTTTGTTGTTCATGGATTGTGAACAAATCATTAGTTCAATGACTGATTGATCGATTGGTGTTAAACGCCAATATCAACACTATTGTGCTATTTCGTGGCAGTCAGTTTTTATTGGTGGAGGAAGCGGAGTGCCTGAAAAGAACGACGACCTTAGGTAGGAAAACTGACAATCCTAGTCAATTAACATTTTAGTCGAGCACACCTGCCACGTTCAGGATTCAAACTCACAACCTCAGTGTGATAGGCTAGTGATATAGTAGTTCGACTTCTTAGACCACTCCGCCCCTATTGGTTCAATGATACTGGCATGATGGTCTGTGGACAATTGACTGATAAAAGGATTTTTTAAATCAAATTTTGTGGGCAAACCATTTAGAAATTCATGGTTTCAGGTTTTACACATAAAACATTAATGAACAATATAGGCTTATGTTCATTTGTTTGATGCTAAATCCTAAAATTGGCATTAGGAATAACATGACTTTCACAGTGTTTACACAAATCCAATGATACAAGAAGTGTGATACATATAGATACCTAACAAAAGTTTTTGAAAAATAAAAACTTGATTTCTGTCATAACTATTTACTCAAAAGCTGGTGATCTGTAATTCAAAATACCTAAGGTCCTTGCTGTGTAATATTGAGAAAAGTAACAGACAGTGACATTTAAATGTTGCAGTTAATGTTCCTGATCTTCATATTGATCTGTAATTTAACACATATTTCATGTAATGGTTTTCGTAACTTTTATTACAAACATCTGTATTATTTATAGAGTTTGTATGGGACAATTTTCATATCTATTAAAAAAGGACATTAATGCCATTCATATCGCTATTGTCCAAATAGCAATTTTCACACATTTTGCACAAAGTAGCAACTTTTTTTTCCTGATTTAGCAAATCTATGAAAACATACATCAAAAAGCTAACATGTCAAAACAAATGTAGAAAAAAACATTAATCTGTTACAATGAATACGACATGACAAATTAAAATAGTGGCCAAATAAAGGAAATTATGGAGATCAGTTGAGACAATCATGACTTATCCTACCACATTGGCATGCTGACGGCTTATGGACAGAGGAAAGACAGAGGGATTACATAAGGGCACTATCAAAATCATATGATAGAGGCAACCTGCCAAAACTCGAGAATTCAAACTGATCAAATTTCAAAATTCCAATAAGAGAGATATTTCCAAAAAATATTGGGAGGCTGCGTCTCAAAATTGTCTGTCACATATTTTAATTTCCTGTAAGTGATAAATATATAAAACTAAGGAGATGTGGTATGATTGCCAATGAGTCAACTATCCACCAGATTCAAATGATGTAGATATGTAATAGTCTGATGTGGTATGGTTGCCAATGAGACAATTGTCCAACAGATTCAAATGACGTAGATATGTAATAGTCCAATGTGGTATGATTGCCAATGAGACAACTATCCACCAGATTCTAATGACGTAGATATGTAATAGTCCAATGTGGTATGATTGCCAAGGAGACAACTATCAATCCAGATTCAAATGACGTAGATATGATCATTGCCCTCCCCCTTCTAAATTTCACAAAAAGTAATAAAATACAACTTCCAATATCTGTTACATTTGTACTTTATATTTATCATCCAGTTATCAATTTATTTCAGACAATATCATTAACTTTAATATTTCAATATATATGCAAATAACTTCTATTATTCTGTGACCTGCAGATTTCAGTTATTTGTCTCAATTGACAGATAAAAATGTCGGTATAAATAGTAATCATACCACAGAGTCTTCTCATATAATTGAATTATAATGCAACAGAAATCCACACTCTCTTGAGAAAAAATAAACAACAAAATTGTTCATTTCTGAAAACTTGAAATACTGATTTACAGGAGTATTATATTTTAGCAAAGACCTTTGATGAAGCTTTTGATTGAATGAATAAAAAAAAAACATTTTGTAATGACAAACTGCATATTCACACTCTGTGGAAATTGGAACATGCATGGCTACAGTAGATCATTGTAAGACAGGGATAAATTATGTGGAGAATAAAGGAGTTTTAATAGAGAGGACCTGCATCCAATGATAAACTTATTGCTTAAACCAATGGCTTTAATCAACAGGGATGCAATTTAGATGTATTCAAGTAATAGTCAATTTATAGTTAACATTAAAATCAACTATTTACTGTGACTCAATTGAAAGTGCTGTGTCCACCTATTGCAGTTCATTAAAAATTCTGATCTAATTTTAATTTATCAAACCAATCTGTTCAACTGGTCAGAAATTTTAACCAACTGCTGTAAAAGAAGTAGTCGAAGTCATCAAAGTGCAAAACGATTGATTTACAACTACGTCACTGTAAATTCAACACACTAGCATCCTTTGATATTTGCTTTCAAAATTAGTATTGTATTGAAAATAAACGTCAGTGGATCACATTATTGGTGTCTCATTGTTTGTATAACAATGTCTGTCAACATTTACATCATATTTACATCATCTTAATTTCATTGCGTTTCCTATTTTTAAACATGTCTTGGAATATTTAGTTTGATGTAACTCCTACTACTCAGAAATATTTAACAAAACATCAAACATAAGCATGGCAAGGTATTAGATTTAAAAAGGTTGAAACAAATTACGTCAGCTATAAAATAGAGTTGGTAAACTGCACACAGGAGCAAACAATAGCATGCAATTCTGCAATTTTCTCTTACCACAGTACTATGGTATAATAAAAATAATCATTATAATGACTTTAAGAAGCTAAGTCAATTAGCAATCACTAATATCTACTTTGTGGCCCTCACAAAAAACATACAGAATAAGTTTTACAAAGATTACAATTTTTGAACACACAATGCCATGCTAATTGATTGTCTGTAGAACAAGAAAACAAAATTATACAATACAGAAACATTAAAAAGATACGAAAGAGTTGTTACATATCATTTTCAGTTAAAAACAACTTTTTTTGTTGGTAGATAAGTTGTCTTGGTTTTTGCATCCAACTTATAACCATTCTCTACTCGTCTGGATTAACTAAATTTAAGAAGATTAGTAACGTTTTGCCTAAAAACCCTTGACCTATCTCTTTGTTTGACTATTGATCAATAGGAATCATCCTCTCCTGATGGATATATGAGTAAAATATATCAAATGAAGTCTGATAAAGCCATAAAGGGTGATCAACCAGTCATATGTCTGTATTTGTTGACAATATTTTGACCTGAACCCTTGAACTTAAAGTTATAAGTCGAGACTTTTATCATAGGAATTATGTACATAGTGTTTGACAACATTAGCTCCAGCAGTTTAGATATTATGCTTAGTAAGGTTTAACATCTGACCTTGAACATCTACAGGGGTCACTTCTTATCACGATAATTATGTATACTAAATATGGTCATAGAACTAATATAGGACATATAGTTAATATGTACTTTCATGGTATGATGTAGTTTGCACAACAGTTAAGTCTATTACTTTGATAGGATTGTGCTGAGTACTTTACCTCTCTTTGAACTTTGACCTTTGACCTTTGACCTCTGATGCCTAAACCCCATAGTGGTTTATTTTTAGCCTTCCTTCAAGGTATGTTAAATCTATTTCACATTAAGATTTTGAAATACATCATTGATTATAAATTGACTTTAGACCTGAAAAGCGATCTATAGTTGCTAACTTCTGTGTCATTTGGTCTCTGGTGCAGAGTTGTCTCATTGGCAGTTATACCACATCTCCATGTTTTTAAAAGGGTAATAACTCCTCATTTAATTCATATACACATGAAGTTTGATGAGGATTTATTTATAGATGTGTTTAGTCCATATTGTGTTGTCAGGACTGTGATTACTCATAGACAAACACAAACACATTCCACTGATTGAAAGAACCCTTACTGTTTCTCTTTTGAAATTTGCAAGGGGATAATAAGAAAATGTGCTGTAAATACCATAATGTCTTCACTAATTTGATGCCAATAAGTTAACTTCCTAGAATACATCAGAGATAATTGAACTGCTGATCTAATCTTCACATAACCATTACAAAACCATGTTTTTTCCAAACTACAAAAGTCTCCCCTTGACAGTTCTAAGATGAAATCTTCTGATTATTGATTATGCTGAACTGAACTTCAGCTGTTTATACATGCATTGATTAACCCAACACATGTATTGATAGTAATGATTATAAACTACAGGTAGTAATTGGTATGTACCTGTTACAATATCTTTGCACCAAATCTTTCGAACAGAACTACTGTAAAATCAGAAATTTTTGCATGTATTTATTATTGCGATTTTTGAAGTATGGACAAAAATGCCAGATGAATTATTGGGATCTCAGTAAATGCTGCATACAAATAGTACTATCACAATCTAAAATGTATGAGTTTTTAGTTTTTGCAAAACTTATCCGTTGCAATTTTTTCACAAAAACTATTTACAGCATTCAGATATACAAGTCAAATAAAGTTAAAAAGAAAATACTGGAAGATCAATGTCAAGCAATTAATACATCAACATTGCTAAACTAGTTCTTATTAGGTGATCACACAGAGTCAATCTCTGTGTGCATGACACATGCTTCAGGAATAAACTTCATCAGAAACACTTCAGATCACAAGTTTGTGAATCCAAATACCAGTAGTATTACTTATAATGTTTGGGAGCATTTAAAGCAAAAGAACCAAAAACAGAACCACCAAAAACAAGGTCACTTTTTCTAAGAGATTTGTCACCATGATATAATATAATTACTGTTGCTCTGAACAATTACTATTAAAAACAAAACAAGCACTCTTCTATGAATTATTGCCTGGCACAGCTTGAATTTAGAATTCCAGGTTACTCACAAAACATCATCCAATTCTTTAACAAAAGAACCTAAAACTGTACTTACATTAAATTAACATGAAGAATAATAACTTCATAAAAATAGCTGTAAAGTTCCTATAAAAATAATTAGAGGTGTTATAGACAAAGAATAAGCATGTTTATTACCCATGAATTTCTTTGATACTTTACTACTTTTTGTTACTTAGATGATCAAACATTCTGTAATGCTGTTATCCTAAATATTCCACTTCAACCACTCAATAAACACAAGAACAGAGCAACTGGAATGTCCCCAGATGTATCTGTAAAGCACAACTCAACTTTGAATAGTGCACACAAATGGGGATATACATAAATAAATACTTAGGAGTGATTACTGTAACTAAGGAAGTATTATATTGTCTAACGACCACCTGAGGCGTTCACGAAAAATGAAACGGACATCCAATCTAAGCAACTGGACACAGTGCTGTACAAGATAGGGATTTCCAAATCAGAGATCGACAGAGATATTGCCTTGAGAGAGGTCAAAGACAGACCCAAGGTTTCATGCTGGAGCACATTGTGTCGCATTTCGAGAAGTTCAAGCTTAAAGAAAAGCATGAAATACAACATTAGTCCCCAATTTATTTGTAAAGTATAACTCCACTTTTAAAAGTGCGCAGCAAACGGAATATACATGAATAAATACTTAGGATGATTACTTAAACTATATAAGGTAGTATTA
This sequence comes from Mytilus californianus, assembly GCF_021869535.1. Lineage (NCBI taxonomy): Eukaryota > Metazoa > Mollusca > Bivalvia > Mytilida > Mytilidae > Mytilus > Mytilus californianus. Next base: position 120,028,432 of record NW_026262701.1, read on the forward strand.
TATTGTCTATCTTACTTCCATTGCTGTAAGCAAAATTTTACTGAACAGTAATCAATTCAATCTCTCTATTTGTCCAGTCAATAAAAAGTAATCTGATCCAAACATTATGCTATAGAGTCATCAGCACTGTTCAATTGGTAAGAAATTCTACCCAGGTACTCTTTGAGACATAACAATCAAGTCATTCATGTTAGTAGTGCCTTGAAAGGTTTGAACATACTTTTTCCAATAGGTTTAATATCCACATTTTAAAGCAATGATACTGAGTAAATGATACCCTAGGAAACTAACAGTCAACAAGCAGTAGTCAAAATGTGCCAAGTCAGCACATTTCCTATTTCTATTTTGATATTGTACTTTAAACTATATTGATAACCACACAGACCTATTACCAGAATTGTATAACATTATCAATCCACTTTAATTTGTCAGATTTAAAGGTTTCTGCCTTTTCTATTATTATTCAGTGATCTATAGAATATGTACCATTACAAATGACATTAGCTTCTATAAAATCTCTAGAAAACTTGCTAGGCTTCAGACCATTTCCCCATTACAAATAAGACTTTGTCAACTTAATCTATAAAGTTTACAGCTTCAGAAAAGGGATTGCTCTCAGATCTGTCACAGCTAGATAGTGATTCTATCAAATTCAAATAAATACATAGACTTCAATCTTCCATACCGCCTATGAAAATAATCATTCCTATAAAAAAGACGTAGGGGAAATGAACTCTTGGACAAAATGATGAATCTTTTGTTAACAAATTCTCATCAAAATGAAACAAGTCAATGCCATTTATTGTTGCTAGAATTTTAATCTTGATAATTCTGTAAAAATAGATGTTTGATTAAAATTCATGTAATCGTTCATCATTATAAAAGTAATAACTCAACCCTCTTAATCATAATAAATTTAATTTAACTAAATAATCAAATATCGATTTTTATTACTCTTATCGATTTTAAAACATTTTTTCAACTTGTTGAAAAAAGATAATTCAATAAGAAAGTATGAGTTATTTAAATAATTTGCAATAATATAAAGCACAAAAGGAATTCTTGGAATGGTAATATAGGTCATAACATGCAAAAAAAACATAATCTTTCCCTGAAAAGGAAATTCATCACTTTTAGTATTAGTATGCCAGGGTTTTCATCTATTACAGTGTCATCAAGCTTAATTTCATAGTGAAGGACAAGAGCCATGACGATATCATGTGACCAAACCATTTATTTAAAGAACAACTCAAACAGATAGCCAAAATGAATAGCCTTTAATCTTGGACACCCTAATTAAGATTCAACTGTCAATAGAATGAGGGTTATAATTCATAATATATATCAAATGTACAAACAAATAAGAGTAAAAAGATGTCCAATCTTTTTTCAAAAGAACTCTTGGCGCCAGTAATAGATATACTCATGAGGGAGTTAGACGGATAAGGATAGATCTAATTTACACCACGATAAAAAAATAAACAAATTCTTATTCATATGAGTCAATACTGTAAATGGTCAATAGTCAATGTTTATGTTAAACAAGAGCGCACACTCTGAAATATCTCGCCTGTTTTACTTATCATTCAATTTATATTGAAAGTCTGTTATATGAAGGATTTACTACAAGTTTCACATAAACTAAACATTATCAATGTTCTATGAAAATGAGGTCACGGTTAGATGAACCCTATCAGACAGACATGTACACCTTACAATCATTCCATACACAAAATATAGTGGTCCTATCGCTAATAGTACCTGAGAAACAGATCAAACCACAAAATTTTAACATTGACCAATGAACCATGAAAATGAAGTCAAGGTCGCATGAACCCTACCAGACAGACATGTACACCTTACGATTTCGTTCCATACACTCAATATAATTGACCTTTTGCTTAGAATACATAAGAAACAGACCAAACCGCAAAAAAAAAACATTGTCCAATGAACCATGAAAATGAGGTCAAGGTCAGATGAAATCTGCCAGATGACATGTACACCCTACAATCATTCCATACACCAGATATAGTGGCCCTATTGCTTATAGTATCTGAGAAATAGACCAAACCACAAAAACTAAACATTGTTCAATGAACCATGAAATTGAGGTCAAGGTCAGATGAAACCTGCCAGTTGGAAATGTACACCTTACAATCATTCGTTACACCAAATATAGTTGATCTAATGCTAATAGTTTCTAAGATATGGACTTGAATACGTAACTTTAACCTTGATCACTGATCCATGAAATGAGGTCGAGGTCAGGGTAACCCTCACCTGACATACATGTGGATGATGCAAGATACCCATATACCAAATATAGTAATCCTATTACTCATAATAAGTGAGTATTTCACTTGACAAAAAAATTGTATTTTTTTTTAATGCAGTCACTGAAGCATGAAAATGAGGTCAAGGACAATGGACATATGACAGACGGAAACTTCTTAACATAAGGTATCTGTATACAAGGCATGAGGCATCCAGGTCTTCTACCTTCTGAAATATAAAGCTTTAAACAAATAGTTGTCACAGTCAGATTGTAAAACCTATGTCTCGCATTCTACGACTTTCATTGCAGGCGAGACAACAAAAAAAGTCAGTGAAAAAGTTCAAGTAAGCCACATATTTGTATAAATGATCCATTCTCTTTTACAATAATTTATATGTACATGATGTACCAAGATTTTATTCAATCTGATAAGCAGTAATGGCATATTGTTCAACAGTCTATTATGTCTAAATAGTTAGGATGATTTGTATATATATTTTCATAGATAAGTTAATTTCCTCTGGAATACAGCAAGCAATAATCAAACAATCAATCATCCATAATTTGAAACAATAATTCTAATTTTGTGAATACTGTATTCTAGTAAACACAATCAGATGACAATTGTTTCACTTGTCTTCAGCTACCTTTTACAAATCAGTATTTTCTATAAAATATACATGAAATATTTGATTTTGGACATGAAGCAAAACAACAATCAATCCATACTAATGTAGTATTTACAGAATATAATTTAAACAAGCATTCTGTGAGTATTGTATAGTCCCCTACCGGTTAAAAATTCATTGTATTGGAACAAAATTCTAACTTGATCTATAACTTGTCATGGTGTAAACTATGTAACAAATATCAAGTCAATATCTTCAAAAAAAGTGTTGAAAACTGATTATTTAAGTGAATTTTCTAAGTCCAAGGACCATAACTCTGCACAAAATCATCAGACCGGAACAGAAGTCGAACTTGAACTGTAACTTGTCATGATTTAACTATATACCAATTATCAAATCAATATCTTCAAGAATGACAAAAAAAAAGTGTTGAAAACTGATTATTTTAGTGAATCTTCTAAGTCAAAGCACCATAACTCTGCACAAAATTATCAGACCGGAACAAAATTTGAACTTGATCTGTAACTTGTCATGATAAAATAACACACTACATATCAAATCAATATCTTCAAGCATGAAGAAAAAGTGTGGAAAACTGATTTGCCAAACTGACGGATGGATAGACAGACGGAGTGCAAACCTAAAGCCCCCTTCGACTTTGTCAGTAGGGGACTAAAAAAAGAAATTTGCAATTGACAAATTTTTGTTTGTACAGGAACAAAAAAAAATATATTGTTTGTTTTAATTTAATTTTTCTCCATATTTCCATATGATCAGAGTTGGAAGTAAAAAGAGGTACAGTGACATCCAGCAGTGGCTTTTTCTTTATTTGTGGATATCAAATTTTTCATTGATTTCATTGGTAATAGGTGAACCACCAGTTTAAGTGTACAACAAAATACAAATTTTCTACAGGCATGAATACCACAATTTGTAAAAACTAACAAAATATCATTTTTCCTAAAACACAAATTTTGGTACCCTCTCCCCCCAAAAAAAATGATCTTTCAAAAAATATTCTACCATAAAAATACATAAAGAAAAAAAAGATAAGCATGTTCAATTCAAATTTTTCCTTCACAAATAAAATTTGATGAACAGATTATTAATTACTGTAAAACCTTTTTCATTAGACAAAAAATTAGCGTATCAATAATCACTGTAACTATAGAAAACCTCGGAGATAAAAGGTGTAGTGACTATTGGAGAGAAACAGTATGATGATCGCTGATCATACAATATCTCTATCAGTAGAATATTGATTGTAGTCAAATACAGGTTAGTCTTATCTACTCACTTTTATCCTTATTTTATTGTATTAATTTATTATTAACATTATATATATTTGTGAATTTAAAAAGAAAGAATTGATTCAATATTTTACATTTTTTAATTTAAAAAAGTTGCTGTTATTCCATATCACTAAGTATCTTTAACAAATATGAAAATTAATGCATTTTCAAATAAAATTTCAACAGTGGATATATGTTTCCCAAATTTTGTAATTGAAGGGGCATTTTCTTATATTTTTTTTTTTCATGTTAATATTGACTGGGTTTTTTTTTATGAAAGAAAACAAATTACTTAGATTATTAGGAAAATGAAAAGTAAGCTAGAGAGAATACTACCATTTGTTTATTGTGTATTATATCAATGTTGTGCAACTCCACCTAAACGGCAAATAATACTAACAGATTTTTAAATCAAATATTCAAACATTGCAAATTATTATCTATTAGCTAAGATTTTAGTTAGGTTCGTACCAATGTTTAGATTTGAAAGACAAAATGTTTAGATTTGGAAGACAAAATGTTTAGATTTGGAAGACAAAATGTTTAGATTTGGAAGACAAAGAGGTTAAGCAACTCTTTAATTTCAATTTTTCTTTAAAAAAGTCAATACAAGTAGATATCAAAATTCAATATATAAGGCTCATGTTTCAAGAAATATTTTCAAAGTAGTTCAATAAACAAAATTATATGTGAATTGAAGAAGATTTTTATTGCAAAGACGTATTTGTCACTTGAAGATAGAAATAAATGAAAAAAAAGTGAGCATCATAAAACTGATGATGGAAATACCATAGAAAAATATCAAAATGGCAGGCTAATTTAAATAAATCTTTAACTACATCTATTTTTGACCTGATCAAGCGACATTGATAATAAATGACATTTATTGTGCTTCAATTTCAATTATATTGCCAGAAGATCATGACAGAAGATTGCTTTATATAATTATATCCCGTCTTGTATAAGCTAGTAGTTACAAGTGCCATACAAGTTAGAATCTACAGAAGTAAAATGGGTTCATTATATTTTTCATTGCATAGAGATTTATTTTGGCAGGAAAAAAATCCTAAATTTGATTATAGCAATTTACAGTTATGAGCAGAAAGGTTACATTGTTTCCTAAATTGCCTCTAAAACCTAATATCACTATATATAATGTCAATAAATCTAGAACTGTAGGACATTATCACTAGAATGGACGGGATTTAATTCACCATTTAACAACACTCTCTTTATATACAAATATCAAGGATATACAAGCTTATATGTAGAATTAAATTAGCCGTTCAAGCATAATAAGTCATGGTGACTAATGTGAAGTTTTTGTTGGAAGCCATCAGATTCACATTAAGTTGTATGTAGGGAATTTCCATGAAATTTGCTAGTATATATCACATATATGGAAACTTTGAAGTTTAGTACACTAGTATTGGTAATTGTAATTCCCTATCTTCAGTTTTTTAAGACCTTAATTTGTCTAGATGGATACTTGATGGTCTTTGATCAACATTTGTCTAGACTCCAGGTCATTTATAGCTGATCTTATTTTGTGAATGTTGATAAATTAGTGTTGTGAGGTTACCACACACAAGTTGTTGTCTCATTGAAGTTTATACACATGTTAAACTACATGAAAAGTCAATGAAGCATGAAATATATGTCACTGTGACCTAATTTTGATAAGAGATTTTTATAATCAAGATGCAGCCCTACACAATAATTTGAGCCACTTAGTAGTATTTGGAACCTGAACTCAGAAATGAAACTTAATCTGTCAATAAGGCATGGAAAGTAGTTCACAGTGATTTATTTTTTTATGCTACTGTGACTTGACTGTGAGAACATGCCAGTAAAGTCACCTTGAACTTCAGAGGTGAATTAGAAATCACTCTTTTAGGACTTATCAATCATTCAATGAGGTACTCTGAGGTAATACAGGTAAATTCCTGTTCACAAAATCTATCTGCAGAACTACTTGTCTACTTGTAATGATCTTAAGCTTGGGGTACTAAATCTACTCCAAAGTACAGCTGCCAATACTTCAGAAAAGGATTGCAAGGATTTCTATATCAGCATGTTAATGACTTTGAGTTTGCTTCAGATAACACCAAGTTACCTGGTGTTATCCGTTTATACAGAATTATTGACTATTTTTTTACTTGTACCAGTGTTGTTTTTTTTTTTATCTATTATACAGATCTTATAGAGTGAAGTAGTTTTTCCAGATAATTGTAAATTCTTCAATGTAACTTCTGCTATTCCACTTATCAGGATTATTATATAGACTCTGGTGATTTTGAACATAACATATTCTATAGACAAAAGTCACATGACAATTATAAGACCGTATTTTGACCTCTAAATGTCTTTTGGTTGTCTAATGTGTTGTTGGGTTGACATCTCCTTTTTATTTATACATTTAGCGAATTTTGATTTTCACTTCTTTTTATAAATAATCGAAGGTAGGTTATGAAATCATTTCTTCACAAAATTGATTAAACAAAATTCAATAAAAAATACTCCTAGAAATAATCATTTAATATTCCTAGGCCAGAAGGCTACATCATATTTTTTTTCTGTAGCCTGAGATGAACAATTTATCTGGGGCCAAGTACACAGACCCATAAATCCTAGCTGTGATGGACAATATCATGTTACGTTTAATTTATAGATGGAGTAATTCCCTTGACAATTTAATAGAAAATCAATATATTAACAGGTCTGAAAAATATAAGCAATTAACGTAAAGCAAACAAGTTGTCATATTAACTGCAGATTATATTTCAGCTTATTAAAATCTTCTTTTCATCCACAAAACATGCCATACTATTTACATTATGTAATGGTATTGACTATGATGGTGCTAAGAGTAACTAATTCCCACATTCCTGTTTGAGTAAACATAGAAATAAGATTTGTACCAGGTAAAACAAACCTAATCAGGTAATAACATTTTTCTAAATAAAAAATTGGAATCTATAAGTACTTTAATAGAAGCTGGCCTGGTTATAGGCAGTGGCCAGTTCAGGGCATACTAAAAAGGCACAGAAACTCAATGCAATAATAAATTAACAAGGCCATTTTTCACAAAACTTTCAGGTCATTGTAACGACTTTTTTTGTATATGTCACTGTTATTTGAGAACAGCTGTTGCAGAACAAAAACAATATCTTACCAAAAGATTTAAAGCTTTTTTACAATGAAATAACAACAAATACCCTCTAAATATATGAAAGAAGTTAAGTAGCAAATTACCCATGGGAAAATTGTCCAATATATATATATTAGCACAATGTTAATTGGAGCATTATTTTGATAATTAGTTCAATAATTGTTATTTTACAATTAAATTCTGGGTAAATAGATTATTATCATATTCTGAATTGGGCAATTTATCTCCAGATAGGTTAAGTATCCACAATTACAAACCTAATAACCTAATGACTCATTTTTTCCATGACCTAAATCCAAGATACCATTTCAGTCATTGGTCTTTCAGATTAGGTCTTTGACTGTCAGAACTGACTGTTTCCAGAAATTTGTAGTGAGAGTTGTGATTAATAAAATATCTTTTACCGTACACCAATTATTTAAAGACTGAAGTGCTTTCTGAATATCTATATTAGCTGACCATTACAGCTTGTTTGTCTATATTACACCATTAATTTAAGCATGATGATGATAAAACCAAAACTGTGTGAACCAATTTTCTTGCCAGTTGTCAATTCTGTTCTAATTTCATCAAATAAAATGTCAGATGTTGAATCCAAAATTGCTAATGTACAAATTAGAAGAAGAGTAAAGCTCCATGAATCATGAAGTTTTACTTGAGCAATACTTAATTCTTACTTTAACACTCCACTATTCTTACCAGAAAAGGAATCATATAAAAATAGCAATCAACAAATAAAAGTTTTTACATAGATGCTCTTACTTATATGTTGGCAATGGCATATTCACGGATGAAGAAGGACAAGAAACAGAAACCTGATCAGTGATATTATAACATAAATAAGACCATTTTCCACAAAGTTATTATACAATGGCAATGGTCTGATAAAAATAAATACTTGATAAAGTAAATTGGAAATTTCATTCTCTGATTCCACACTTAAATTGCAGAGGCTGAGCCCTAACAGAAATTGCAGCCTAAACTCTGTCTAAAATGGAGACAGTGTAATCTCCCAATCCCATAGCAGAGCTTGCATATTTGTCTTATATACGACTTCTATTCTACCAGTTATGTAGAAAAAATAAATATTTAGTGAATCCCCTTAACCAAGTTAACTGAGGAGACAACTTAATATCCTATTTTTATTCTTTGTGAATGTTGAAAAGAGGATATTTCAAACTATGATATCCTACAGGAACCATCAAAATGAGAACTTTCATTAAATTTAATTCAATATTCTCATTTATGATCTGAAAAGAGTTTTACAACAGAATTTTGGGGAGGGAGTGAACAAAAAAATCTCTCTATTTTGCTTAGTTTCTGTAAATTCAAATTTTGATATTAATTATGTAAGTTATGTGACTTTTTAACCTACCATTCTTAAAGAACGAAACAAATATATAATTGTTACATATTTTTCATGTCGGGGCCTTTTATAGCTGACCATACTATTGGTTTTTCTCATTGTTGAAGGCCGTACGGTTGCCTATAATTGCTTACATCCACTTCATTTGAACTTTGGTGGATAATTATATCATTGGCAATCATACCACATCTCCTTAATTTTATATAACAATAAACCAAACCTTCAAATACATTAAGTAATTGTCTTACATATTTTATTACTGTCAATCTGGATAAAAAACAGTGAAAATTTCCTGTAGTAATCCTTTTATAGACAAATTACATTCAACCATGATCAAAAATCAGCTGAAATCTATTTCATTACCAAACTCAATGACTTTAAGGAATCTCCAAAAGAATTAAGATTAAGAAGCGAAACATTGTGAAGTAATTAATTTGGCGACAATTTAAGCATGGTATGATTTTAACTATGATGAACATTTTATTTATTGAGGAAGATTAATATCCTTCAGATAATGTTCTAAATTGAAAGTAGATCTGTAGAACTCATCAATCCTATTACATTGTACTCAACATCAAAAACTGATAAAAGATATAATCACATCATACATTAACATTTCAAACACTATAACTGTCATATGGGATTAAAATAATATTGGATTCAATCCAATTTTTGTGATAATTTTGTGATTTTATCATTTTCTGACCGATAAATTCACAAACTGAATGAAAGTCAGAAGGACTTTTTGAAATTCAGCAGCCCAGATTACATACACAACAGTAACCTCTAGAAAGAATATGTTTAATACTTACAGTAGCAGATCCAGGGGTTGGAACCCTACTTTTTTTTTGGCAATCAATGCTTTTGAATTGGGACAAATGTATCACAGTGGAATCCAAGTAGTGTTTACAATGGTCATGTAAGTAGTTTTGGCAAAATGGTCTGTAGAAGTGTAAACCAAGGAAAGCAATTCTAATGGACCAATCACATTCAAGTATTTGTATATACTGTATAAGAATAAAAAGACTTTGTAATTTAGTAACTTTAATAGCAGATACTAGTATTATATAATCATCATACTGTTTGACTATATACAAAGAGAACAGTTAGATCTGTTGTCTGCATACTTTTAGCATGGAGAAATATATATCCCATCTTTGCTGCTAAAGAACCCATGTCTCTAGGTTTCTTTAGGCTTTTTTCGTGTTTGGGTTGTTGTCTCCTTGACGTATACCCCACATCTTCTTTTATTCCTAATAGGTATCTCTTTTATTCCTATTAGGTATCAAGTGATTAATAAGAATTATATTGCAAAATATTACCGTGAGATTTTTAATAATAATGAAAACAGAAAAAAAGGTAATTAAAGTTCTGAATTATATGTGACATCTAAAGGTGTGGTAGAATTTTAATTCTAAACAGGAAATCTTACAGTCTGATTATTACCTATAAAACGTGAGTAATCATCCTATAGCAAATTCTAAAACAAATATTCGTAAACCAATAATTAGTAAGTAATTATTCTCCGTCTGTGCCAGACAATTACTGTTTTATCAGATTGTTTTTCTTTTTTTGTAATCTGTGATGCTGTATATATATTTTACTGTTTTATACTTAACATCACAGACAAATTAAAAATTAAGTTTTACAGTTACGACCATATAAAGTGGTCATTTACTGAATATAAGCATTCTGTCTTTGAAATATTCTAATGGCAATACATGTCAACATTTTTTGGTTCCTTGTGTAAATAAAATGCTCCGCAGGGCGCAGCTTGATACGACCGCAGAGGTCGAACCCTGAACAGTTGGGGCAAGTATGGACACAACATTCAAGCTTGATACAGCTCTAAATTTGGATTGTGATTAAATATTTGACACAGCATAGGTTTCTGACACAGAATGAATGTGGTCTAAGAACTTAAAAATTTTAAATTGGACATTCACCTATTATGGTCCAATATCCAAAATCTAAATACATGGTTAGATTCAGCATATCAAAGAACCCCAAGAATTCAATTTTTGATGAAATCAAACAAAGTTTAATTTTGGACCCTTTTGACCTCAATATGGACAAAGTTGATAACGGGGCCCAAAAATCAAAAATCTAAATACATGGTTAGATTCAGGATATCAAAGAACCCCATATATTCAATTTTTGTTGAAATCAAACAAAGTTTAATTTTGGACCCTGATTTGGACCAACTTGAAAACTGGGCCCATAATCAAAAATCTAAATACATGTTTAGATTCAGCATATCAAAGAACCCTAAGAATTCAATTTTTGTTAAAATCAAACTAAGTTTAATTTTGGACCCTTTGGACCTTAATGTAGACCAATTTGAAAATGGAACCAAAAATTAAGGATCTAAATACACGGTTAGATTCGGCATATCAAAGAACCCCAATAATTAAATTTTTGATGAGATCAAACAAAGTTAAATTTTGGACCCTTTGGACCTCAATGTGGACCAATTTAAAAATGGGGCCCAAAATCCAAAAACTTAATACACGGTTAGATTCAGCATATTAAAGAACCCCAAGAATTCAAGAATAAAACCCCATTGAAATTGATCAAGAAATAAGCAATTTATACGAAGTATCTTCTTTTGCACAATACTGTGCAATTGAATATTTCTTGCTATTGTGCAATACTGTACAATTGACAATTTCTTGCTATTGCGCAATATTGTGCTATTGGATATTTCTTGCTATTGCGCAATACTGTGCAATTGAAGATTTCTTGCTATTGCGCAATACTGTGCAATTGAAAATTTCTTGCTATTGCACAATACTTATTATATAATAATTTACACATCCTGTTTGGTGTGTATCTCCTACCATATCATTATTATTTGCTTTTAAATATAAATCAGAAATAACCAACTTAAAATGGAAAATTTTAAAAGAAAAAAAAAAAGAAAAAGAGAAAAAAAAAGAAAAAAAAAAAATCCCCCCCCAAATTTTTTGAACCCCTTATGATTCATAACCCCCAAACTCAATCCCAGCCTTCCCTTTGTGGTATGGTACCTTGCAGTACAATTTCAGAGAGATCCATACACTTGAACACAAGTTATTGTCTGGAAACTAGAAAAAATGCTTATTTTTGGCCCCTTTTTGGCCCCCAATTCCTAAACGTTTCGGGCAATTACCCCCAAACTCAATTCCAGCTTTCCCTTTGTGATATGGAATCTTGTAGTACAATTTCAGAAATATCCAAACACTTACACACAAGTTATTGTCATGAAACTAGAAAAATGCTTGTTTTTTGCCCCTTTTTTGGCCCCTAATTCTTTAAATTTTGAGGCAATTACCCCCAAAATCAATTACAGCCTTCCCTTTGTGATATGGAACCTTGTGGTACAATGTCAGAGAGATCCATACACTTACACACAAGTTATTGTCTGGAAGTTACAAAAATGCTTATTTTTGGCCCCTAATTCCTTAACTGTTGGTACCATAACCCCCAAAATCAATCCCAACCTTCCTTTCGTGGTCTTGAACCTTATGGTAAAATTTCATGGAGATCCATTGACTTAAACTAAAGTTAGAGTGCGAAAACCAATGTGTCTTCGGACGACGCCAACGACGACGACGACGCCAACGTCATACCAATATACGACCAAAATATTTTTAATTTTTGCGGTCGTATAAATATTGGTGTGTGGAATGATTGTTATTGAGACTACTATCCACCGATAAATCAAGGAGGTGTAATATAATTGTTATTGAGACTACTATCCACCAATAAATCAAGGAGGTGTGGTATAATTGTCATTGAGACAACTATCCACCGATAAATCAAGGAGGTGTGGTATAATTGTCATTGAGACTTCTATCCACTGATAAATCAAGGAGGTGTGGTATAATTGTCATTGAGACAACTATCCACCGATAAATCAAGGAGGTGTGGTATAATTGTCATTGAGACTTCTATCCACTGATAAATCAAGGAGGTGTGGTATAATTGTCATTGAGACTTCTATCCACTGATAAATCAAGGAGGTGTGGTATAATTGTCATTGAGACTTCTATTAACCGATAAATCAAGGAGGTGTGGTATTTTCACTGTTGAATAGATGTGTTCTGACTTTTCATTTTGCAATACATTTGTTCTGGCTTATACAACGGCAATGGTCTGATAACAAATTATCTGACTTATCTCCGTGTCAACAGTTTATTGAAGACATTAACCAATCACAATGTTTCGATGAACACTTTTCAAAACATTACTTAGAATGCAATTAATTCCGAAAAAGTGTTGTGCAGGGTACATTTCTTTCATGTTTTATCTAGAGTTGCTGGTTCATTAACATATAACACATCTTTTTTTTTTTAATTCCTATCCTGATTCATTTGTTTTGTTCAAAGTCTGTAACTACAAACCAGAAAACTCATGTAGCAATAATATTTGTACAAAATCTGTAACTACAAACCAGAAAACTCATGTAGCAATAATATTTGTACAAAATCTGTAACTACAAACCCGAGAACCCATGTAGCAATAATATTTGTACAAAATCTGTAACTACAAACCCGAGAACCAATGTAGCAATAATATTTGTACAAAATCCGAAAACTGGAAACCATGAATAAAAGATCTGACTCAGTCTCAATAGATGAGTTCTGTATTTTCACTGTTCAACAGATGTGTTCTGACTTTTCACTGTTCAACAGATGTGTTCTGACTTTTCACTGTTCAACAGATATGTTCCGACTTCTCACTGTTCAACAGATGTGTTCTGACTTTTCACAGTTCAACAGATGTGTTCCGACTTTTCACAGTTCAACAGATGTGTTCTGACTTTTCACAATTCAACAGATGTGTTCTGACTTTTCACTGTTCAACAGATGTGTTCTGACTTTTCACTGTTCAACAAATATGTTCCGACTTTTCACTGTTCAACAGATGTGTTCTGACTTTTCACAGTTCAACAGATGTGTTCCGACTTTTCACAGTTCAACAGATGTGTTCTGAATTTTCACTGTTCGACAGATGTGTTCTGAATTTTCACTGTTCAATAGATGTGTTCTGACTTTTCACTGTTCAGTAGATGGGTTCTGACTTTTCACTGTTCAACAGATGTGTTCTGACTTTTCACTGTTCAACAGATGTGTTCCGACTTTTCACAGTTCAATAGATGTGTTCTGACTTTTCACAGTTCAACAGATGTGTTCTGACTTTTCACTGTTCAACAAATATGTTCCGACTTCTCACTGTTCAACAGATGTGTTCTGACTTTTCACAGTTCAACAGATGTGTTCCGACTTTGCACAGTTCAACAGATGTGTTCTGACTTTTCACAGTTCAACAGATGTGTTCTGACTTTTCACTGTTTGACAGATGTGTTCTGACTTTTCACTGTTCAATAGATGTGTTCTGACTTTTCACTGTTCAGTAGATGTGTTCTGACTTTTCACTGTTCAACAAATGTGTTCTGACTTTTCACTGTTCAATAGATGTGTTCTGACTTTTCACTGTTCAACAGATGTATTCCGACTTTTCACTGTTCAACAGATGTATTCTGACTTTTCACAGTTCAACAGATGTGTTCTGACTTTTCACTGTTCAATAGATGTGTTCTGACTTTTCATAGTTTACTAAAGGCATTCTGACCTTCATTTTCTTATTCTTGTTCTAAAATAGGTTCATTTGGATTTAAACTGTAACATCAATTCTTTTCTTGGACACAAAATATTATTATGTTTAGTAATATTAGTATTCTGTTTTAAATGTTTCAATTCGATGATGCTTAACATGAAAGCATTGAATTTTTGGGCAATATCTTTGACTTTTTGTTAATTACAATCAGTTAAAGCTGACATTATTATTTTTTTAAACTGGTTGACAAATATATGAGCAGAAATTTGAATTTGAATTAAATCTTGAATTAAATCTTTCAATTTTGTAATTTACCACCCGTTAATTATGTAATTTACCACCCATTAATTATGTAATTTACCACCCATTAATTATGTAATTTACCACCCATTAATTATGTAATTTACCACCCATTAATTATGTAATTACGGACAGGAAAACATCATCTGCAGTTCAAATGCATAATACAGGCAATGACTATTTTTTTCCCCATCTAATATTTATTTTTCTTTGTCTTGGTACAGATGATTTGTGCTGCTATTTTTACCCTTATCTACTTCCAGCTGTGTTATTTGTGATGTAAACAGAACTTTATGTATCTCCTCGACAGAACAGATCCTTATACACATCTGATAACTGTAAAAAAATAACAATTAACTAGTATTTATCTTTTATACTGAATTCTTTACTTTATTGATTCTATCGCATTGATAAAAAGTCTTTAGAGAGGGGGGGGGAGTGTTCAGTTAGGACCATCTCTATAAAAAAAATTTAAAACATTATTGAATTCACTGTCTAGTTCATGTCCATTGGGAAAGATAAAATAAGAAAAAAACAAACATTATACCACATCTTCTTATTTTTATATTTATACTCAATTAACAGGTAAATTTCTTAGAAGTTTGAATAAGAGAGAATATTGACAACATTTCCTTCATATAATACAACATTATAACCAAAGCTATAAAAATGTATCAGCAATGATTTAATGCAGAGTAGGCATTTAGAACTTGTTGAACAGCATCGAAATATAGAAAAATGTTGTAGGTAGCTTTTATACTTTCAGAAATACAATCAATTCAGAAGTTATGAAATAGATTAATGAATGTTTAGATAATACATGTTAAAAGGGGCAAAAATATATTCCATCTCTTTCATAACTTTTTAATTGATTGTTTCTCTGAAAATATAAATACTACATGTAACATTTTTAGATATTCAGGTGCATTTTAACAAGTTCTAAATCCGTACAAAATTTTATAAAAATCTGAAAAACTGCCCAATAACATTTACTTTATTTATTTTATTTATTATTCCAATCAAGGGCCTTTGATGGGCAGCATAACATGTACACATAAAACAATACATCATGATTTGTAACAGAAAAACATTTTTATATATTAAAATGAAACATTAAAAAGTTCAGACAGATGTTATTATCTTCATTCTATAAAAATCACATACATTTAATTCCAGGCAGGATCAGAACTATAAAATAGATGTTATTATCTTCATTTTATAATTTATATTTAATTAAATACAATTTATTGTAAATTTTTATTAACTGCATATTGTAAGCTACTGACAAATGGAAACCATGGAACAGTTAGCACTACTTGTTATAAAAGATTATTGACCCATCAGGGTTAATTATAACTAATTATTTCTGCAGATTTTCTGGATTCCTGTGTTGATTATTTGATCAGTGTTTTGAAGCCAAAAATATGAAAAGATTTATATTCACCTACCAGGAACTTGGTTAATAGACAACAAATGTGGGACAGTTATCGAAAGTATTCTCTTTTTAAGCATAACACATACTTATATCAATTTTCAATCTAGTTGTTATTTTTTTTACAGAAGTCTTCAACACAATGCACTATTCATATGTATAAGGAAAAACAACAAAACTGAAGAGATTTTTCTCCCCAAACAATGTATTTTTAACACATGGAAATATTTTTCTGTCACATAAACGATTTTATTAAAAAAAAATAGATTTAACTCCCTTAATTTAGCAGATATCTAATGGGATGACAGGATGATGCAAAGGAGACACACAAAAAAACCATGCTACCCTGGTACTGGATAAAATAAATACAATAATTATTGCATTCATTGACATATGTTGGTGCAACTTTTTGAATCTAAAACAAATTTTTTTATTAAGCAATTCATTGGTTTATTCTTAAAAAAAACCCAGTTTTTAAAGTTTTATGTGAATGGTGAGAATCATGGTAACCAAAAAGGTTTATAAATGTATAAATCTGTTTCATGTTGTCGCCAGTTTGAATTCCTACACAGGCAAAATAGTTCTGTGTGAGTGTTGAGGAAATTTTTGAACTGGACAAAATTTTTAGTGCTTTTTTTTGTAATGATGAGAAATTAAGGTTCGGACTTTCATTCATATATAAGAAAGTCCTTTGTTCACACACCAGTTAACTCCTAAAAAATAAAATTTATTACTATATAATAATTTCTCTTTTGCAGGAAAGTAATAATTGTTGAAAAAAAATGTTAACATCCTGATTAAGTGAAATAAACATAGAAGATGTGGAACACTACTTTGTCATTTGATTATCCATTACCTATGAACGATGACCAAGAGTGGCTGGAAAATTATCAACAGTACTTGAATAAATTAAATGTGTATGATAACATAGAGAATGGACTCAGTCGGTATTTATATGTAGTATTTCTAATTGTTGGAACATTTGGAAATCTTTCATGCGTGTATGGCCTTTCACAGTATTGTAGGACTGCATGGTCAGTTTGTTTCTATCTAGTGCTATCAATGTTGTTTGGATTAATAGAATTGTATATCTACTGTGGAAACTTGTGGTTCTTGTCTTTAACAGACAAGAATCTGACATTGGAGATCAACATCTTGTCGAATGCTGTGTGTAAACTGTATAATTTTGTAACAACTGTTCTTCTGTACTTCAACTCGTGGGTTATGGTGGCTATCTCTGTAGAAACAATGATAACAATTGTGTATCCACATCGTATGTATAAAATGTGTACGGTTGAACGAGCAAGGTCAATTGTACTTTTAATCACAGTTTTAGTCGTTTGTTTGAATCTTCATTATTTCTGGACTATAGGATTATCCCTTCCAGAGACAAATCCAGACGTTGACCAACGGATGTGCCATAATAATTACCAACCACAACTTTCTGACGAGATCACTTTTATTGTTCCACTTTTGGATTTTTTATTGGATAACATCATTCCACTCATCCTGGTGACAGTTTTTATCTATATGACTTTAGTAACTATGATATTAAAGAAAAAAGACATTACATTTGACCTAAAAAAGTACATTGTGGACATAAATACACTAATTCAGTTAAGAAAACCAACTGTTGTCATGTTAGTTTGGTATGCCCTTTTAAAGGCATGTCACTGTACGGAACATACTTTACGTTTTATACAAAGTCGAACGACTATCGACCTTCTTTGGGAAACACAATACATACAGATGTTTAATGTAACACTAACCTATTTTTTCATTAGCTTCAAACCCTTAATATTCATTGTAATGTGCAAGCAGCTTCGACAAGACATAAAAAAGGGATTATGTAGCATTATTAAATGTCTTTGTCCATGTGATTCTTGTGGACAGAGTCGATATAAATCATATATTACTC
This sequence comes from Mytilus californianus, assembly GCF_021869535.1. NCBI lineage: Eukaryota > Metazoa > Mollusca > Bivalvia > Mytilida > Mytilidae > Mytilus > Mytilus californianus. The sequence continues at coordinate 120,046,420 of NW_026262701.1, forward strand.
CAGAGACCAAGTCTGCAACAGCTGGATCTTTAATGGCAGTAGACAAGCAGTCCAATGGGGACCTGTTGCCAAATATTAAATGTACAAATGTATAATTCTGTCCAGATCAAACTCTGTGTTTGGATAAACTGTTTGATGATTGATATTTATCAAGGACCCATTCTGTACAAAGAGCAACACCTTACAGAAAATGTACATGTGTGTATAAACTCTGTCCAGATCAAACTCTGTAATCTGTATTTGGATAAACTGTTTGCATATCTATCAAGGACCCATTCTGAACAAGGATAAACACCTAACAGGCAATGTTCAAGTGAATAGACCTATTCAATGTTTGAATGACCAGATGACAGCAAAATATATAAAGGTGTAATTCAGTCATATAATTGTCCAATACTTGAATTACTGCAGAAAAAAAGACAATGGGCCAATCCGCTGATACTGATATTCTCCAAACAGTGAGAAAAGTGCAATGCAAAGACCTAACATTAGTACAGAAGAATTAGTTCTGTCAAGATCTAGTTCTATACAGAGATGAACTTCTAATGGAAAATATCTAAAATGCATAATTCTGTTTGGTGACATTCTGAACAAAGATAAACTATTAGAGTTTCTAATTCTGTGTAGGTGTCATTCTGAACAGGTTTGAACAACTGATGGCTTACGTTACTACTGATAGATTCTTATTCTGTCAATGTCTGAATCTGTACCAATAAAAAATGCTCATAAATAAATTATACTTTCTGAGTGCTGTTTGCTCAAATTAACAACATGGCCTAGCATCAAATAGGCCAGAGTGACCAGAATAAGATAAATATGTTACACTATGCACAGCTAGCTCTTCATGTATATAATCAATTTAAAAAGATATATACAGTGGATTCATTATAATTCGTGGGATACCAATTTTCGTTGATTTCTTGGGTAAACCACAGATTTAATTGTTCAACAAATAATTTCTATAAGCTTGTATGCAGACTTTGGCAAAACCATGAAATCAAATATCCACGAAAATACAATGTTTCCTCAATCCACTAAAATTAGTACCCATAAAAATAAACAGTACTTCTTTTCTAAAATTTTCTGTCTTTTCATACCTTACTATAGCTACAAAAAATAAAACAAATATAAATATGCATAGGAAAGTTAACTATATATGAATTGCTTTCTGTTTTCAGTTCCAGTGGGTTTTTTATATTCAAACTTTTAATCATGAAACAGCCTGACTGCAAATGACCTGACAGCAAGTGTTAGAAAACTAAATGTTTGATAATAGGTTCTAACATCCCAATGAGGATTAAGCTGATGCATATACTTATCTAATTAAATAACAATAAATCCAGAAAACTCTTATATTGATTAATCCTTATGACAGCTTAATAAGAACAGCATTAACCATCAGGGATTTTAGTATATACATAACAGGGAAGTAAATTGTTGACGATTACAACAGTACAGATACTGTTACGAGGTGAATGGCCGAATCTTTAATTTAAGCACAAGAAAAATTAAACTTTAAAAGAATCCCAGTTCCAATTTTCAAAACCAACTGAAGCAGGTTGTATCAATCTCTAACTACTGGAATCACATAACAAATATAAACACTTGCATTGATCTGACATCTATACGACAAAATATTCCCTATTGGTACAGATGGAAAATATATCAAATTATACTGTATTTCAATATAGAAATTATTCTGTATTACAATTAGTTACAGGTATCCTGTTACTGCATTGTGGGGGCATTGGTAGCATGCTTGCCTTAAATGATGGAAATGGGGGGCTTGTTTCCTAGCAAGGTAGGTAAACTGTTGACACAGAGTTATGTCTTGCCTGTATGTAATTTGATAGTAAAATGCAAATATCATCACTAACCATTAATTGTTCTTTTTTAATTGACTTAATCACAAGCAATAACACTTAAATCAAGTAAAAGTTTCAAATTTCATAGACAATGGCTGAGGGGTGAGGCCAAAAAATCTCAATAGAAATGAGATGTGCATATGATAATACAACTGCATACCAAATATCATTGACCAACCACTTGTGCTTCCCTTTAAACTGACCTAATCATAAACAATAACATTTAAACTATGAAGCATTTCAAATACAATAGACCATGACTGAGGGGGCAGGGCCAAATAATCTCCATGGAAATTGGATGTGCCAACGCTTTTACAACTGCATACTATCATTGACTTATCATAAGTGGTTCCCCTTAAACTGACCTAATAACAAGCTTTAACATGTAAACTTTGCAAAAGTTTCACAGCCAACAGACCATGACTGAGGGAGAAAGGCCAATAATCTCCATGGACACCGGATGTGCCAATGCTAAATACAACGGCATACATAATATCACTGATTAACCCTTTATGGTTCCCCTTAAGCTGACCTCAACACAAACTTGTATAGAGCTTATTTTGAAAGGGAAGGAACTCCAAATTATAAATCAGCAACATTTGTTTACTGAAGAGAACATAATCAAAACAAGTGTTTTACTCCTTGAGTACATTATTACTCATTTAAGTGACCAAGGAGTTAAAAAGAAGATGGACTTTTACATGTAATAAATTGTCTGCTATAAGGTTCTTTATACAACTATATTCTGTCCTGATAGTTATCTTTGATACTGGTCACTGCCATCACTTGTACAGAATGGGAACTATATTGTGATCATGACCAAGTCCTCACACACTCCAGGTGAGCATGTTACCATGAAACCTCCATGGAGGTTGAGAAAATGATTATAGACGACTTACAACACATGATGGCAAGGTGAACAATTAAACATAGCTGTTTATCAATGACTTACAACACATGATGGGTGAGCAATTAAATGATGGCAAGGTGAGCAATTAAACGATGGCAAGGTGAGCAATTAAACGATGGCAAGGTGAACAATTAAACACAGTTGTTTATCAATGACTTACAACACATGATGGCAAGGGGAGCAATTAAACACATCTGTTTATCGACTTACAACACATGATGGCAAGGGGAGCAATTAAACACATCTGTTTATCGACTTACAACACATGATGGCAAGGGGAGCAATTAAACACAGCTGTTTATCGACTTACAACACATGATGGCAAAGGTGAGCAATTAAACACAGCTGTTTATCGACTTACAACACATGATGGCAAAGGTGAGCAATTAAACACAGCTGTTTATCAACTTACAACACATGATGGCAAAGGTGAGCAATTAAACACAGCTGTTTATCGACTTACAACACATGATGGCAAAGGTGAGCAATTAAACACAGCTGTTTATCAATGATACAATATCACATACCTTCCAAAAATGATGAAAGAGTAACTTTTTGTTTGCTTTGTAATTGTAATGAAAGCTGTAAACCTTCCATTCAAGTAACACTACAAACCTATATATGTAACTATTTACAATATGATTTAACTTAATGAGAAAAAGTATTCAACCATCTTTAAGATAAGTGTATTCTGTAGTGAAAGTGAAATCCCATAAGGAGTCCGCTGCAGTGAAAGTGATGTCCCATAATTCACCAGACAGACAACAAATTATTTAATTACTGACAGAAATCTAAGTCAATACAAATGTATGCATTTCAATAACAACAATTTATCCACTACTTTGAATTGCCAGTTTTGATTTAATAACTCAAACTACATAACAACTGCTATCTCAAAAGAGATAAAATTGATGCATTAAATCCTATTTGAATTTTCATATTAAGCCATAACAAACAGACTTAATTTATTTTGTCACATTTTCATTAGTGACACAATCTTCAAAAGAAGACATATATTGGAAATATGATTCCAATATGACAGGATTTATTTGACAAGTGAAAAATGGACAGACATTTTTTTCTGCAGAAAACCATTTCACATAACATTTCACATATAAGTTTTGATGTGAGTCCTATCATTATAAACAAAACTGCTGACTGGCAACTTATATAATTAAGGTTAGTTTTATCTGCTAAGGATTCAGATCAGTTCAGATCAACTTTATGCTCCACTTACATTCCTACATAAATTTCAGTTGTGTGTTAAGTGCCACTCTGGGTAAGGTTTTCAGTTCTCTGTGGCCTACATGTTCTACTATATTCCTCCCTAAACTTTTAAGTATTGTGTTTATTGCCACTGTAACTTAAGTATGATCATTTCTAGTTGGACTACATGTTCTACTTACATTCCTCCCTAAACTTTGGTTCTGTGTTAGGTCACACTCTGGATAGGGTATGGATTAGTTCTAGGTTGATTACATGTTCTAATTACATTCCTCCCAAACTTTGGTTCTGTGTTAGATCCCACTCTGGCTAGGGTATGGATTAGTTCTAGGTTGATTACATGTTCTACTTACATTCCTCCCTAAACTTTGGTTCTGTGTTAGGTCCCACTCTGGCTAGGGTACGGATTAGTTCTAGTTGGACTACATGTTCTACTTACATTCCTCCCTAAACTTTGGTTCTGTGTTAGATCCCACTCTGGCTAGGGTATGGATTAGTTCTAGGTTGATTACATGTTCTAATTACATTCCTCCCTAAACGTTGGTTCTGTGTTAGATCCCACTCTGGATAGGGTATGGATTAGTTCTAGGTTGATTACATGTTCTAATTACATTCCTCCCTAAACGTTGGTTCTGTGTTAGGTCACACTCTGGATAGGGTATGGATTTATTCTAGGTTGATTACATGTTCTAATTACATTCCTCCCTAAACGTTGGTTCTGTGTTAGATCCCACTCTGGATAGGGTATGGATTAGTATTAAGGGGACTACATGTTCTACTTACATTCCTCCCTAAACTTTGGTTCTGTGTTAGATCCCACTCTGGTTAGGGTACTGATTAGTACTAGTGGGACTACATGTTCTACTTACATTCCTCCCTAAACGTTGGTTCTGTGTTAGATCCCACTCTGGCTAGGGTATGGATTAGTTCTAAGGGGACTACATGTTCTACTTACATTCCTCCCTAAACTTTGGTTCTGTGTTAGGTCCCACTCACGCTAGGGTATGGATTAGTTCTAGGTTGATTACATGTTCTACTTACATTCCTCCCTAAACTTTGGTTCTGTGTTAGGTCCCACTCTGGCTAGTGTATGGATTAGTTCAATGTGAACCTTATGTTCGTCCCGGTATGCAGAGTCATCCATGAAGGTTAAAAATTGCATATAAGCTCTGTCTAACATCTGAAAATAGACATTTGAACCCCAATTTTGCATTTCATTAAAAAAGGAACGATTGATTGGCGTTTTAATGCCATTGGCAAATATCAATTGCATATCAGGATGAGAACATTTTGATGCGATTTGAATATGAATATGAATAGATATAGGAAGATGTGGTATGAGTGCCAATGAGACAACTCTCCATCCAAGTTACAATTTATAAAAGTAAACCATTATAGGTCAAGGTACGGCCTTCAACACGGAGCATTGGCTCACACCGAACAGCAAGCTATAAAGGGCCCCAAAAAATTACTAGTGTTAAACCATTCAAACAGAAAACCAATGGTCTAATCTATATAAAAACGAGAAACGAGAAACACTGCTTTGTACTAGAACAACATGCTGATCAGGATATTTAATATGCTAGTTCACAAGGACCACTGACATTCTACAGGAAAACATTAGAATAGGAAATGATTATCAACTTCATATAAAAATGCTGAATGTGTGACACTGGGTCTTTTTGGTCTTTAAATCTTGGAAACCATAACTTTTAATTTGTACATATTTTTAAAGAAAAATTCGTAAGGGTTCCGCGGAACCCAGTGTCTCGCCTACTTTTGCTGTTAATCGCAGGCTCAACAAAAATGAGGAAAAAAAAATAATAAAAATATTCCTCTCTATACTATCTTTTGATTGTAAGTAGCTTCTGTCCAAGTTTGGTAAAAATCCAGGATAGTTTATGAATCTAATAAATGTTTTAAAAACTTAAACTGCAGACTGTATGTAAAGTTAACTTGAAGAAAAACTAAGTCCATTTATAAGTAAAATAAGGAAAAAATGGAACAAAATTTTAACAAAATTTCCTTCTAGATACTAGCTTTTAATCATAAACAAGCTTCTGTCCAAGTTTGGTACAAATCCAAGATAGTTTAAGAAAGTTGTTAAAATTTTAAAAACTTTAACCACAGAGTGAATGTAATGTTAACTGGCAGAAAAACTAAGTCCATTTATAAGTAAAATACTGAAAAATGATTTTTTTTTTTACAAAATTTACTTCTGGATACTATCTTATGATCATAAACAAGCATTCAAAGAGTATTGTATGGCAATACATAGTCCCCTACCGGTTAAAAACTCATTGTACTGAAACAAAATGCTCACATGATCTATATCTTAACATGGTGTAAACTATATAACAAATATTAGGTCAATATCTCCAAGCATGACTAAACTAGAGGCTCTCAAGAGCCTGTGTCGCTCACCTGATTCTACTTTGGTTTTGGAAATCATGTAAAAATAGATTAAAATCATAACAGATACCCTAATAATGAGTGAGGCCAAATTTGGTTTAATATTGGTCCTGTAATTTAATAAAAAATCCTGGTGGCCATCTTGAACAGTAAATCGGCAACAAAGTAGCAACACTTAATCAGCACCTCATAAGAAACATTTATGCCATGTTTTGGTTTCATTCCATTCAGTGCACCTCTAGAAGAAGCATTTGTATGTATTTCCCATAGGGTCTTATGTTAAAGGAAGTCCCCCCATTGGCGGCCATCATGGATGAAGGATCAGCTTCAAAGTAACAAGACTTGGTCAGCACCTCAAAAGGAACATGCATGCCATGTTTGGTTTTATTCCATTCAGTGGTTCTTTAAAAGAAGACATTTGTATGTATTTCCCATAGGGTCCTATGTTAAACTAAGTCCACCGCTGGCGTCCATCTTGGATTATGGATCGGCTTCAAAGTAACAACACTCGGTCAGCACCTCATAAGAAACATTCATGCCATGTTTGGTTTCATTCCATTCAGTGGTTCTCTAAAAGAAGACATTTGTATGTATTTCCCATAGGGTCCTATGTTAAACTAAGTCCACCGCTGGCGGCCATCTTGGATGATGGATCCGCTACAAAGTAACAACACTTGGTCAGCACCTCATAAGGAACATTCATGCCATGTTTGGTTTCATTCCATTCAGTGGTTCTCTAAAAGAAGACATTTGTATGTATTTCCCATAGGGTCCTATGTTAAACTAAGTCCACCGCTGGCGGCCATCTTGGATGATGGATCCGCTACAAAGTAACAACACTTGGTCAGCACCTCATAAGGAACATTCATACCATGTTTGGTTTCATTCCATTCAGTGGTTCTCTAAAAGAAGACATTTGTATGTATTTCCCATAGGGTCCTATGTTAAACTAAGTCCCCCGCTGGCGTCCATCTTGGATTATGGATCGGCTTCAAAGTAACAACACTCGGTCAGCACCTCATAAGAAACATGCATGCCATGTTTGGTTTCATTCCATTCAGTGGTTCTCTAAAAGAAGACATTTGTATGTATTTCCCATAGGGTCCTATGTTAAACCAAGTCCACCGCTGGCGGCCATCTTGGATGATGGATCCGCTACAAAGTAACAACACTTGGTCAGCACCTCATAAGGAACATTCATGCCATGTTTGGTTTCATTGCATTCAGTGGTTCTCTAAAAGAAGACATTTGTATGTATTTCCCATAGGGTCCTATGTTAAACTAAGTCCACCGCTGGCGGCCATCTTGGATGATGGATCGGCTACAAAGTAACAACACTTGGTCAGCACCTCATAAGGAACATTCATGCCATGTTTGGTTTCATTCCATTCAGTGGTTCTCTAGAAGAAGTTCAAAATGTAAAAAGTTTACGCCGACGACGGACGACGCCGGACGACGGACGACGGACGCCAAGTGATGAGAAAAGCTCACTTGGCCCTTCGGGCCAGGTGAGCTAAAAAGTGAGGAAAACTGATTATTTGAGTGAATTTTCCAAGTCCAAGGACCATAACTCTGCACAAAATCATCACACCGGAACAAAATGCAAACTTAATCTGTAACTTCTCATGATAAAAACTATATACCATTTATCAAATCAGTATCTTCAAGCATGACAAAAAAGGAAAACAGATTATTTGAGTGAATTTTGTAAGTTCAAGGACCATAACTCTGCACAAAATCATTAGACTGGCAAACAATTTAAACTTGTTCTGCAAACTTGTCATAACAAAACTATATACCAATTATCAAATCAAAATCTTCAAGCATGACGAAAAAAAAATGTGGAAAACCAACTATTTGAGTGAATTTTTTAATTCCAAGGACCCAAACTCTGGACAAAATCATAAGACCAAAACAAAATTTAAACATGATCTGTAACTTGTCATGATTAAACTATATACCAAATATCAAATCGATATCTTCAAGCACGAAGAAAAAAAAGTGCAGAAAACTGATTTGCCAGATTGACGGATAGACAGACAGACAGACAGACGCAAACCTAAAGTCCCCTTCGACTTTGTTGGTAGGGGACTAATAATTAAGGTGAAAGAAGTTAACTGATGTTCAAATCTCGTAAATCTATTAAAAGAGACAAATCAAGGTAACTCATCTGAAAATATGATTAAAACTGAACTTTCTGCCATGACAGAGAATGAGGATGAGATGGAAACTAGAAAGAACAACCTAAACCAAGCATTGGAGGCACATCAGGTGGCAGACATTTTCTCTACAAACAAAACCTTACACAAGTCATTGCAAAACTATTCAGTTAAACAAATCAAACCTAATAAAATAAAGTTCATTACAAGCAAAGTGCAAATGAATATAGGATGTGGAATGCTTGGTGACTTTTATACAGTTCCAAACTTTACAATGGTAGGCACTTATCATAGTGATTATAAAGATGTGATGAATATACTCATCTTCGATGACGATACTGCATGTATAGGAACTTTTCACAGTGAACATGGTCAAAAACTGCAAAAAGTCAAATTGGAAAACCAAGATATAAGAGTAGAGAGAGAAATCCCAATAGAAGTGTATGATTTTGCAATGACAAAAACTGGAGAAATACTAGTATCCTCTAAAAAAAAATAATCTGAAACTCTATACAAAAACTGTTAAATTGAAGACATTTAAGGGTTTTCCCCTTTGAAAACTTTGGGTGTTCATATAACAAACAATAATAGGATAATAGTGAGGTTGGTGGAATATTTAATACTACCTGCATCAAAAGACAGTATCAGAAAACTTGAAGTTATGAACCAGGATGGTGACATACAACATACTATTTAATATGACAGGGATGGACAGAAAATGTTAACTTTCTCTCATAGAATTTATTCTTTCAATGATAAGATATTAGTTGTAGACATTATTAACAAAGAAGAGGAGGGGAGGGTAGTAATGTTAGATTATGGGGGACAACTCCATTGGACCTACAAAGGTTTTGAAAGTATCACTTCAAAGGAGGTTTATAATTTTTTTCCAAAAGATGTGGCGATTACCATAACTGAAACGATTTTAGTGTCTGATTCTGTGAATCATGCTATACATGTATTAAATAGTGCTGGAGAAGTTATTCTATAGAAGGATGTAATAAAATGCTTCGCTGGGGCGCAGCTTGATACGACCGCAGAGGTCGAACCCTGAACAGTTGGGGCAAGTATGGACACAACATTCAAGCTTGATACAGCTCTGAATTTGGATTGTTATTAAATATTTGACACAGCATAGGTTTCTGACACAGAAAGAATGTGGTCTAAGAACTTGAATTTTTTTAATTTACCTATTATGGTCCAATGTCCAAAATCAAAATACATGGTTAGATTCAGCATATCAAAGAACCCCATATATTCAATTTTTGTTAAAATCAAACAAAGTTTAATTTTGGACCCCAACTTGGACAAACTTGAAAACTGGGCCCATAATCAAAAATCTATACACATGTTTAGATTCAGCATATCAAAGAACCCCAAGAATTCAATTTTTGCTAAAATCAAACTAAGTTTAATTTTGGACCCTTTGGACCTTAATGTAGACCAATTTAAAAAACGGGACTTAAAATTAAAAATCTAAATACACGGTTAGATTTGGAATATCAAAGAACCCCAATTATTCAATTTTTGATGAAATCAAACAAAGTTTAATTTTGGACCCTTTTGACCTCAATATGAAGCAATTTGATAGCGGGGCCCACAAATAAAAAATCTAAATTCATGGTTAGATTCAGCATATCAAAGAACCCCATATATTCAATTTTTGTTGAAATCAAAAAAAGTTTAATTTTGGACCCCAACTTGGACCAACTTGAAAACTGGGCCCATAATCAAAAATCTAAACACATGTTTAGATTCAGCATATCAAAGAACCCCAAGAATTCAATTTTTGTTAAAATCAAACTAAGTTTAATTTTGGACCCTTTGGACCTCAATGAAGACCAATTTAAAAAACGGGACCCAAATTAAAAATACGGTTAGATTTGGCATATCAAAGAACCCCAATAATTCAATTTTCGATGAAATCAAACAAAGTTTAATTTTGGACCCTTTTGACCTCAATATGAACCAATTTGATAGTGGGGCCTACAAATAAAAAATCTAAATACATGGTTAGATTCAGCATATCAAAGAACCCCATATATTCAATTTTTGTTGAAATCAAACAAAGTTTAATTTTGGACCCCAATTTGGACCAACTTGAAAACTGGGCCCATAATCAAAAATCTAAATACATGTTTAGATTCAGCATATCAAAGAACCCCATATATTCAATTTTTGTTGAAATCAAACAAAGTTTAAATACTGGACCCTATCTTGGACCAACTTGAAAACTGGGCCCATAATCAAAAATCTAAACACATGTTTAGATTCAGCAAATCAAAGAACCCCAAGAATTCAATTTTTGTCAAAATCAAACTAAGTTTAATTTTGGACCCTTTGGACCTCAATGTAGACCAATTTAAAAAACAGGACCCAAAATTAAAAACCTAAATACACGGTTAGATTTGGAATATCAAAGAACCCCAATAATTCAATTTTAGATGAAATCAAACAAAGTTTAATTTTGGACCCTTTTGACCTCAATATGAACCAATTAGATAACGGGGTCCACAAATAAAAAATCTAAATACATGGTTAGATTCAGCATATCAAAGAACCCCATATATTCAATTTTTGTTGAAATCAAACAAAGTTTAATTTTGGACCCCAATTTGGACCAACTTGAAAACTGGGCCAAAAATCAAAAATCTAAATACATGTTAAGATTCAGCATATCAAAGAACCTCATATATTCAATTTTTGCTAAAATCAAACAAAGTTTAATTTTGGACCCTTAGGACATTAATGTAGACCAATTTGAAAACTGGACCCAAAATTAAAAATCTAAATACACGGTTAGATTCGGCATAACAAATAAATAAATGTGATCAAATATTTTACAAATCTAATGCGCCATACTGTGCAATTAAAGATTACTTCTTGAAATTTTTCAATATTTGAAATTTGAAAAAAAAATAATATTTGAAGAATAATTCTTTTTAATTTCTGAAATCTGAAATGAGAAAAAATTGGCCCCCACAATTTCTTTTTATCCCCCCCCCCTTTTTCCCCCAAAAAAATTCTTTCCCTCAAGATATGGTCATAATCTCAATTCAAATTTCCAATGGAGTTGGCAACCATAATTACCCATTTAAATTTACCATAGTGCTAACTTAATCTATTTTATAATAGAATTAATAAAAATATAGTGTCAAATCTTTCATATGGATTTTTTTGTAAAAAAAAAAGATGAAAACATTTGCAGATATTTTTACTGGTCTTCCTTTATAAATATGCATTTCTTTAAACATAATTTAAAAGCAGTGTAAGGGAAGTAACCAAAACGTTGTATTTGGATTACCTCCCTTACACTGTTTTAGATTATCTTTATTGTTCATTAACCATTACTTTATACATAATTTAAAAGCAGTGTAAGGGAGATAATTTCAATGATGTATTTGATTTATCTCCCTTACACTGCTTTAAATTTTGTTTTGTACTAAAGTATTTGTCCATTAACCAGGACAACCTTGTTTTCCCCCTTTTTTGCCCCTAATTCCTAAACGGTTTGAGCCATAACCCCCCAAAGCAAATCCTAACCATCCCTTTGTGGTATGGAAACTTGTAGTATAATTTCAGAGAGATCCATACACCGTTCCACAGTTATTGTCTGGAAACTAGAAAATGCTCATTTTTTGCCCCTTTTTGGCCCCTAATTCCTTAACTGTTGGTACCATATCCCCCAAAATCAATCCCAACCTTCCTTTTGTGGTATTTAACCTTATGGTCAAATTTCAAAAAGATCCATTCACTTAAACTAAAGTTAGAGTGCGAAAACCAATATGTATTCGGACGACGACGCCGGACGACGACGACGACGACGCCAACGTCATACCAATATACGACCACAAAATTTTTTGGCGGTCGTATAAAAAGCTTAGGAATAGAATTTCCTTGAGTCTTAATTTACTATTAACACAAATGAAGTTCTGTGGATTGGGTGTAGTATATGGGAAGCAGACATAATAAGCTAATATAAGTTGTGTTAAGCTTACACAACTAAAATAAGAGTCTTAGTGATTGGAATATGTAACATATTATTATATATATCAATGAGAAGTATTGTGTTTGTATAAAATTGTGGAATATTTCCAGTTAAGTTAAAGTTTTACTTAAAATTGAATATGAAGTGAGCAATACATTTTTATTTCATTTTATCAATATTATACATTCATTTGCATTTTCTTTTATTTGTGTTCATTTGCAAATTACTACCAAGCGGTAATATTGATCTGGTCCCCAGAGAAATAAAAAAAAAAACTTGATATCTACGTTCCAATTGTTTCCTTTATACCACTTTTACTTGTTTCACTCTTCCTACATTTTAAGCCTTTTGTTTCCAACCATTTACCTAAAAATCAACATATTCACTACCTTTATAATTACTGTTTTAAAATTACCTTTGAAATTTCTACAAAACAATTGTTAAGTATAATTACCCCCAGCTGATGGTCCATGATTGGTTTACAATAAATACTATGTTATATACTGCAATAGTTTTTTGGATAAATCAGTTGATTCATTTGTTTTCATGGATACTAGTTTTTACTGATTAAAGAAAAATTGTAATTTCTCAGATATTTGATTTCATGGTTTGTCAAAGTCTGCATACAAAGTTATAGAAAATATGTACTTTGTTGGTCCTTTAAATTTAAGGTTTATACATATATATATATATATATATATATATAAACCCAAGAAATCCACGAACATTAGTATCTAATAAATAATTATAATGAATTAAAGGTATGACATAAGGTCCTCAAATTTCTTTATATGCTTTAAAATTGCCTTGTTATCAGTTCTTTAAATATTTAAATAATCCATAAATTATTTGTTATAAACTTAAATGTATAATATGACCTAGTAGTTGAATTTTAATAGTTTTCCAATAACCAGGAAGTAAAACCTATTCATAAATTACTGACAGTGACTGGATATTATAACAAAATGGCATTTTCTCATTCTGTAGGGAAAGCACAAACTCCAGCTGTATGTCAGTTCTGTGAGGAATCCACAGAAATTAAGTGGAAGTGTATTAATTGTGAACTATTCCTATGTCAACTGTGCAGTTCAAAGATACATAGTAAAAGTAAGGCATCAATGGAACATGAAATTATAAATCTTAAAGATTTAGAAACACAGAACTTCGCTACTTCCATGCGGAAAGTAGATCTTGATAACATGGTATGTACGAAGCATATTAAACAGAAGTGTTTTTTCTACTGTAATAAATGCAGTCAGCCGGCCTGTTCCGAATGTGTAGTGGAGACCCATAAACTGCACGACTTTAAAGCCATTGGTGAAGTGTATAAAGATATCATCTCTGAAATGAAGAAACTAACAGACACATTTGAAAACAATCTTAAAATCTGTAGAAATAAAAAAGACAAACTGCAAAAAATGCTTTCTGATGGTGATACAAATTTTCAAGAAACAAGGGGGAAAATTTTGCAAACTGAGAAGGAATTGAAAGAGGCTATTTCGAAACATGCCAAAGACCTCTTACAAGAACTTGAAGCAAAATGGAAACCTTCAGAAAATAGGATCAAAACAGAACTATCTGCTTTGAGGAAGAATGAGGATGAGTTGGAAACCAGGAGCAACAACCTAAATCAAGTGCTGCAGTCTCATGAAGTGAAAGACATTTTCTCTACAAGTAAAACCTTAAATAAGGCATTGCCAAAGTGTTCAGTTACACAAATAAAACCTAATAAGGCAATTAAGTTTATTCCTAGAAATATACACATGAATATACAAAGTAAAATACTTGGTGATCTTTATACTGTTCCAGACTTTGAACTTATAGACACTTATCAAAGTGACATTGAAAATGTGTCATCTATACTTGTATCCAGTGACAGTAATGCCTTTATAGGAAGTCATAATAATAAAAAGATACAGAAAATAAAATTTGAAAATCACAATATTAAAGTGGAGAAAGAAGTTCATGAAGTAGTCTGGGATATATCCTTGACAAAGGATGGAGCAATACTTGTGTCATCCATAGGGAGTGATCTGAAACTATATACTAAAGATGGACAATTAAAGACATTCAAATCATTTTCTCCACTGAAAACTCTAGGTATCCATGTAACCAAAGATAATAAGTTAATAGTAGGATTGATAGAACCTATTCCTATTCCATTCCCCCTAACAAAAGACAGTATCAGAAAACTTATGGTTATGAACCAGGATGGTGATATACAACATTCCATTGAATATGATACATGTACAACCAATCAGAGACTGCTAACATTTCCTTGTAGAATCCAATCTGTCAATGATAAGATAGTAGTTTTAGATCTTATAAACAAAGAATATGAGGGTAGGGTAGTAATGTTAGATTATGGGGGACAACTCCATTGGACCTACAATGGTTGTAATAGTACCAATTCTGATCTGGTTCAATTTAATCCTAGAGATTTGGCAATAACTTCTACAGACATGCTTTTAGTTTCTGATTTTATAAAAAATGCTATACATGTATTAAATCATGCTGGGGAGGTTATTGTATATAAGGATGTAAAAAGCTTAGGAATAGAAATACCGTTAGGTCTTGGGGTTGACAAAAATGAGGTTTTATGGATTGGGTGTGGTAGATTGGGAAATGACAAAAGTAAGATACACAGTGTTAAACTGATATAACCAAGATGTTAAAATAGACCAGACATTATCAATAAAGCTAAAAAAAAACATCTTTGAGTTTAACCTGAAGGGTCAGACCAGGGTTTGGGACCAGAAAATATCTACAAAGAAGGGAAAGGGACAAGACTTCAACTGAAGTATCTTATTGTTCACTTGTTTCAGAGTTTAATTTCTACTCTGAAAAAATCACACCCACAACTTCCCTGCCATTTTTTTTTTATTAATTAATATATCTTAAGACAGCTTCCCAATGAAGTAACAAACACAGAACATATATCTACAATCTGATTTATAAATAAGTATTGTTTAATTTTTATTTTTTGCTATGTGACTCTCATATATATTAAAACAAGTCAATATCTTCAAGCATGACTAAAAACAGTGTGGAAAACTGAATATATGAGTGAATTTTTTTCAAGTCCAAGGACCATAACTCTGCACAAAATTATCAGACCGAAACAAAAATTTGAACTTGATCTGTAACTTGTCATGATAAAACTATTTACCAATTGTCAATCAATATCTTCAAGCATGATGAAAAAAAGTGTGGAAAACCTATAACACTCTAACATTAGATATGATGTAATACAATGTATATCTAATTTGAAATTACAATCAAATATAATTAATAGTTCCAAATATTTTTTCTTTCATTTGTCACAAACTAATATAGATTTGTAACTTACCTATAAAATGTCAACAACTTTTATCTACACAATGTAATGTAATGAAATATATACCTTAATAAAAATAGATTATTATCTAATTAAAGGATTTCACTTAATAAAAAAAAAAATATATATATACATGTAGCATTCAGAAAATTAGTTTATACAAAATAACATATTAACCTGCCACAAAATTCCTCAAACAATTTACCAAAGAATGTCTTTTAAAAAATGAGTTATCTCCCTTTGTACAGATTATATGGTTTAACATAGTACTCTAACATTAGTTATGGAGTTTTTTCATGGACCATAACTCTGGACTAAATCATCAGACCGGAACAAAATTCGAACTTGATCTATAACTTGTCATGATAAAACTATAAACCAAATATCAAATCAATATCTTCAAGAACGAAGAAAAAACGTGTGGAAAGCTGAGTTGCCGGACTGACGGATGGACAGACGGACGGACAGAGTGCAAACCTAAAGTCCCCTTCTTTCCAAGTTTGGTAGAAATCCAGGACAGTTTAAGAAAGTTATTAAAATTTCAAAAACTTTAACCACAGAGTGAATGTAATGTTTCCTGGCAGAAAAACTAAGTCAATTTATAAGTAAAATACGGAAAATGGAATTTTTTTTTACAAAATTTACTTTTGGATATTATCTTATGATCATAAACAAGCTTCTGTCCAAGTTTGGTAGAAATCCAGGATGGTTTAAGAAAGTTATTAAAATTTCAAAAACTTTAACCACAGAGTGAATATTTGTGGATGCTGCTGACGACGAAGCCGCCGACGGAATGTAGGATCGCTATGTCTCGCTTTTTCGACAAAAGTCGAAGGCTCGACAAAAAAACAACACACAAAGTAGAATAAGAATAATCTGAAAAAATAAAAAAGTCTATAAAAAAAAAGGAGTTGTCGGATTTTGATCCACAATAAAAATTAAAACTTTCAGCATAAACAAATTTACTCAAATCTTTTCAAGGCAATGAAAAATTACCTACAATACAAAAAAAAACCTCTTATAATTAATTGCTCAAGTTATCACTCAAAAACAAAGCATTTACAAACAAACAAACAAACACCAATAATGAATATACATCTTTGCCATATAGTTCATTAAATTGTACAATGCATATAAAATAATCAGGAAGAAAGGTCGTACAGTGTATAAAAATCAAGAAAAAAGGATCAAGTACTATCAAAACTTTCGAGGTATGCTTTACACTTGAACATCAGAAACATTTCTGATTCTACGTCAAGTCACTTAACCATTCTATAGAAAACATAATTGGAGAGCTGCTAAAATTTTGAAGATAGGAACTATTTTTTCTGAATACTAATTAATTGCCTATTAAATCATCCACAAATGGAGTACTGGTCAGTAACAACCTCCTTCAGTTGCCAATAATATTAAATATTCACAATAATTGACCATAATCAACTTTCTCTCTGAGGACACAATAATGTCTTTACTTCATAATAGTTTTTGACATCTGTACTGTGTGACCTTTATCTCAGCTGCTGTTATGACTGCAGGCCCTCTAACATTTAGAACTTGTTTCTATTTTGATAGAGATGAACATCATTTGGTCTCTTGTGGAAAGTTTTTTTGCTTCTTATTTTTACATAATTATTTCCAGTCAGTTGATGAGGTTAAAAGTTCATTTTTGTGCAGTTCTGTAGAACATGTAGTCAGATTTATAAACAAGAATGCACAAGCTAAACTGTCTTGTCTGCTTTACCGATCATGATTGAATCTTATGTTGAATGTCTTTGATTTTTGATTTTTTGATTGTTGGTGTTTAACGCCACTTTTAAGCACCGCTTTTGGGCTATTTCGTGGTGGCCAGATTTTATAGGTGGAGGAAGCCGGAGTCCCCGGATAAAACCACCGACCTTCGATAGGAAAACTGACAATCCTAGTCAATTAAGATTGGAGTTGAAAGCACCCGCACGAGCGGGGTTCGAACTCACAACCTCAGTGTTGACTGTCTAGTGATTACAGTAGTAACTACTTAGACCACTCGGCCACCGAGGCCCCTTGAATGTCTTTGAAGTCATCTGATACTTCAAATTTAAAAAAAAAAATAAAGTTGAAAGTATTATATAATCTTTTAAAAGAAAATCCTTTATCTCATCCAAATCTTTAGAAATTAACAGGGTCAAATAACCTCCATGGAAATGAGAAATGCCAATGCTTATAAAACTTGTACCAGATTTCATTGACTTATCGTAAGTTGCTTCCTTAAAACTAACCTGTAAACTATGCAAAAGTTTCAAAGTCAATGAATCATGAAGATGGGACAGGGGCATATAATCTCCATAGAAATGAGACTTGCAAATGCTATTACAACTCAAAATATGTTTAACTGCCCGCCCCAAACCCCCCCCCCCCCACATTCTTTATGTGCCTGTAGTTCAGTGGTTGTCGTTGATTCATGTCTGTCATATCTATTTTTCATGAATTATTTTGTTAGAAATTAGGTCGTTAGTTTTCTCAATTGAATTGTTGCATATTTTTCATTTCAGGGGCTTTTATAGCTGACTGTACAGAATAGGTTTTTCTCATTGTTGAAGGCTGTATGATTGCCTTTAAATGCTTACATCCTCTTCATTTGAACTGTGGTGGATAGTTGTCTCATTGGAAATCATACCACATCTCCTTATTTTTATATTAAAACATTCAAAGTCAAATGACTATGCCTGGAGGGGGGAGTCAACTAATCTCCATGGAATAGAAATGAGATGTCCCAATGCTAATAAGTCTGCATACCAAATATAATTGACATACTTCTATTGGTTCCCCTTAAACTGACCTAATCACCACACTAAAACATTGCTAAGACCACCTTTGTCGAGGCTACACAAAAACTGTGCACAGAGGACTTAGTTTAGTATATATACATGCATTGGTTTAATAATTTCCTTAACATTATGGTAGCAATACACAGTTAGAAGTTTATTTTCGTGTTTTGGCCATGGTAAATTTTTTAAATATGAAAGTTTTTGTACAATAAAATTGATTTTTAGATAGTTGAAGAATAATATAGCCTTCCAAGTGGGTTTATATGAACATCTAGATTGTTTTTAGCATGTTTTATAGGCCATTTTTCTGTTTAACAGTCCATATTTTCACATCCGTACCGCCCATAGGTCCAGAAATTATTGTAGTGTTTTTCAACAAAGATTTGACCCTCGATCTTTTCAATTCAATTTTATGGAAAAACGAGCAGAAATGCATATGATTTTTTTTTGACCTCTTGATAGATAAATGTCTATGGTTTCAGGAAAGGTATCACTCTAATGGATTGAAATTCTCCTTTGGACAAAATTTTGAAGACTTTTGTGACATTTTCACCCCCCTTTTTGCAATTTTTGTATCAAATAAATGCAGATTGTTGCCATGGTTACACCAAAAAGAGATTATATTTCACCATTATAACTATTGGAAATCAAATCTATGGAAGATTCTCTTTCCATAAATATACACATGCATAACACAACTATTAAGCCTTATTTGTTAGAAAGGAAGGAAAAGAGGGTGGTTAAAAATTATGAGTGTCAATTTTAAGTTTTTTTCCTAACTGTGTATTGCTATCTTATAATTACACGAAACTCTTAAGCATAAAGCTTAAGGTTTTACTACAGGTAACACATAAACCTATCACTATTAATAATCCATAAAAATGAGGTCAAGGTCAGATGAACCATGCCAGATTTACATGTTCACCTTAAAATCATTTCATACACCAAATAAAGTTGTCCTAATGCTTATAGTATCTGAGAAAAGGCCTAACCAAGTTAACTTAACATTAACAAATGAACCAAAGATAAAGACAATATGTTTATTTAACAATGGTTCTATATACCAAATAAAGACCTATTCCTATTAGTCAACCAAACAGTTTTTTTTAGTACTAACTGAACCATGAAAATGAGGCCAAGGACAACAAACATATGCTAGACAGAAACATCAGACCATCAGGCTTCTGTATACTTATGTGATGTATCACAGTATAGATAGGTTTAGATTGACCCAATTTGAGCAAGAGTTACTTCCCTTTTGTTGCCATTTTATACGACTATATGCGCAAATTCCATCATAAATCAGCCAAATTCAACTTGTTACACTGACCGTTACTACGGTTAGAATTTAGAAAAAGGTTTTTTTCTGAACATTTTTTTAATCCTTTTAGCCTTACTTAGTTCATCATTCAATCTAGTTAGGATCTCTTATCACTTATGAGTATCACATGTTTCTTTTAGCCTTGCTTAGTTCATCACTCAATCTAGTTATGATCTCTTATCACTTATGAGTATCACATGTTTCTTTTAGCCTTGCTCAGTTCATCACTCAATCTAGTTAGGATCTCTTATCACTTATGAGTATCACATGTTTCTTTTAGCCTTGCTTAGTTCATCACTCAATCTAGTTAGGATCTCGTATCACCTATGAGTATCACATGTTTCTTTTAGCCTTGCTTAGTTCATCACTCAATCTAGTTAGGATCTCTTATCACTTATGAGTATAGCATGTTTCTTTTAGCCTTGCTTAGTTCATCACCCAATCTAGTTAGGATCTCGTATCACCTATGAGTATCACATGTTTCAATGTGTTTAGCCTTGCTTAGTTCATCACTTAACCTAGTTAGGATCTCTTATGAGTATCACATGTTTCAATGTGTTTAGTCAAATAAGAAAATCAACAGTGTATCCCTACAAAATGGTAGCCAAGGGAAATAACTCAAACTCAAATTATGTCCTTCCAAACCTATCTATTCTGCATTCTGATAAACAAAGCTTTAAACAAATAGTTTATTTGACATTACTTGTAGGCGAAACAAAAACAGAGTGAGGAATTTAATGAACAGAAGCAGTAAAGAAACATATTGGACACCTTTAACCATTTGGAGTTATCTGATGCTGATATTGAGTGCAGCAGCTAAGAACTGTCTTTATCTGTAGTTGTTTTGAAGACTAAGTGATTATCTTGGCATTATCAGATTTTTTTTTATATACAGTGTAGTATATCTGTTTTATGTTTGCCAGGTTTGGATGTTATGTCAATTAACATTTTTTTCAATCTCTTCAGATTAATTACCTCTGCTTACAAAGTAGAACAGTAACTTTACCATATAATGTTTTTTTAAGCAATCATAGGAAAAGTTCATGTAAGATTACAAAGTGTAACAGTTGTTCTAAATGGGTTTTTGTAAAGCTTGTGAATGATAACAAAGTGCAGCAGTGTAACTACACAGATTTTTGTAATGCTTCTAACCATGCAGTCACGTGAAATAGTTAATCAGAAATGACAAATCAATCAGCACCCATCACACCTGCTAAATCATTTAACATTAAAATGATAAAACATTTCTGACAAGTAATTATAAACTAGCATGTTAGCAGATCATTATAATCATCTTATAATAGTGAACAAAGTTATATGTTGGGTAAGATGGTCAAAAGAAGATTGGTCAATGCATGAATTAAATTAAACTTTTCTTCATTTGCACAACTAGCATTTTGTTTGAAATTGACATTCAATTTGTTTTTTACAAACTCATTTATGAGTGTAAAGACAAAATAATATAATCTTCTTTTTAAACTTGTATAAAAGACCTTGAATTCCATCAAAACTGAAATTAAAAATGTTTTGCAAAGCTATACCAATTAAAGAATCTTTAAGTGACTAAGCTCACATACCCTATGCTCCCATATGAAGAGGGAAAACTTAAATTAACCTGATGTCACAGTTTTATTTCTTCTTTTTTGCTTTTAGATAAGATTCTTTTCTATTATGATTTACTTTGTAGCATAGGGTATAATCTGTTGACAAAGCCAATTTGCCAACCTTGTCCCAAATATTAACCCTTCCAGGAAAATAAACAACCAAGTCTTTTTTAGCATATTGTTTAAACTTGAAGAGAGAAAGTTGACCTTCCAGTCTTTCCATGTCACTGAAATACTAGTTGATATTTAGAGTCTTTCTGATAAATAACGAACAAATATTTTACTTGAAACCACAACTAATTTGGCTATTTCTTTAAATTAATTGATTTTTACCTGCATAAAGGAAATTAAAACTAAGCCAGAAATCTATTTCTTTTAAAAGTATGGAGGCACATATGCATAAAAGATGAAATGCTATTTCAATGACAAATTATAAAATAGATAGGTTTGGGGATAAATGTGTTAAAGAGAGCTGAATAGTATTGAATGAATGAATGGATCTTTCTTGCAAAAGCATAAACATGCTATGGCAAAATTAACCACATATATTACTTTGGTAACAAGAGTGCACACGCTGAAATGTCTCGCCTTCTTTACTAACCATTGATATTATGTTGATAGTCCTAAATATAAAGCTTTACTACAACTATCACATAAACTTAACATGATCCAAGAAAATGAGGTCAAGGTTATATAAACCGAAGGAGAAATACATGTACACCTTACAATCATACAATTCACTAAATATAGTTGACCTATTGCTTATAGTTTCTAAGAAACAGACTTAACCAAGAAAAACTAAACATTGACCAATGAACCATGAAAATGAGGTCAAGGTAAGATGAACCATGCTAGGCAGACATGTACAGCTTACAATCCTTCCATACAACAAATATAGATGACCTATTGCTTATAGTTTAAGAAAAACAGACCAAAACACAAAAACTTTACACTGAGCAATGAACTGTGAAAATGAGGTCAAGGTCAAATAAAACCTGCGAGACTGACATGTTCATCATAAAATCTTTCCATACACCAAATATAGTAGACCTATTGCATATAGTATTAGAAAAAAAGACCAAAACTCAAAAACTTTACTTTGACCACTGAACCATGAAAATGAGGTCAAGGTCAGATGACACCTGCCAGATGGAAATGTATACCTTACAATCTTTCCATACACCAAATATACTAGACCTATTGCTTATAGTATCTGAGATATGGACTTGACCACCAAAACTTAACCTTGTTCACTGATCCATGAAATGAGGTTAAGGTAAAATGAAAACTGTCTGACGGGCATGAGGACCTTGCAAGGTACGCACATACCAAATATAGTTATCCTTTTATTCACAATAAGAGAGAAATTAACATTACAAAAAATGTAAAAAAAAATTTCAAGTAGTCATTGAACCATGAAAATGAGGTCAAGGACAATGGTCATGTGACAGACAGAAATTTCGTGACATAAGGCATCTATATACAAAGTATGAAGCATCCAGGTCTTCCACCTTCTAAAATATAAAGCTTTTAAGAAGTTAGCAAACGCTGCCGCTGTTGCCGCCGGATCACTATCCCTATGTCGAGATTTCTGCGACAAAAGTCGCAGGCTCTACAAAAATTGTGTTTTCGCACAGATCTATAAGCTGGACAAACTAGAACAAAATGATGTTCATCTTCAATAACACACATTTTAAGGCATCTACATTAATGATTTTCTCTTGGAATGTTAGTGTAACGACCAACTTCAACATCTAACTTTAATGTTCCACTACTTACCTTTGTTAACAGACAAACATTATTGTCATAAGTAAGATATTGGAAATCTATTAAATCTGTTAATGACTACAACTGTTACTGGTATTGACATTTCAATCTTTTGGCTAAGGATGTCTTTTTTTCTTCTTTTTTTGTAGTTAAGGAAAAAAAGGGGGGAGGTTATTGAAACCATTTCTCTTTTTTGCAAATACATGCAAACGTAAAGAAATATTTTAATAGAATAATTATAATACAGTTAATATTCTGCTGGACATTTTGAAACTCTGCAACAATGCTTGATAAAAAGGGAGATAAATAATAAAAGGTTCAAGAAGAAATAGATATATTAAAACAATTCCACAAAAATATTGTTTGTCTTGAAAACAAACATCTAAAGTTTTATTTGCAATCACAGAAACCAAACATTTTTTTGAAACTGTATCCAAAAAAACATGGGAAAGGCATTCCATAAACTCAGAATAACTTGCCACTAAGTACATGGGAATCCTCCTGAAATCTGAACCTTTTCAGGAAAATTCTTTACAAATGATCATCATTAGAACATTTGGTTATTGAATATCATACACAACATTCTAAAATGGTAGGTTTAATCAGATTGTACAGCCTACCAAACCATAACTTTTATTACAATCATTTTCAATTCCAATTTATCACTAAACCCAAAAACACTGAAGTTTATAAATTAAATAATCTTAAATGTTATTCAACCAAAGCAAAAGTGTATTGATCAAAGTATACTTAGATTATCATCTTGAAACCTTATGTTTTTAATGGATGGACAGACAGAGTGGTGACTATATGCATTTCAGATTTTATTTCAAAAGACTAAATTAATTAAAACTCTTTTAAGTACATTGATTGCATGAATAGCAAACAATCTATCTACTAACTGTTTGTCTTTCAGAGCAATCATTTAAAAAGCTTATTTTGTTGAAGCAATTTACCAAACTTTTTATCTATGTATAATGTGAGAGTACCAAATTTCAACTATTTTGACAGTTTTTTCACATAAAATTAAAACAACATCTTCACATTTTTTTAACACTTTGACAATAGTTCATGCTTGTTTAAGCATTTTGTATGAAAGGATGTCTGTTTTATAGTTTAATTTCTCATTTTAAAAGCAGATTTTTGTTGACATTGCATGCAACGTTTCGGTAAATCTTAACTTTTTTTCACTGGAGACTTATCTGTTGATATATAATGTGATCGTTTTGTGTACATTAAAGTATAGTTAGCATTGAAATTAGTGTCACACCTTCTTATTATTCCCAGCATGGCATGGTCTAAAAGATTCTGGAGAGAATACTGCCTAAGATGATTTGGGTATTTTGTTAAGCATATTTTGGTTGACCTCCTTAAATAAATTATGCAACAATCCTAAGTCACCAGCTCTGGAGTATTCCTTATGAAGGTTATTCCATTAATATAAGCCATGTACATGCAAAGAAGTATCATATTATCAGATGCAGATTTGTGGGGGGGGGGGGGGGGGGGGGGGGGGCAGGGAATTTAGAGATTGAGTAACAAGAGTTTTTACTTATTCTGAGATAAATGTTGGAGTGCTCAATTCTGAGTTTCTGTGAAATGTTTTGTGGACTGAATCTGATGATGTTTTTTGTTGTTTTTGTTCTTCGACATGTAAATGTTGCACTAGTGGTCGATTACCCCTTTGGAATCTTACTTTTTATATAAATATAAATCATGCCCTAAAATTTTCAATTGCATAAAAAACGAACATGTTAACGTCTTTCTAGTTCAACACACAAATTCACATGTCATACTTACAATTTTACGCTACTGTATGTATTTCATTCAAATTTTGTAGGGTCAATTTTGTTTTGATTTTAATTCATTTGGAACGAATAGAAGCAGAATTGTCACTGGTTTATTTGTTTATTTTGTTATAATTTTGTTGTTAGGCGTTTTTACTTTCTGTGATATAAACTTGAGTCGCATTGACTATTGTGTTCCCTGTCCTGTGTGATTAAAACAAAAACAGTGGTAATAGAGTAAGGCTAACTAGCAACAGGATACTCTGATTTCTGATTGGAGTAATTCTAATAATTTCTTTGAAGTTTTGAGACAGCACTGGCATACTTATTTGGATTCGTGATAGACCGCACGGTAATTTCTCTTTCATGTGCCCATTTTCTCTCTCTTGGAGTAAGGGTGATAACTTGCTTAACTAACAACACACGTTTTTTACCCCGAATTCTGCTAGAGGCGTGCAATTACGTATCCTTCGCCTTCAATGAATATAACTGTAATATTGAGGGATATCTACTAATAATATTTCTGTTCGATTATTATCATTATTTTGAAGATATAGAATCATACAATACCTTTCTTTTCAGTCCAAATAATTATGACGTCTTGAAAGGCTATTTCATTTTTTTGCTGTGACGCCTTACGAAGGCATCACAGCAAAAAAATAAAATAGCCTTTCAAGACGTCATAATTATTTGGACTACTTTCTTTCCAGAGAAAGCTTTAATACATGCACAACAGTTAACACTCACCTCTCTTACAGTAACATTCTCTATTATTGCACCAAGTGCCGGAATGGTTGATGTTCTGACCAATCTGAAATTAAAAAATATCAAAAAACATTAATTCAATGAATCAATTTCATCATTTAAAAGATTTTTTTTTATTATCATAAAATCACTTTCCAACTGATGCAGAAACATCTTTTAGAACACAAATCAGATAAAAACAAAAATCTCCTCTTTCTCTAATGATGAATTCTTCTTTGAATTGAAGGTACTCCAGAATTGCTACCATTATGACCAAATAACCAACAATGTACAGCCCTCTTTACTTAAGTAATTGATGTCCAGCATAATAGCTGATAAATATAGAATGGGAAAATCTTAAAATTTTCACCATATTGTTATATAATGTACGATGGGAAGAATGAACTTACATTTCTGGGTCGTTACCAAGTGTAACTAAGGCAGGAAACACTCTTGATGAGACTAGACTTTCATTTACACCTTTGACCAGTAACTGTAAAGAGAAAACAAATATTGGAAATATTTGAATGCTTTATTTCTAATAGCAACATGAAATTATTCAATAATAAAAAGATAAATGGGGCAAATACAAATTTGGCTATTTTCAGCAAACAGTTTAACAATTAAAATGTGTACAAAGAAATTTCACATTAAATCTGATTGTAAAATAGGTGGACCATATTACCCTTAGACACTTTCTTTACAACCTAATGTTTTTGGAGTACCCATTGAAACTGCTAACCAATGAATCATTAAACAGGCAACAAAGGTGTGTTCGAAGAACCTGCTGCACTAGTCAGCTTTTTTATTTACCATAGCTTATACAGAATTCATGATTATACTACAGGTACTTAAAATCTTAGTACTAAATAGAAAATTAACAACAGACTCTGATAATTTCACTGTAGCGTTAAAATTTATTTCATACATATCAAAAAGTTCTTTGATAAACATTTACATACATAAGTTAATAATGTACAAAGCTGATGTTGATATTACATCAGATATAATAATTGGTTGCTTTTAGACTTTGGCATCTGCCTTGACATGTTACTGTCAAGTTGTACAATCTTCTTCACTTTGTTATTAAGATAAGAACACTTACAATTTGTATTATATCTTTAATGCATTATACAATTAATGATAACACTTATCAATTACCATAATGTTTTAGTGCACTGCCAAATTAATTGTTTACAATGTTTTAATGTAATTCTGGAAGTCAAAAGGACTTTCTCAGTGTCATAGTTTCTGTGACACTATAAGACTGCAATGCAAATATTTCTATGTGATGAAAAAGTATGAAAAAAAGGTTTATATTTTCAATGCATATTACTCCAGGTGAAGAGACAGACTTTACAAAACACATTCAATGTATATGTGTATTGCAATGTTTCCAATGTAAATTGCAAAGATATGATATTGATATTTTCATGAAGGCTATGTGGTGTTGTTGTAATAAAATTATACTATATTATGTAATAGAGGATGGTAGTCTCTAAGATAGACATGAAAAATGGCATTCTTTGTTACAAGACTAACCTCTTTTGATAAGCTCTGTTGATTTGAAATAAAGTGCTAAGGTTATAAAGATTTCTATCACAAATCAGTAGTAATTCACAAAACAGCACATGTACCAAGAAAACTTAACATTGAACAACATGAATCTCTAGCTTTTATAACTAAGTGATAGGGTAAAATCTGCTTAAAAATAACTTAGAAGTTTGCATGGCTTCAAGAGACATACTGATTAATTCATCAATAGGGAAAATAATTCATTTCCAAGAACTTGAAAGTAGGGAAAAACTCAATCCTTCAAAGAAATAATTCAGTTCAAATAAATTAGCCACTCGAATTATTGAATTGACCTGATATCAATCAAAATCCTCAGGGCTATTCCATTAAAATGTATGTGGGAGGGTAGGAAGGGAAGTTTAATTATTGAATGTGGGTCATGGGTCTTTTTTCAGTATGCGTCTATTACCATTATGCAAAATTATCTAAAAAATGGTTCTTGGTTGTAGGGATATTTTGAAAGTCCCTTCCTACCCTCCCACATACATTTTAATGGAATAGCCCTCATACAATCAATAGAAATACAGTGAGCAGGCTAAACATGATACTCTCTGCTCTAATTCAACTTAAGGTGATATGTTTAAGTATCTTTCCTTTAAGAAGTCTGATCATAATTATTTAGCTTCATACTTATAGTACATTAGTACAGGATTCCATTATCCAGTGGAAACTCACCTCAAACAACCTTGCCGCTGATGCCCTGACTTGAGCAGATGTGTGAACAACTCCGTCCCACAGAACTGTTAACAAGAGATCATGGTTTGCAGAATCACAACTAAAAAGAATAAAAAATAAATACACATTATTTGAAACAAGAAATCTGTAAAGTAATCTGTTAGCCATTGTTTATTATTACATCAGGGTTTTCGATATCACAAACTAGTCAAAACATTTACTAAATGATATCATCGGTACAAGGACATTATTCGTAAATATAAATCAACATGCAGACATCTTATACGTTCAGGTATTTCACATCCAATCTTTTATGGTAATATTCTATACAAAGCACAAAAATGTCGTCATTCACCTCAAAAGATAACCAAACCTTTAAACAGACTTATTCAGAAGAGATATAGTTCCTTAAAGATGGCATATTTTGGAATTAATATTGGGTCTTTGCATTGGAAATAAACACATTTATTCTAAAACCAGTTGTTGGCATGATACGGGTTATGTCCTTCTCATATATTTTATGATGGTATGATACTAAACCCATAACGGTAGGGATTGTGCTTGATTTTCATATGATGAAGACATAATCTGTCAATCAGTTTAATTGAGGTCTGGAGCTGGCATGTCTATAACTGCTAGTAGTCCTTTGTTAATTAATGTATCATTGTCATTTTGCTTAGTTTCTTCTGTTACCTATTCTGAAATCGGACTCAGACTTCTTTTAAACTGAGTTTTACTGTGTGTATTGCTGTGTGTTTTTTCATTCTACATTGGCTAGAGGTATAGGGGGAGGGTTGAGATCTCACAAAACATGTTTAACCCCGCCACATTTTTGCGCCTGTTCCAAGTCAGGAGCCTCTGGCCTTTGTTAGTCTTAATTGTTTTTTTTAATTTTAGCTTATTTATATGTTTTGGAGTTTAGTGTGACGTCCATTTTCACTGAACTAGTACACATTTTTGTTTAGGGGCCAGCTGAAGCTCACCTCCGGGTGCAGAATTTTCTCGCCGTGTTGAAGACCCATTGGTGGCCTTGGGCTGTTTTCTGCTCTTTGGTTGGGTTGTTGTCTCTTTGACACATTCCCCATTTCCATTCTCAATTTTATTTACCATTCTAATTCAAATTCTAAATGTACACACACAAGATATTCCACTGGATATCATATATTACTTGATATTCTCAGAATAAAAATGGATTTTCCCCCAGTTATTTTAGATATTAAAAAAATAAACCTTCTTATCTTGTTTGTCTTTAGTTTTAACTCATCATATTTTCAATAATGGCATTCAGTTTTGATCAGGATTCAAAAGTAGCTGGCAGAATATGAAAAAAAATGAATTGTAAGGAGATTGAGTTTTTTGAATATTTTCTGAAAGTAACACCCTATCTGAAATTCTATTTGGTCTTTTTGGTGGATAGTTATCCAAATGGCAATCACACCACATCTCCTTATTCTTATATTGAGAAAAAAATATGTACATAATGAGTTGATCTGAATGAATATTTAACAAAGGTAAGTGTAACCATAGAAATTTAAAAATTTGATGCTTCAAAAGGGTGCTTTGTACAATTTTCTTTCCTTAAAATAGATGAGGCAGATTTGAAGCTTGACTTAATTGATCTTATCTGACACTCAAAGGGTTTTCTGTACAAATCATATTATTTTCAAAAAAACATGGAAGATTTAAGCTCCCTGAGGGATCTTTTCATATATATCAATTACCTTAACACAGATACCTAAGATTTGACTTGTTTAAAAATATATTTGTATAAGGTAGCAATACACAGTTAGGAAAAAAACTTAAAATTGACACTCATAATTTTTAACCACCCTCTTTCCCTTGCATCATATGTATTTTACCTCATTTGTCCAAAAAATTGAATTGAAAAGTTGAGTAAAAAATACTTGTTGGAAAACACTACAATAACTTCTGGATCTATGGGAGGTAAATTATTCTTTAGCTATCTAAAAATCAATTTTATTGCACAATAACTTTCATATTTGAAAAATTCAGCAAGGCTAAAATGTGAAACCAAACTACTAAAGTTCTTTG
Organism: Mytilus californianus; assembly: GCF_021869535.1. Lineage (NCBI taxonomy): Eukaryota > Metazoa > Mollusca > Bivalvia > Mytilida > Mytilidae > Mytilus > Mytilus californianus. The sequence continues at coordinate 120,076,644 of NW_026262701.1, forward strand.
TATTGCTACCTAAGCTATCTAAACTTAAAACTGGTAAAATGATTTGAATCTTTTAAACAAAAGCAAATCTTACATTCTTATGCAGCTGCTTATCTATTTAAATATACCTCATGGCAAACTGTTTAAAATTTGCATATTAGCCATTTCTTGTATATCACTCATACTGATGAAAATGTTTGTGGAAAAAAAGCATTGTTCCCTTTCTTATGTAATTTTTTTTGTTAAATCATCATGGGAACCTGGTACAAAGTCTTACCTTAAAACAGATATGGCTGATTTGAGGCTCTCTAAAGGAGCTTGGTATAATGATAATGTACACAGAATTTCTTGTAAAAATTGACATAGTTGCTGTTTGTCTTCTTCCTGTGAAAGAGAAAAAGATGCCAATATTTTATGTAGGTTATATATAATCATTTTCTTTCCAAACCATGTAAATCCTAAGTTGATTAAAACTGTGCATTTTCACTTAAAAAATAAATGGGGAATGTGTCCATGTGACACAGATGATGCCCTAGCTTGCATATCATATAAAGTCATAAAGGGATATAACTCTAGAACGGTATAAGTGACACCACCAAAATTCAAACTTAATCTGTAGTTTGTGGTAATTAGCATTGTGTATAAGTTTCATAACATTTGGTTCAGGCAAACTAAAGTTAGAGAACGGAAACGAAAAAAATTCAGCATTTTTTATGTTTATAAAGGGGCATAACTCAAGAACGGTAAGTGACTCCCCAATATCGAACTTGATCTGTATTATGTGGTAATAAGCATTGTGTATACGTTTCATAACATTTGGTTCAGGCAAACTAAAGTTAGAGAACGGAAACGAAAAAAATTCAGCATTTTTTATGTTTATAAAGGGGCATAACTCAAGAACGGTAAGTGACTCCCCAATATCGAACTTGATCTGTATTATGTGGTAATAAGCATTGTGTATACGTTTCATAACATTTGGTTCAGGCAAACTAAAGTTAGAGAACGGAAACGAAAAAAATTCAGCATTTTTTATGTTTATAAAGGGGCATAACTCAAGAACGGTAAGTGACTCCCCAATATCGAACTTGATCTGTATTATGTGGTAATAAGCATTGTGTATACGTTTCATAACATTTGGTTGAGGCAAACTAAAGTTAGAAAACGGAAACGAAAAATTCAGCAATTTTTCCATTTGTAAAGGGGCATAACTCTAGAACGGTTATAGTGACGCCACCAAAATTCAAACTCGATCTGTGTTTTATGGTAATAAGCATTGTGTATAAGTTTCATAACATTTGGTAGAGGCAAACTAAAGTTAGAGAATGGAAACCAACTTTGGGACGTACAGACGGACAAGGGTAAAACTTAATGCCCCCTCCGCTACGGCGGGGGCATAAAAATTGTGTGACCAATTAATATACACAGAAATGGTCAAATAAATGTTTTGGCATGGGAAACCCCAAAAATTACTTAGATAAAAATCTTAAAAACAGCAGTTGACCAACTGCTTGTCCTATAGAAGATTGTGTGCAAATTGAATGAAATTCTGTCAAGCTGTTTTCAAGGAGTTGCTGTGTAACAAACTGATATATGCAGAAATGGCTAAGTCACTGAAGAAGAATTTTGGTTGAATTCTGTCAAGCTGTTTTTAAGGAGTTGACAAATAACAAAGTGTGACCGGACCACTATACAAGACAACAGAAGTGTGTCCCTAAGTGTCCAAATAGTTTTGCTGGCCGGCAACACAAGAAGTTTGAAGGGAGATTAAATCGTATTTAGCCTACTTTTTACAAAGTTTATCAGTCGATGCATTCTTTAGTAAATTTTGCCTTCTTTTAATTCCACTATTCAGATTTCATTCAATTACTTACTGAACTAAATGCAGTTAACACTCCACTTGCATAAACTGGTACTATACTGGTAGTTACTGCTGTCTGTTTGCTCCTCATATAAGAATTCACATCTACAAAGGTAATAAAAAAAAATACACTTAACTGATTTGTTTTCTCAGAATTCTGTGATTTTGTAACATCAATTTGGACACAAAATAGTAATAGATTAATACTAACCCATTTAAAAAAGCTAAAACATTATACTTTCTATGAAACTTTTTTTTGTGTAATAATTTAAAAGCTCCAATAAAGTATTTCGTTCTGCATCATTTTATTATTCAATAATACTTCTTAAAAAATCTGTTTTAATTTGTCATTAAAAAATAAAATGGTCTACACTACAGTCAATTTATTTTTATACCAAAATCGATTGAACTGACAAAAAATAATTTGAGATAAAAAGATTTATTATAGTATTGATAAACACCTATTTGATATTATTTTCGATTAATTCATCAATTTTAAAAAATTTCTCTTCAACATACCTTCATCGTCATTCTGTATGAGTAACTCTATAAACTTTGGTCTAACCTGAAAAAGTGTAAACAAAATTAAAATCAAATACTATGGTGTCAGCTTTTTTCTGATAGTTAATACAATAAATCATTGTATTCCCTTTCCCTGGGGAGTATAAGTAAAATAATAGCATGCAACTTTCATTTAGTTTTGGACTAGTTCAAAATAGTTTGAAAATGGTGATTTAACTGTAGTTAACATTGTGTTCTTGTCATTATGTAAGAATTCACATACAATAAAAGGGTGACTGCATGAATATTGGTGAACTCTTGAAACAGTTCATAATTGGTACCAGCAGATTTACAGGGGGAAGCACTTATATGCTTATTTTGAAGAAAAAATTATAGGAGTCTGACAACTTATTATTCAAATATAGTACAGTAAATGTTGTATTATAGTTTAGGATCCTACCTTTTTCTCTACAAAAACTTTCCCAAACGTCCGAGATATAGTGAGAAAACATGAACACAACTGGCTTATGACCTTTGGCATAGATAATCCTGATCCCATTACAACTTCTAATAAACGTGGAATACTGAAAATAAAAATATCATCTAGATCTTTGTAACATAAGGACTAATGAATTTTTTTCTATCACATACATTGTAGGATTTAGTCTTCAAAAATGAACTATATAAAAATAAGGAGTTGTGGTATGATTGTCAATGAGACAACTCTCCACAAGAGACCAAATGACACAGAAATTAACAACTATAGGTCACGGTTTTCAACATTTTCCATTTTTTGTATTGTATGCATTTTCCTGAAATATCCTTAATGTGTATACTGTGGATTTATTTTTAGTCATGGGGGAATACCAATTTTCATGGATTTTTTGGGTAAAGGAGAAAAACAAATTTAAATATTCAACGAAGTACAAATTTTCTTGAAGATTATACACAGATTTTGGCAAAACCACGAAATCAAATATCCATGAAAGTGTAATATTCCATCAATCTATGAAAATTGATTACCAAGAAAATAAAATGCTCTGCAGGGCGCAGCTTGATACGACCGCAGAGGTCGAACCCTGAACAGTTGGGGCAAGTATGGACACAACATTCAAACTTGATACAGCTCTGAATTTGGATTGTGATTAAATATTTGACACAGCATAGGTTTCTGACACAGAATGAATGTGGTCTAAGAACTTAAAAATTTTAAATTGGACATTCACCTATTATGGTCCAATATCCAAAATCTAAATACATAGTTAGATTCAGCATATCACCCCAAGAATTCAATTTTTGATGAAATCAAACAAAGTTTAATTTTGGACCCTTTTGACCTCAATGTGGACAAAGTTGATAACGGGGCCCAAAAATCAAAAATCTAAATACATGGTTAGATTCAGCATATCAAAGAACCCCATATATTCAATTTTTGTTGAAATCAAACAAAGTTTAATTTTGGACCCTTTTGACCCCGATTTGGACCAACTTGAAAACTGGTCCCCATAATCAAAAATCTAAATACATGTTTAGATTCAGCATATCAAAGAACCCTAAAAATTCAATTTTTGTTAAAAACAAACTAAGTTTAATTTTGGACCCTTTGGACCTTAATGTAGACCAATTTGAAAACGGAACCAAAAATTAAGAATCTAAATACTGGGCCCATAATCAAAAATCTAAATACACGGTTAGATTCGGAATATCAAAGAACCCCAATAATTCAATTTTTGATGAAATCAAACAAAGTTAAATTTTGGACCCTTTGGACCTCAATGTGGACCAATTTAAAAACGGGGCCCAAAATCCAAAAACTTAATACACGGTTAGATTCAGCATATTAAAGAACCCCAAGAATTCAAGAATAAAACCCCATTGAAATTGATCAAGAAATAAGCAATTTATACGAAGTATCTTCTTTTGCACAATACTGTGCAATTGAATATTTCTTGCTATTGCGCAATACTGTACAATTGACAATTTCTTGCTATTGTGCAATATTGTGCTATTGGATATTTCTTGCTATTGCGCAATACTGTGCAATTGAAGATTTCTTGCTATTGCGCAATACTGTGCAATTGAAGATTTCTTGCTATTGTGCAATACTGTGCAATTGAAAATTTCTTGCTATTGCACAATACTTATTATATAATAATTTACACATCCTGTTTGGTGTGTGTATCTCCTACCATATCATTATTATTTGCTTTTAAATATTAATCAGAAATAACCAACTTAAAATGGAAAATTTTAAAAGAAAAAAAAAAGGAAAAAAAGAAAAAAAAAGAAAAAAAAAAAATCCCCCCCCCCCCAAAGTTTTTGAACCCCCTTATGATTCATCACCCCCAAACTCAATCCCAGCCTTCCCTTTGTAGTATGGTACCTTGCAGTACAATTTCAGAGAGATCCATACACTTGAACACAAGTTATTGTCTGGAAACTAGAAAAATGCTTATTTTTGGCCCCTTTTTGGCCCCCAATTCCTAAACGTTTCGGGCAATTACCCCCAAACTCAATTCCAGCTTTCCCTTTGTGATATGGAACCTTGTAGTACAATTTCAGAAATATCCAAACACTTACACACAAGTTATTGTCATGAAACTAGAAAAATGCTTGATTTTTTGCCCCTTTTTTGGCCCCTAATTCCTAAAATTTTGAGGCAATTACCCCCAAAATCAATTACAGCCTTCCCTTTGTGATATGGAACCTTGTGGTACAATGTCAGAGAGATCCATACACTTACACACAAGTTATTGTCTGGAAGTTACAAAAATGCTTATTTTTGGCCCCTTTTTGGCCCCTAATTCCTTAACAGCTGGTACCATAACCCCCAAAATCAATCCCAACCTTCCTTTCGTGGTATTGAACCTTATGGTAAAATTTCATGGAGATCCATTGACTTAAACTAAAGTTAGAGTGCAAAAACCAATGTGTCTTCGGACGACGCAGGACGACGACGCCAACGTCATACCAATATACAACCAAAAAATTTTTTAATTTTTGCGGTCGTATAAAAAATGAATTCACAGTAATATCAATCATTAATTGTGGTACAAAGCATGAACACAGCTGACAATAAACATCAGTAATTTTTTATGTGAAAAGAGCTGATTAACATTAGTAACATGTATTTACTGTATAGATCATTAATATTCTTTGTCTTTATTTGTATAAACAATTTAAAAGGGGTTCTGCGGAAACCTGTGTCTCACCTGTGATTGCTGCTGTAAGTGTAAAAATGTAATGTTGACTTAAAAAGTGAGTCCATTTATCAGTATAATACAGAATTTAAAAAAAAAAAAAAAAACTTTTTTCTTTCGATGCTATTTCTTGGTCTTGAAGATTAGCTTCTGTCCAAGTTTCATTACAGTCCATGAAGGTTTACAAATTTATCATGTCAAAAAAATTTAATTCAAGCCTGTCTGTAAATGTTAACAGTAAAAAACGAAGTCCATCTATCAGAAAAATACTAAAAATGTAAAAAAAAATATTTTCAAAGGTTTGCTTCAATCATTATCTCTTAGTCATTAAAAAGTTTCTGCAAAGTAATTGATGTGTAACAAACTTTAACCCCAGACTATATCTACTTGTTAACTGTAGACTGAGCCTGAGTGTTAACTGTAAAAAAACTTAGTCCATTTATCAGTAAATGAAAATAAACATGTTCAAAATTTTGCTCTGGATACTTACTGTCTTTTGGTCATAAACAAGCTTCTGTCTAAGTTTCCTAAAATTCTATGTAGGTTTGACAGAGTTATTGATGTCTAAAAAAACTTTAACCACAGACTGAACCTAAATGATGACGCCGCCAACAGAATTTAGGCTATGTCTTGCTTTCGTGAAACAAATTTTATAGGTTCAACAAAAATGAAGTAGTTTTCATATTTGTGAGTCATACAATGTTGTAAACAATTTAACATAGGTAAAATGATTAAGCTGTTAGATTCATGTTCAAAGGAACATACTGCACTTTAACCATTTATTCCAAATTTTTATTAGAAAAAACAACATTTTTCTTCTCTGCAATTTCTTCAATATTGTAATGGCATACTGTAACTTCCAGGTTTATGTCCTGTTAAGAAATACACTATAAATAAAGATTGATTGTTTTTTGGCAGAATTTTCATGAATATTGCAATCCAATTTGACATTAAAAATAAAAGAAAGGGTAATTTAGTGTTTTGAAAAAATATTACAACAGCTGATACATTCATTTCTAGCCTTTATCTAATTTTGTGGAATTCTGTACATTGTTTTCTGCCAAAATTTTCAAATAGACAAGCTATATCTTAAATACTTACAAATTATTTACAACCCAATTAAAGCTATCCCATGGTTCAAACCATTCTTGAGATAGATGATTCTGAAATCGGTGAACCAGGAAAGATAAGTCTTCACTGTCACCTATTATTACGTTCAGATCTGTTAAAGGAGAACTGGATTTAGGAAACTGAAATTCTGTAAAGAAAACAAAGAGATAAATTTGATGCTACGACCATTATGAAACAAGTAAAAATTTTCTACAAAATAAATCTACAAAACCCAAAAAAACTGGAACTGGACCACTTATGCAATATACACAGAATTTTGCATTTAATATGTTAATACAAGTAAGAAGGGGTTTATTAATGCATTATTTTATCTCCTGTCTGCATGTGTGGTGACATCGTGGTTTCTGTATAGAAGGAAATATTACAAATTTGAAAAGACACAGCAGTCTATTAGAGAAACAATGATTTATAACCTACTACAAAGATAACATTTTAATAAAAGAACAGCATTCCAATATTCCCTGTCTATGCACATATGTAATATTTATAATAGATTCAAAAGTATTACAAAATTCTTCATGTGAAAAATTATTAGGTGTTAAAATTGACAGCACACTTAACTGGAGAAATCAAATTGACCACGTTTGTGCTAATATATCATCCAGAATATACCTTCTTTCTAAAATAAAGAAATTTTTAGATATAAATGCAAGGAAAACATATTACAATGGGTATATTCTGCCCCTGATTGACTACTGCTGTATTATTTGGGGTGAATGTAAAAATGAAGGGATAGCAAGAATTTTAAAACTCCAAAAAAGGGCAGCAAGATTAATTCTAGATGCAGTTCCTTTATCCCCCTCAGCCCCCTTATTTAAAGAACTTGGGTGGATGACAGTTGACAATAGAATCAAATACCACAAATATTTACTTCTATATAAATGTATGCGTATGGAAGCACCAATGTACCTAGTTCAAAAGTTTAAACTGAAATCAGATAATAATCCTTACTCCCTGAGAGGCGTCACTCAAGGTAATCTGATAGTTCCTAAGCCAAAAGCTGAGCTATTTAAGAAATCTTTTGTTTATTCTGGATCAGTGTTATGGAATGGACTACCACACAAAATGCGTAAAGCTCAAAACACTTATACTTTTAAACAAAGTATCAAGAAGTACTTAACACAGTCCTGATAAGATTATGTTTTCTACAATGTATTTGTATATTCTTTTATTTTTATTTATATTTGATTTTTTGACTACATGTACATCTTGAACAGCCTTATATCTTATCATGTTAGTAATATTACACTGAACTAATTGACTGTAAATTAACTATGTGTAAATATCTGTTTTTGATTGTATTGTAATTTGTATGTGAGGGCCTCAGGGAAGATTAGTTTATTGTAACTAACTGAGTTTACCCTCTTTAAATAAAGAATTTATTATTATTATTATTATTATAATCATCCAGGGGAAGTAACTCTAATTTGAAATTATTTTTTTTAAATACTGTTGTAACATGAAGGAGTAAGATCACTTCGGGCAATGCTACGGGGACAAAAATGAACTTATCATATATATATCATGTAAAAATTGTGTGTTCATTTAGTTTTGTTTGTCCTTGAATTTTCTAAGCATGCTAAGAGTTGCTACTTGTATATTTGTGACATGGTAACTATGGCAATACAATTACATATCTTATTGAAGAATGATACAATTCGAATTTTTATTTAGGTACGGCTATCATAATATCACAGATAAATATTGGAATGAAACATGATAACAATGGCAATAAAGTTACATACCATCTAACTGAGGAATATCACAGTCTATATCTTTATCTAGGTATGGCCCTGATGATATCACAGATATATAAAGGAATGTCACAAGTTCCTTCAATGAAGACAATAACAACAAGAATCTGCCCTCATTTAATGGTATGGTCTGACTAGTAGATGCTCTTTTAGCCCCGGCTGCACACTGAAATACAAATAAATAAAAATATAATGTAAGTTCAATTTAACTGATTGTACTAATTTTCAATATTTTCTGGGGTCTAAACAAAATACAAACTTGAAAGTTAAATAAAAAAATGACCCCTATAAACTACAAGGTTAAAGTTGATTGATTGTTGGTTGGTGTTTAACATTACTTTGAGCACTCTTGGCTAAATCATGATGTCAGTTTTTACTGATGGAGGCAGCCTGAGTACTAAGAGATAACATTGACCTTCAACAGTACCGGTAATCCTGGCAATCCTAGTCAATTAAGATTGGTCAGGGTTTGAACTCACAAGCTCAGTGTTAATAAATGTTGATGAACTACTTAGGTCACTTGGTCAGCAAGAACTCACAGATAAAAGTTATAAAAACACAACATTTTGTTGCATGATAATGTTATGATTGATTGATTGATTGATTGTTGGTGTTTAATGCCACTTTCAGCACTATTGGCTATATCGTGGAGGTCAGATTTTTTTGGTGAAGGAAGCCAGAGTGCCCTGAGAGAACCACCAACCTTTGGCAGCAAAACTGACAATCCTAGTCAATTAAGATTTTAGTCAAACACACCTGCCACATGCCGGGTTTGAAATAATGCACTCAGAATTGGTAAGCTAGTGATACTAAGATTGACTACTTAGACCACTCTGCCATTAAGGCACTGATAACGTTATGATACTTCAGAAGGAACATATCTGTCTGATATATATTAATTGATCAGATGTCAACTCTTCAAATAAATTTTTTTATTCTAAATTGCAAACATATTTATTGTAATGAAGTATGAATAAGTTGTGCAAGTAGTTATTAGTTCATGTAATAGCCTAAATGTTACTATAACTGTACTTCTACATGGATATAAACCATTTCCTCAAAATCACTTTGATACTAGGTATCAGATTATGCTGTAGTCCATCCACATCATACATCCTTAAGGACAGCAGAAATAAATATTGTGTTGCTAAGACTCACCATATCTTCCAGATCTCTCAGAATACTATGTATAAGATTATGTTGTAATTTATCCAGATCACATGCCCACATAGCAAACGACGGCAGAAAAACATGCTGCGTTGCTATCACAACCTTCTCTGAGGTGTCTTTTAATGCCATTTTTAATAACTCATAACCCTACAAGTAGAATAACTACTGCTAAAACAAAATCAGAATGAGTTCTATCAAATACATGTATTATCTATAACATATTAAAAGGAAATAAAACTTCAGTGACATTGATGTACAGTCGAACCTCGTTGTGTCGAAGTCGAAGGGACCGGACCAAAGTATTCGACTCATCCGAGGTTCGACTCATCCGAGGTCGAGTGTGTCGTCATAAATTTGGAATGCATGAACTACGGTATGAGATTTGTGTAAACTAGATACAATGAACAGTGTGCCTTTTTTCGATATGACACTTTATGATTGTGTATTCAATCTACATTTTTGGTCCTTCGTAATAATTAAACACACAAGTACAGATACAAATCATGCACAAATAAAATCAATAGTCTACACAAATATTTACAAATGTCAGTCACTATAAATTATGAAATCCCTCGCGGCACGAAATAAGTTCTGAACGATCTCTGATGAGGTCGTCTGCTTTACATTAAATTATTATGAATTTATTATAATTGTCCTAATCCTTTTATTTATTGTAATTAATGAGTTTTAAATCTAACGTTTCATTTAATCTCGGCTTGGGTCATTTAAATTCGTTTTGTTTTTATCTCAGGTGAAAAATGTTAAACAACACTAACATTCCGCTTGATCGATCAACAAAGGTGTTAATTAGCGGTCTTCATAAACATGTCATTTTAACTGTTATACAAACAAGTATGTTTACTCAGCTTTAATCTCTTTTGAAAATGATTAGGTGACATAAGAAATACATCCGATTTGAATTTTTATCATTAGGCCTGCATCTTTCGAACTTCGAGACATCGGGGTCAATTTACATTAATTTTACCTCGACGGGACTATAAAATTTACTCTACTTAACCAAGTATTCGAATCAACCTAGTTCGACTCATCAGAGGTAATTATGCATTGATCAAACGGGAATTTTACCGGGACCGAGAAATTACTTTGACTCATCCGAGTTTTCGACACAACCGAGTTTGACACAACGAGGTTCGACTGTATCTATGGTAACTCTACTTTTCTCCAAAGTATTTATGTATAAGCAGACATTTAAGTGACATTTATAAAAAAAGCTGTGTAAATCTAACCATTCGACCAAATATTTTTTTTTAATCATTATAATTTATTGTTTTTCTTGTTTCACATACTGTGACCTATAATTGCTTTTATCTTCATCATTTGAACTTTGGTGGATAATTGTCTCATTGACAATCATACCACTTCTCCTTATTTTTATATCATGGATCTTTGTCATATATCTTCATTACTCTACTTTGCTCTAACTTTATCAATATAAGTAACTTTCTTAAGACAGGTATGTGAAAAGTTTATGTAACTTTCCCAGGGGTCGTGAATTCTTAACAATTTTTATGTGTTTGCAATGTGCTAATTAGTCAGTTAAACTACAGAAAATGTAAGATATTTCAAGCTCAATGTTTATTTTGATTCAACACAATAAAAAATGTCACTTTATCCTTCTATCAACATTTATCATAAAAAATATTGTATCCTTGATAGCTTACCTGGGTATATTTATCAGGATTTTGAATAAATCCTACAATAAGCCCTAGACTACGTATCACAGCTTCTCGAACATCATCATCTTTGTCATCCATCAACATTTGTTGTAACATGGATAACACTAATGAGCTGAGTAATTCATTCTGAAATCAAAGAATGAGTATTTTATACTGACATACCGATAGGCTTAAGTAACATTACACAGAATTCATGAAATTTCCAACATAATTTTAATAAAGAATTTAAAAGCTGAATGAAAATGTGCATTAGCTGAAATTATGGAAACATCAATATATTTATCTCCTTAAATCTACCATAATTCCTTAGAATTTCTAAACTTTTGGACTCTCATTCTACTTTTCAGTTTCAATAAAATCTTCCAAAATGGACTGATAAAAGCAGTTAACACATTATCAAAGCATCTAAAGACTGAATTTTTAGGTGTTTCTATGAGTGAGTTTAGACATATGTAAAACTGCTGATGTCACATTTAGGCTGTGTTAAATAACTTACTGGGATGTATGGAGATAATGCCCCACATGCTTCAGCTACTAAAATTCTTCTCTCTGGATATTTATGGTTGATCTGTAAAACACATGTATCATTGTATAGTCAATATACAAGTTGTTAATCATATGTACAATACATACAGTGATGTTTTTTTTATCTATATACTGGTTTTCAAAGACATCTAATAAACAATCAAGGAAAACTTTTTTTAAAAATATTTTTGCACTACCACTAAAAAAATTTCCCAAGACACTTGATATTAACCCTTAAAATGTATACATAAATGATCTCTCAGTCACAGCTGTGACCTATTTTTCTACTTTTTCATTAAAAAAATTTCTTGCACCATCCTTCCCCCCTTTTGTGGTCATAAATATATTCCATCTCCTATGTTGTCCAAGCTCACTTATGGTAAGTAAAAGCAACAAGTGTTAACACAACTGACAATGTTTTTATCAGTAAGTTACTTACCCTTTTCACTTCATCATATAAAAGTGAATGTATCCATGTTTAGTGTTTCAAAAAATGATTACCTAAAATATTTTTTATCGGACAAAATTTATCGTGCCTGTATAAACCAGATACTGTCTGTATATACATTTAACAATTTGATTTAAAAAAGGCATAACAAAAACTTAAAGTTTGACAGGGGAAATCAAATTAAAAATTAGGCAGTATTTTTAAAACAAAGGCAACACAACATTTTCTAAATTTGAATTCGTTAAAGAATAGTATGAACTGACAAATCCCAAACTGTAAAATAACATAAAAATACATTTCCAATGGCATCATAAACAACTGGTATGTTTTCTGGGTTAGGATCATTTAGAAGAACTTCTATTTTTGTATATCGTTGCACCCAAGTTATATATTACAATGCTGCTACTCATCTTATAAGGGTGATTTAAAAAGATAATTATTTTTTTTTTATACTGTGGTGTTCAATTTTATTCTGTCAGACCAGTTCCAATTATTTTCTATCAACATTTCCATGCCTTTCAAAATTTGGCCATGACTATTCCCAAGAAAGTTTATTCAATAAAACCCTTCTAATGCAATACACAAGGTACAGCATGATTATTTTACCTGTTCCCAGCATTGAGGTAATAATTCTTCCTCCAGCCTCTGTTGACCAACATGTTGAGCAAAAGCCACAATACCAGTCAATATCATGTTCCTGTTCAAAGTTTCAAGAAATCAGAAATATTAAATTGGCACAAATTCAAGAAAGCAGAAATGATAAATTGGCCTAATTTCAAGAGAGCAGAAATATTAAAAGTGGCACAAATTCAAGAAAGCAGAAAGAATTTTACAGTTATCTACACAACATATTTGACAAACAACTTATTTAAATTTAATGAAATAAGATTGACAAAAGGCTTTAGAAAATTTACAATAACTGAGATTCCAAAGCATTACTTCAAATGTCAGCAATTATTTCAAGTACAACAAATATAACAAATCAAATTTATTTATAAATTATTGCATTGAAATATTGTCCTTCATTAAATACCTTTGTTCTTCATCTGGTTTTTTGATTAGATTAAACAAAATATTCAGTAGCCGATCCCTGTCTTTACTGTTTGGATGTAACATTGCTGTGCATATAATCAGGGGAATTAACTCCTAAAAAATGCATAAAATTGTTTGACATTATATTACAGTATGTCTAACCAAGACAACTTCCGAAATAAAGAAAATATTTACTAAACATTGCTTTATATAATAAATTGTGATTCTTTCTTCAAGTTAACCTAAAAAGTATTTTCTGTAAATTATACATCAGACCATATATTGACCTCTAGATATGTTTTTTTTGTATTGCTTGGATGCTGTCTCATTGATTTATACATGAAATCTTTCTTTCAACTTTACTTACAGCAAGTAACATTGAATAATATAAAACAAGGAGGAACTAACTCCTGAAATCAAACATTAAAGAATAATTTAAGTCTATACTTCATGTCAGGAGGCACTTCGGTGGCCGAGTGGTCTAAGTAGTCGAGCTACTGTATCAGTAGCCAGTCAACACTGACGTTGTGAGTTTGAATCCCACACAGGGCAGGTGCACTCGACTCCAATCATCAGTTTTCCTACCGAAGGTCGATGGTTCTCTCCAGGCACTCCGGCTTCCGTCACCAATAAAGCCTGACCGCAACGAAATAGCACCATAGTGTTGAAAGTGACGTTAAACACCAATCAATCATGTCAGGATTTGTATGTTCTCTTTTAAATTGTAATTGATTGCCTCATTCAATAGACGTTTATATTAAATAATAATGTCTCATAGGTAGTAAATTTTGCATTCTAAAACTTAGCCTACCTGTTATTGTTTTATTGCAAATTTTAATGTGTGATATGTCCTCAGGCGTACAGGCTAAAATTTTTGACAGTATAAATAATTTTCATATCTGCAGGTAAGTCTGATGATAGAATGCTATGAAATCTATAAAAAAGTAAGTACATCATTCTGAAAATAATATCTTTTACTGACCTCACGTTTAGCCAACAAAACATTAGGTACAATGTGTGGCAGACATCGACTTAACATTAACACTACAGTATCAGTATCTGATCCCACTATCTGAGACACCTGGAAAAGTAAAAAAACATAAAATTAACACATTAGTAATGGTATCTCATCCCACTACCTGAGACACCTGGAAAATTCAAAACATAAAATTAACACTATAGTAGTGGTATCTGATCCCACTTTCTGAGACACCCGTAAAATTCAAAACATAAAATCAACACTATAGTAATGGTATATGATCCCACTATCTGAGACAACTGGGAAAATTTTAAACATAAAATCAACACTATGGCAATGGTATCTGATCCAACTATCTGAAACACCGGGAAAATACAAAACATAAAATCAACACTACATCAACTACGTTATAAAGATCTGATCCCACAGACACATTCTGGGACACCTGGAAAATTTAAGCATTAAATATGCCTTATAAGGAAAAAACAAATGAGAAAGATTAAGGACAAAACATGTACCTTATTTAGTATATGAAAATATGTTGACTTAAATGTTTACTATGCTAACACTGTAATGTAGAATCTCTATATCTTGCATTGCAGGGGAGACAATAAAATCTTTTCATACCTCATTTATCAACCTATTATCTTTGGAAACATGGAAACACACATCTCGTAAAGCTCTCTGGAATGCTACTGATGTTTTTCTGTAAATAAATTATCATAAACTATTTTCACATAAATAGCAAAAAGAAAGAACATTGAACTATAATTCAAATAAATCTTTCCTTAAATAATGTCAAGAAATAAGAAAATTCTATATCAGATATATTCAACAACGGGGTATAATCCAGTGTCATATGGTAAACTTCTTTCTGGACAAAACTATTTTGTTGTTCAACTTCCGTTGTCTTTTTAGTGTGATTTGGCAATTTGAAAATAAGGGGAATTAACTCTTGAAATCTGACAAAAAAATAAAATAATCTCAATCTTTTTTGAAGGAGTCTTGTTTTGAATTACACAGAACTTTATATACATGTAGATTGGAAATGCAGAATTTGCAAAGAACATTTTCACTTGTGACATTAAACAATTCATAATTATTAGTACTGTTACAATTATTAAAAAAATAAATTGAAATCTGTAAATTGACAGTTGTCAAAGAATACTTGTTTAAGTTTTTTAGCTGAATTTCTAGTACCTACCTTGATAGATTTTTTTCATGATGTTGCCCTTTATCAGGTGGTTTCTCCTTTTGTGATTGTGTTCCCTCTCTTGTTTCAATTGTCAGTTCTATGTTTTGGTCCATTTCACTAGTATTCTCATTTGTATTTCTATCTTCATTTTGATTGGTCTCTGATGACTCAGATACAGAGTCACATGTTATTTGATTGACAGACAAAGTTTCTGAACCATCTCCCATTTCTCTTATAGAGAACATTCCATTTTCAACAATGTCAACACTATTTTCAGATAAGTTTAACGACACACGGTCTAAATTGTCAGATTTTTTGATAGAATCTAATGGCTTGGATGGAGTGGAGTGTATCACTTTATCATTGTTATATGTATTGCTGCAAAAAACAAAGTTACACTCATTATCTATATTAAAATGTATAAAATGTAAATCCTGATACTATCTTTAATAAGATGAACACATTAACAATAATAAATAGACACTTTAAAATCCAATCTTTAAAAAATGTACATCAACAAATATATATTATAATCATATTAACAGAAAACTGAAAAATAGATACTGATGCTACAAAATTTATATTTTTATAGTCTCCCAAAAAAAAAAAACTTTCACAACATAAAGATAAAGACAACTGAATTATATCTTGGAATAGTTTTTTTATCTTCAAGTACCTCCTTCTTTAACCTTTGGAGAAAAATAAAAAAAGTA
Organism: Mytilus californianus; assembly: GCF_021869535.1. Taxonomy (NCBI): domain Eukaryota; kingdom Metazoa; phylum Mollusca; class Bivalvia; order Mytilida; family Mytilidae; genus Mytilus; species Mytilus californianus. Next base: position 120,092,826 of record NW_026262701.1, read on the forward strand.
TAAATGTTCATTATTGCAGTAAAAATGTGACTGCAATATAACTGGCTCTTGAAAGGATAAAATGACTCTTTCATGTTGCAACAACCCCTAGATGTCCTATGAATGGTCTTTTTTTAAATGTGGAAAGCCTAATACAGCAATTAGTAAAATTCTCTAAAGTGAGGTGTATTCTATTTCACAATATAGATCATAGGTTTTTAACATACCCTACATGTTCTCATAAAAAAAGGTTAAACATAATGATGGCATTATGTACTTCATTTACATTACAATTACTGTGAATTCAGAAATTATTGCAAGGTTTTTATTACTGTAGTTGCAATAATTATTCAAAAATTTTGGTCTGTCATGTCGAAATCGCAATAATAAATGCAGGCGATAATTTCTGAATTTACAGTAATTTGAACCTCTGTGGTTTACATGCAGATTATCAGATTAAAGACTACATAGAGACAGCCATGAGAATACCAACCTTTTATAAGATTACAGACTACACAGAGACAGCCATGAGAATACCAACCTTTTATAAGATTACAGACTACACAGAGACAGCCATGAGAATACAAACCTTTTATAAGATTACAGACTACACAGAGACAGCCATGAGAATACAAACCTTTTATAAGATTACAGACTACACAGAGACAACCATCAGAATACCAACCTTTTATAAGATTACAGACTACACAGAGACAGCCAAGAGAATACCAACCTTTTATAAGATTACAGACTATATAGAGACAGCCATGAGAATACCAACCTTTTATAAGATTACAGATTACACAGAGACAACCATCAGAATACCAACCTTTTATAAGATTACAGACTACACAGAGACAGCCAAGAGAATACCAACCTTTTATAAGATTACAGACTACACAGAGACAGCCACGAGAATACCAACCTTTTATAAGATTACAGACTATACAGAGACAACCATCAGAATACCAACCTTTTATAAGATTACAGACTACACAGAGACAGCCATGAGAATACCAACCTTTTATAATCTTCTAACTGTAACATTAGTTGATCTTTCTCTATTTTACAACAATCTAATTCTATTTCTAACTGCGAGATTCTTATTTCCTGCATAAGATAAATCAAAATCTAATAATTTATTATTATTATTATAATATAAAATATTTATATAAGAATAAAAAATTCGTCAGGGTTCCGCGGAACCCAGTGTCTCGCCTACTTTTGCTGTTAATCGCAGGCTCAACAAAAATGAGGAAAAAAATTAATAAAAATATTCCTCTCTATACTATCTTTTGATTGTAAGTAGCTTCTGTCCAAGTTTGGTAAAATCCAGGATAGTTTATGAATCTAATAAATGTTTTAAAAACTAAAACTGCAGACTGTATGTAATGTTATCTGGCAGAAAAACTAAGTCCATTTATAAGTAAAATACGGAAAAAATGGATTTTTTTTTTTACAAAATTTACTTCTGGATACTATCTTATGATTATAAACAAGCTTCTTTCCAAGTTTGGTACAAATCCAGGATAGTTTAAGAAAGTTATTAAAATTTCAAAAACTTTAACCACAGAGTGAATTCGAATGTAATGTTAACTGGCAGAAAAACTAAGTCCATTTCTAAGTAAAATACAGAAAAAATGGAATTTTTTTTTTACAAAATTTACTTTCGAATATTATCTTATGATCATATACAAGCTTCTGTCCAAGTTTGGTAGAAATCCAGGATAGTTTAAGAAAGTTATTAAAATTTCAAAAACTTTAACCACAGGGTGAATATTTGTGGACGCCGCTGCCGACGACGACGACGCCAACGACGGAATGTAGGATCGCTATGTCTCGCTTTTTCGACAAAAACGGTTCATTGATGTGTGAAATGGACCAAATTACTCACAAACCAACATTGAAGCTCAAGGTACATATACATAAAACTGTGAGTAGTACACTCACTGTTAACACAGCAATAAAGTCTAGGGGGAAATGGTTTAATCCTTATCATTTGTTTAATTTCATAATCTTTCAATCTACAATTGTAAAAAAAATATAAAGAGGATTTGTATGTTTAACATGCATACAAACCATATGGTTATCCTGGGTACATACGAAATATATTCTAATGAACACGCTCTTTTGAAAAATAACCTGTCGAAAAAAATAACTACCAAAAGACTTTGTTACAAATCATAGTAAAGCATTCCCATGCAAATCATAAATTTTAATGCCCTACAGAAGAAGTCTTGTGTTCTGTGCTTTTACATACTACAAATCTCACAATTTCCCGAAAAAAAAACACTACTATTTATGTTGTTAATGTTTTTCCTTTCATCTTCAACATTATAGTACATTTCATACGCTATGTCCTAACACCACAAATCTCACCATTTCTTGACAAAACTGTTTATGTTTTTTTCCTGTATGACAAAATTTTATTTCACACCCAATGTCCCAACACCACATTAGCATTTCCTGACATAACTGTTTATGTTTTTCCTGTATGGCAGAAATAATATTATCTTCAAACCATACCATGCATTTCCCTATAAAGTATACTACCTCCACCTCTGTCCTATACAACAGTTATCTTACCATTTCCTGACACAGAAGTTTGTGTTGTTCCTGTATAGCAGCAATCCTTTCATCTTCAAAACATACCATACATCCAACACTACAAGTTTCTACCAAAGGTGCTGTATGGCTACCAAAATCTTTATACAAATGTAGTAAGTCTGGAGGTCGAGCAATGTTCAGTCCCACATCATCCCAATCTTCAAAATCCTAGTGGAAATAAGAAACACAATCATTATTAACAGAAAGTTTCCCCAATTTATATTGTAACTTTATAAGGAACTGTGAACTAAGAAATAAAGGGAAGGTTCTATTGAGGATTATTTCATAAATAAATGTAGAGCAGAGGTTTCACAAGACATTTTATTATTATCCAACAATACATAAATTTTAAATGCTAAGGTCCATCATGTATACTTCTTAACCCTATACCCAGGATTGTTTTCCATTTCCCAATGTAACCATCCATACAATTAAAATAAAATTCTCATTCTAAAAATACAAATAATGTTCATTTCTGATGATCTTTTTTTAATTATATTGTACCATTATAAAAAAAAAAGAGTTGTATGAAATGTAAATGTAACTGGTGGTATAAACATGTAGTTCATCATACTTTGCAGAGACTTCAAGGGAATTAATTTATTTGTTTTGTTAACCAAGTAAACATTGATTTGTTGGATTTTAAATCTGAGATTTTAAGATTTACATATTTTGAATCAATGGAAAATATGCATTTTTTGGGGGTATATAATTTGTCGTTAGAGGGAACCTTCAAAACTGGTACCTTTGACTATCTCACAACAATAATACTCTCACAGTAATTAACTAAAAAAAAAGTATCTTTTAACTAATCAATATTACGTCTTAACAAATCTTCAGCCACATCCCATTTCAATGATTTGTATGTTGATTTTATTCATTTTCCATCAAGAGCTGGTACCCCCTTATATATCCCTCTCCTGAAATTAGTACTATCTCTTGTTTATCCATCCTGTAACTAATTCATTCTTCATCAAGAGCTGGTACCCCCTTATATACCCCTCTCCTGAAGTTAGTACTATCTCTTGTTTATCCATCCTGTAACTAATTCATTCTTCATCAAGAGCTGGTACCCCCTTATATACCCCTCTCCTGAAGTTAGTACTATCTCTTGTTTATCCATCCTGTAACTAATTCATTCTTCATCAAGAGCTGGTACCCCCTTATATACCCCTCTCCTGAAGTAAGTACTATCTCTTATTAATCCATCCTGTAATTAATGCATTCTTCATCAAGAGCTGGTACCCCCTTATATACCCCTCTCCTGAAATTAGTACTATCTCTTGTTTATCCATCCTGTAACTAATTCATTCTTCATCAAGAGCTGGTACCCCCTTATATACCCCTCTCCTGAAGTTAGTACTATCTCTTGTTTATCCATCCTGTAACTAATTCATTCTTCATCAAGAGCTGGTACCCCCTTATATACCCCTCTCCTGAAGTTAGTACTATCTCTTGTTTATCCATCCTGTAACTAATTCATTCTTCATCAAGAGCTGGTACCCCCTTATATACCCCTCTCCTGAAGTTAGTACTATCTCTTGTTTATCCATCCTGTAATTAATTCATTCTTCATCAAGAGCTGGTACCCCCTTATATACCCCTCTCCTGAAGTTAGTACTATCTCTTGTTTATCCATCCTGTAATTAATTCATTCTTCATCAAGAGCTGGTACCCCCTTATATACCCCTCTCCTGAAGTTAGTACTATCTCTTGTTTATCCATCCTGTAATTAATTCATTCTTCATCAAGAGCTGGTACCCCCTTATATATCCTTCTCCTGAAATTAGTACTATCTCTTATTAATCCATCCTGTAATTAATGCATTCTTCATCAAGAGCTGGTACCCCCTTATATATCCTTCTCCTGAAATTAGTACTATCTCTTGTTTATCCATCCTGTAATTAATTCATTCTTCATCAAGAGCTGGTACCCCCTTATACATCCTTCTCCTGAAATTAGTACTATCTCTTGTTTACCCATCCTGTAATTAATTCATTCTTCATCAAGAGCTGGTATCCCCTTATATACCCCTCTCCTGAAGTTAGTACTATCCCTTATTAATCCATCCTGTAATTAATTCATTCTTCATCAAGAGCTGGTACCCCCTTATATACCCCTCTCATGAAGTTAGTACTATCCCTTATTAATCCATCCTGTAATTAATTCATTCTTCATCAAGAGCTGGTACCCCCTTATATACCCCTCTCCTGAAGTTAGTACTATCCCTTATTAATCCATCCTGTAATTAATTCATTCTTCATCAAGAGCTGGTACCCCCTTATATACCCCTCTCATGAAGTTAGTACTATCCCTTATTAATCCATCCTGTAATTAATTCATTCTTCATCAAGAGCTGGTACCCCCTTATATACCCCTCTCCTGAAGTTAGTACTATCTCTTGTTTATCCATCCTGTAATTAATTCATTCTTCATCAAGAGCTGGTACCCCCTTATATACCCCTCTCCTGAAGTTAGTACTATCTCTTGTTTATCCATCCTGTAACTAATTCATTCTTCATCAAGAGCTGGTACCCCCTTATATACCCCTCTCCTGAAGTAAGTACTATCTCTTATTAATCCATCCTGTAATTAATGCATTCTTCATCAAGAGCTGGTACCCCCTTATATACCCCTCTCCTGAAATTAGTACTATCTCTTGTTTATCCATCCTGTAACTAATTCATTCTTCATCAAGAGCTGGTACCCCCTTATATACCCCTCTCCTGAAGTTAGTACTATCTCTTGTTTATCCATCCTGTAACTAATTCATTCTTCATCAAGAGCTGGTACCCCCTTATATACCCCTCTCCTGAAGTTAGTACTATCTCTTGTTTATCCATCCTGTAATTAATTCATTCTTCATCAAGAGCTGGTACCCCCTTATATACCCCTCTCCTGAAGTTAGTACTATCTCTTGTTTATCCATCCTGTAATTAATTCATTCTTCATCAAGAGCTGGTACCCCCTTATATACCCCTCTCCTGAAGTTAGTACTATCTCTTGTTTATCCATCCTGTAATTAATTCATTCTTCATCAAGAGCTGGTACCCCCTTATATATCCTTCTCCTGAAATTAGTACTATCTCTTATTAATCCATCCTGTAATTAATGCATTCTTCATCAAGAGCTGGTACCCCCTTATATATCCTTCTCCTGAAATTAGTACTATCTCTTGTTTATCCATCCTGTAATTAATTCATTCTTCATCAAGAGCTGGTACCCCCTTATACATCCTTCTCCTGAAATTAGTACTATCTCTTGTTTACCCATCCTGTAATTAATTCATTCTTCATCAAGAGCTGGTATCCCCTTATATACCCCTCTCCTGAAGTTAGTACTATCCCTTATTAATCCATCCTGTAATTAATTCATTCTTCATCAAGAGCTGGTACCCCCTTATATACCCCTCTCATGAAGTTAGTACTATCCCTTATTAATCCATCCTGTAATTAATTCATTCTTCATCAAGAGCTGGTACCCCCTTATATACCCCTCTCCTGAAGTTAGTACTATCCCTTATTAATCCATCCTGTAATTAATTCATTCTTCATCAAGAGCTGGTACCCCCTTATATACCCCTCTCATGAAGTTAGTACTATCCCTTATTAATCCATCCTGTAATTAATTCATTCTTCATCAAGAGCTGGTACCCCCTTATATACCCCTCTCATGAAGTTAGTACTATCCCTTATTAATCCATCCTGTAATTAATTCATTCTTCATTAAGAGCTGGTACCCCTCCTGAAGTTAGCTCTCTCTTATTAATCCATCCTGTACCTGTTCTTCATTCTCCTCTGAGAATGTAACTGATGTCAGTTTATAATTGTTCTGTAACAGGTACTCATTCACCAGGAAGTTTAATGCCTTTCTTTCCAGTGGTTTGATTGGATCATCCTTGTTTGGTGTTATATTGTCTTCATTTACTTGCTCAGCTGGAACTAAATCGGTTTCTGCAAAGTTACAAATATAATGTCAATATTATTCTAACTTTTATATAATGGTAGATACAATATGGTGCTTTTATAATGTGTTAAACATAAAAACAGGTGTTCAGTTAAAAAAAAAACTTTTCATTTTTTGGACTGTAGACAATTAAGTGCTTCACATAACAATGTATATGGTGCTGTATAGACACCTAATTATTGTTGAAGACTGTATATTGACTTCTAGTTATTTTTTAGTTACTTTTTCATTGTAAACCTGATATCACCTTATTATTAAATGCTTTTCTTATTTAAAGTAGAAATATATTTACCTGCTTCTTTTGTTAAACTAGCTCGTAGTGATTTGATTGTGTCCTGAGCTTTTCTTAACTCAAATTCTAGAACTGTCAATATAAGAATTAGCATTTCAGTTAGTTTATCACAATATTATTACTATTTTTTAACGGTATCTTTATAGCTGTTCTTCATCTTCAAAATTTCTGAAAGGTCTTCAACAATGATCTAAAGAGCACATGCCTAACATCAATATCATCATGCTTTCACCTCACTCTCCCAGGTTTTTAGTTGATTTAATATAGATATATAGGTAATATAAAATCAGAACAGTGTTACAATTTGTAGTATAAACACAAGTTGTTTATCATGTTCATGTATCTGCTTTACTTTCATATATTTCTCAGAAAGAAAAAAAGAAGTTGTCAACAAACCTGCAACTCTTTCATCTACTTGCCCCCCACCATCATCAGAATATCGGGCAAAATCTAGTGAATCAAAGGTCTGTATGCTGGAAGCTCTCTCTGAAAATAAAAAAAAAAACACATGAAATAAACTTCAATTTATAATTTTTAAAACCACATCCTTATTTAGAGTGTAAAACATGTAAAAGGCATCATGGCAAAAGGGTTAGGTATACTTTGTGCCTTGTTAAATAGTCTAGCTCAATCAAAAACTATTCTATTCTGTTTGTCAAGTTCATGAAATTCATTGTTTCTCATAAAAAAGATATATATAAATTTAAATAATTTAAGCAACTTTAATCCATAAATCAAAACAATGCATTTACATGGAAATATATACATTTAGCAAGGAGATCTAACCAACTGTCTATTAATGCGTGTAGAATGCGTAATTTTCCTTTTAGGAATCAGTATTCTTTTGTCTGCTGAGCCTTTCATACATCTGCAGTAATTATCGGTAGAATACGGATTTCGATCATTGCTGATCTGCTTCCGCTGAATACTGCCTCTGATGCATGGTTTGTACAAATATTTCAATGGCGGATGAAGAAAATATTTCAAAAATAAACCATGTTTTACAAGCGGTTTGGAAAGGAATATGACATTTTTTAATTGAATGAATAGATGAAACACTATTAAATGGCAATTTTCATCAAGTTCTAATGATGTTCAATACTTATTTTGCAGAAAATCAGAGTCTTTTGATGTAAACTCTCAAGTAACAAGTTCGGGAAGTGAAAGAAAACACTTCATAAAAAGCTGTTTCTTTGAAATAACATACAACCAATTTGTTAATCTCTTTTCTAAAGTAATAAATCGTTTAAGTCTTAGAATTTCTTTACTTACAAATGAAAAATTGATGTTACATCAACTTGGTAAAAATGGAAAATTTTCTATGACGAAAGCAAAGAAAAGCGACTATTGTGAAAACCCCCGGTAACTAGATATCGTTTTTGAAAGTAGAGCAAATCAAATGTAGGAAAGGCGACTTATTAGCCCCACTTCCCCACTAGTATGAGCCCTCAAAACCAACTAATATTTTGCTTAAGAAAACTTAGTTCAAAGCATTTTAGGGATACTACCGAAATAAAGAATTTTCTTTACTCAATATAATAATAAGATGTGATATGATTGCCTATGAGACAACTCTCCACCAGTGACCAAAATGTCGTAGAAGTAAGCAGCTGTACAGCCTTTAACAAATGTAATAAGTAACTTCTTTAAAATTTCCACAATGCCACTAGAATATATACGGAAATAATCTTAATGATGTAAGAAATCAGCTGGTGTAAGGGGGATGCTTCCTGCAGACACACATGACATCAAGACAGAAAATCATGAGTCTGTAACACATATCGGGTCAAGTAGAATAAATGGTACTGTAGTTCCATCGGAAGAATAGAGAAGTAATTCGGTTTAACTTATGAAGTAGATCAGTTTATATGTACATAAGTTGACAGACTAAAAGGTCGACAGGTTGACACTAGAAAGGTCGACAAGTGCGAAAGTCAACAGGTTAACAAGTGTTGAGGTCGACAGGTTGGCAGGTCGACATGTTGAAAATTCGACAGGTTGACAGGTTGACAAGTGTTTAGGTCGACAGGTTGACATGTGTAATGGTTAACAAGTTGACAGGTTTAATTTTACAATTCAGTTTTTTAACCTTTTTATTAAGTCTTGACTTATAACTGTCTACCTGTTGACTGTTGAACTGTCAACCTGTCAACCTTTCGACTGTCAACCTTTTAACCACTATTAAAGTTTTCATTTCTCCCCGTCAAATTGTCGACCAGTTGACTTGTCGACCTGTCTACCAGTCACCAATAATACTATTTTACACTAGATAAATTCTTTCAAATTGTCAACCTATCGACTTGTCTACCATAACTTCAATTTTAACTATATTAAATTTTCAACTTGTCAACCTGTCGACCAGTCAACCATAAAAGTATTTACATTTTTAACATTGTCAACTTGTCGACCTGTCAACCATAAAAATATTTGCATTTTTAACACATTGTCAGCCTGTCGACATGCATGACATGTCAACCTGTCTGTAGTAGAAGTAGACCAGTCATTTATTTTTTTTCATTGTATAATTTTAATACATTTATTGCCCATAAATACATAGGCGTATAAATTTATTATAAAAGCCGGAACTATAGTACCTTATATCCTACTTGAGCCCACAAAAAAGGCTCATATCCAGGTACACGCTTTAACAAGATCTTTTTAGGGAATATATTTATTCAATGAATGATATTTATAAAAAACATGGTTGACAGTTGTTTAGATATGTTTGTGTATCTTACGCAATGTAGGAGAAGTTAGGTCCTCTTTGGTTCTTTCGAAGTTTCCTGGATTTGAAAAATAATCCCGGAGACGTGGGACTTCCCTTCCCAGCTCGGTCAACTCCGTATGTAGTTCTAGGGCAGTTAACAGTAAATTTTCTTTGAGAAGTCTAGATGCTAGCGAATCTAATGTCATTTCCGTAGTTTCCTCAGATTTTGAAGTCTGTGTTACGGTATGTTCTTCTGAAATACTATCGTCATCGAGGAACGGATTTGTGTTTGGACAATCCGCCATTTTGTGATCACGTGGGTATTAAGGATATCCAGTATTTTTTTTAACTACATCCCTAAAATTAAACAGAAATGATTGAATTATTAGCTCAATTCTAAAATTCAATATATGTTTATATATTGAGTTATATTGATATTGTTTTCAATACAACGGTAGCAAAGTGCGAAACTAAAGATATAAATTATGTCTGACACTTTCGTAAGCACCCCCTTTCAAGTGAAAGGGTGCCACATGTGGAGCAGGATCTGCTTCCCCTTCCAGGTACCTGAGATCACCCTCAGTTTTTGGTGGGGTTCGTGTTGCTCAGTCTTTAGTTTTCTGGGTTGTGTTTTGTGTACTGTTGTTTGTCTGTTTGTCTTTTTGTCGGTTGGTCTTTTTCTTTTTTAGCAATGGCATTGTCAGTTTTCTTTTTACTTATGACTGTCACAGGGTAAATGGCCACTTGGTTCTTATTATTAGGGCATTGATTATAGTGACGATAATAAAGTTGCAAACCATTTATTCACACTGAAAATACATAATTATAATAAACAGTTATTACAAATGTTAACTTGAAGTTTCCTTTCAATATGAACTGTGAATTGGATAGAAATACATGCATTATAAGGCCTACAAAATTAAATGTGCTTACCTGAAAATAGGGAAAAAGTTATATGTCCCATATGTAGCTCGTGCGTGCTAAAGTGTGAAACTCGCATTAGTACGAGTACACTGTATATATAGTACTAGAAAAAGTGGCGGGGTTGCATGCATTATAAATTCGTGCAGAGTAGAACATAGCCTAAGTCTTTGGGTCAATGAATGAATGAATGAATGAATGAATGAATGAATGAATGAATGAATGAATGAATGAATGAATGAATTAATTAATTAATTAATTAATTAATGAATTAATGAATGAATGAATGAATGAATGAATGAATGAATGAATTAATTAATTAATTAATTAATGTATGAATGAATGCGTAAATGATAGTAAATATAGTACACACAACATATAGTATAGTACTAGTATATAGCTGATAAATAGCTACGGTGACATGACTTATGAATGTCCCTTTTGGTATCTGTCGACTCTCTTTTACCCCCTTTCAAGCAGTTCAGATCAGTTCGATATTATGTATTTTACTCCACGAGGGTATTGTGTTGGGGCTATGTACATCTGTTTAACATAAACAATGATTTAAAAAAAAATCATGACCAGTTTAACATAATAATATTCATAAAAAAATACCAACACCCATTCAAAAGTGGGAGTCTAAATTAAAATCGATAGAATTTTAAAGTAATCTGCCAAAATGTAGTTTATATCATACTTTTTTCAAAAATATAATAAAACTAGAGGCTATCAAGAGCCTGTGTCGCTCACCTGATTCTACTTTGGTTTTGGAAATCATGTAGAAATAGATTCAAATCATAACAGATACCCTAATAATGATTGACCAAATTTTGTTTAATATTGGCACCGTATTTTAACAAAAAGCAGAAGACTTTTGTAAAGTTTACCGAAATTACCAATAAATTCATTGAAATTGTAGAAAATGACTTTATAAGGACAATAACTCCAACAAGATGTCAATTGACAATTTTGCTCATGTTGACTTATGTGTAGATCTTCTTTTCTTGATATTTTTGCAGTTTATAGTATATCTCAATCTATACATGTATTAAGGTCTTCATCAGCACCTCATAAGGAATATTTATGCCATGTGTGGTTTCATTCCATTCAGTGCTCCTCTAGAAGAAGCATTTGTATGTATTTCCCATAGGGTCTTATGTTAAAATAAGTTCCCCGATGGCAGCCATCTTGGATGATTGATCGGCTACAAAGTAACAACACTTGGCCAGCACCTCATTGGAACATTCATGCCATGTTTGGTTTCATTCCATTTAGTGGTTCTCTAAAACAAGACATTTGTATGTATTGTCCATAGGGTCCTATGTTAAACGAAGTCCCCCGCTGGCGGCCATCTTGGATGATTGATCGCCTACAAAGTTACAACACTTGGTCAGCACCTCATAAGGAACATTCATGCCATGTTTGGTTTCATTCCATTTAGTGGTTCTCTAAAAGAAAACATTTGTATGTATTTCCCATAGGGTCCTATGTTAAACTAAGTCCCCCTCTGGCGGCCATCTTGGATGATGGATCAGCTTCAGCACCTCATAAGGAACATTCATGTCATGTTTGGTTTCATTCCATTCAGTGGTTCTCTTAAAGAAGACATTTGTATGTATTGTCCATAGGGTCCTATGTTAAACGAAGTCCCCCTCTGGCGGCCATCTTAAATGATGGATCGGCTTCAAAGTAACAACACTTGGTCAGCACCTCATAAGGAACATTCATGCCATGTTTGGTTTCATTCCATTTAGTGGTTCTCTAAAAGAAGACATTTGTATGTATTGTCCATAGGGTCCTATTTTAAACGAAGTCCCCCACTGGCGGCCATCTTGGATAATTGATCTCCTACAAAGTTACAACACTTGGTCAGCACCTCATAAGGAAAAGTCATGCCATGTTTGGTTTCATTCCATTCAGTGGTTCTCTTAAAGAAAACATTTGTATGTATTTCCCATAGGGTCCTATGTTAAACTAAGTCCCCGTCTGGCGGCCATCTTGAATGATGGATCGGCTTCAAAGTAACAACACTTGGTCAGCACCTCATAAGGAACATTCATGCCATGTTTGGTTTCATTCCATTTAGTGGTTCTCTAATACAAGACATTTGTATGTATTTCCCACATGGTCCTATGTTAAGTCCCCCTCTGGCGTTTGAATGGTTTTACACTAGTTATTTTTGGGGCCCTTTATAGCTTGCTGTTCGGTGTGAGCCAAGGCTCCGTGTTGAAGACCGTACTTTCACCTATAATTGTTTACTTTTATAAATTTTGACTTGGATGGAGAGTTGTCTCATTGGCACTCATACCACATCTTCTGATATCTATTTGTATGTATTGTCCAAAGGGTCTTATGTTAAACGAAGTCCCCCGCTTGCGGCCATCTTGGATGATGGATCAGCTACAAAGTAACAACACTTGGTCAGCACCTCATAAGGAACATTCATGCCATGTTTGGTTTCATTCCATTCAGTGGTTCTCTAGAATAAGTTCAAAATGTAAAAAGTTAACGACGGACGACGGACGCCAAGTGATGAGAAAAGCTCACTTGGCCCTGAGGGCCAGGTGAGCTTAAAATATGGTTCAGGGTTTTTTTTTTAATCAAGCTGCAGGTTTTTCAAAATTATAAGAGACTATGCATGAAAAACCAATTGTTGTGTGATAAAAAGAAAACAAAACGATGGAATTTTAAGATATACTATGAGAAGATAGATCTTGTAATGTGCTATTAGAAAAAGAAAAGAAAAATAGGGGTTACGGGACTCGTTTTCTTGCGACAAAACTAAATAGGCATATTCATAAAACATTCCTTTATAAACGTTACATTATTTGAGTTATCTCCCCTTATATGACAAAGTTGAAAAATGAATCAAACAAAACATATTCTGTATTTGTAAAAAAACCAGTTGAAAAAAATGATAAAACACATAATTTTCTCATTTAAATGAAAAGTTTTACAAATGAATAACATTCTTCTGTCAAAATTTGCACATTTCATTAAAGATCTGAACCGATTGTTTTCTGCTATTTATCAATCCAAGATTTAAGATATATAGCTTTATTTAAGGTCGGTATATACAAAATAATTGCAAACATAAGCTCTGGAGAGGTGTGCAGTATGTAACAGATGTAGTGCATGTCACACACACTATTTTGGTGCATCTCATAGCACATAATTCTAGCGATGCTTTTTATATCTTCGCACATTTGTGTATGCTGACAACAGATGAACTAAGGAAAAAAGACAAAAAGGAAAATTAACAGTAAATCAAAACACTGCATAGACACACAAAGAAGGGGCATTACGAACTCACAAATACAAAGGTTTCGCCACTTCGATACCAAGACAAATATTGATAAATATTCCGTATCAACTTTACAAATTATACATGATGGTCTTGAAGTATAGATTCTAGGTACTGACGTTGTTTATCATCTTAATTACGTGTTATAGTGTTCTTTTATTTGTCTTTGTAAATGATTACCTTTACTGTTTAGTCCATTTTTTGGTAATATCCCTTTGGCGTGCGGCTCGGTACTTATATATCCCGTCATTGTGTTTTTGTGCTATGGTCAATTTTTGTATTTTTGTTCACACATTGTTGTCAATATAATGGAATTTTATGCGACTGTCATACAAGTGAGAGGTTTAGCTAGCTATAAAACCAGGTTTAATCCACCATTTTCTAGCTACATAAGAAAATGCCTGTACCAAGTCAGGAATATGACAGTTGTTTTCCATGCATTCGTTTGATGTGTTTGAGCTTTTGATTTTGCCATTTGGTGAGGGACTTTCCGTTTTGGATTTTCATTAGAGTTCGGTATTTTTGTTCTTTTAATTTTTACTTCCATTATAATTCTGATCAAGTCAGCATAGTCATAATACACCTGGATCGTTGATGTGCTGACCCTGGAGAAACTGTGTCTGTGATATTGCCTGGTTGTTACGTTTTGTCTCTTGATATGAAATGGAATGGTAACAACAAATTATAAATACTTACAGATGGCAATTTAAGATTATTCCAGCAACAAGCTTTCTCGTGGTGTCACCATCCTGCTGAAAAACTGTCTCGTTTATGTTTTTTCTTGTAGATATAGCTTTTGGCCTCTTTTTAAAAACAATATGAGCAAGCAATTGAATAAAAACCGAAAATGGATCTACTGTTTATAAAGTTTTCCGCCCGACTTCGGCGAAGGACAAAGCGTCCTTTTGAACTGAATAAAATGTCCGGGCTGGTGATACCTCCGGGAGGAAACATCCATCAGCAGTTGCATCGACCCAGTGGATGTAAATGAACTCATCATAGATACCAGGATTACAATTTTGTGTGCCAGAAGCGCATTTCGTCTACAAAAGACTCATCAGTGACGACTCAAGGAACTATTAAAAAGGGTGAATGGTTACACGTAAATAATGGAAGGAGTCAAACCTTATATCATATTAATGTTTAAGATATGATTAAGGAGATAAAGCAAAAAATAGAAATCAAATTAATTTCTCGATTTAACGTTTTCGCTGTTTCGTGTTTGTCAATCATAGCCTGCATTCCCTATTAGACTCCATTAGATTACATTCTTTATGTTATGTATCTATTTCAGAATAAAAACTATTTCATTTTAAAACTAGAATGACTTTGCATATATCTTTACACGATGACTGACTTGACACTCCGTCAAAGACAATTTTCTTTTTATCTTTTGAAAACCATTTTATTTAGTAATATCAAACGGTCACAAAACCACTTGGTTGTTGTAACAATAATCTTCTTTTTTGTTTTAATTTAACTTGATAAAATTTTACAACTCACTATTTATCCTTTACCTGGTACCACCTATTTGCATAACTTCTATATGACTTTTAAGAAAATGAATAAAATTGTTCAAAAATATTTTCATATAATTGTTCAATGACAGTTTTTCAATTCTATTATTTATTTATTTTTACATTTTTTAATTATTACCAATAACATTATTTTTTAATGACATAAATTTACCAGGTCTTCTGACCTACTGACAATCTTATAAAGCTCTAAAAATTTATTATATTGTCACACACCTGTACCAATATAAAACAATTATACATCATAATATATATATTAAAAATATACAATAAAGATTTTAAGTTAAAATATCGTCCATACCTTGTAAAGACGTATCGTTCATACGTTAAGTATTTATTCCACTGTGGTTATAACATTAAATATAATAATACACCAAGTATTAATTCATAGTTATGACATAAATATGATTTTGTAGTATTTATTATGTACAAGTTTGTCGGTTCACATCCTTTGTTCATTTGTTTATGGATAATTGTATCATCGACAATCATATCAAATCTCCTTAAAACTTTTTACTATAAGAAGTAAAGATAATATTTCTGTTTTGTATTTTGTTTATTCATTCAATCATACAGATAAACAAATATAAAACAGATATACATCATACAGCAAACACCATACACCATACATACAACATACAATATACAAAAAACATAATTAAATTGAGAATGGAAACGGGGAATGTGTCAAAGAGACAACAATCCGACCACTGAAGAACAGAAACAGCCCAAGGCCACCAATATGGGTATGAAATACAGCGAGAAAATCTCGCACCCGGAAGCAGGCTTCAGCTGGCCCCTAAACAAAAATGTGTACTAGTTCAGAGAAAATGGACCTCACACTAAACTAAATAAGAAAAAACACACATTGTCAAAACTTACAAAGGCCAGAGGTTCCTGACTTGGGACAGGCGCAAACATGCGGTGTGTTAAACATGTTTTGTGAGATCTCACCCCCCTAATACATCTAGCTAATGTAGAATAAACACACACATAGCAATACGTACAGTAAAACTCAGTTTTCAATTAACCATTGAAATCAATTGCTTTCAATATTAGATTATATCAAAGTTACTTATAGTTACTTATAGTTGATTTCCAGTACAGGACCCCTCAAGGTTCCTCTTCACCAGACTCATAATTTAATGTTTTTCTATTACTGTTTTGTCCGTGACTTCCGGATATTTCTGCTCTGTAGTCATTATAGTATATCTCTTCGTCTGACCAAAATTTGTCTAATCGGTTTTTAAATGCATTTATTGATGGTGACTTTGTTATTTTATCTGGTAATTTGTTCCAGGTTTTAGCAATTCTAACAGAGAAAGAGTGTTTACGGATATTTGTTTTGAATCTTTGATGAATGACTTTATTACTGTTGGTCCTGCTACTGAATCTTTGTTGAGAATCATCTGCCGTTCTTAAAAATGAGCTTACTTCTTTGTCGTAGTATCCATTCATTGTTTTGAAAGTTTCAATCATATCCCCTCTTATTCTCCTAAACGATAATGTTGGTAAGCCTAGTTTTTTAAGTCGCTCTGGGTAGCTCATGTCTTTGAGACCTGGTAATTGTTTTGTTACCCTTCTTTGGACACCTTCTATTTTGTCGATATCTTTTTTCCTGTATGGGGACCAGACTGAGCTGGCATAATCTAGGTGGGTTCTAACCATGGTTTTGTACAATGGCATGAATGTCTCAATTCCCAAGTACTTAAATGTTCTTCTAAGAACTGCAAATATAGAGTTGGCCTTGTTCACTTTTTCACTTATGTGATTTTCAAAGGTGAGTTCTGAGTCAATAAGGACTCCTATATCTTTTTCCTCTGTAACTTGTGCTATTGGATGGTTTAGAAGACTATAATTTGATGGTTGGTCAGTGCTATTAGATTTCTTACATATTTTCATATATTTACATTTTTCCGGGTGAAATTTGAGTAGCCATTTGTCACTCCAGGATTCCATCTTGTTAAGGTCTTCTTGTAGAATTTGTCTGTCTTTCTGGGTTTTTATTATTCTAAAGATCTTGGTATCATCCGCAAATAGGTATGCATCAGAATCCACTTGGTCTGGAAGATCATTTATATATAGAACAAATAGTAATGGTCCTAGTACTGATCCTTGGGGTATCTCAGATGTAACGTTAGCCCAGTCTGATTCTTCACCATTCACTATGACCTTTTGTTTCCTATCTTTTAAGAAGCTTGTTATCCACCCTACTATATCTTCACTGACACCTAGATTTTTGATTTTGGCTATTAATCTTTTATGAGGTACCTTATCAAAGGCCTTCATAAAATCAGTATATATGCAGTCTATGTCTAAACCTTGATCTAATGCCTCTGTCCACTTATCAATCACTTCTAATAATTGAAGACCAGTTGACCTCCCTGCAATAAATCCGTATTGCTTTTTAGAGAATAAGTTGTTCTTTTTCATATGCTCTATAATAAATTCACGCAATATCTTCTCCATTATTTTGCATACTACAGATGTCAAACTGACTGGTCTATAATTTTTGGCTAGTGACTTATTACCCTTTTTAAATATAGCACTTATCATAGCATTTTTCCAATCGTTAGGTACTGTCTTACTTTCAAGTGATTGATTATATATTATACATAAAGGATTTGCCAATGATTCAGCGATCTCTTTTAGCAGCCTAGGGTGTAGTTTGTCCATACCTGGAGATTTATCTATTTTCAATGCATTTAAGTGTTTCAGCACTACTTCTTCCTTTATTTTCTGATTTGACATTACATTAGTTACTAATACCGGCGTTGGTGATGGCACTACTCCGTCAGGTTCCTTGGTGAATACGCTGGAAAAGTATTCTACTAGTAATTTAGCCTTCTTGCTATTATCCTCCGTTTTATCTGATTTTGTGTCTTCTGGATCCAGGTGTAAATCCCCAATTCCTTCTTTGGTTTTAGTTTTTGACTTGATATAACTCCAGATAGCTTTTGGGTTTTCTTTAGCTTTTTCAGACAGATTTTTCTCATATTCCCTCTTCAACTTATTTACTCTACTTTTTACTTGATTCCTTATCTTATTGTATTCTTTCCTCACATCTGGGTCGTTATTATGCGTTATCTTTTTTAAGAGGATGTTTTTCCTTTTAATTTTATCTATGGTGTTTTTATCCATTGGAAAATTGTTTTTCCCTCTACCGATTTGTTTCCTTTCTTTTGTTGGTATATAATCAAAGATCTGAATAAAATTCATAACTCATTTAAAAATGCTTTTCATCTTCTACACAATCAACTGTACACTATTTAAATATGTCTATGTTATTTATCATTTACATTTTTCAGAAATAAACTTGTTAATTATTCTATACAATTAGAATCCTTGGCGTATGAGTAACTGGTTTCTAATTCGGATATGAAAGTTGGGTTTTATGTACAATACTAATTAGGTCACGTGATTTATACCGCGGCAAACTAGAATCATAACAATGTCCCAAGCTCACGTTACTGATTTTTTCTCCACAAGAAAGAAGACGAATGGGGGAAATCCTTCGAAAAGAAGGAAACTTGGTGAAACTAATGAAGTTGTGAACGTTTTTAGTGTACAAGAAACAAACAAAACACCACAACATACAGTGAATAACAACGTAAACGTCGAGGACACACGACCTGAAAATGCTGTATTGCAAACGTTACCTGAGGCAAAATCTGCATCAAGAACAAACAGATCCACAAAGAAAAGGCTTCCAAAATCAGTAGCAAGTAAAAATCAACCCTTGTTGAAAGATTTGTTTAATCATCAGTCTGATAAGGATGGATATCGTCAGGTCATGGAAGAAGTTACCTCGGCATGGGATGAACATGACGGACCCTTATTAACCCCTAGTAAAAGGAACAAAGAACAGAATGACTCGGACACTGAAATGGCTCAAGGATCGAAAAAAAGATCAAGATGTGGTGCAAAGAAGATAGAAGTTGAAGAAACACCAGAGAAATGCCTTGAAGATAATCCGAGAACAGAGGTTAAAGCAAGAAAACAGTTGATTCTTAAACAGGTATTGAAAAAAATTAACCATGAGTGTATATTATAATGATATCTTCATCATTTCTCCTGGCTAGGTATTTCTTGAAGTGGATCCATTCACCAAAAAATCATGTTTGCTCCGATTCTTGTTCACACCACACACGTTTGCACTCTGGGTGGGGTGCGACTTTTTACCCCAATATACCCCAACATACCCCAATATACCCCAATATACATCAAAAAACAGTTTCAACAAAATATTATTGAATAATAATAGCATTTTAGGCATTTTCATGTTATTTTAACACCAACAATACTTTATTTTATAAATATATTTAATTTTAAATCACTTTTTTCATTGAAACTTGTTCCGTTCTTGTCAGCCGCTTACGATCACAAAATGACTTTTTACCCCAATATACCCAAATATACTCCAATAAAACGTTTCAGTGCAACATTCATGTTCTGGAATGATATTTTAACCATATTTATTTAAAAAAAATATCCTATGCACATTTGTGTGCATTTAGAAGCTTTTTAAACTATAGTTAACTCGAATACTGATAATGGTAGCACTAAAGACCAGAATGGACCTGAAAATATACAGGGCAATTTTTAAATTGCAATTTCTTTTTCACTCCTTCAAATTTAAGTTTTATTCAATAACATTTGTGTTTTCTGAATTAAATTTGAAATGTTTTTTTCATACATGTAGATAAAATTAGAAATATTTTACTCATGTTTTGAAATATTTTTTTCAATTTTGATTTTTTTTTTCTCATATTTTTAAAATAATTGTCTCAAATAAAATTTGAAAAATTTTCTCCTACATGAAATAAGATTTTCGAATTTTCATTGAACAAATTATGTTTAATCATCACATGCTTAAAATTTAGGTAAACTTGGACGGACCAGAAACTACACAGATGGTAGTTTTATTTATATTTTTCACTTTTCAATAGATAAATTTCAAATTAAAAAGTTATAAATTCCATTCATCTAGACGGGAAAATAATTTTTCTGATGCCACAACTCAGGACTGAATGGGGAGATTTAAAGACTTAAACGGACATCTATCTTACGGTTGGATTCATTTAAACTTAAGAATTATTTATTCATTGGATTTCCTTCTTATTTTAAAGTCGAGGCTAGTCATTCAATTAAAATCAAACAAGTTTTAAAGAATTATATGTTTGTAATAAATAAAAAAAACTTGGACCTAAACGTTAACATTGAAAGACATCAAGACAAGAAATTCTGTATATTTTTTTTAATTTATTTATTTTCATAAGTAATCACTGATTCCAACCTTTTAAGTTAGGACTGAAAACGAGAAAAAAATATTTTTAGATGATAGGAGGTATATCTAAAAAAAGTCTGAATGTTCCCGAATTGTATCTACCATTCTGCAGATAGCATATTTAATATTTATTCGAAGAAGAAAAAAGTCTTTTAAGCCAACACTCTTCTTCTTCTTCTTTGATATAGTAGTTAAAAAAACTCAGTAATGAGTACTCAATACTTGTGCGTTACGTAGGTGCTGGTAATGTCTATTTACAATAAAAGACCAAAGATAAAAAAAAAATATGGTGCATGCTGTACAGTTGGAGCAGGATAAAAACATTCCTTCATCTATGTAATCAGTCTTGAAAGCTTCCATATAGTTGGAGCTTTCACTGTCGATTTCGGTAATGTATTCCAGGCTATTACTGTTCTCGGAAGTGAACTGGGAAAAGGAAAAGGCCTAACTGTTTCTAAAAATATACAGGTAGATTTATAGAAACTTGTAAAACTCATATATTTTCAATGGATCTTCTGCAAAATTGGATTATATTAATGAAAGAGACAGTCGTTTTATAAAATGAAAAGATCTGATTGGCTCTGAAAATTGAAAAAAAATATATACATACAAATAAGAAGATGTGGTATGATTGTCAATGAGACAACTCTTCACCAGAATAGAAGCTGGGACTATTACAACAATGTAAGTGTAATAGTTCCAGGTAGAAGTTTGTAATTATAATGGTCACCGTACAGCAAGCAAAAATCATTCCGTATGTAGCAAGCTATAAAAGGCCCTGGCATGTAGCTGGGAAGTCATTTCCTTTTTTTAAATCGTATATACTTTTTCTTTGGCGCCAATGATACTATGTATTCTGAAATATAATGACGCCAATGAGTTGGTGCACAAAAGGATGCATTTTTGACGGTCAGGTGCTGGCGAAAACACACCAAACGTGAATCACATTTTGTTTTCTTTTAAAATCTCAGTAGAAACACCTACAAATAAAGTATTTTTCTCTTTATTGTATTAAAATTTTGTACAAAACCAGTTTTATATAAAAATGTGTTTTAAAATAAGAAAACTAGAAATACAGCAAATGAAAAGGTTCCTGTACGAAATGTGACGCCTTTAAATGACACGGAAACCAGGCGTAGAAATCATACTTTATCCTGGCGTCATTGCAGTGTTTGAGGAATGCATGTCCAGGCGTCAACCAGGCGTAAAATTAGGCGTAATATTTAAATGAGTACGCCTGGTTGACAGAAAATCAGGCGTAATATGCAAATGAGTACGCCTGGTCAATAAATAAACCAGGCGTTATGTCCTTACATAATACTACACTTAATTTAAATCAGTGTATTACCCTAGCTGTGTACTTTGTGTATTTGATACAAACTTGTATTGTTGCTTAAAGTTCTCACTGTTTGACATAAAACATTAAATATTAACCATTTAAGAAGCTATATAAATAAATACATATTAGAGGGACACTGGCTCAAATAAATTTAAGGTTAATTAAGAATTATGACAATTAGTTTTTCTTGAAATAAAACTAGCATTTTGACTAAGTTGTTTTGAAAAGTATTGTCATTTAAACTAAAAAAATCAATGATAATACTGTAATTTAACTTGTGAAAGATTTATAAATGTTATTATCCAAGGATGAGGGTTTCCAGAATTTGAAATTAATGGTAAAAAATTAAAAAATAATAACTTAGTTACTCACATAATTATTATTTACCATGGCCATGTATACTACTTTCTTTCATTTCACAATTTTCATTCATCAATTTGATTCCATAATTACAATTTCAAGTTCTTTCAAAAAGCACAAAAAAGCAAATTTCCCCTGAATATATGAAGCTGCCATATGTCCAACTCTTGCAAGCTAATACCAGAGAGCCAAATCTTGAAAAAATTTCCCACGATCCTTTAAACATTTAGCATTATGGGTATTATGATTTAGCGGTCCTTCCAACAGTTTTACGCCCGTAGGAAAATTTACGCCTGGCTTATTTCAATTTACGCCAGGTTTATCACTTTTTTCTACGCCTGTAAATGCTACAAATTTACGTTTCCTGCTCCATTACGCCTAGATCTAGACACGTAACTATCACTTACGCCTGGTTTACGCCAGATTTCCAGGCGTAATACTATGGAAAGCCTCAGCTGTCACATATTAGAGATTTACAATACATTATGCTTCAGCTTAAAATGTAAACTTAAGACCGCGTGATGTTGAATTGAGTCATCAAAATGCTAACTCTAAATTACAATATGCTAAGTTGAATCTGCGCAATGTTGACTTGCAATGACAAGTGCTTTAGTTGTGATAATATAATGATAAGTCACAATGTTGTGATGATATGCCAAACACACGTTACGTTGAGTTCAAAGTACATGATGTGAAGTTGACGTTGCATGATGTTAGCTTGCAGATGGATAATGCTCAGTCATCCACTTCGATTGCTATGATAACAAATAAAATGAATAGCTAAAATGTATGGTGCTGACTTGTTATTAATAAATGTTGAGCTGAGATAGTACGATGTTATATCATTGTGATATTGCGATAGGTCTATCATGCAATCTGTTGATTTAAAACACCATGATGTACAGTTGAAAGTACATAATGTTAAGTTAAGATAACACGATGCTACACCACTATATTGAAACGAAAGGCCTACCATACAATTTGTTGACTTAAAACAACACGATGCCACTTTGAAAGTACATGATGTTAAGCTAAGATATCACGATGGTTTATCAGTATAATGTCACGATGGGCTTACCATACAATATGATCACTTAAAACTACACGACGTACAGACTAGTGTCAAGCTATCCAGCAATTCTCATCCTGCAATTCTCTTTATAAAAAGCTATCCTGCAATTCGTCATCCTGCAATTGCTTTTGGAAAACTACTTGAGCGACAATTTTCTTTTTCTTTAAAATCATAGTTTTTGACTTTTTTGCTCGAAAACAAGATTTATATAGAAAATCAAAGATTTTTATATCCCATTAATAAAATGCTAAATTTACTTTGCAGATTTCTAACTCATAGTTACGGTTTTGTAATGAGAATTTACAATAAAAAAATAAAAAAAACAAAGTATTATTTGTTAAGTCCAGGATGTGATTCGTATTAACGCATGTTTAACCCACATTTGCGATTTTCGAAACTCATATTAACGACTAAAAATATAGAATTTAAATTTTGCTGTAAAATAAATTTTTTCATGGTATACCCAACAATAGAACTTCTATTTGAAACTGGGTCAACCATTTTCAAACCAATTGCCTCGGCAGTTTTGTATGGCTAGGGATTATAGACGCTGCCCTAATGAATAGCTATTGGATAGTACTACAACGTGAGGGTAAAGAATTTCTAGGGTAAGCATTCTTAAAGGCCGGAAATTTCGTCCGTAACACGAAAAAATAATCAAATTTGATAAAATACGCATTGGGGTCACCAACTTTCCAACCCATTGCCTCGGCAGTTTTCTATGGCTAGGGATTATAGACCCTGCCCTAATGAATAGCTATTGGATAGTACTACAACGTGAGGGTGACGAATTTCTGGGGTAAGTATTCTTAACGGCCGAAAATTACGTCCGTAATACGGAACAATGGTCAAATTTGATAAAATACACCCTGGGGTCACCCACTTGTTCAAATCTATTGCCTCGGCAGTTCTGTATGGCTAGGGATTATATACTCTGCTCTAATAAATAGCTATTGGATAGTACTACAACGAGACGGCAAATAGTTTCTTGGGTAAGCATTCCTAAAGTTCGAATATTTCGTCCGTAACATGGAAATAAAGCCAAATTCGATCAAATACCCATTGGGGCCACCCACTTTCAAACCCATTGTCTTGGTAGTTCTTTATAGCTAGGGATCATAGACCCTGCCCGAATGAATAGCTATTGGATAGTACTACAACGTGAGGGTAAAGAATTTCTGGGGTAAGTATTCTTAACGGCCGAAAATTTCGTCCGTAACACGGAAAAATGGTCAAAATTGATAAAATACATATTGGGGTCACCCACTTGTTAAATCCATTGCCCCGGCAGTTCTGTATGGCTAGGGATTATAGACTCTGCTCTAATGAATAACTATTGGATAGTACTACAACGAGACGGCAAAGAATTTCTAGGGTAAGCATTCCTAAAGGTCGAAAATTTCGTGCGAAACATGGAAATAAAGCCAAATTCGATCAAATACGCATTGGGGCAACCCACTGTCAAACCCATTGTCTCGGTAGTTCTTTATGGCTAGGGATTATAGACCCTGCCCTAATGAATAGCTATTGAATAGTACTACAACGTGAGGGTAAATAATTTCTGGGGTAAGAAGCAGTCTATAATCCCTAGCCATACAGAACTGCTAAGGCAATGGATTTAACAAGTGGGTGAAATGTGTATTTTATCAATTTTGACCATTTTTCCGTGTTACGGACGAAATTTTCGGCCGTTAAGAATACTGTCCCCAGAAATTTACCCTCACGTTGTAGTACTATCCAATAGCTATTCATTAGGGCAGGGTCTATGATCCCTAGCCATAAAGAACTACCGAGACAATGGGTTTGAAAGTGGGTGGCCCCAATGCGTATTTGATCAAATTGAACTTTTTTCCGTGTTACGGACGAAATTTCCGGCCTTTAAGAATGCTTACCCCAGAAATTCTTTACCCTCACGTTGTAGTACTATCCAGTAGCTATTTACTAAAGTAGAGTCTATAATCCCTAGCCATACAGAACTTCCGACGCAATGGGTTGGAAAGTTGGTGACCCCAATGCGTATTTTATCAAATTTGACTTTTTTTCCGTGTTACGGACGAAATTTCCGGCCTTTAAGAATGCTTACCCCAGAAATTCTTTACCCTCATATTGTAGTACTATCCAATAGCTATACGTAAGGGTTCCGTTTATAATCTCTAGCCATAAAGAACTACCGAGACAACGGGTCGTAAAAGTGGGTGTCCCCAATGCGTATTTGATCGAATTTGGCTTTATTTCCATGTTTCGGGCGACATTTTCGGCCTTTTGGAATGCTTACCCCAGAAATTCTTTACCCTCCCGCTGTAGTACTATCCAATAGCTTTTTATTAAAGTAGAGTCTATAATCCTTAGCCATACAGAACTGCCAAGGACTGCCAAGGCAATGGGTTGGAAAGTTGGTGACCCCAATGCGTATTTTATCAAATTTGACTTTTTTTCCGTGTTACGGACGAAATTTCCGGCCTTAAAGAATGCTTACCCCAGAAATTCTTTACCCTCACGTTGTAGTACTATCCAATAGCTATACGTTAGGGTTCCGTTTATAATCCCTAGCCATAAAGAACTAACGAGACAATGGGTCGTAAAAATGGGTGTCCCCAATGCGTATTTGATCGAATTTGGCTTTATTTCCATGTTTCGGACGACATTTTCGGCCTTTTGGAATGCTTACCCCAGAAATTCTTTACCCTCCCGTTGTAGTACTATCCAATAGCTACTTATTAAAGTAGAGTCTATAATCCCTAGCCATACAGAACTGCCAAGGACTGCCAGGGCAATGGGTTGGAAAGTTAGTGACCCCAATGCGTATTTTATCAAACTTGACTTTTTTTCCGTGTTACGGACGAAATTTCCGGCCTTAAAGAATGCTTACCCCAGAAATTCTTTACCCTCACGTTGTAGTACTATCCAGTAGCTATTTACTAAAGTAGAGTCTATAATCCCTAGCCATACAGAACTTCCGAGGCAATGGGTTGGAAAGTTGGTGACCCCAATGCGTATTTTATCAAATTTGACTTTTTTTCCGTGTTACGGACGAAATTTCCGGCCTTTAAGAATGCTTACCCCAGAAATTCTTTACCCTCATGTTGTAGTACTATCCAATAGCTATACGTTAGGGTTCCGTTTATAATCTCTAGCCATAAAGAACTACCGAGACAATGGGTCGTAAAAATGGGTGTCCCCAATGCGTATTTGATCGAATTTGGCTTTATTTCCATGTTTCGGACGACATTTTCGGCCTTTTGGAATGCTTACCCCAGAAATTCTTTACCCTCCCGTTGTAGTACTATCAAATAGCTACTTATTAAAGTAGAGTCTATAATCCCTAGCCATACAGAACTGCCAAGGACTGCCAGGGCAATGGGTTGGAAAGTTAGTGACCCCAATGCGTATTTTATCAAATTTGACTTTTTTTCCGTGTTACGGACGAAATTTCCGGCCTTAAAGAATGCTTACCCCAGAAATTCTTTACCCTCACGTTGTAGTACTATCCAATAGCTATACGTTAGGGTTCCGTTTATAATCCCTAGCCATAAAGAACTAACGAGACAATGGGTCGTAAAAATGGGTGTCCCCAATGCGTATTTGATCGAATTTGGCTTTATTTCCATGTTTCGGACGACATTTTCGGCCTTTTGGAATGCTTACCCCAGAAATTCTTTACCCTCCCGTTGTAGTACTATCCAATAGCTACTTATTAAAGTAGAGTCTATAATCCCTAGCCATACAGAACTGCCAAGGACTGCCAGGGCAATGGGTTGGAAAGTTGGTGACCCCAATGCGTATTTTATCAAATTTGACTTTTTTTCCGTGTTACGGACGAAATTTTCGGCCGTTAAGAATACTGTCCCCAGAAATTTACCCTCACGTTGTAGTACTATCCAATAGCTATTCATTAGGGCAGGGTCTATGATCCCTAGCCATAAAGAACTACCGAGACAATGGGTTTGAAAGTGGGTGGCCCCAATGCGTATTTGATCAAATTGAACTTTTTTCCGTGTTACGGACGAAATTTCCGGCCTTTAAGAATGCTTACCCCAGAAATTCTTTACCCTCACGTTGTAGTACTATCCAGTAGCTATTTACTAAAGTAGAGTCTATAATCCCTAGCCATACAGAACTTCCGACGCAATGGGTTGGAAAGTTGGTGACCCCAATGCGTATTTTATCAAATTTGACTTTTTTTCCGTGTTACGGACGAAATTTCCGGCCTTTAAGAATGCTTACCCCAGAAATTCTTTACCCTCATATTGTAGTACTATCCAATAGCTATACGTAAGGGTTCCGTTTATAATCTCTAGCCATAAAGAACTACCGAGACAACGGGTCGTAAAAGTGGGTGTCCCCAATGCGTATTTGATCGAATTTGGCTTTATTTCCATGTTTCGGGCGACATTTTCGGCCTTTTGGAATGCTTACCCCAGAAATTCTTTACCCTCCCGCTGTAGTACTATCCAATAGCTTTTTATTAAAGTAGAGTCTATAATCCTTAGCCATACAGAACTGCCAAGGACTGCCAAGGCAATGGGTTGGAAAGTTGGTGACCCCAATGCGTATTTTATCAAATTTGACTTTTTTTCCGTGTTACGGACGAAATTTCCGGCCTTAAAGAATGCTTACCCCAGAAATTCTTTACCCTCACGTTGTAGTACTATCCAATAGCTATACGTTAGGGTTCCGTTTATAATCCCTAGCCATAAAGAACTAACGAGACAATGGGTCGTAAAAATGGGTGTCCCCAATGCGTATTTGATCGAATTTGGCTTTATTTCCATGTTTCGGACGACATTTTCGGCCTTTTGGAATGCTTACCCCAGAAATTCTTTACCCTCCCGTTGTAGTACTATCCAATAGCTACTTATTAAAGTAGAGTCTATAATCCCTAGCCATACAGAACTGCCAAGGACTGCCAGGGCAATGGGTTGGAAAGTTAGTGACCCCAATGCGTATTTTATCAAACTTGACTTTTTTTCCGTGTTACGGACGAAATTTCCGGCCTTAAAGAATGCTTACCCCAGAAATTCTTTACCCTCACGTTGTAGTACTATCCAGTAGCTATTTACTAAAGTAGAGTCTATAATCCCTAGCCATACAGAACTTCCGAGGCAATGGGTTGGAAAGTTGGTGACCCCAATGCGTATTTTATCAAATTTGACTTTTTTTCCGTGTTACGGACGAAATTTCCGGCCTTTAAGAATGCTTACCCCAGAAATTCTTTACCCTCATGTTGTAGTACTATCCAATAGCTATACGTTAGGGTTCCGTTTATAATCTCTAGCCATAAAGAACTACCGAGACAATGGGTCGTAAAAATGGGTGTCCCCAATGCGTATTTGATCGAATTTGGCTTTATTTCCATGTTTCGGACGACATTTTCGGCCTTTTGGAATGCTTACCCCAGAAATTCTTTACCCTCCCGTTGTAGTACTATCAAATAGCTACTTATTAAAGTAGAGTCTATAATCCCTAGCCATACAGAACTGCCAAGGACTGCCAGGGCAATGGGTTGGAAAGTTAGTGACCCCAATGCGTATTTTATCAAATTTGACTTTTTTTCCGTGTTACGGACGAAATTTCCGGCCTTAAAGAATGCTTACCCCAGAATTCTTTACCCTCACGTTGTAGTACTATCCAATAGCTATACGTTAGGGTTCCGTTTATAATCCCTAGCCATAAAGAACTAACGAGACAATGGGTCGTAAAAATGGGTGTCCCCAATGCGTATTTGATCGAATTTGGCTTTATTTCCATGTTTCGGACGACATTTTCGGCCTTTTGGAATGCTTACCCCAGAAATTCTTTACCCTCCCGTTGTAGTACTATCCAATAGCTACTTATTAAAGTAGAGTCTATAATCCCTAGCCATACAGAACTGCAAAGGACTGCCAGGGCAATGGGTTGGAAAGTTAGTGACCCCAATGCGTAAGTTATCAAATTTGACTTTTTTTCCGTGTTACGGACGAAATTTCCGGCCTTAAAGAATGCTTACCCCAGAAATTCTTTACCCTCACGTTGTAGTACTATCCAATAGCTATACGTTAGGGTTCCGTTTATAATCCCTAGCCATAAAGAACTAACGAGACAATGGGTCGTAAAAATGGGTGTCCCCAATGCGTATTTGATCGAATTTGGCTTTATTTCCATGTTTCGGGCGACATTTTCGGCCTTTTGGAATGCTTACCCCAGAAATTCTTTACCCTCCCGCTGTAGTACTATCCAATAGCTTTTTATTAAAGTAGAGTCTATAATCCTTAGCCATACAGAACTGCCAAGGACTGCCAAGGCAATGGGTTGGAAAGTTGGTGACCCCAATGCGTATTTTATCAAATTTGACTTTTTTTCCGTGTTACGGACGAAATTTCCGGCCTTAAAGAATGCTTACCCCAGAAATTCTTTACCCTCACGTTGTAGTACTATCCAATAGCTATACGTTAGGGTTCCGTTTATAATCCCTAGCCATAAAGAACTAACGAGACAATGGGTCGTAAAAATGGGTGTCCCCAATGCGTATTTGATCGAATTTGGCTTTATTTCCATGTTTCGGACGACATTTTCGGCCTTTTGGAATGCTTACCCCAGAAATTCTTTACCCTCCCGTTGTAGTACTATCCAATAGCTACTTATTAAAGTAGAGTCTATAATCCCTAGCCATACAGAACTGCCAAGGACTGCCAGGGCAATGGGTTGGAAAGTTAGTGACCCCAATGCGTATTTTATCAAACTTGACTTTTTTTCCGTGTTACGGACGAAATTTCCGGCCTTAAAGAATGCTTACCCCAGAAATTCTTTACCCTCACGTTGTAGTACTATCCAGTAGCTATTTACTAAAGTAGAGTCTATAATCCCTAGCCATACAGAACTTCCGAGGCAATGGGTTGGAAAGTTGGTGACCCCAATGCGTATTTTATCAAATTTGACTTTTTTTCCGTGTTACGGACGAAATTTCCGGCCTTTAAGAATGCTTACCCCAGAAATTCTTTACCCTCATGTTGTAGTACTATCCAATAGCTATACGTTAGGGTTCCGTTTATAATCTCTAGCCATAAAGAACTACCGAGACAATGGGTCGTAAAAATGGGTGTCCCCAATGCGTATTTGATCGAATTTGGCTTTATTTCCATGTTTCGGACGACATTTTCGGCCTTTTGGAATGCTTACCCCAGAAATTCTTTACCCTCCCGTTGTAGTACTATCAAATAGCTACTTATTAAAGTAGAGTCTATAATCCCTAGCCATACAGAACTGCCAAGGACTGCCAGGGCAATGGGTTGGAAAGTTAGTGACCCCAATGCGTATTTTATCAAATTTGACTTTTTTTCCGTGTTACGGACGAAATTTCCGGCCTTAAAGAATGCTTACCCCAGAAATTCTTTACCCTCACGTTGTAGTACTATCCAATAGCTATACGTTAGGGTTCCGTTTATAATCCCTAGCCATAAAGAACTAACGAGACAATGGGTCGTAAAAATGGGTGTCCCCAATGCGTATTTGATCGAATTTGGCTTTATTTCCATGTTTCGGACGACATTTTCGGCCTTTTGGAATGCTTACCCCAGAAATTCTTTACCCTCCCGTTGTAGTACTATCCAATAGCTACTTATTAAAGTAGAGTCTATAATCCCTAGCCATACAGAACTGCAAAGGACTGCCAGGGCAATGGGTTGGAAAGTTAGTGACCCCAATGCGTAAGTTATCAAATTTGACTTTTTTTCCGTGTTACGGACGAAATTTCCGGCCTTAAAGAATGCTTACCCCAGAAATTCTTTACCCTCACGTTGTAGTACTATCCAGTAGCTATTTACTAAAGTAGAGTCTATAATCCCTAGCCATACAGAACTTCCGAGGCAATGGGTTGGAAAGTTGGTGACCCCAATGCGTATTTTATCAAATTTGACTTTTTTTCCGTGTTACGGACGAAATTTCCGGCCTTTAAGAATGCTTACCCCAGAAATTCTTTACCCTCATGTTGTAGTACTATCCAATAGCTATACGTTAGGGTTCCGTTTATAATCTCTAGCCATAAAGAACTACCGAGACAATGGGTCGTAAAAATGGGTGTCCCCAATGCGTATTTGATCGAATTTGGCTTTATTTCCATGTTTCGGACGACATTTTCGGCCTTTTGGAATGCTTACCCCAGAAATTCTTTACCCTCCCGTTGTAGTACTATCCAATAGCTACTTATTAAAGTAGAGTCTATAATCCCTAGCCATACAGAACTGCCAAGGACTGCCAGGGCAATGGGTTGGAAAGTTAGTGACCCCAATGCGTATTTTATCAAATTTGACTTTTTTTCCGTGTTACGGACGAAATTTCCGGCCTTAAAGAATGCTTACCCCAGAAATTCTTTACCCTCACGTTGTAGTACTATCCAATAGCTATACGTTAGGGTTCCGTTTATAATCCCTAGCCATAAAGAACTAACGAGACAATGGGTCGTAAAAATGGGTGTCCCCAATGCGTATTTGATCGAATTTGGCTTTATTTCCATGTTTCGGACGACATTTTCGGCCTTTTGGAATGCTTACCCCAGAAATTCTTTACCCTCCCGTTGTAGTACTATCCAATAGCTACTTATTAAAGTAGAGTCTATAATCCCTAGCCATACAGAACTGCCAAGGACTGCCAGGGCAATGGGTTGGAAAGTTGGTGACCCCAATGCGTATTTTATCAAATTTGACTTTTTTTCCGTGTTACGGACGAAATTTCCGGCCTTTAAGAATGCTTACCCCAGAAATTCTTTACCCTCACGTTGTAGTACTATCCAGTAGCTATTTACTAAAGTAGAGTCTATAATCCCTAGCCATACAGAACTTCCGAGGCAATGGGTTGGAAAGTTGGTGACCCCAATGCGTATTTTATCAAATTTGACTTTTTTTCCGTGTTACGGACGAAATTTCCGGCCTTTAAGAATGCTTACCCCAGAAATTCTTTACCCTCACGTTTTAGTACTATCCAATAGCTATACGTTAGGGTTCCGTTTATAATCCCTAGCCATAAAGAACTACCGAGACAATGGGTCGTAAAAGTGGGTGTCCCCAATGCGTATTTGATCGAATTTGGCTTTATTTCCATGTTTCGGGCGACATTTTCGGCCTTTTGGAATGCTTACCCCAGAAATTCTTTACCCTCCCGCTGTAGTACTATCCAATAGCTTTTTATTAAAGTAGAGTCTATAATCCCTAGCCATACAGAACTGCCAAGGACTGCCAAGGCAATGGGTTGGAAAGTTGGTGACCCCAATGCGTATTTTATCAAATTTGACTTTTTTTCCGTCTTACGGACGAAATTTCCGGCCTTTAAGAATGCTAACCCAAGAAATTCTTTACCCTCACGTTGTATTTCTATCCAATAGCTTTACGTTAGGGTTCCGTTTATAATCCCTAGCCATAAAGAAATACCGAGACAATGGGTCGTAAAAGTGGGTGTCCCCAAAGCGTAGTTGATTGAATTTGGCTTTATTTCCATGTTTCGGACGACATTTTCCGCCTTTAGGAATGCTTACCCCAGAAATTCTTTACCCTCCCGCTGTAGTACTATCCAATAGCTATTTATTAAAGCAGAGTCTATAATCCCTAGCCATACAGAACTGCCGAGGCAATGGGTCGGAAATGTGAGTTATGAAGTTGTATCGTCGGTATACAACAACCATGAAAATTTTTATTTTACATCAAAATTCAATGTTTTTAGTCGTTAATATGAGTTTTGAAAATTGCAAATGTTGGTTAAACATGCGTTAATACGAATCACATCCTGGACTTAACAGATATACTGTGTTTGAATCGTCGTCATGATTTATTTATTGTAAATGCTAATTACAAAATCGTAAATATGAGTTAGAAATCTACAAACTAAAGTTCGAATTTTGTTAATGGGATATAAAAATCTTTGATTTACTATATAAATCTTGTTTTCGAACAAAAATGTCAAAAACTATGATTTTAGAGAAAAATAAAATTGTCGCTCAAGTAGTTTTCCAAACGCAATTGCAGGATGACGAATTGCGGGATAGCTTTTCATAAAGAGAATTGCAGGAAGTGAATTGCTGGATAGCTTGACACTAGTGACGTACAGTTGAAATTGTGTAATGTTAAGCTAAGATAGCATGATGTTATATTATTATAATGTCACGATAGGCTTTTTATACAATTTGCTCATTTAAAACTACACCACGTACAGCTGAAAGTACGTGACGTTAAGCTAAGATAGCACGTTGTTATATCATTAGAATGTCACGATGCTTACCACACGATATGCTCAATTAGAACTACATGACTTACAGTTGAAACTAGGTGATGTTAAGCTAAGATAGCATGTTGTTATATCATTTGAATGTCACGATAGGCTTACCATAGAATATGTTCATTCAGCTTAGCATATTGTAATTTAGAGTTAGCATTTTGATGACTCAATTCAACATCACGCTGTCTTAAGTTTACATTTTAAGCTTCAGCATAATGTTTTGTAAATCTCTAATATATGACAGCTGAGGCTTTCTATAATAGTGGTTTAGAGGTCGAACCTGGTTGAATTTTTCAATGGCGAGTTAAAGAAATTTCTTTTTTATCGAGATTCAAAGTAGTGTAATCATATTTTATGCCAGAATAAAAGAACTTATTATTTTTTTAGAAAAGAAAAGAAAAAAGATTTTTACAAGTGTTGAAACTTTCTTTCGTTACGGTAACACGAAGTTTTAGAAAATAAAGAGAAAAAAGGAATACATTATACATTCTATACACCTTTCCGCTTACCATTTTTGTGCTTGTTTTGCAATCAAATAGCTGGTGGTATAATCTGATTGTCGATTTCATTTTTGAAGCAAACAATATATAGATAATTAAGCGTTATAATTGCCATGATAAAATGAAAATATAGGAGTTTTGTCCTGTGTCATTCATGGTTTTTCCCTCCTTCTTACAATTGTGTTAGAGGTGTGATTCGTACTATAAATACAGCTACATATCCCTCCGTAAGTCTGACCGCGTTCATGATCAGTAATTGTCAACGTACTTTAGTGTACTTTATTTTTATAACTCCTTTGGTTTGGTATGAAACCAGTTGTGTGTATTTTCTATTACAGTAATTGATTACATGATCGTTGATTTCACAACGTTCAGTGGCAAATATTTGAGGCATATTCAGGACTAATAAGAACAATGTAAACATTGATCAAACTTTAGGCGTAGAAAATATTTACGAATATAGGAGAAAAAATACAAACTCCCATGCATTCAACGCTTTTCAACACAGATTATGTGTAATGAGGTTATCTAAATCGGGTATTTTCTACATTTCTTAACTAAAGAAAATAACAATAAATATGTTTTTTTAGTTGTCTATTTGTCTATCACAAGTCCGTTTCCCGTTTTTTTTCACATGTAGGCTAAACGCAATAAAGATAAAAGCTTAAAAAATAATTATTTCTTAATTTCACCCATTCAAGATTTGTTTTACTGCATGAATTAATTAATAAATTAGATATATTCAATCATTTTGGTTTTGACAGAGTTTATACCATAACATATTTGTCTCAGTACCTGATGGTCACATGAACATGAGGGTATTCCATCAAGAATATACAATATACAAGGTTGTCGGGTAAATGTAGATTGCGGATTAAGAATTTGGATATCAAACTTGAATAAACAAACTGAGGCGAATTTAACGCGGATATGTATTTTCTCTTCAACAATATTTTAATTCTCTGATCTTTATTTTCATTTAAACTAGGTTAATACATTTTATGGCATATAAAATAAAAAATAAACATCAGATATATTTGAAGGCATTTTGTAAATAAAGTAAAGGGTCAGGCAAATATATCAAGTATTCCGTTTTAGAAAGTTTTTATATATGATTTTTTTTACTTGAAATTGTGTTTACGGGTTTTAAGTTATTTCACAATTATTGATTTTCTGATAAAATAGTTAAATTTGTGGTATTATCATAATAATTCTCTAATTTATTTAAAATAAACATTTAACACTTTCTCGGATTAACTTTTCATCGTGTTCATGATAACTTTGTTAACCCTCTAGGATTATTAAAAAATGACTGATTTTTTTTACCATGGGTGTATTTTTGTTCCGTTACTGAGGATATTTTTGTCCTTTATGAATCCATAGGAGAAATTTGACTCCAATATGATATATTTTGTCTCATATTAATAAATGGTAGTTTTATCCGATAAATTTTTATCAGTTATAGTCGTTATTTTGATAAATTCAATAATTCATTGAAGTTTCGTATGCATCTATGAAAATAAAAAAATCCCGTGCAGCAATTTTCTCCAGGAACGCTCAAAGCAAAATATTTGAAAGCCAAAGAATGCATAAAAAAGATAGGAGTGAAGAGGTTTATGACCAAAAAAGGACCTACACATCGCCACCTTCTTTGTGAGTCTGTTCAAAGTCAGGAGCATGTACTTCAGTGGTTGTTGTTACTTCAAGTCTGATATTTTTTTTTTGTAAATGCTTTGTTATAAATTAGGCCGTTACTTTTCTCAAGGAATTGTTTCATATTTTTCATGTCGAGGCGGGCCCTTTTATAACCAACTTTACGGTTTCCATATTTTTCCATATTGAAGGTCGTACGGTTGCCTAAAACACAACTGAATGATCGAAAAAAGAGAATATACTTGCACTGACGATTTTCATACAAATATGGTAGTAAATTAATAATATAACAATTATAGCCTATGCATGAGGTCAATAGAGGAGACATCGACCCAAAGAAGTATATCGTCCTCAGTCCATATACTTTTTTAGGTCAATATATCATTGTATCGACCTCATACAAAGGCTATAATTGTATAACATAATATAGACCGAAAACACAACAATCGTGATTCACATTTTTTTTTTTAAATCTCAGTAGAAACACATACAAATAAAGTTTGTTTAATAAATGATAAAACATCGGAAATTGTTTAGCCGAGTGTTTATTTAAGTAAAGAAAAATGTAAGTGGGGGTTAAAATATAAACAGACGACGAACAGCCAATAATGGATCCAACATTTGATAATGTCAACTACCGCAAGACCACAAGATACCCTTTGAATATATTTACATACTTAAACTATTCTAAGGAATTTATTTCTGCACAAAAACGAATTCAGAAAGTTAACTGTTTAACAGACAACAGACATGCACCAAGTGATGGATACGATTGTGTTTTAAATTGTTGAATTCATATTTTAGTGCAAAATTTGATTGATTGATTGTTGATTGCTTAACGTCCAGTGGCAAACATTTCATGCATATTATGAACGAAATGTCATTTCAGAAATTGATTTATGGAGTAATAATTATTACAAATGTTAAAATTTTCGTATCATTTGGTAAAACATCAAGACTACTTTGCCTATGTAGATAGAATGGAACCGAAAAAATACATAGTTCGGCTGAAACATGCTCCTTTATATTAGTATTTAGTGCAAGAAAACGTTTGTGAATTGTTTAAGACAGACTGGAAGAATCGGGTTTTCTATGTGCTTTATATCTTGTACCTTTGCAAGACTTGTCATTCATATTCTTCAGTAGGGGACATTATTCCTACTCTAAACAGACAAGAATACTGCTTAATACCAGATAAGCAATAGTATTTTTTAAATTTCTTTGATTTAATACCAATTTAAATAAAAACCACCGAAATTAATTTGATACTCAATATGTTTCCTTGAATATAAGTATATTCTCATTCGGTCTGAAAATAAAATATGAAATTGATATATAGAGCATTTAGAAATGTGAATGTTATAAAATGTTATTAAATCAGAGAAAGGTATTGAACGCCATTCTAAAACATGAACCTGTATACGTAGGACCTCATGGGACGACACTCTGCCATTTTCAGGTAATATACATGTTGATCTGTAATACCCGGAAATGTCAAGGAATATCACTACCTATATCCTATATAGCTATACAGAATGTACCATGTCAAAGAAATTCGTAAAGCATGACCATTCATGATTTAAGAGGGATCAAGGGGGGGGGGGGGGGGGGGGGGGGGGGGGGTAATGATTTAAATTTTGACTACATTGTTTTTCCCAACTTATATCACTAATAAAAATACATCCAGGAACAAAATTCTTTTTGTTATTTCATAGAATACTCCTTAATATGGGCTACAGTGGACAAGCAGTATTTTTTGATTTAATACTTAGTAAAAACAAAATTATTTTGATAGCCAATATGTTTCCATAAAAAATTACATATGCTCATTGGTAAACGGACAGAAAGTCACAGGACATAAAGTCACAAATTTGATAGGACAAAAAGTAACAGGACAAATTGAAAAAGTCACAAATAATGTGTTGACAATTGTTCGAATATATAAGAGAAAGATCTTACAATATTTCCTAGGATTTTTCAGTATACGGATATGGATAGTAAACTGCACGTTGCTAGAAAACAAAGAAATATTGATGCCAACGTTAAAAACGTGAGTAATGTAATTCAAATAGACAGGAAATACGAAAAAAAGATTTTAAAAACAAAAATAAACAAAATTTTAATCTGCAAACCGAGTCCCTGAGGTAATTTTATAGATTTTAAAAACAAACTTAGTGTGCATTTCTTTCTAACCAAAGTTTGGTAAACGTTGTGTGCCGTTTGTTATAGTTTGTTAAACGTTACAAAAGTAGAAACAAATGCATCGTTTAATCAGTGTTTACTGACCCTGTTTGAACTGTGAAAACGCATGCACATGTTGTTGGTATTTGAACTTAATATTACGCGGGGAAAATAGCCTCCGTATAAGATGTTATAGACACAGAGGACATCGCTCCTCTATGCATATTTAATTTTTTTGGCAGTTCTTCATCTTCATCAGATAAATGTATGAAGATAGTGATGATAAGCCTTTTTATTGAAGATAACAGAAATGAAAAAAAGGCCATGCTGGTAATACCTAAATTTTAGTAATTTTAGACATTGTTTTGAGTTATGACAAGCAAGAACATACATCTTTTTTAGTGCGGAAATTTGTTTAGGTATTGATTAAATGTTTAAGTTAGAAAGAAATTCATCGTTTGTACTAACAAACGACGAACGACAAACTATAGACGCATTTGCAGCGAGTGTATAGTTTGTCAAAGTTTATGCAAACTTTGCAAATGTATGTTAGAAACAAATGATCTAAACGTGTGCTCGCTGAACCGTTTGTATCGTTTGTGTAAGAAAGAAATGCGCTCTTAGAGAGATATTCGTTATTTTCATAAAATAATGCGGGCACGTGTCAACGATTACACAACTACTCAGCCGTGAATTATACAATCAACAAAATTGATTGGATTATCCTTATTGCTTATGACTATAATGTTATGAGAACAGTGTTTTGAATAAAATAGAATTAATTATACATGTTCAACGATGTTTTTGAGTTGTTTCTGAATTGTTCCATGTTATTAATACTTTAAGGGTAGTGCGTTTTTGTGATTATGGAGAACAAAATATATGATAAATGATAGAAACAAAGAGGAAAACAGAGTCAAATTCATTTTTCAAAATTTATTTTCACATTGAAATATACTATTCATTGATTCTATAAACCCCATCAAGACCCTCACAATGTTGATTGAGCTGATGCGTTCTGTATTTTGAGGTATGAGAGATAACTAGTACTGCGTGTGAGTCCTGGAAAATAATGCGGATTGGTCTGTTGTTTCAACAGATGAATTAATCAACAACATCCTGTCATTGTTTATTGAACCTGAATGACCACCTAGGGTATACATCGATATCCTGTGACACGAGTGTAATCTATTGAATAACTTATCAAATTGCACATCACTAAGTTTAAAATTAGAATTAGCAGTACAATTCAACTAATTCAACATTTTGAAGTCTGATGATAACTCGACCTATCAGAATTTAAAACAAGAAACTTGATTAACGTCTCTATAGTATGCAAGAACATAAAATACCATATTGCAATTCTGACAAAAAGAAACATACTATACGAATAACAACAGCAACAAATAAAACAGATAACATAACAATTATCATAATGCATCAGTAGCAGGTAAACACTATTATAATGAGACTACAATAAATTGCTTTTTTCTGTTAAAAACATTGAAATATAGCTGCAAATCACATGCTGATATCATGTACCATAGATTATACATCTATGCATGTACTTAGTTTTGTTTCGTTTGGTTTTCTGCTGTTTTATATATCGGAATGAAATTATTTCTAAGTACAAATATTGTTTACATACAAATAGATAGTGAAGTTAACCTCCTTTAGTGTTTCTCTATAGAATGATGATTAATTCTGTCCTCTGATAGGAAATCCGACAAGTACACTGTTTCAATTAGAAACTAGTTATTTAAGAGTATGTAAATTTATATGATTAAAAAAATTGGAAAAACGATTTTCTTTCTCAAATCTTGTGGAGTCCCCTGGATATCTTAAACTTTCTCCTCTTTTAATAGAACATCAAAAGCATTTTCCTCGGACAATTGTATCATTCAAGTTGTTTAATTCTTATAGAATAGCTATATATACCTTTGTAATAGCAAAAATGCGAATTTGTATAAAAAAAATTATTTTAGAAAAAAAAATCAAAATCATTCGAAAAAAAAAAACACCAATTTTTTATAACCCGATTAATTCACTCCTCGCCATATCGATATCTCCTATACTTATGACGTACCCGTCATAGAGCACAGAAATATAAAGATTGAATTAGCAAATATGTGTCTTCATTTTTTTCTTTTTCAGTCAACGATTAGTAAGATACAAGACACAATTCAAGTTTCTTTTCCTGATTTTAAAAACAATTTTAAAGCATTCTGTATATTAATAAAGTAGATGTGAGATATTCAATGAAACAGCAATCAAGATAATATTACAGATTTTCAACATTCTTCAATCATGATAAATAAAGCAGCCAAGATATTTGAGTGCACTCTTTTTTTTTATTGATAATTTTTTTTGTGCTTAATTAAAGATTGTAAAGTGCCGATTTTTTTTCTGTATAGTACTTTTGATATGTTCGCAATTAAAAAAAAAACCCTTTGCCTCAGTAATTTCAAGATTTTATAGTGTATTATTTCGCCATAAATACAAATTTTATTGTCAATTTAGCGGTATTTCTAACATTGCCTATAAGAGAGAGATTTGGCTTGCCATAAAACCAGGTTCAACCCACCATTGTTAAATTGAATTGGATTCACTGTAACTCCATTTACCGGTAAATTTCATTAATCTCTTGGACAAAAAAAAACCACCTTTCTCCGACATGGATTTTTTACCTTTACAAGCTAAAAAATTACCATAGAGCAAATTACATGGATGATTAATATTGACCATTTGGTATAGGCATATGTCCGTGTTCAAAGCGATACGTACATGCAGGACATACATTATTTTGTTGAATAAAATCAAATCTACAAATGGGTGCCGTAGGAGGACCACTGAGTTTTGAGCAAGGATTTCTTGGCATGTAACAGATCGAAAACTCGGGGTTATGATATTTCATGTATATTTTGAACACATGGAGGGTTACCCCGGCACCTTTGCAAAAAAAAAAAAAAAAAATCTTCTATGTGCCTTCGGACTTTATGTTTTTGAATTGTAGTTCCACTTTCCATATACGGTATTTATTCTGAGTCAAGTGCCTGTGCGGAGACTCCAAGCAGACAACACGCATGTGTATAACGGCATTGTAGATTTTCTTATAAAATAACGAGAGTTGCCGGTCCGGTACACGAAAAGATCGGTTAGAAAGCTAGGTTTTAATTTTTAAATTAATTAGATTGGAAAGCTTAATTGAGGGTTGAAAATAGAGAGCGCAAAAAAGGGGGTTGGGGTGTTCCACAGGGAATATTTTTATTTTATAAACGCTACATTTGAAAGGTTTATATTTTCCTATTTAATCTTTAACTAGTAATGGATGCCGTAGGAGGTCCATCGGAGTTTCGAGCAAGGATTTCTTGGCATGACAAACAATTTCAGATGTTGGTCCGAGAAGCGTGAACACACCGACCTGACCAACATAGAATTTCCGCTGACCAATGTCCTAACTGAGTGAAAGATACAAACATTTTATAAACATAAAAAGAAAACTTTAAATGTTTAACATATAAGGATTATATATTATTTTCAAAGAAAACAATTATTTGAGAAAATAATTCCAAATTTGAGAAAAAATTTCGAGTTTTATTTTAGAAAAAAACATCATATAGAAAACAAAACACAAAATGCATTTACAATCTCAAAATTTTAAGGGAGAAAAAAGAAATTGCAAAAATTTACCGGTATATTTTTAGGTTCGTTCGTTCGGGTTTTTAGTGTAACCTTCGTCAATACATGAATAAAGAACCCGTGTTTTAAAAGCCTCTAAATGCACAAAAAATGTAAACAGTTGTGTTCAATTTTAATATATCTGCTTGTTATATCATTCCTTATCGTGGAAATTGTGTTGAAACTGTTTATTCGAGTATATTTGGGTATATTGGGGTAAAAAGTCATTTTGTGATCGTAAGCGGCTGACATGAACAGAACAAGTTACGAGGGAAAAAGTGATTTAAAATTAAATATATTCATAAAATAAAGTATTAATGTCGTTAAAATAACATTTAAATGCCTAGTGTAACATTGTTATTCAACCAAATTATGTTTAAACTGCTTTTTGAGGTATATTGGGGTATGTTGGGGTATATTGGGGTATATTGGGGTAAAAAGTCACGCCGCTCTGGGTGGGTCCATTTGCACCCTTTTAAAATCTTACATACATGTGCTATAATAAAGGGAGAATTAAGAATGTATATAAAATGGACAAAACAATAGAGAAAGAGAGACCAATTTAAAGATAGGAAACCAGTATTAATGGGAAATGGGTTTTTTGTCACTGAGACTACAACTAAAAGTAAAAGAGGAGTTCAAACTTTTTTCGACATCAAATTTCAAATGAATTGTGTATCTACCAAAAATAGAAATAACTATGGGGCTGAAAATTTTCTCATGATTTTTTTGTGAAATGAGTCCCGGATATTGCTATAGAATAAAGATAAGTCTTTTTTTATTGTTTTAGAATAAAGTGACATTCTAAAAAGGTATACAGTATAAAAATAAGGAAATGTGGTATGATTGCCAATGAGACAACTATCCACCAAAGTTAAATGAAGTGGATATAAGCAATTATAGGCAACCGTACGGCCTTCAACAATGAGAAAACCCCATACAGTTTAGTTTGGCTATATAAGGCCCAGACATGAAAATATGAAACACTTCAATTGAGAAAACTTAACGGCCAGATTTATAACAAAACAATTTATGAAAAACAAATATGACAGACATGAACCAACAACAACTGCCTACAGGCTCTCGACTTGGGACAGGTACAGAAAGAATGTGGCTGGGTTAAACATGTTTGTGAGAGCACTCAACCCTCCCCTAGTCTAGGACAGTGGTGTTACAGCACAACATAAGAACAAACTTTAAAAATCAGTTGTAAATGGCTTAACTCATCAGATCAATACAAAGCTGAAAAACATCTTAACAAAAACACATACCAGACATGGCAGGGTATTTATAATATACATCCTTTACCACAAAAGACACTAAGTACAGATATGAGAGTACTCGCAGTTACTGACAGCTAATTCAAAGCCAATAACAACTAATAAAAGAAATCGTGTTTAAAACTAAGATATCAATCGGTTCACATCCAACATCCAATGGATTTAGTGTAAAGAGGTCAAAAACAGTCAGAGAAAATATGACCTCAGGTAAATTTCAGCTGTTCGACAACTAATTAGCCTTGATTAGAATTAGAAGGTATTAAAGTAGGGGTTGTTTTGATAGTACTTAATGATCATGTCACTTATATGACCGGAAATGTGTGGCTGTTAAAGGCAAAAGGTTGGGTCGAAAGGATCGTGAATTATGTTAAAATGACTGTCTCTTAAGAAAGCGTTGAGAACTAAAAAGTAGATGACTGTTTCATCTTTTGCCCAGCTGGACTTTTACCGGACACTACACAAATGACCGGAATATATGACCGTTTTGGAAGCCTTAGTGCTAGTGTATATGTGTATGAAAATGCTATTTAGTATCGTTTTAATTTACTGATAACAAAATGAATATTTATACAGATAAAAACAATATTCAAAGATCTAATTACAGTGTTGAATTGGTAATCTTTTAGAATAAGTTTGTTCAAAGGATTGATAAGTTTACAAGGGTCGTATATAAATTTCCAGGCTCTGTAAACAACATCATCGTAAAATTAAGGATGTGCTGTTCCGCTGAAATAAGTTTTTTGCAGGTACAGCCAAATTTCCAAACCAAACCTTTGTATCTATGGACATGATGGAAGAATTTAGTAAAGGTTTTTAAGTAATTTGTGGTAACTAAATCCCCAAGTTAATAATTTTCCAGTAATACATAGGTTATGTTCTTTGCAATCCAAAACTTCACTACAGACACAGGCATAGCAAATGAGTTGGGATATATAAACACCGTAAGACAGTGCAAAAGGAACATTAATGTCCTAAAAATTTATATTGGTATTGTATTTCTTACAATCATGGGTTTTATTATTGCGTGCCAATATTATATCCTGAGAGCATGATGTACCAACTGAGCTAAAGGATTACTTTACTAGCACAGCAAATGGCAGGCAAATATTATTAAACTAGGTATGGGTAAGCACTGCTACAAATTAAACAACTGTTAAAAGAATTTTATAGCTTTACTTTACTAATTTGAGTTGAATTATTTATCATGTTTATAACATGTACTGAATATTCCTATTGTCACTCTGATAATGATGAAAATATAAGGTTTCTGCTTGGGGTCGCCATTTTTTGCATTTTGCGAAAAAAATATAAAATGGCAATAAAAAATCATTGAATCATGAATGTCGAAAGAATTTGGCGAAAGAAATATAACGGATTGAATTCGTCTACTCGTTATTTTGGTTTCAGGTTTTATCAGACTTAATTTGGATTTCATCTGAACTTGTCACAGTCTCAATTTTTTCAGAAAATCAATAATC
Organism: Mytilus californianus; assembly: GCF_021869535.1. Lineage (NCBI taxonomy): Eukaryota > Metazoa > Mollusca > Bivalvia > Mytilida > Mytilidae > Mytilus > Mytilus californianus. The sequence continues at coordinate 120,137,204 of NW_026262701.1, forward strand.
AGCTGATTGCATTTGAAAGCAATGGGGCAACAATGGACTAATTAAAAAATATGTTAATTGTAATGTTTAATGAAAATGTGTGGTAAAACAGCGTCACATGTCAACTAAAGGATTGTTTTACAACTTTTGATAAAAATGATTGTTTTGAAGTGGGTACTTCACAATTGTTTTAGCTGCACACCTGTTTTAAGCATAATTTAGGTCTCAACATTTACTTTTAACGATGGTTCGGAAAAGAAAGCATGATTTTGAAGAAAGGGTTCAAAAGTAAGAAAAATCTCTGATTTTATTCTTTGTCCTTTAACTAGACAGCAGTATCCAATAGAATGATTGATGATGAACCCTGTTTCCCCAGAAGTCAAATTTTACAGTACATGTATATTAAAAAAAATTCAAGAAATTTTGTTCTAATTACAATGTAGATCATAAATAGACATGTAGAATTATAATGAATGAGCCAACAATGCTGCAAACTGATGTTTTTTTGTGAACAAGAAGGAAAACAAATTATAAACAAAAACATTTTTATGTGAGCTGGCAAAAAAAATTGAGAGAGTGGCTTAAAAAGAAATTGACCCAAGGCCCTGGAAATATGTTATACAGTTGATATTTGTCTTACTTGGTTAGTTGTATTGACTTTGTAGTTTTCACTATTTTGAGATGTTATCAAAATTATCAATTTTCTTTTCTTATTTACAGGTTGCTGACAATATATCTGAAGAACAGACTCCCATAATTAACAAACCAGAAACTTCTACTTTTAAAAATATTCCTATGTCACCAAGGTTAAAGAAAACTATTGAGAAGGTTAAGCAGCTGGGTAGTATTGAAAAGGTAAATTCTAAAAGCTTTTTTTAAAATAATTAAGTCAAGATTCTGAATGTACCATGTTTATCAGGGGTGTGGAAATATTTGTTGTGACCACTTGTCCCCAAGTGAAAGTGTAGATTTTACTTGTCCGGAAGAAAAGTTACTTGCCCTGATTTCTTAATGAATTTTGTAATGAAGAAGATGTATTTTACTGTATTGTTATTGTTTGTAGCGGTTTAGTAATTAAGGGACAAAAAGGGACCAAAAGCTAGTATTTTTCTGGTTCACAGACAATAACTTCAGTATAAGTGTAACGATCACTATGAAATTATTGTAAACGTGTATGTTTCTCAAACAGTTATGAAACACAATGAAAATGGTATTCATGATTTTTATGTGTATGTTAGAATGATAAAAAGATAAGTAGAGTATACACCAATGACATAAAAACCAACCAAAAAATCAACTTTAAACTAAAGAATCTAGAGCGAAGTTTTTTTTCAATGCTAGCTTACATGAACCTAGGAGATTATATCATGACATATTTTCTTCACTGTTAGTATGTGCAGAATTTTAAAGCTAATAAAGAGCGGATGAAAACCAAAAAATTGATGATTTATTCAATTGTTGTTTGCACCTCCCCCCTGTTTTCCCCCAAAAAAAATTTTGTAGGCCAATTGTAAATTTGAGATTTTTTTAGATATTAACTAAGCAAAATCAAAACATTATATAACTTTAAAATCCTCTATTTGTCCTTTGCCTCTTCTGATTTCCATTTCTTGTCAATTAGAAATTTTCATTCTTGAGAGCTTAAAATAAGTAAGTCAAAATTTTTTTTTGTAAATATTTTAATTGCACCAAGCTTATCACTGCTACTTAATTGTTCTGCGAGTTTAATGCCTCAGATTGAAACTTGAAAAAAAATTTGAAGATATAAACATTCTTATATTTTAAACTTATATAAATCGATCACAATGGATTCCGGTTAATTGCATAGCCTTCTTGATGGAAAAAATTATGCAGTTAAGTGGACTATGCTTATAACAGAAATCATGATTTTGGAGTGACGTCAGACTGGAAGTAAAGGAAATACGATAATGAACTGGGATCCACACATATATCATCGATTGTTCAGTATATAATGTATTATTTATGTTATGTGATCTTGTTATTTAACCCTTTCAAAAAAAGATTGTATATAAATATTTGTGTTTGTTGTGTAATAACATTTTCTTTAGGGTTGAACTAATTATAGAACCATGTGTTGTCAGTTTTTGATCTATAAATAGACTGTGACTGTATGTAAACATGGTAAAATAAACCATCATTCCCCTTTGTTCAAGTAACCAATAATGTTATCAAAAATGTGAACTCTCTATTCTTTAAAATGGTATCCTACTGCATTATTGATTTTTGTGTAACTGGATTAGTAACCACATTGCGTTTTCCTAGTGTAATGTTGAAAAGTGGCTCCTTCAGGGGTAGAAGTTGATTTAGAAAAAAGAATTGAAAAGCAAATTGTATCTTTATATAGGTCATAGAGATGAAATAATTATAATAATAAAACATTTTAAATTAACATATATAATTTATTGTCTGACAGTTAATTTTTTTAAGCATATATTGTATTTATACACGGTCTTTTCTGCAAAGTGATACATGAGCACAGTTTAATTTTCGTAAAGCACATATTAGTTGCACAACATTATTTTCTACAATTTCACTAATGAATTGTCACTTCAGTTTCCAGTTTACAAACTCTGTAATTTTGCATTGGTGTCTTGACTGTGCAAACATCTTAATAATTTTGGCTTCCACCTTATAGTAGGTTGAGAAGTCAGTACAATTGTGTTCCTCCATCGCATGTGGTAAACAGGTGAGATGTGTTTGCCTGGGCCAAATTCACTGGAATAATGCTTTCTTTTGTAGACTCGTCTTTCCTGTCTATCACCTGCTAATTCAGAATTCTTCATAGTTTCTTCTTGTAATATAGATGTGGTGATGTCTGTGTTGGTAAACTTTCCCTAATATTTGGTGTATCAAGTGTTCTCCCCTGAAATTTCTAGCTGGATCAAACACACACAAACTTTCCAAAAGAGGTAAATCTAGAAACCTCTTACAAATTCTCTATCACTTTGTCTAGGTATGGCAAGTAAACCTTAAAAGAAGTGTTTATTAATGTTTACTTTGTGAGAAAATTTATAAAAGATGCATATAATTTAGAAAGTCAGATAAAATTATTTTGTTCTATCATTAATGAGCTACTGTAACAAGCATGGTTTATGTTAAAAAGTAAAGAGTTTTTTTTATTTAAATACTTTTTTTTCAAATTTGTCCATTTTCTCTTCTGATGGACTCATATTAAATCAAATTGTCCATATAACAGTCTGGATTGTAACATAATTGTCCCAATTTGTTTTTTGGAATGATTGGATGGTTTTTAGCATTCCAGTCACTAGAGGTCTCACAACCATGACAACTGTGTAATCTGCATCTTTTATTTGTAAAAAAAATATACATTTGCTTTAAATTATTTTATCTTATCATTTTCGTATCAAATCTATTTTGGATGTGAAAAAAATATGACATATTACCTGTAAGGCCTTTGCCAGCTGTTACAGGGGTGGCAGCAGATCACACATTATGTACAGAGTTGCTATAGTCATTTTTCTGTACAAATGTAGCAAGACCTAGTACTTGAGCATCACACCTCTCTTAAGGTTCTCTCTCTAACCTTGTAATAATTGAAGACAAACACCTCCTTATTGACTGATGATTACCAGTAATTTATACTTATCAATGCCAGTCATGTTGCATGCTACTATTGTAGTGGATCTGTCTTTTAGCTTCAGCTGCTGGAAACATCATCGTCTTTATGTCAGGGCTCACACTACTTCAGAATTACAGGGAGAAGTGACTTCTCTTTATGAGACTAGCAGGGAGAAGTGGTTCACCTTGCCATATAATGAATCGACAAACGCGTCACGTTCTAGTTTTATGTTTCCTTGTGTATTATATGCAGTATTTAATGTACTCGGTATAGTGCATGTGTTATTTAAACTAACTATGCATCTTTTAATCTTTGCTTGGTGTTTTAGGGCTCTTGTGATGATCCAGGCACATGTTTAGGAAAAGAAAAAAGCCAATGCAAGGCATATCTTTGTTGCAGATTATAGCATAATAAACAAATACAATATTATATCAGAATTCAATTTTATTGAGCAGTCAGTTTCATTTCATTTCGTTACATACATACATGAACAACATACATAAAGACATAAATAAAATAAATAACAACAGAGTAATGAAAAGAAAACAGATGTATATGCACTATTTCAATGTTTACTGCACTATAAAATGTCACAAAATGATTGTGTTTTTAACACAAACTACAAGAAGTTAAAACTAAGTTTGTAATCATCTCAGCATTGGCAGTGCCTGAGGATATCTGTATGTTTGAAAGAAAGCATGTCTCTTTGACAGAGTTGTGAATGTATTCTATATAAGTTATCAAATGTTTTTTGTTGGTAAGATCTGTAGACTCATCTATAGTTATCGAATATCCAGCTGAGTTATGTCATATATCTTGTTTTTCTTTACAATACATGATAAGACAGACTGAAATTCTGTGGTATTTTGATGGCTTGTGTATGCTACAGTGTCAGATTTGTGAATTGGAGCTTCTTGGATTGACTCTATCAATTCTAAGGTTGGCTTAAACTGTGTTTTAGGTAGCTCATGTTTGGCCAGGTGATATGCAGTCTTTAAATAAGTTTTTACGACAAGATCATCTTTCGACATTTGTTTAACCACTATATCTTTTATACCTGTATCTGTTTTACTACTTATGTTCTTTTTTCTGGTGATAGCCATCAGGTGATTAGCAGCTGAAATTAAAAGATTGTTTTTATTTTCTGTTGAATGTAAGGATAAATTTATATTCATGTAATACAACTTATTAAAATTTTATTCAAATAATTTTCTACTCGTCATTCTTTTTATTTTTGTTCATTCACTACTGTATATTATGCGAACCCCATCAAGACCCTCCAATAATACAACGACTTGAAGGAACATCGGAAAGAATTATCGATTTTTAATTTTTACCTGTGACCGATAGCTATCTGTCCGAGATTTTTACTAATATAGTATGCAACAAGTAGATATTGTAGACTGCCCGTCGTGTGTGTATAATAAAAATGCCAAATAGACACGTGTCGGTAATTAATAGTTTGACTTGATCGGACTTTAAATAGACGTCAGAAATTGATATTAGCTCAAAATTCTAGAATAAAACTTTTTGCGCATTGTATTTCATATCTTTACATCTATACAGTAAGAAAATTGATTCCTTTGGCGTAAATGAAGTAATATTGGGGCAAATGTTCATTAAATTACATTAAAAACTTTTAAAAATCTCGTGTTTCTTAAGATTTTTCAGTACCTTTTGACGTTTACCCTTTAACAAATGTCGTTACTAATATACCTGGCTAATTGACCAGGGATACAAATTATTCCTTAAGTATCGTAAAGACGTATAAAATATCATATTTCCTATAAACAAAAATCTATTTATCGACGTCTACAAATGTAAATCATACTTTTCTTTACTTCTATACAATGACGACCAACGAAAAAATATATTCCATTAACTTAATGAAATAAATAATCTATTAAGTAATGATACAATTATAGAAAGGCATTTTCATAATATAAATCTAAAAGTAATGATTTTATATACCGGTTATATATATATTAAGAGCGCAAGATGTCTACAAGTAAATGAAAAAGATAAATATAAAAGACTTACATTTTGCATGCCTAGAATGGTTTGTAGTTTTCTGAGGCTTGTCATGTCCTGTGGAATATTTACTACTGAATTTAGCATCCCGACACAAAACACAATGCCACACATTGAAAGTATCCTTGACGTACCAGTCATAAGAGTTCTGAGTCATAGTTTTACTAAACTTTTTCAGTGGAGGAGTATTTTCCAATTCACTAGTATCAGCTTTCCGTTTTAACGGAGCTGGCGATTTAATCCATGTTTGGAGAGACATTTTTAAGAATGGTTAACCATTTTTCCGTGGTGCTGAATTTATCAACTTCGGAGCTTGGGTATAAACAAAAAGAAACAAATATTCCGACATTTTAGGATGAACTCAATTTCCATTGACCCAAGTGCGATCAAAGCCCGATACAAGCTGTGAAATTCCTGATACATTTAATACCTTTAATCATGAAACATCAACTTTTTGTCACAACAAGTTATTTAATTAATTTTACCTTGTTTCTAATCATTAGTTCTGATCACTTTGTGATTAAATTAAATCGAAGCCATAATAAGAAATCATTAGCAAATTGAACTACCATGTCGGAATTTTTCTTCATTATATCTGATTAATAATAAGATAAAAGAACCAATTTGAAAATAGATTACTTGTTCGCATCAATTAGAATTAAAAAATTAAAAATCAGATCTCGGGATGCGGATACACAGTCACTTACCGACACGTTTTTTTAGTTTAGTATCAAACACCTATTTGTTAATTATTCCCCTTTGATAAACAATGTCTGCATACTCGTTTGATGCTAACAAGTCTGTTTTTTGTTTTGTTTAGTTGACACAGAAACAGAAACATTTCAGGGATTTTAATGCATTTCAAAATAAATATTGATATTTCATGGATTTCATTGGAACTTTTTACCGATTTACTGCAAAAAATCAGCGGTCGGGCAAAGCGAAGTGACGGCTGGGAAAGCGACTTCTTCGTCCCAGTTGCCTGGTAGCGTGAGCCCTGTTATGTGTTAGTGTACTGTTGGGTAGTGCCCTGAAGTATAGGCCTGTTTCGTCTCCATTGTAAACATCTTTCGGGTGGTACTGTTCCAATAATTTTGAGTAAAACAATATGCTAGATAATTCTCTGCTGCTTTAACTTCCGATTCTTTTCTTTTTGCCATGCATCTTTTTTTGTGTATGATCATGTTGCATGTATTCCAATATGACTGTCAGCCTGATGTTGGGTTGAAGTCTGCATCGCCTAATTCAAAAGCAAGGTTTTTTTTGTTTTCCCTTCTTTTATTGTGCCACTGATTGGAATATCTCTTGACCTTGTGTCGTTAAACCATGTAGTGAGTGCTGCTTGAACATCAGCAGATTTAACACATCTAGCATTTTCTATCTGGTAGGGTTTTGGAATGAAACTGGTCTCTTATCACTTCTTTTTTTGCATATATATGAGAGACCTGATATTAGGAACAATGAGAAGATTACGTGTTTGATTTCTATATTTTAATAATGGATATTAAAGCTATTTCATATTTTCTATCAAACTGAAAATAAACCACACAAGTCGATATTAATTTTACGCAAGTCTGTTACGGTCCTGGTTTTGAAATTTTTACAAACTAGAGTAGGATTTCACTGGCCTAGTGCATCGGACCACCAGGCCAATTTAGAAGACTGTTTTCATTCTTTCACTATCTACAATTGAGTCAACATTAACATTGCCTTATACATCAGTCTTTCCATAATTATCACATAGTTAGTCTGGTGTTTACCTCAAGAGTCCATGACTTGGGATAGTTCCAGTCAGTCTCTAGACAGTTTGGATTTAAAACCGTGTTGATTAGCTGTAGTGATTCGATTGAATTGTAATCAAAACTGTTTTGAATCAATGAGTCCAGGTATTCATTGGCTGAATTTTATAATAGCATTCTAAATGTTTGTTTGTTAAAAACTCTTCCTTTAATTCATAAGCCTGAGTGAGTAACAGTGTTGAACTGTTCAAGTTGTTAGATTGTAATTTCAATCATAACACTGCAACTAACACGTCTAAATTGTCCCTTTGGAAAGTTTTGTAATTTTAGCAAGAACATCTTTCGTGCATGCTGTTGTCAAAAGAAATCCTAACATATTTCATTTTCTAAAACAATCCCTTTGCCTGTTTGTTGTTTTTGCCAGCAGCACTGTTTTCAAAAGTTCTTACAAGTGCTAGGTAAACATGAATGACCCTGACATCTGTATCCATTGAGAACCAACTGAAGCTTACAGACTCTTTCAGTGTCAGGTGTCTAATGTTTTCATCCTTGACTACACCTTGCATTACACAAACTTTATTATACCGCACAGCACTGTTGTTGAAATGGCAATAAATGTATTTTAGAGTCAATTTCATATTTATTTAAATAGCTCACATCTGTGCAAGCTTGTCCAGCAACCTGGACTACTCTATGAGCAACACAATGAAGTTGTATCAATCTTGTGTTGTGTTCATATTTGAGATAGCACCTACTGTCTATCCATCATAACTACAGCTCCAGTCAAGTCTCCTTTCTTTGACTACCTTCTTTGTTTCATCAACAATTGTAGTTGCCTGTCTTTTGTCTCATTATACTTTGATATTTTTTAAAATATTGAAATATAATTCATAAATTTATAAATAATCTCATGTACATAACTCCCTAAAATAAAGTAAAAAATACCTATAGAATCTGTTGACACCCACTGGATAAGCATAGTACAACCACATCTAGTCGTTGATAATGAACTCTGCACTCCTCATATTACAGTCAAGTCTATCTAATGTTCATTAGCTTAGAGGAAGCATTCTGTTTGTTGCTCTGATACACTTATCATTGACTGTTGATGGAGTGCCGGTTTTGGATTAAAGTCCTTAACAGGAACACCCACTAAACCTATGCACAGCGCATCATCTGGTCCAAAGTGTGGGTACTGGTCTTACATTGGAGCATCGTCTTGATGAGGTTTTCAGTGTCTTCCCTAGAAAATTTTTCATGCATGGTGAATTTGCAACGAGGCGCTACGCTTCTTTTTTTCAGAACTATTTACACTACATAATGAATATATTTAAAGCCATATACCAATCCAATTGTTTTATTTTAGCTACAGCAATTCATACAAGTCCTGGAACTCTAAAGTATTTATCACAGATGAGAGGAATAAATGAAAAACCTTATAAACAATAATAAAAATAATCCAGTCTGCAATAGTTATTTACAAATTAATGTCATGTACACATTATTTTGTTGATATTTTCCTCTGTTTCAACTTTCCAAAGGTCAGCACACATTTTTCAAAATCAAAATCTTCCTCCTTTGGTCCTTCAATTGATATGTGCATTAAACAATTCAGCACTTTTTGGCATAGTCTGATTCTCAAAGGTGTTTTTACTCTGTTCAAACATGAAAAATATCTTTCACAATCAGCTGTTGAAACAGGCAAAACAAGACCAATTGCTGCATACTTAGACAGACAAGGATACAAAGTTCCAAGACTGGCAACTTTGTTCATTGTCTGCCTAAATGTCATGTCTTTACATTCTTTCACTAACAGTGTCCTCAGTTTTTCCCATTCTTCCAGAACTTCTATTTCACTTCCAACTGACTTGAAATGTTTGGCTAGATTCTAAAAAATAATTGTAGTGCAGGAATTATATGTCAAAAACTACAGTTAAAGTACATACTGTATGTGTATGGTCCAGCTTGATAAATAAAAATGTTTTACTTTTTGTTTTTCATTTATCCTCAGACTATAAATAGTAAGATTTATTTGTATTTATGTATATATTTCATAACTAGTTAATGAATAATTCAATGTACATAACTTCAGTTTTATGTGTTGAATCCATTCATTCAATGTAGGGTCCTCTGCATTTAGAGGTCTGGATCCATGACAGATAGTGCATCCAGTACTGGGTTGTCTGGAAATCTGTCATGTAGGTTCTGGACCACATTCTCTAGGTAGGGCTGGTATATATCCCTTTTCAGGTTGTCAATGTCTGACTGCCTCAGTCTAACACCATACTCTGACAGGTTGTCCAGACAGGTTGGTCATTTCTTGTCAACTCCAGTTTTTCGTTTCTTTGGATCTTTTGTGATTTTCGTATTTTCCGAGTTCAGGGATACAATGGCCAGTGTACTGGTAGGTCTTGTGTTTGTTTGTACATCTAGACTTTCGGTGCATTCAGGTGAAGGTTGAATTTCAGGGCTTTGCTCAAGGTGATGATTTTCATGATCTGTCTGACTACAATTTGATGAAGGAGTAGACTTCTCTAACCAACTTGTCAGAAAAGTTGGGCCAGTAATACGACGTGATGATTGTTCTTCGAAATTTGCGGGTAGAATGGTTTCATCTTCAACAGCAATTTGTTAAATAAAACTATGAATGTCATCATTGCTTCACAGACATTTTACAGGAAATAATAAAGTATATTATTTGTGTTAATTACAGAAGTCTTCACTGACTAATACCTGACATACGTACGTACGGATGACATATTTGGCAATTACCTGTTTGAAAGCTAAGCTGACATTATATTTTATGAAAATTAACTATTGATTTAAAAACACCCCTTTCCCATTTATTTATAACGATTCATAATTGTAAAAATCTTATCTTGCTGAAGTGAAAGAAATTTAGCCCCACTTGTGATCACTTGTTTAAAAAGGGTAAATGAATCTGCTACACGTATAAACCCATTGAAATAAAAATAGAACAACACAAGTTTATTAAAGAACAATATTTCCATTAATTACCAAATCTTTTAAATGTTTCATAAGACACATCTTTTACTCGGCCCAGTGATGTGTATTCTTTGATAAAAATCAATCAACCGCGACTAATCTAAAAATAACTGATTGTTGTGACCACTCAAAAAATAGTTCATTGATGTACATATAACTTGTGAAGTAACTGCGAAACTTTATTTAAAAAAATGTGTTGTTCATTCTCGGTGAAATTACCTTAGTTTTATCAAAAAATTTCTACTTTTTAAAGATCATAGTAAAACAACGATGTCAAAAACCCGTTTTAAAAGAGATCACTACCACAGGTAAAAGTTAATATACGGAAAAGGTTAAACTTTTTATTTTTTTTCACAGAAAGTAGGCATTGGAGATTAATATAACTATTTATTTATCAGCTGTCTGGCAACTTCTATTGTGTAACTGAAGTCTCGAAGTATAACCAACTAATCAAGACGGTTGTAAAATCCTGGCACGCACGACATGATGCATCCAATTATCAGTCGGATGAGTTTAAAACACCTGTGGAGATTTGTCAATTGTCTCTTCACTTTCAAAATATCGATAATAAATATTTTACACAGTTACAATTTTCACACATAGTGGGATGCATTGCGGCAATGATGAAAGCATGGCGGTCGAAATTTATGCATAGCGGTACCGCAATGCTTGAATAGCCTAGGGAAAACACTGGTTTTGTCTTGAACTCACACTCCACAATAGGAATCAAAAGACCACGGTTGTACTGGAAATAGTTGCTTCAATCATAACAATAATGACTTCTAAGCTAAGTGTTAATTTTATAGGATTACTGTCTCCAAGTATGATAGATACTATATTTATAAACCCAGACTTACCCCTTGTTGTGACTGGATCGAGTTCCTGTGCATTGTATTCACAAATATGAATCTTAATGTTTCGGTTTTGATTTATTTATATTGATTTAAAAACAAACCAAGCAAGCAAAAAACCCACATGATATATTAAGATAACAAGCACTGGACAAATGTACAGGTCTGTTGATAGTACTAACATAGAATAAGCTCGTAGTCTTTTTAGCTCTGCAATAAAGTGACTTTATCACTGAGTAGTCAGCTTTTGATAATAGAAGTTCCTGAAGTCACACTGACAATAAAGGTATACAGTTCAAATTTACTAACCAGATTGAGTATTCTGTTGTCCCATGATCAGTGAGGTGTAGATGTGGTCAATATTCCACACCATGGCAATCTGCACTGAACAAGGTGCTACAACTTGAACTGGTCTCATGGTAATTACCCGGTAAAGGGATTTTAGATAAAATATTTTTTGAAAAGCCCAAGAAGGTGAAAGAAATAGGTGAAACTTGATTTAAATATTGCAATGTTTTATTTATTTGACTTGTACATTAATCTTTGACTTTTTTATTCAATAGTTGACAACAGGCTATTAGGAAGCAATATCTAATCTCCATCTTTGCGGTGGACATTCAGATCCATTCATTTTTTTTTGTATTTTTTTTTTTTTGTATTTGCTACTATTATAGCTGATATGGAAGCTTCTATTCAACAATCAATAATAGCATACACATCTCAACTATCTATAAAGTTTTACTGATGAATATCTTCATAACACAGTAAGGACTTAAAAAAACTCACAACTTCAGAACACTCGTGAAACAACATGTAACAGTAAGGGAAATTTTTTTTTTACAATAAGTTATAAATAGTGCCCAAGTTCCACACTAGGAAAGCCACCTCCCAAAACTCAAAAGAAGAAATAGAAGTAGAAGTAGTCAGCTTTCTGTTCTTTGACTTTCCAAACCGTCTAGGAAGTTTAAGTATTGTAGAGCTAGTCTAAAGATATGGTCTTGAGTGAGTTAAGTATTTTCTGGCTCAAACGGTTTCTTAGGGAGATCTTGTCTGTTAAGAGCACTGAAGGATCTTTCACAGTCAGCTGTGCTTACTGGATTGACAATTAGAATCTGCAGTATCTTCCCTAAAAAAAATTTCATGCATGGTGGGTCAATGGTGGATTTGCAGTGCGGCGTGCAATGATTCTTTTTCAGAATTAGTTACACTACATAATTTATTTGTTTATAGCCATATACCAATCTAATTGTTTTATTAAAGGTAAGTCATGGAACTTTAAAGTATTTATTACAGATGAGAGGAATTAATGAAAGAACATATAAACAATAATAAAAATAATCCAGTCTGCACTAGTTATTTACAAATTAATGTGATATACACATTATTTTGTTGATATCTTCCTCTGTTTCAACTTTCCAAAGGTCACCACACATTTGTCAAAATCAAAATCTTCCTCCTTTGGTCCAATTGATATATGCATTAAGCAATTCAGCACTTTTTGGCATGGTCTGTTTCTCAAAGGTGTTTTAACTCTGTTTAAACATGAAAAACACATTTCACAATCAGCTGTTGAAACTGGCAAAACCAGACCAATTGCTGCATACTTAGACAGACAAGGATACAAAGTTCCAAGACTGGCAACTTTGTTCATTGTCTGCCTAAATGTCATGTCTTTACATTCTTTCACTAACAGTGTCCTCAATTTGCTGATAGAATGGTTTTAACAGCAACAGCAAGTTGTTAAATAAAACTTTGAATGTCATCATTGCTTCACAGAGATTTTACAGGAAACAATAAAAAAAAAAGTTTATTTGCGTTAATTACAGAAGTCTAGGGAAAACACTGATCTGTGCATACTATGCTAGTGTAGGATAACAGTCTTTCAGAGTTGCAATCTTTCTGATGGCTTTTGTGTAGGTGATGTCTTACATATGTGTAGAAATCAGGTTTCTAAGTGATGAGAACTCTTCTTTGCCTGTCTGGTAATCACCAATACTACGTCTTGTTAAAGTCTGAACGACAGTAAATGAGTTATTTGATTAAAATTTAAAGTGTATAGAAACTGTGAATTCAGAAATTTTTGCTATGTTTTCGGGATAGGTTTCGCAAAAATAAAACCTTCCATTTTAAATTTTGATAGCATTATTCATATGCAGTATTTTCTGATATAGCAATAATTTATATCACATTTTTTTCTATTGTTCAACATTCGCAATAAAAAGCATGCAAAAATTTCTGAATTTACAGTAATTAAATTTTATAGATCCTTGCTTAGGGGAGTTATTTCCATTTCAGAAGTTTACAGCAGACAATGTAAAAGACAAGCTAAAGAAATGTGGACGCCTGGAAGAGATCAAGGCACAGCTTTCACAAATGAGTAAAAACTTGAAAGACCTGAAAAAGACCCCAGTAGAAAGTCCAAAGCTTGGAAAGTTTGAAACAGTTACAATAGAATCACCAGTGAAGGAAATTATAAAACCAAAAGAAGCTTCACCTCTGTAAGATTTATGTTTTCATGATTTAACTTATGATTTATGATTTAAGGATACAAGTATTTCTATTTACAGTACACACGAGATAATTAAGGTGAAAATATGAGTGATGCACTGTCTCAATCACCAGCATTTTCATTGCAAACAGCCACAACCATCAGTAGCTTTTATATCGATCTCCTTGTCTGTACTGAACATTGATCTTTGATTTAAACCAATTTTGCCCATTGCTCATGCTCATAGCATAATAATATTAGTTACACAGTGTGTTAGAGACCTAATAAGATATATATGGGTTCAGTAAATTCCATATTGGGTGAGAGCATAGCTTTTTTGTTTTGAAAGGGAAGTAACTCCTTACTAACCCCATATTTTTTAGGACACCCTATATCAAATATATGTAGTCACCACGTGTAGTCCTTTAACCAATCATATCCCCAAAAATCTATAGGAGGTAAGATAATATTACTGACCTCATATATATCGTATTAGGTCACTAGCACACTATGTAACAAATTTATCTTACAGACTATCTTCACATGGTATTTAGACTAGTGGTCATCTTCAATACCGTTGGTATTAAGAACCTACTTCAATGGGTCTATACAAAAACAAGTTCCAACAATAACAACTTGTTAGCTTTAAATGTGTTAAATGAATTTACTTCAATCGTTCATCATCAATTTCTTCGTCTGTTGAAACCTTAAGATTTTTCCACAACACAGTGTTGTTTTTATAAAGGCATGTAACACCACTACTAACCGTGTATTGAAATAAGCCCCACCTACTAACCCATTATGGAATATACGCGGTCTACACACGGTTGCTTTTAACCAATCATATTCCTAAAAATGTATAGGAGGTAAGATAAATATAGAATAACTATACATATATGATTTATTTGTAATATTGTGGTATTTTAAGTTTCCTTCAAGTTATTTATAGGTGTCTATGTACTCTGGGCACACATGTTTACTTTACTAATTATACCGACTTTCATGAAACCAGAGGAAAATGATAAAAAGTGGTGTATCGCACTATCCAATGATCTTTATTGATTCATTAACTTGACTAGAATTTGCTTTTGCTTCGAATGGTTGTTCAGAATTAATAACTTCAGAACAATGTACTTTAAAAGACACGTTTCAGCCTACCTGCTATGTGTTTGTCAATGGCAAGAGAGATCTTCAGTTGTAAATTAATTTTCCTTACGGGAACATTATTTAATACTTTGATGCATGCACATACTGTATAGCAGGTTATTTTCGCAGGGTGTAAATTTTCGCTTATTTTTAGGGTTAGAACAAAATTGCCAAAATAAATTCTGTCAATTTAAAAGTGCACATGCAATGGTATTGTATAAAAGTTTTGAATCCGCCAAAATATTTTGTATACCTTATTCAATGAAAATCACAAAAGTTTACACCTGCGAAAATAACACGCTGTACAGTACATTCTGTGAACCATTATGAAGTCACAGTAAAAGTCCATTTTAATCAAAGTGGAAAATATGAATACATTTGTATATTTGAATTTAAAATTTGTACATTTCAGCAAACAGAAAGCACCTGCTTATGAAAGATTCCATTCTTTGGCAACACCAGCCCCGCCCACTTTGTCACTTCCTTACAAGTACAAACTACTGGCAGAGATGTTCAGGAACTGTGATACAGTTGTTAGTATGTTACACAACAGAGCTGAAGTATGTACGTTCTCCAAACTAAAGGCAGCAGTTCAGGATATGGGTAAAAGGTAATACATAATTTACAGATATGATTAATAGTATCAAGTTTATATTTTCTACAAATAATGTCCTAGTTCAAGTTGTTGTTGAGAATAAGGCTATATTGGAAAACATGAAGTGTATATGAAGTTTTTTCTGAACTTTCTGCTTTATTTTAAATTCATAACACATGCCTGAATAGCAGTACATGCTTCATGTTGAAGGCTTATGTACAAAATATTGAAAGTTCCAATGACTTTTCTTTACAATTTTCAAAAGCATAAAAAATTAATTTGTATTCTATGTGGAAAGCTAATATATAAAGATAAAAAGTTTAAATCAAAATCTAAAACATGACTTGTGACGTGTGTTTCTTAAGGGCATACGATACAGTTTCGATCCCATGATGAAATTTTTACAAAAACTTGCATACAAGCTATTTTTCACCTAAGCAATTCAAATATGTAATAAAAAATATACCTTCATGTGCTACTTTAAGAGATAAAAAAGGTTGAAATTTTAGACATTTACTGTAAATTTTGTTTTCTGGTACATTTCTATCATTTGGATAGACACACCTAACTTTTTAATTTCAACAGATAAACACAAGCCGATTTTTGTAAAAACACTATGAAAATCTTTTTTACATATATATGCTCTTAATATGAACGACAATGCTTTGGAAATAATTAATTTGTAACAAAGTTTCAGATTTTAGGAAAAAAACGGCATTTTTTGCGGTATATTAATCAAATTAAAAAAAAATCAATATTGACTTTTTCATTAAAATTGGTACAATTAATCTTCATACGTAATCAAACCTAATGCCATTTTAGAAAAGAGGGGTCCATGTACTCGTTTTCAAGATAAATCAGTTTAAAGCATAAAAAACAGTCGAAAAATGCATCTTTTCCCTGATATGTTCTAGTTTGACGTCGCCAAAATAACATTTTACGTTAGCAACGTCATTATCTCCTCTGTAACTGTATTGTATGCCCTTAAACATACAATGTATAGAATTTATCTGACTGTTGAATATACGATTTAAAAAATTATATTTTGTGTTATTAGAAACTTTGAGAAGAAGAATTTAGGACAGATCAAAGCAGTTGACCCTACAGTCTATACTCTTCGTCAGGAGAAAGGATTTGCTGCTTTTGGTAACAAGAAAACTGGATATCAGCTCACAGTAGAAGCTAATTTACCACAAGGTAGAATTGTAACATTTGCTTTAGGACATTGACTTTTTCTTTGCAATGTTTGGAAAGTTTAAAATATTAAAATATTAACAGCAAACGTGTCAACTAAGTTGAAATTTTTGAAAATAGAATAATTCTCCTCTTGGAGGTTCAGTACAGATTCTGACCTTTGATGTATAATGCTGTTGCACTTTGTTTTTAACCCTAAATGATTTGATCTCTGATATCCCATGACTTACTTTGACACCCAATGTGATAAACCTACATGTATATGCATATTCTGCCATCTTGATGTTTACACCATTTGTGCAATAAGGGCCTTATTCTTTTAAAATGAGACGGGACAAAAACAAAACTGAAATGAACCTGATTTATGTGACACCTCACATCTGGTTTTAGATTGGGAAAGACACATTAATGTCATCATTACTTAAACTGGTTTCATAAAAACTGGACCTCCTTCTTTTTGAATTATCTTTGTCTTTTTTTCTGACAATAAAACTTAAAAGATAAATTATCTTTTTTCAGATGTCAAAACATAAATATTGTTTGTACCTTAAGCTGTTTTTGTTATGTAAATCAAATTGTGTTGTAAATTAACAATTTTCTATTTTTGATGACTTGTTACATCTCTATCTTGCATATAACAACTGCATATTTAAGCAGTGGTGACCAGTGAAATTTCAGGTATTTGTTTAGAATACAAATAAAAATATTAATTTAATAAAATGACCAGCAGTTGACTTTTATTTTATTTTTTCACAGAAAATAAGACTGTTCCTGTCAGCTATAAAACTAGACAGACCTTCACTGCTAAACACTTGCTGGAAAGAAGATCAGTGTTCACCAATAAATTGATATCCATTGTTAAAAGACAACACAAGGTAAGGATATACGAATGTCACTCATTATTGTCAACTTACAAATGGAGATGAGGGATGAATTAAATGAGACAGCAACCCAGCATCTATGGTTACCTGACATCTAGGGGTCAACATGCAACTGTCTATCATGGACAAAAACCTGACCTGAAAAGCACTTACCGTGAATGTAGATAAGAATCAATTAAATATTCCATCGCAAATTCTTGATTGAAGAAAAACATGAAAAGTAAAGATACTCCCCCTCTGTTAATAAGCACTTAAAAACATGGTTATAGTTGGCCTCAACTAGTTTTATAAAAACTCAATCCTCCACAATTTTCATATTTATCTTAATCTTAAAAAATTATGATTAAACACACTATAAAAACCATACCTCTCAAACCCAATTGAATGGACAGCAGATGTTAATTGTAAAAAAATAAATAAATGATGTTTTATTTAGAGTTGGCATAGTATACAAATAAGGACATAACATAAGCTCTATTAAGCTTTTAATCGACATACAAGACATAACAATACATTACATAATAAGCATGCAAGAAGGTGATACATAAAAACACAAAATGAAGCACTATAATTAAGCATGGTAGTAATAAGCAGATTATAAACATGATAAGCTAGGTATTAAAGCTGAAAGCAAATTAAAAAAAATGTGTAGAAACTGGAATATTGAAGCACTTACTAATGATGTATGTGATTGATGCTGTGAATAATTAAAAAAATATGAAACTGTTAACACTACAATGAAAATTTACCATTTAAAATGCACTCTGTATATATTGTTTATAAAGTCTTAGACATTCCAACAGATCACTTAGTAGCTCATGAATGTTCTACTTTCTCTTCAGGAATTCCTGTCAAAGTTGGACCGACCACTAAATGTCCCAGATGATAAGATTACTAGATGGCATCCCAAGTTCCGATTAGATGAAGTCGCTGATATTGAACCATCAGAACTTCCAACACCACCCAATGTAGAAGTGTATCAAACAGCTAAAGATGTTTTGGAGAATGCTAGAGGAAAAGTTTTACCAAATGTAATTATATAAAGTACTGTAAATTCAGAAATTATTGTGATGTTTTAGTAATGCAAAAAATGCGACTGTTTCAGGTTTGCAATAATAAAAACTTGCATTTCATAAATTCAGTAGTGATTTTCCTTTCATAACATTTTTGCAATCATATTAATTAGATTTCACATTTTTACCAAAGGTCAAGGATTGGCAATAATAAATGCACACATTAATTTCTGAATTTACAGTATTATTTTAACTGTTTTGACATTCGAAATATGACAGGATAATCGTCACAAATTTTTTAAAATCACAATTTGACTTTTGGTAGTAATATTCTGTGACAGCAAGTTCTGGAGTCCTATTTTAAAATTAGTCACATTATTTTTGTCGGCTATCATAAATGCACAGTAATGAAAGCTCACATTTAATTCTATATTTATGTTAGTACTAATGGAAAAAGTTGGGAATAGAAATCTACAAAGTTCAATAATGTGAAATACACAAAGAATTTGCTAATGTCTTTTTAATCTGTTTCAATGCTAATAACAGAATACAATCTAAATGTCTTTCAGGCTAATTTTCTACAGATTAGAAATATAAACGCTATAAACAGGTTATATGCTAGTAATTCAGTAATGCTATACAAAACTATATGAAATATGTTTTAAATTAGGTCTGTTCAGAGAATCATGATGGTTGTTTGACACCAATTGTTTTTGAGGTTTTTTTTATAAAAAGAAAAATTATGAACTTTGATAAAACTGCAAGTGTCAGTCAAATTGTTACAGTTTTATTAATACTTAAAATTGGTACCTCCCTAATTCAGTACATAACAATATTTGAGAGTTTTTTTGTGTTTCTAGGTAGAGAAAGCATTAGAGAATGTTTCAAATAACAAAAGAGAAACTCCTGCTGTTTCTACGGATAAACCTAAAGACGAGCGTGATGAAATGAGAGGAGTTCCACAGACTCTACTAGACAAGGTATGGTATATGATGAAAAAAAGACCAATAAATATAATGAACTTGAGGCATATATAATTAAAGTTGAGCTTCTGATATTAGGACATGTATTTTAGAATGTATTCTATACAGAGTCCAAACCATTAAAACGCTTAGAGAAATAAAATGAAATTTTAATTATACCTTATGTCGGGTAACATTTTGAGAATTTTTGTTATGGTGATGTCAGTTTGGCTGGGTAACCCACTTACAATATTGTGATGTCAGATGGGCAGGCAGTGAAAAGATGGTACTATTTTGTGTAAACTTTCAAACAGGATCTCTAAAACTTTACAGAAAAATATCTCAAGCCTGCTATTACGAAACTGCTTGAGTAATTTTATCTATCTTCCAAGATATGGAAACTTATTAATTCTTATACAAATTTAACAATCATAACTCTCCTTTAGTTTTCAACCAGTATCCTTGAAACATCACAGAAGTATTGAAATTGAGCACTTTCTACTGTGGAATTATAAAAAAAATTTTCAAGACTTCAGAACATGAAAATTAATATGCAGACTTTTCCAATTTCCAACTCCTAGTTTTCATCATAGACACTTGAAACATTTCAGAAAGATTGCTGGCATATAAAAGTTTATGGAGTTGCTATTTTAAAATTGTTTGGAGAAATTTTTACCAATTTTTCAACAATTAGTTAAAGTGATTAGGTCAGTTTGAGGGGAACCTCTAATGGCAATTCAATGGTATTTGATTCTGAAGCTTCAGTCATTTTTAAGAGCTTTCAGTGTTTTGCATAGTTTACATGTTAAAGTATTGCCATTTTAATATCAATATTTTTATTTACCAAACAAATTACATACAGGTGAGACATATCTCTCTCTGTTTATACAGTTTAATGCAGTTTCCATCAGGATTGATCACAGTAATACAAAGAAGTTTTTCTAAATCACTTTTTCTTAAGAAAAGTTGAAATTTTCTGAAAAGATTTATCGTTAAGTCGAAGTTTATGATTGTGTATTCAAGCTCCATATTTTTTAGGTCCATCATAATTAAGACAAAAAAAAACATCTCAAATAAAATCAATAGGCCAGTACACAAATATTTACAGTCAGTCACTATAAATAATAGAATCACTTGCGGAACACAACAAATCCTGAAAGATCCCTGATGAGGGTGGTCTGCTTTGAATTGAATTCTTGTAAATTTGTCATAATTGTTTTAATCCTTTTGATTTTTGTAATCAATGAATTTTGATTTAACCAATTCATCTAATCTCTGCCAGATGAAATATGTTAAGTAAACGAAAGTTCCACTTGGGCGATCAACCAAAGTGTTAATTACTAGTCACCATAAACATGTCATTTTAACTGTTATACAAACAAGTATATTTATTATGAAAATAATTAGGTTGCATAAGATAAACATCTGATTTGAATTTTATCTTTAAGTCTGCATTTTTCAAAATTTCTTACTTTCGAAACTTCGAGACATCGGGGTCAATTTACATTAATTTTACATCGATGGGACCAAGAAATTTACTCAACTTAACCGAGAATTCAAATCAACTGAGTTTGACTCATCAGAGGTTAAAATGCATTGATCAAACAGGAATTTTACCGGGACCAGGAAATTTCTTCGACTAATCTGAGTTTTCAACACAACCGAGTTTGACACGATGTTCAACTGTATAATGAAATCTGGTAATTGTTTACAAAGTAAATAATATAGCTGATTCACCTTGATTGATTGTTATTCATCATATATGTTTGTTTTACATGTCTTAAAACTGAATCAGAATATCATATTTTACCACATTTTGTTAATTCATTCTACAGATCAGAGCAAAAGAAGCCAAGAAGATTGAAGCAGCAATGATGAGGAATCCTGTAGAAGACAAGAGACAGAAGATGTTACAGAAATTACCAGAAATGATGAGAATTCTGCGAGGTCATTTTGTAACAGAAAAGAAGCCAGCCTTGCTTAAAGCTGATATAGTCACTAAACTGGTTGATAGCTGTAGATCGGCTATTGCTGTTGGTATGTAGTTTTTTGGAAAGTTTGCTATAGCTTGCTATAGCAATAAACTTTCCAATGGCATTGGCCTCCCAACCGGAAGTTGGACAGACTATCGCACTATAGGATGTGTGTTCTACTCCTAGATAATGTAGTACTAGTGTTTGAATACTAATTATAGGAAGATGCTTTTGAAGTTTTGAGTTACTTCTAATTTATTAAGCTTACAGCTTGAATAAAAATGGACTGAATGTTCACCGACAATTCAAATGAATCCAACTTCATTTTGAAAATGGGTGTCACAAACACTACTTCGCGGATCTGACCTGCGTTGAAGATAAAATTAATAACATCAACACAAGGCAGCAGTTTCTACGTTTATATTCATTGAAAATTAAGAGGGCCTGATATTTATTTCGAGGTGTGTGTTGGGTTTTTTTTTTACATTTATTCATGAAATTAAAGAATTCTTATTGTTAAGAATATCGTAATCTTTTAAGTTTTTACGTTTGTAAATGGTATTAGGTGTGACCTCTATAAATTATTCATACCTTGAACTTTCAGCCATTTTGTATGTTTATGTTACCTTTATGTTTTCCTACGGGATTCCCCAGACATGCATTTAATCCATATATGTGAACCTCCCGACGGGAGTACAATAATCCCGGTGTCAGGGGTCTCCTCCTGTCCTCCGATTGAAGAGAAAATAAATACCGTGTTTAAAATATTTCATGAAGGAACATTTTCCGATGCCATATTTACAAATGTTTATTAAAGACGTAAAAGCCTGAGTGTATCGAAAGTATCATCATATCTCGGCCTATAACATACTCGGCCTATAACATAATTGGCCTCACAAAATAGGACTCTAATTACTATATATATACACCCTATGGGATTTTATTTTTTCAAATTTTCAAATGACTATAACTTGAAAACAGTAAGTGATAGACACACACAGTCTTCAGTAATGATCACAGGACAATAAAACAAATCAGATAAAATATAGGGTGAGTCCTGGGGGTTCCCCCCCTCCCCTTTTCAATTTGAGAATGTTTGAGAATGTGCTTTTATCTTGTAAACGGTTGAGATCCCCACCCCTAAACCATATATATTCTTGTATGGGACAATAAAACAAATCAAATGAAATATAGGGCGAGTCCCTGGAGGTCACCCCATCCCATCCTGTTTGAGAACTTGTAAACGGTCGAGATCCCCACCTTAAAACCATATATAATCTTGTATGGGACAATAAAACAAATCAAATGAAATATAGGGGAGTCCCTGGGGGTCACCCCCACCCTTTCCTATATTAGAACTTGTAAACGGTTGAGATCCCCACCCCTAAACCAAATGTATTCTTGTATGGGACAATAAAACAAATCAAATGAGATAAAAGTCGAGTCCCCTGGGGTCACTCCCATCCCTTCCTGTTTGAGAACTTGTAAACGGTCGAGATCCCCACCCTAAACCATATATATTCTTGTATGGGACAATAAAACAAATCAAATGAAATATAGGGAAAGTCCACAGGGGTCACCCTACCCCCCCTTCTTTTTGAAAACTTGTAAAAGGTCGAGATCCCCACCCCGAAACCATATATATTCTTGTATGGGACAATAAAACAAATCCAATGAGATGAAAGCGAGTCCCCTGGGGTCACTCCCACCCCCTCCTGTTTGAGAACTTGTAAACGGTCGAGATCCCCACCCCTAAACCATATATATTCTTGTATGGGACAATAAAACAAATCAAATGAAATATATGGAAGTCCATGGGGGTCACCCGACCCCCCTTCATTTTGGAAACTTGTAAACGGTCGAGATCCCCACCCCGAAACCAAATATATTCTTGTATGGGACAATAAAACAAATCAAATGAAATAAAAAGTCGAGTCCCCTGGGGTCACTCCCACCCCCTCCTGTTTGAGAACTTGTAAATGGTCGAGATCCCCACCCCTAAACCATATATATTCTTGTATGGGACAAATAAATTAATCAAATGAAATAAAGGGTGAATCCCCTGGGGATCATGGGGAGACTTCATAACAGCATCCTGTAACAATTGTTTCTTGTTAACAATGTGTCAACTCAACACAGAGGGAAAGATAATATCAAATGAATTTTATTTATATTTCCAGGTGATGTAGAAGCCCATTTAAGTTTAATGATTGAAGTGTTACCACAATGGTTAAAGCAGGTGGAAATAAAGAAAGGAAAGTACATCAAAATGGACAGGAATCTGGAGTTACAAACACTCATAGCTCAAGTCAATAAATCTATACAGAGTTGATGAAGGCATTTTAACTTTTTAGTGCAATTGTAAATATTTTTTTATGTTGTATGTAATTAACATTTATGCTTAGCAATGTAAGATGATTCATCATTATTTTTTGTGCTTTTTTACTTTAAAAAGATATACATGTATTACTAGAAATACCATAATGTACTTCACATGTAAGTACCAAAAATGTTACATGTTATTGAAATCATTGAGGAGCAGATTTTTTTACTATCTGTTTGGTAATTTCTTTCTAAATATTTTACTATTTGACATTTTTAGATATAGCTGTAACAAACTAAGAATAAATATACGATAAAAGTAGAAGCAGAAATCATGTATATTGATACTATAATTTTTTGTCAAAACATGATGAGTTTTTGTTTGAGAAAAATTTCCATTTCGTTTGAAACATTTTATTTTATTGAACATTCTAAATTTGACACTGAAACTTTGCATGCATAGGCAGATTCAGAGATTCAAGGATCTTAAATAGCTAAAACAGTAGATATGTTTTTCTCAGGTTACAGATTTGATTCAGGTATTTATATATATTGCACTATCATAACAGTGATTATATATATATGATATATGAATTAAAAATAGTAGTACCCCATGTGTGTTTGTGATAGAATAAATTGAAATAGGGCTAAAGGACAATTACCTTTATTTTTATTTAAATTTTTAATTGCATGAATGATGGAAACATATTTTTATGCCTTGCAAGATCTAAAGTAATTATTTGTTATGTTTTATAGACCACAACATTTTAATAACTTTCATATCTTGATCCACAAATTTATTTTGAAATTAGGATACAATCAGGTTCAGAGAAATTTTTATATATAATATCGTAAAAATGTAGATTTTATTTTGCATGCTGTAGATGATTTACATTTATTTTGTATAAAGTAGAAAGAAGGGATTTTTTTTTAATGCAATCTATAAACAATTTCCTAGTTGTACCTTTTTGAGATATTACTTAGCAAAAAGTATTATTCAAATTAAGTTTTTGCGATTGTATAATATTTTTCTGTTATTGTCAAACAAAGTGACCAAACACATGTAATTCTCTTATTGTGATGTTTAGATTTCTTTTGAGAGTAGAATAAAATTTATGGGTATAGGAAAACTTTATATAAAAACATAACTTTTTGTTTGCTAGAGATGTATTGCATTTATTTTGTATAACTTGTGATGGAAAATGATAACGCATTGCAAATATAAGTTGTTAAATAAATTTGTTGATTTAACACATGACTTTTTTTTGACCAATCCATAGATGAAATCCATTTTCCAAAAAGCTTTGATGGTGTATTGGAGGCACTCAATTTAATATGGGTCGTTGCATATTCCACAGAATTTTGTAAGAATTATAAGTAAAATGCAAATTTTTATAATGGTATTCAGGGTGTTAAAAAGTGCCTCCCATATGTTTATGGAACAGCCTTTAACAATATTTTTCTGTGTATTATATAACTATATCATAATTGATATAGTTATATAATATATATATTTGTGTTCTAAAGTATTGGACAATGCAAGCATATTCATCTGGTCCAATATTTATTTATGTCAGAACAAGTTGCCAAAAAAAGAAAAAAAAACCACCAGAGAAATGTAGTATAAAGAAAGCTCATTTATTGCTGCACCTTTTCATATACCTTAATGACTTGTCTCCATTTTCACCTTGGTCATCACATTTGAATGACAACACTTTGTCATTCAGCCATTGACCTAATTTCTAATTCCTGGTCCAGTGGTCAGGGAAAGTTTTCAGGTACCATAACTATACATGATAGGTCAACAATATTTGATATGTGAAGTTTTTACAAGGAATATATCTTCTACTTGCAGTCGAAATTTCCCAACCTTGCCCCAATAAATTAATTTTGCAGATTCTACTAAATCGCTTTTGTTAAATTTGTTTTTGTCGAGCCTGCGACTTATGTCGCAGAAAGCTCGACATAGGGATAGTGATCCTACGGCGGCGGCGGCGTTAGCTAACTTCCTAAAAGCTTTATATTTTAGAAGCTAGAAGACCTGGATGCTTCATACTTTGTATATGGATGCCTCATGTTACGAAGTTTCCGTCAGTCACATGTCCAATGTCCTTGACCTCATTTTCATGGTTCAGTGACTACTTGAAAAAAAAGTCAGCATTTTTTGTAATGTTAATTTCTTTCTTATTATGAGTAAAAGGATAACTATATTTAGTATGTGCGTACCTTGCAAGGTCCTCATGCCCGTCAGACAATTTTCATTTGACCTCGACCTCATTTCATGGATCAGTGAACCAGGTTAAGTTTTCGTGGTCAAGTCCATATATCAGATACTATAAGCAGTAGGTCTACTATATTTGGTATATGGAATGATTGTAAGGTGTACATGTCCAACTGGTAGGTGTCATGTGACCTTGACCTCATTTTCATGGTTCAGTGGTCAAAGTTAAGTTTTTGAGTTTTGGTCTTTTTTTCTAATACTATATGCAATAGTTCAACTATATTTGGTGTATGGAAATATTTTATGATCTATATGTCAGTCACGCAGGTTTTATTTGACCTTGACCTCATTTTCAAGGTTCATTGCTCAGTGTTAAGTTTTTGTGTTTTGGTCTGTTTTTCTTATACTATGCAATAGGTCAACTATATTTGGTGTAAGGAATGATTGTAAGGTGTACATGTCTAGCTGGCAGGTGTCATCTGACCTTGACCTCATTTTCATGGATCAGTGGTCAAAGTTAAGTTTTTGAGTTTTGGTCTTTTTTTCTAATACTATATGCAATAGTTCAACTATATTTGGTGTATGGAAATATTTTATGATCTATATGTCAGTCACGCAGGTTTTATTTGACCTTGACCTCATTTTCAAGGTTCATTGCTCAGTGTTAAGTTTTTGTGTTTTGGTCTGTTTTTCTTAAACTATAAGCAATAAGTCAACTATATTTGTTGTATGGAAGAATTGTTAGCTATACATGACTGCCTAGCATGGTTCATCTGACCTTGACCTCATTTTCATGGTTCATTGGTCAATGTTTAGTTTACTTGGTTAATGTTAAGTTTATGTGACAGTTGTAATAAAGCTTTATATTTAGGACTATCAACATAATAACAATGATTAATAAAGAAGGCGAGACATTTCAGCGTGTGCACTCTTGTTTCATCCTGATTATGTGTAAACTATATAACACTGGATATAAGCAAACATCAATCAATCAAATGAGAAGATATTTTAAAATTAACTAATCAGAATCAAGAGTTCAACTTTCCAATTGTGAACTTTTCATTTATGGGTAGCAACATTACAGCAGCGTCTGCATATGGAGTATGTATCTCCCAGTTGATACAATATATCAGGGCTTGTTTCCTATCATGATTTCCTTGATTTAGGTTTTTTGCTCACAAGGAAGCTATTGCACCAAGAGTTCCAAGTGGTGAAGTTGAAATCATCCCTTAAAAAAGGATACATCACTAGTTGGACCTTTATGGAATATCTGTTTCACAGATGACGATGGATGTGTTCCAATTGTTAACAGCACAATCCCGTCCTCCTTTTCCCCAAAATATGACCTACTAAATTAAACTTATCAGTGGGTTCTTATTACACGAGCAACACGACTGGAGCCACATGGAGCAGAATCAACTCATTCTTCCAGAGCACCTGAGGTCATCCCGAGTTTTTTGTGGGGGTGAAGTTGCTGAGTCTTTAATTTCTATGTTGTGTTTTGTATACTGTTGTTTGTCTTTTGGTCTTTCTTTTTTTGCCATGGCATTGTGAGTTTATTTTCAAATTAAAGGAGTTTGAATGTCCTTTTGGTATCTTTCACCTCTCTTTTACATGGCAATCCTTCACATAATTTAATTTCCAAATCATTTTTGATCAGTTTTGGATTTCAAACAAAATTATATTTAACTCACAGGAAAAATATTGATTCCATCTTTCCACCCGAAAGAAAGAAATCTTTGACAATTGGCTGCTATGAAAGGTAATGGTTTGAAATTTGGTCTGCAACTTGATAATGTAGAGTTGTAGCGAGTAAGTAATTCTGACATCTGCTGTGTAGCCACTTCCTGTTTGCTGTTAGTACACTCATTGTACAAGGAAAATTTTCATCGTAGTTTTTGTGGCTTCTATGAAAGGGAATAATTTAATATTTGGTCAGCAGCTTAATAATGCTGAGTTGTATTGAGTAATTGATTTTTACATCTGCTGTGTGGCCACTTCCTGTTTGCGGATAGTATGAAATTTTACAACATTGTACAAGGAAAATTTTCTTGGCTACTATTGAAGTGAATGTTTTTAATATTTCATAAATTTGTCTGGGAATGATCAGTTATGCTCCGGTATACATGTTACCTCAATCAGTGATGCAGGTCAAGAACAGGTATTGGTCTTTTGTAACTTGAGATATAGTTAATATGAACTTTTCATTCAAATTTAATAGAATCAGTCAAGAATTTCAAGGAAGACCAATCTTACAAGGGAATTGTTGGCTTGATTTTTACACAGCATTTCTCAAATAAAAGTGTTTGATTGGCCTGTTTTTTTTTTAACTTGATCGATATATTGTTGATTTAAACCCCTCATTTAC
This sequence comes from Mytilus californianus, assembly GCF_021869535.1. Lineage (NCBI taxonomy): Eukaryota > Metazoa > Mollusca > Bivalvia > Mytilida > Mytilidae > Mytilus > Mytilus californianus. The sequence goes on from NW_026262701.1 coordinate 120,165,574, forward strand.
ATTTAATCAGAATCATCAAACACTGTAAAGGTCATCAAAACACTTATAAGATGAACAGAGAGCCTGTCATTTCCATGTCTCTACAGTATCTTTGTGACTGACAAAAAATATTTTCCATCTTTCATGTGTAATTAGAAAGATACATACAATCCAAGATCAGAACTCAATTTTAAGAATGAAAATGAGGTCAAGACCATTTGTAATACATAGGATGTACTTCTCACAGCAAATCCACATTCCAAAAATTGACCATTACATGCTGAGTAACAGGCTTTGTGCTAGCTTTGGTTGTTTGTTTCTTGAGTAATTTTGTTAATTGTTAATGTGTTTTCTAAGGACCTTATTTAGTGAGAAGAGTCATGCCCTATTCAACTGATTTTAGTTTGGTCTAACATTGTGCTGTTATGCCACTGCTAAAAAAATCAACCCACCAAAATGAGGTCAAAGCCATAAGAACTAGAGGATCTAAAGAGCCTGTGTCGCTCACCTAGGTCTATGTGCATCTTCAACATTGTAGACTACTGTTTACAGTTTCTCTTATTTAATTTTTGCCCAAAACACAAAAGAGGGTAAAAAAAATTGGCAATCACTCCACTAGCTTTTTCAGTAGAATTTGACCTGATTGTAGATCTTGTCTTGCTGATCATTTTTGTTATTTAAAGTTTCTATCCATCTTATATAGTTTAAGATAATAGGCAAATTGGTAAAAAATTGTCATAAAAGAGCAATAACTTCAATAACCAGTCGACTGAAGAATTCGACCTTTAGACTTGTTTGTAGACCTTGTCTTGCTGATCACTTTTGCTGTTAAAAGTTTCTATCTATGTATCGTAGTTTTTAAGATTTGAGGCAAAAAAATTGGTAAAAATCTTCATTAAAGGGCAATAAGTCTAACTAGAAGTCGACTGATGATTTCCGCTATTTGACTGATTTGAAGATCTTGTCTTGCTGATCATTTTTTATGTCAAGATTCTCTCTTAGCTATTATAGTTTCAAGATAATAGGCAAAAATGGAAATAATATGGTAAATTTTGTCATCACAGGGCAATAACTCCTATAAAGTCGTATGACAGTTCTGATGTAAAAACAATAGGTCCGGGTACACAGTTATCGTCCTTTGATTTTCGTTGTCCGCGAATATAGTCCCTAGTGTGGACAGTGTGTTACTTGTCGATTTTTTTTATACCCCTTCCGAATTTATTTCTCCATGTTTTATGACTCAAATAGTAAGTAGGGGGGTGAAATGACACTGTAAAAAAATTTGGGTCATGAATTTTAAAGTAAAGTAGTGATTTGGTCCAGCTGAAAAATGTTAAAAATTAGCACTTCGGAGGCTGTCAAAAGATTTGAAGACCCCCTCAGCATGAAATTGTCCATATTTTGAGTTAGAGCCGATGAAGTTTTCTATAATTTTGATATAATTTGTCCCAAAAGTAGTACAACACACTGTAAAAATATTATTGAGAAAGCTCAGGTGGGATTTTTTTAATTTTCATTTATTGTCTAAAAGAAATGCACTACGAAATAACTGTGTACTCGGACCTAAGAGGTGAAATCAGGAAATATAGAATCTGTACTTTGGCAACTTCCCTGAATGATTTGATGGTGTCAATTTATCAAATAGCATAAAACTAAAGGATTAAAACTTTTATTTGATAGAATTTCTGCAAAATGATCAATTTTGGCATTTTATGGTCAAAATAAGCATTTCATAGCTTTTTCAATTTTGATGCATAAGTGGCATTCTGACTTTCTATCTAATAGGTTTTTATGTGTCAATATTTGTGTTTCTATGCTTCAATCCAGTTGTATTACTCATTTGTGAACTCTGAATCTACAGAAAAGAAGATTATCTCAGACAATATGTTCAAAATGTGTTGTATATATGGTCCTCGTCTAACGCCCTGTTTGGATCGAGTTAAATGTGAGGAGCTTGGAACATAAAAGTTGAAGTCCATTATAAAGACCTCACTAAATTTGTATAAAAAGCACTTAACAATGTCTTTTGTACCTGTTTTATGTCACATAATATCTTTCTTTTCTTCTGTAGGATAGCAAGTGGTTCAAATATAAGCCTGTTGAGACTAAAATTGCATGCATGTTTTTCACTAAAAAGTGAAAAATCTTTGTATCAGACCATACTGTTTGCAAAAAAAGTTGAATGCAAGAGTCTTTTTGTGCTCAGATTTATTGTATCATGTCACCTGAGTATAGAAATGATAGAAAAGACACAAAATTTTATTTCATATAGCTTCAATATGCATTTTTAAATGTAAATATGTGATACGGCCTAAATTGACCCTAAATTATTTTCAGTCTTACTTGGCCTAAGACCCTTTTAAACTAATGTGATATGTTATTTGTAAGTTTTCTTTCCATTTAAAGTACATTAAATACATATGTAAGGATTATTTATAACCAAAAAGCTTTACAAATTTAAAATTGCTGGAAAATATTACATCTTCATGTAAGGCCCCCCTTCATTGGAAAACCTCCATTTTTAGCCACAGGCTCATATAAATTTGACTTTTTAATAATTATGATAAGTCTGATAAATCAAATGAGTACTCTATTGCTTTTAATACATAATATATTATATATTAAGGCATTTCAAAAGTATTTTTTTGCAATATTTAAATTTTTTAAGCCCCAAATATTGATAGTTGAAAATTTTCAATTTTAACATCTAAATTTTACACTCAAAGTTGAATATAGAATTAGTCATATTGTCTATAATATATATCCTATTGCCATGAAACTTTGTAAGCAGTCTTATAATTTAATAAGCTTTGGTCATACCAAGTTTCATTAAGATTGGTCAACTTTTTCTACCCTATTAGGTCCGGGTACACAGTTATCGTCCTTTGATTTTCGTTGTCCACGAATATAGTCCCTAGTGTGGACAGTGTGTTACTTGTCGATTTTTTTTTATACCCCTTCCGAATTTATTTCTCCATGTTTTATGACTCAAATAGTAAGTAGGGGGGTGAAATGACACTGTAAAAAAATTTGGGTCATGAATTTTAAAGTAAAGTAGTGATTTGGTCCAGCTGAAAAATGTTAAAAATTAGCACTTCGGAGGCTGTCAAAAGATTTGAAGACCCCCTCAGCATGAAATTGTCCATATTTTGAGTTAGAGCCGATGAAGTTTTCTATAATTTTGATATAATTTGTCCCAAAAGTAGTACAACACACTGTAAAAATATTATTGAGAAAGCGCAGGTGGGATTTTTTTAATTTTCATTTATTGTCTAAAAGAAATGCACTACGAAATAACTGTGTACTCGGACCAATAGGTAAAGCTCAACAATTGAACAGTTCTGCCCCCTGTCAGATTTTCTCTATTTATAGTGTTTTTCAAAATAATAGACAAACTTACATTTTTACATTTCTTACAAAACTGTCTGCCATCTTGGTTGATGAATTTTGCAGTCGTCTATTGGTATCACGTCTTCGTCATCCGAAGACATTTGGTTTCTGGACAATAACTTTAGTATAAGTAAATAGAAATCTATGAAACTTAAACACAAGGTTTATAACCACAAAAGGAAGGTTGGGATTGATTTTGGGGGTTATAGTCCTAACAGTTAAGGAATTAGGTGCCAAAAAAGGGCCCAAATAAGCATTTTTCTAGTTTCCAGACAATAACTTGTGGAACGGTGTATGGATCTCTCTGAAATTATACCACAAGTTTCCATACCACAAAGGGATGGTTAGGATTGACTTTGGGAGGTTATGGCTCAAACCGTTTAGGAATTAGGGGCAAAAAAGGGAGAAAAACATAGGTTTCCTGGTTAATGGACAATTCAAAATGACAAAACCATGAAAATTTCACATTGACCAATGTACCATGAAAATGAGGTCAAAGCCATGAAACCACACACAGACATACGCACCTTATAATCATTCCATACACAAAATATAGTGCCTCTATTGCTTATAGTATCTGAGAAATATATCAACCCCAAAAAAATAAACACTGTCCAATGAACCATGAAAATGAGTTCATGGTAAGAGGAAACCTACAAGTTGGTAATTTATATCTTACAATTATTTCATACACCATATATGGTTGACCTATTGATTATACATAGTATTTGAGATATGGACTTAACCTTGATCACTAATCCATGAAATGAGGTTGAAGTCAGGTCAACTCTGTCTGAAGGAAATGTAGACTTTGCAAGGATCCCATATACCAAATATAGTTATCCTATTACTCAAAATAAGTGAGATTTTTACATGAAAAAAATTACTTTTTTTCAAGTAGTCACTAAACCATGAAAATGAGGTCAAGGACAATGAACATACGACATCCATAAGGTATCTGCATACAAGGTATGATACATCCAGGTCTACTTCTTTCTGAAATATGAAGCTTCATACAAATAGTTTATGCCATTGCTGCTGCTGCCCGATTGTAATCCCTATGTCTCGCAAGACAAAAATGGACCCCCATTGAGTCCTTTAGAATTTTTACTGTTCTAAAAATTTTAAAAGGTAAGTTTGCATGTATGTTTGAATGATTTGCTTTAATATAAAATAAATAGTGATTTTTGTGAATTAAGTGATGTCAGTTGCACACTTATTGTCATTATATATAAGATGAATGAGTTTTTAGAAAAGTTTACATATGCAGACATGTGGATACATAAAAACAAAGGTCATTGTTTAATATGACTCGTTTGGTCAATCATACAACATTTCCTTATAAAATTTTATTTTCATCTCAAAGACAACAACTTAATATTGAATAACAAATACAAAATGTATAAAAAATCTTAAATGATAAATGTTTTGTTTACTGTGTCATGAATTGTTTTGGCCATTTAATATGTTACAAAAAAAATTTCATAACCTTCTAGAGTTCATTAATGTCCCCTATCTCATTTTAGTATAATTCCTTTTACACAATTATTAAAAGATTACTTTCTGTTTAGTAAACAAATTATACTTGTTCAAAAACCAAATACTACTGAGGTTCTTGACCTGACCCAATCACATTTATATGAGATGAGGTCAAACTATTAAGGGTCTCAACCCTCTCTCTCTTTATCTTGATCAATGGAATAACAAAAAGTACAAAAAGTGCACAATTAAAATCAGTTCAAAAGCACATAAATCATTAATGTTGAAGATGACAAAAATACAACTACAAAATGAAACAATACTATATTATACTGTATCAAGAATGCTAGATTCTGAAAGTGCAACACACAGATATCAAATTCAGAGAACATGAGAAAATTATCTGATGATGAAATTGTTTCACAAAAATCGCTGTAAAAACATGGATGGATAGAGGTAAAAATGTATATGCTCCCTCATTCGACCAAAACTTGATGCAAGTCATTGCAGATAATATGTCAACAAAAAAGTTCAGCTTTGAAAGTAAAACAATGATGATAAAATACTATTATTATGAACTACTTTATACAAGGTATTAAAAACTTATTTCACTTTTAATAAACAAGCACTATTTCCTTTGATTTCATTGATGAATTGAAATCCAAATTTGCAATATTGCACATTTTAATCTTGTGTTTCCTCAAGTCTATTTAACTCAGCTTGTAACATGTAGTCTACAAATTATAACATGTCTTGAATTTCACGTGCATGCTATATTGTTGATACATTTGAACACAATAAAGCTGTTCTACAAATTGTTTTAGTATTTATATGTCAATATCATTCAGGAAGACATCACTATCTAGGTTTGGCTGGTTCCATACAGTTTCCATCTGGATATCTCTCTTTAAATCTGGCCACAATGTCAGGATCCTTTAATCGAACTCCTTCTGTTTGGTTTCCTAGTGTTATCCTGTCAGAAATTTTTTTAAATATTAGCATGATTTATAAATATATTCATTTGAACTTTTCCATGGGGGATATTCATTTTTGCAAAACAAAAATATATTGTTTTGGATTTTAAAATTATTACATTTGACAACTGTGTTCCAAACTAAAAGTTGTCAGTAATATTCAGTGCAATTTTTTGACAACTAAAGTTCTTTCTACTAGACTAGACCTGAAGATGACCTAGACTGGGGATTCCCCTTATTTGTAGAACATTTACATTAATTCATTTTTTACTGTTCATTTATATATGTATATGTATTGGTAGGATTACAAGTTACTGACAGGAACAGTGTACAAAGACGTTTTAATCTTTGCTAAAAACGTCAAAAAATCTTAATTACTTGCAGAATGGAACTGTTTTAATAAAAAATAACTCAAGAACTGCAAAAGTGACACTACCCAAATTTTTACTTGATCTGAGTTTTGTGGTAATAAGCATTGTGTTAACGTTTCATAACATTTAGTCCAAGCCAAACTTAAGTTATAGAACGGAAACGAAAAATTAAGCATTTTTTCCATTTGTAAAGGGCATAACTCTAGAACGGTAAAAGTGACACCACCAAAATTCTAACTTTATCTGTGTTTTGTGGTAATTAGCATTGTATATAAGTTTCATAACATTTGATTGAGGCAAACTAAAGTTAGAGAACGGAAACCAATTTTGGGATGTACAGACGGACGGAAGGAACGGATGTACAGACGGACAAGGGTAAAACTTAATGCCCCCTCCGCAACGGCAGGGGCATAAAAACAAGATAATGCTTATGGTAACTGATAAACTAATATTATATAGGACATTGTTCTGTAAATTGTAAAAAATTTGAAATATATTTGATTTAAGAGCATATTTGACCTTAAATTATACCTTCCCCTTTTGTGGTTCATAAAAACAACAAAAAATAAATTAAATATCCAATAAATTGTGATGTTTTTATTGTTTTATTATATACAAGTGATATCTTTATAATAAACCATGAATAAAAATTTCATTGATTAGCTTGTCTTTTAAAACTTTAAAATGAAACTGCCTTAGTTATGACATAGGTTAGAATTCAGACATCCACTTATCTCTGATGACATCAAATCAAATACTGTACTCCCAACACGAAAAGTTATTTAAAATCAATAATATTGATGTTAAGGGTGCACTTAATGCAAAATAATTTAAACCATTCACAAAAAGTTTATGCATTGACTTAATTAAAAATATCCACATTTACAGAAGATTTCCTTCAATCCTACTTACCAATTAGGCTGTACATTATGTGGACGACCAAACAGTTCTACTTTTCTTGTTCCTGGAGACAACCTTTCTATAATACCATAGACTTCATCAGGTTTATGACTGGTAGCCCTTACCTAATAAAGAAAACAAATTGCTTATGAGTTAGTGTTACCCAAATTTAGAGAAATATATTAAAAATGTTTTAAGCAGATAATATAATGCAATAACTTGTTCTATCTTAACAAATTGGTCTCTGACGTGCATGACCTGGTGTGGTCAAGGGAAAAAAGAATATCTTTTTTTGTAATTAATTAAGGTCCTTGCTATGTCCATATTTAGTACATAAATGATAATGATCTCTAAAGAAAGAACGAGATCAGGCCTTTGGTTATTAAACTTATCTCAGTACCAAGAGTATAAAATGTGTACTCAAAACACCAAATCCATCATTTTGAATTGCTGATTTCTGAGTCTGAGAACAATAATCATATTCAAAATTTTTATGACTGTTAGGCCAGAAATCTCAACCATGGAATATATCTCAGCACTATAATATATATTGTACAAATCTATTGATGTGTGTTCAAATTAAAAATTGGGCAATTACATGGTGAAATATGCAATATATTTAAAACAAATCAAGGACATTTTCTGCTTTATAAATACTTAAATATTAACACTGAAAAATGTTTTGAATATTTAATTTATATGTCATACACAGCCATACCTCTGCTACAATAACATCACAGTCCAAACCACAATTCACACCTTTAGGGTTACCTTTTACACCAACCTATAGTAAACACAAAATACACAATAACCAGCACATTTGTACATCATTTTCAAAATTTTCAAACAAAATAGTTAATGGCTCAAGCTTAACTAGCAATAATTAAAATCTGATGCCTCTAGATTAAATCCAACCCAAACAGAGGACAGTTTAGCTAATGGTTGCCTTCTGGTCAATTATACATTGACAAATTAAACAATTATCAAAATAAGAATAAGAGTGGTTTATTAACCTTACTCTAAGTAAATAACTGTCAGAAATGGCCTTATTGGAATGAAGAATACATACAATACTGAACATCTATGTATAATTTCTTTTAATTTCTAGGGGTAACTTTGGATTTCTATTCATTCAAAAATAATTGTATGCTCTAATTTATGACTGGTTGTCAAAGTAAAACAGAAATTTTTCTGTTAACTAAAAATATTATGAATATTTTGAAGACACTGAACTATGACCAGATTTTTTTTTAACAGAAAAAATAATATTTACCAGACAATGTTCTTTTCCATGATTCAGCCAATGACCAGTTCTTCCTGTCCTTATTATTCTCTGTAGTTGATTGGTCTTCACCCATATCAATTCATCCATTCTTGTATATCTTTATAAAAATATAAAAAAACAAAGAATCAATATGCAGCAGATGAGGTTTTACTGTCATAAGGAACAAAATACCTGCATAATCATTTGCAATCATAAAAGTTTGTAATAGAGATTGCTTATTAAAATTGTTTTAAAAAATGAACTCCGTCTGTAAAAATATCAAAACCTGATTTAAGGAATTTAAATATATGAGCATGGCAGAAAAGGCAGGTTCTATAAATTTAGATATTCATTTTTGAATAATGTAAAAAAAAACGTTTGAATCCATTATAATATTGATAAGGAACATATAGACATGCTTTTTCATTTTATTACTGAAAACAGGCCTACATTAATTCTTCATTTTTTCAAATATAACTGGACATTTCGTTATTTGAGATAAGTGCACCATTTAATTCTATAGGTCAAAATAGTGCAGAATATGTATACTACATAGTTTTTTGTGAGATCAGTGTTGCTCAGTCTTTTTACTTTCTATGTTGTGTTTTGTGTACTATTGTTTGTCTGTTGGTCTTTTTATTTTCTAGCCATGTCATTGTCAGTTTATTTTCTACTTATGAGTTTGAATGTCCCTTTAGTATCCTCGCCTCTTTTTTACATCGGTTAAGAAAAAATCCGAATAAAAAAAGATTTATTAAATGGTATTGAATGCCATACATTTCTCATTGGTAATTGGACCACAATCAAAACAAGTATTCTCCTAGTATGAAAACCCCTCCTCTATCAAGTTTTTATTAACTATAATAGTACATTGCAACCAAGTTTACATTACAACAGTAGGACTTACCCCCACAGATCCAAACATTCTCTTCCTAGTTCCATAGCTCTGAAAAGAACAGTTTTAAAAAAAATGCAATATAAAAATTATTTTTTCATTTATAGTTTATTTTCTTCTTTAATTAACTAATTACCACGAAGATTGATGTTGCAAAGAACCAATCTGAACCTCTATCAATTACTTGACATATCTGTGTGGCATAGAAAGGATTCTTAAAGAATCACCAATGATTAATCAATTACTTCTGTTTGGTATATTTCAATCAATATTGGAATCACCAACTACATGTATATCAATATCTTGGCAGTAATGTATTGTACAAAATATTGAAAAATTACCAAAATCTAAATCAATTATCATTTCAGCACTTTCATAAAGCCATTAAAGTTATTTCTAGGTTCCATCAACTTATTGATTGTGATACTAAATCCAACTTGCAAGGTCGGAAAAAATATGCGCAGGCATATGCTAAAAAAAAAAAATTGATGAGAAAGATGCAACTTTGGGGAATGTTTTTAAACCTGTTCAAGATGATCCTACCTTCCTGTGACCCACAAGAATATATATCCATCATCTTGTAAAGCTGGGACTGGCAACTTTCTCATTTCATCATCCTGCATTGTTCCATAGGGTAATTCCATGTGGATATCCCATGGTGGATCAGCCATGATAACCGCACATTTCCCAAGCACTGACATGTCAAACACTCGAAGATCACACTGGATCCACTGAAAAACAAAAAAATATGGTGACTCTAAAATAACAATAACATGTTGCCCAGCACAGTCATGTATAATTTCAACTTTCTGATCATGAATGCTATTCAAAGAATAACAACTGTACATTCTATCATGAAATTAAATTATCAAAGTTGGCTCCCCTCATAAATCAAGATCTTCACAATTTTTTTGATCAATCGTGCTATTACAAAATAACAAAATCATACAAAATGTCTTTAGTTAAATCAGAGAAATATAATACAATAGAGTGGGAACTAGATGAAATCTTGTGATACCACACAAACCACATGTTTTCAATTAAAATATTATTTTCTCAAAAATCAAAAAAAATTATTCACATTAGAAGTTATTATATATGTCTGTTAACTGAGGTGGAACAATTATGCTTACTATATGACTATATGAAAGATCATGAGAGATTTGGAACAGCCAAAGTGTACCTAAATATTTATTTTCCTAGACAAGGCAACTTTATCAAAAAGACAAAAATTGTATAATATTACCTGAGATAGGAGAGTATATGTATATTACCTGAGGTGGAACATGTCTTTAAATTAACTGTAGGTGGATCATATACGTATATTACCTGATGTGGTACATTGAACAGATATATCATGTTATGGAGGGGTATTTGCGAAAAATACAAGTCAAGGGAAATTTGGTCTCAAGACTGGTATTTTTCGCAAATACCCCTCCGTAACATGATATATCTGTTTAATTACACCGAATAGATTTTGATTGAAACTTTCTGTACAGATGAAGGTAAATCTTTTTTTTACTAGTAAGCTGTCTGAATCCATAAACATGTTTATGCATAATTTTGAGGATAAGTAGAGACTATCATAGTACCACGGGAGTTATACATGTACTTATACGCGTTACCGCTGTCTTTATGTAAGGTCATGGTATCTGTGTAAACGTCATTTTTATTCCATCATTAAATCGTTCACTTGTATAGACAGCTTTTTCCACTTTATATACACAACGCAATCCCAATATACGATCATGAGATTGGTGCCGTGCAGTTGTGTTGTCCGACATTTTTGTTTACAGTTTTCAGATTACCTCTATCAGTCAATATTGCTTTATCATGTTGCCTTAATAATCGGGATAGGATGAGAAAGGTTCCGAATAATTTTGGCGGGAAGAGGCTCGCGAGGGTAAAAAATGAATATCCAAAATGGCAAATACCCCGGCATAGAGAGGAATTTGAGGCATATTCACCGGCAGTGGTGAAAAACAGGCAAATTTGTTTGAAATGAGGAAAAAAGGTTAGAATATGCGAAAAATACACTAACTACCAACCAATCAAAATCCGGCATTCTTATATAAGGTGTAATTAATCTTTATATTACCTGAGGTGCGAGAGTATATGTATATTACCAGAGGTGGAACATAAATGACCCTGAGGTGGAAGATACACATATTGATTGAGGTTGGGGATTTTATGTATATTACACGAGGTGGAACATATATATTTTACCTCATCTGGGAGAGTATATGTATATTACCTGAGGTGGAAGAGTATATGTATATTACCTGAGGTGGAAACATTTGTACATCAGTATTTTCTATTTTCTTTGTGACAGACAATTCTTTGGTAAGTCCTAACTTAGCTTGGTATTCAACCTCATAATGTACATACTGAAACATAAAGAGTATACATTTCCAAAACCATTCTGACGAAGAGTAATAATACTGGATTGCTATTAACTTAATGTCAAGCCACAAATATTACATGCATATTCAGTACGAGAACAAATTAAACAACACATCAAGTAAAGTTATATTTAAGGTATTACATGTATATGTCTATCTACATTATTCAATTTGTGCATTTTATCAAAAATACTAACTAATACAGAAATTTACTTTATGATTTTTGTCTCATCTGCAATGCAGGTCACATCAATGAGATACAGATATATCTTTTCCTGCAGTGACAGTGTAGGCAACCTCATTCTTTAGATCTTTTAAAAGATCTAGTCCTCTTTGTCAACCAAGGCATTCAAAATCTGTAGCTTCTGATAATATTATCAACCAATAATTATCTTCTGATCTTGACCTAATTTTCATTGTTAAAGTTTTTATACTTCTTAGTAACTTACCACAGTTAGATAACAGTATTTGGTTTAAGGATTTATTCAAAGGTCGATAGGTTTTATTGAAATATTTTAATTTGTTCTGAAATTTTTTGAAAAGTCTGGTTCGTAGTGACTGTAAATAAAAGGTGTGGTAACTGGTCAACCATATACAAGTATGGTATGTTGATAAGACAAGAGGAGCACATCTCATTTCACACTGCACTGGCAGGTTAAATTTTTAAGGTCTGTTTCTCCTTAAACAACTTTAAAAAAACTATGGCAATTTTTTGGGGCATGTAACCTTTTGTGGCAGCTGATTGAAGTTACTCTTTCTTAAAACATAATATACCCAAAGGAAACCACTTTAGTACCTGAATGAATTAAGTAGACAGAAACAATGAGATGATATTACAGTGTACAATAATCAGAACATTAACCTGGAGAAACTTATTTCAAATTTTTTAATGCGTGGAGATACATTGCAACTGCATCCTCTCTTTTAAGACATCCTGTTTGGTAGCCTGATTCTGAGCAATTATTACCAGTATCTACATCATTCTTGACTTTCTCAATAAAAACTGACCGCCACAAAATAACCAATAGTGCTGAAAGTGATGTTAAAACATCAAAAATCAATCAATCATTCTCGACTTCAAATTATTCCAGCTTTCTTTCAATAATTGTAGTATATTGTGTACACATCATCTAAAAGCTATCTTCTTACTGCATTTTAAATTGAAAACTGAAGGCTATTAATCCCATGATCCTATTGTGTAATGTTACCTTGCATGTGTCCATATGGAAACAAGTGTTCAGGAAGGAACAATCACCAAGTGATTCTACAGAATATAAATATATATAAATAACAATAACATCAAAACAATAAACATTTGCATTGTATGTATACTTTATGCTCAATATAGATGTATAAATCCATAAACTAACATATCTTTATATTTGGTCATATATGTATTTTTACTAGAAAAGTTGAATGAGGAGAAACCTATAACTAAAAACAGCTACATTCTGTGTGTGCCTGTCCAAGTCAGGAGCCTGTTATCCAGTGGTTGATGTTTGTTACTGTATATCATATTCATTTTTTGTGTACTGTCTTGTACAGTTTGTTTTTGTGTTGTGCTATTGCACCACAGTCCCAAGTTCGGGGTGCCCCCAAACATGTTTAAACCCGCCAGATTCTGTATGTGCCTGTCTCAAGTCAGGAGCCTGTTATACAGTGGTTGTTGTTTGTTAAGTACTGTATATTATATTTGTTTTTTGTTCGTTGTTTTATACATAAATTAGGCCGTTGGTTTTCTCATTTGAATTGTTTTACATTTTGTTATGTCGGACCTTTTATAGCCAGCTTTGCAGTATGGCTTTTGCTCATTGTTAAAGGTCACAAGTCCACCTATATTTGCTAAGATCTACATCATTTGGTCTCTGGTGGATAGTTGTCGCAATTATACCACATCTATTTTATATTTATGTTATTACAAAAACAACTTCTAATATTTACCATCTGTATGTTTGTTGATAATTTTTCTAAAATGAAGTCTTTTACAAGGCTTTGATGTTTCCTTTAATCTGGAGCATTCTTCTCTGGTACCAAACTGACAAAATTCCTTCAGTTGGGCACCTGTCAATAACTCACCCCATAAAGAATTTTATTCAACAGTGTATAATGATTCTAACAATTTTACTGTTGCAATCAGTTTTATCAACACCTAGTAAAAAACCTATGTAACAAAAGATAAATTCAATTTCTACCAGTTAAATCTACAATTTACGTCTACAAAATTAAAAAATATGAATACTGACAGAGTTTATGTCTTATGAATATCTACTTGTTGAATATAAAATACTTTTTGATTTCTGAAATCATGGGGCGAAAAAAAATTGCCTTATCATATTTTCTCCTTGCAAAAATTTTAAGGTGAAACTTAAAATTTATTATAAATTTTTGAAAAATCTGGCATGAGACTAGGAAAGACAACCTGTGCAAACAAATCTTTAACTCAACTTGTTCTGACATTACAAAAGGATAAAAATAAAGATTTTGTCAAATATTAATATATATGTACTATTTTCCAGTGACTGTTCATGTACAAGTGTTGCATGTGTTAAACTAATTGACCAGAAGATATTTCAAGAAAGGTTACATGAAATATTGAGTAAATACAAGGACAGAACCAATATAAATACATGAACATGATAACATACCTCCTTGGGATTTGAACCTCTGAGTTAGGAATTGTTCCTGAAATACAAAAAAATATTTTTGTATTGTTTTGCAAAAATTGTCTTTTTAATCAATATTCTGAACATGCTATGTTATCATAAACTATTTTTGAAACCAAATAAAACTGATCTTGAGTAACTTGACCTTTATATTTAAAAATAAATTATTTGATTGAAGTTTTACCTTTGCTGTGGGTTTATCCAACAATTCTAAGATTTCTTCATTCAATTTCTTATTTTCCTTCTCCTTGGCAGATTCCATTGACAAAAGGCTCTGTAAACATACAACATACAATATAAAGTCACAATGTGTTCATAATGTAAACTAGCATACCTCAGTGTTCTCCCCCAGATATTTCATATAGTATCCTGGTAAACAGGGTAATTTGAAATACCATCTTGTTTCTAAGAAAGATAGCATCACATCCATAACATAATATATAACAATTTTGATTGTGTATTCTAGCTCCATATTTTTTGGTCCATCATTATAATTAAACACACAAGTTCAGATACAAAACATCCACAAATAATCACTAGCGGAACGAAACAAGTCCTGAAAGATCACTGATGATGGTCGTCTGTTTTAAATCTAATTATTGTAAATTTGTCATAATTGTCTTAATACTTTTAATTGTTGTAATTAATGAATTTTAATTCTAACAAGAGTGGACACACTGAAATGTCTCGCCTGTTTTAGTGTTCATAATTGAATTAATGTTGAAAGTAAAAAAAATAAGTTTATATAAGCTTTACATTAAATTAACATTTTAATGATGAATGAACATGAAGTCAAGTGAGATAAACCCTATCAGACAAACATGTAGGCCGTACAATCATTCCATACACCAAATTTATTTAACATATATTGCCTAAAGTATCTTAGAAACAAACCTCATTGAGGAAACTGAACTTTGACCAATGAACCATAAAATGAGGTCAAGGTAAGATGACACCTGTCAGACAGACATATACACATAACATTCATTCCATACAGAAAATTTTATGAACTTATCACTTATCTGCCAGTTGGAAATGTGAACCTTACGATCATTCTATACACCAAATATAGAAGACCTATTGGTGATAGAATTTGAGATATGGACTTTATCATGAAAACTAAATCTTGTTCACTGATCCATTAAATGATGTCAAGGTCAAATGAAATATGTCTGACAGATATGTGAACCATGCAAGGTACGCACATGCCAAATAAAGTTATCATTTTACTCATAATAATTGAGAAAATCACATTACAAAAACCATACAGTTTTTTTTCCAAGTAGTTGCTGGACCAAGAAAATGAGGTCAAGGACAATGGACATATGACTGACAGAAACTTTGTCACATAAGGCATTAGAAATATTAAGCTGTAAGTAATGAGATAATGACGCTGCTGCTGCCGATGCCCCTGACAACGCTGCTGCTGCCGCCCCTGCCGAAGATCACTATCATAGTGTCTTCATACTACAAATTGTATGGGTTATTATCCACGATATGAAAATATGCTGAATAACTGTGGTTAAGGTTAAATAACATAGTGATATACCATTGATATTGATAATTGTGATTAATATGGTCTTCTGCAAATCTATTGTTAGTAAATAGGACCTCGAACTAAGACATAGTGACTTGAAAAACAATAGCCAGGGATCTTCCTCTTCTTTCTGTTAATTTATGTAGCCACATATCCAAGTTAAGTTGCAATCCCATTGAATACATCCTGAAACCTATGTTCAAATTTTAGTCTTTTTTAGTTACCTTGACCTTAGGCTTAAATATAGGTCTGTAATGCTTTTACATTCATGTTGAGTAACATGTTTTTAGAAAAAACAGCATCATAAAATCACATGGGATACACTTTTGGCTAATAAATCACAGGCAAATATAGCAACAACATTTGAGTAAATAAAATCGCATTCTACAAATTATTTTTTTGAAACATTAAGTCAAATGACTACTAAAAGCAAACTTTGAAATTTCTTATGAAACAATTTTTCATCTAGATTTAAGGTTCATCAGAAGGGATTGACAAATATGGCCATTTTTTTTTTATTTCCTCTTGAGTACAGAAAAACCTGTGCACAAGGAAAAGTTTTAAGGCATTGTAGAAACTGGATAAATATTTGTCAATTCCTTGAGATGAACCTGAAAGACCCCCCCCCACCCCAAAAAAAAAAACAAAAAAAAACTAAAATTATCTTCAATCTTTGATCAAAATATTGTAAAAAGTCATATTTTCATATTATCTATTTATCTATTTATGTTGCTATGCTAAAATATTTTTTACTTATCTCAATACTTATCTTATTTCATATGTATCAAAAATCAGTAAATGTGATTCTGTTGTGCAAACAAAATTTCAAAAGTTCTTCAATCTGTACATATTCAGCCAATTAATCTTTATGAAGGGACTGGAGTGAACTGTATTCTATGTTAAACATTCATGCATGAGTGACCTTATTTTAACATTTTCACACCTTCCAATGTTTTTGTTAATCACGGTTTAATAATGATCCCTTAAAAGTTTTTATTATTTATTATCATTATTAATGTTATTTAAAGATTTTTATAAAATAATCTATTTCAATGTAAGTAATCAGCAGTTAAATAATAAAATACATTCCATACACCAAATATAGTTGACCTATTACTTATAGCATCTGAGAAGAAGACCAAACAACATAAACTTAACATTGACCAATGAACCATGAAAATAAGCTCAAGGTCAGATGAAACCTGTCAGACAGACGTGCACACCTTACAATCATTCCATACACCACATATAGTTGACCTATAACTTATAGTATCTGAGAAGAGGACCAAACAAGAGCAACTTAACATTGACCAATGAACCATGAAAATGAGGTCAAGGACAAATGACACCTGCCAGACAGACATGTACACCTTACAATCATTCCATACACCAAATATAGTTGACCTATTGCTTATAGTATTAGAAAAACAGACCAAAACACAAAAACTTAACATTGACCAATGAACCATGAAAATAGGTCAAGGACAAATGACACCTGCCAGACTGACATGTATCCCTTATAATCATTCCATACACCACATATAGCTGACCTACTGCTTGTAGTATCTGAGAAACAGACCTAATCACGTAACTTTAACCTTGATCACTGATCCATGAAATGAGGCTGAGGTCAGGTGAACCCTGTCTGATGGACATGTAGACGTTGCAAGGAACCCATATACCAAATATAGTTATCCTATTACTCATAATAAGATACAATCATTCCATACACCAAATATAGTTGACCAATGGCTTATAGTATTAGAAAAACAGACCAAAACACAAAAACTTAACATTGACCAATGAACTGTGAAAATGAGGTCAAGGTCAGATGAAACCTGCCAGACTGACATGTATCCCTTACAATCATTCCATACACCACATATAGTTGACCTATAACTTATAGTATCTGAGAAGAGGACCAAAACACAAAAACTTAACATTGACCAATGAACCATGAAAATGAGGTCAAGGACAAATGACACCTGCCAGTCAGACATGTACACCTTACAATCATTCCATACACCAAATATAGTTGACCTATTGCTTATAGTATTAGAAAAACAGACCAAAACACAAAAACTTAACATTGACCAATGAACCATGAAAATAGGTCAAGGACAAATGACACCTGCCAGACAGACATGTACACCTTACAATCATTCCATACACCAAATAAAGTTGACCAATGGCTTATAGTATTAGACAAACAGACCAAAACACAAAAACTTAACATTGACCAATGAACCATGGAAATAGGTCAAGGACAAATGACACCTGCCAGACAGACATGTACACCTTACAATCATTCCATACACCAAATATAGTTGACCAATGGCTTATAGTATTAGAAAAACAGACCAAAACACAAAAACTTAACATTGACCAATGAACCGTGAAAATGAGGTCAAGGTCAGATGAAATCTGCCAGACTGACATGTATCCCTTACAATCATTCCATACACCACATATAGTTGACCTATAACTTATAGTATCTGAGAAGAGGACCAAACAACAGAAACTTAACATTGACCAATGAACCATGAAAATAAGCTCAAGGTCAGATGAAACCTGTCAGACAGACGTGCACACCTTACAATCATTCCATACACCACATATAGTTGACCTATAACTTATAGTATCTGAGAAGAGGACCAAACAAGAGCAACTTAACATAGACCAATGAACCATGAAAATGAGGTCAAGGACAAATGACACCTGCCAGACAGACATGTACACCTTACAATCATTCCATACACCAAATATAGTTGACCTATTGCTTATAGTATTAGAAAAACAGACCAAAACACAAAAACTTAACATTGACCAATGAACCATGAAAATGAGGTCAAGGACAAATGACACCTGCCAGTCAGACATGTACACCTTACAATCATTCCATACACCAAATATAGTTGACCTATTGCTTATAGTATTAGAAAAACAGACCAAAACACAAAAACTTAACATTGACCAATGAACCATGAAAATAGGTCAAGGACAAATGACACCTGCCAGACAGACATGTACACCTTACAATCATTCCATACACCAAATATAGTTGACCAATGGCTTATAGTATTAGAAAAACAGACCAAAACACAAAAACTTAACATTGACCAATGAACCATGAAAATAGGTCAAGGACAAATGACACCTGCCAGACAGACATGTACACCTTACAATCATTCCATACACCAAATATAGTTGACCAATGGCTTATAGTATTAGAAAAACAGACCAAAACACAAAAACTTAACATTGACCAATGAACTGTGAAAATGAGGTCAAGGTCAGATGAAACCTGCCAGACTGACATGTATCCCTTACAATCATTCCATACACCACATATAGTTGACCTATAACTTATAGTATCTGAGAAGAGGACCAAACAACAGAAACTTAACATTGACCAATGAACCATGAAAATAAGCTCAAGGTCAGATGAAACCTGTCAGACAGACGTGCACACCTTACAATCATTCCATACACCACATATAGTTGACCTATAACTTATAGTATCTGAGAAGAGGACCAAACAAGAGCAACTT
The DNA here is from genome assembly GCF_021869535.1 of Mytilus californianus. NCBI lineage: Eukaryota > Metazoa > Mollusca > Bivalvia > Mytilida > Mytilidae > Mytilus > Mytilus californianus. The sequence goes on from NW_026262701.1 coordinate 120,184,979, forward strand.
AACATAGACCAATGAACCATGAAAATGAGGTCAAGGACAAATGACAACTGCCAGTCAGACATGTACACCTTACAATCATTCCATACACCAAATATAGTTGACCTATTGCTTATAGTATTAGAAAAACAGACCAAAACACAAAAACTTAACATTGACCAATGAACCATGAAAATAGGTCAAGGACAAATGACACCTGCCAGACTGACATGTATCCCTTATAATCATTCCATACACCACATATAGCTGACCTACTGCTTGTAGTATCTGAGAAACAGACCTAATCACGTAACTTTAACCTTGATCACTGATCCATGAAATGAGGCTGAGGTCAGGTGAACCCTGTCTGATGGACATGTAGACGTTGCAAGGAACCCATATACCAAATATAGTTATCCTATTACTCATAATAAGATACAATCATTCCATACACCAAATATAGTTGACCAATGGCTTATAGTATTAGAAAAACAGACCAAAACACAAAAACTTAACATTGACCAATGAACTGTGAAAATGAGGTCAAGGTCAGATGAAACCTGCCAGACTGACATGTATCCCTTACAATCATTCCATACACCACATATAGTTGACCTATAACTTATAGTATCTGAGAAGAGGACCAAACAACAGAAACTTAACATTGACCAATGAACCATGAAAATAAGCTCAAGGTCAGATGAAACCTGTCAGACAGACGTGCAAACCTTACAATCATTCCATACACCACATATAGTTGACCTATAACTTATAGTATCTGAGAAGAGGACAAACAAGAGCAACTTAACATAGACAAATGAACCATGAAAATGAGGTCAAGGACAAATGACAACTGCCAGTCAGACATGTACACCTTATAAACATTCCATACACCAAATATAGTTGACCTATTGCTTATAGTATTAGAAAAACAGACCAAAACACAAAAACTTAACATTGACCAATGAACCATGAAAATAGGTCAAGGACAAATGACACCTGCCAGACTGACATGTATCCCTTATAATCATTCCATACACCACATATAGCTGACCTACTGCTTGTAGTATCTGAGAAACAGACCTAATCACGTAACTTTAACCTTGATCACTGATCCATGAAATGAGGCTGAGGTCAGGTGAACCCTGTCTGATGGACAAGTAGACGTTGCAAGGAACCCATATACCAAATATAGTTATCCTATTACTCATAATAAGATACAATCATTCCATACACCAAATATAGTTGACCAATGGCTTATAGTATTAGAAAAACAGACCAAAACACAAAAACTTAACATTGACCAATGAACCGTGAAAATGAGGTCAAGGTCAGATGAAACCTGCCAGACTGACATGTATCCCTTATAATCATTCCATACACCACATATAGCTGACCTACTGCTTGTAGTATCTGAGAAACAGACCTAATCACGTAACTTTAACCTTGATCACTGATCCATGAAATGAGGCTGAGGTCAGGTGAACCCTGTCTGATGGACATGTAGACGTTGCAAGGAACCCATATACCAAATATAGTTATCCTATTACTCATAATAAGTGAGAAATTTACATAACAAAAAAACTAAACTTTTTTTTCAAGCAGTCGCTGAACCATGAAAATAAGGTCAAGGACATTGGACATATGACTGACGGAAAGTTCGTAACATAAGGTATCTGCATACAAAGTATGAAGCATCCAGGTCTTCTACCTTCTGAAATATAAAGCTTTATACAAATAGTTTACGCCGCCGTCGCCGCACCGGATAGTAATACCTATGTCTCACTTTCTGCGACTTTCGTTGCAGGCGAGACAACAATTCATGACACGGGTTATGTTCTTCTCATATATTTTATGACGGTATAATACTAAACCCCTAACAGGAGGGATTGTGCCTGATATTCATATGATGAAGACATAATCTTTCAATCAGTTTAATTGAGGTCTGGAGCTGGCATGTCAGTAACTGCTAGTAGTCTGTTGTTATTTATGTATTATTGTCATTTTGTTTATTTTCTTTTGTTTCCTATTCTGACATCTGACTCTGACTTCTCTTATACTGAGTTTTACTGTGCGTACTGTTGTGCGTTTGTTTTTTCTACATTGGCTAGAGGTATAGGGGGAGGGTTGAGATCTCAAAAAACATGTTTAACCCCGCCGCATTTTTGCGCCGGTCCCAAGTCAGGAGCCTTTGGCCTTTGTTAGTCTTGTATCATTTTTAATCTTAGTTTCCTGTGTATAATTTGGAGTTTAGTATGATGTCCATTATCTCTGAACTAGTTTACATATTTGTTTAGGGGCCAGCTGAAGGACGCCTCCGGGTGCGGGATTTTCTCACTGCATTGAAGACCCATTGGTGGCCTTCGGCTATTGTCTGCTCTATGGTCGGGTTGTTGTCTCTTTGGCACATTCTCAATTTTATTAAATCTCACCTTGGGTCATTTAAATTCGTTTCATTTTGATATCATGTGAAATGTGTTCAGCACATTAATGTTTCCTTTGGACGATAATTACGGGTCGCCATAAACATGTCATTTTAACTGTTAAACAAACAAGTATATTTACAAAGCTCTAATCACTTATGAAAATGATTACCTTACATCAGAAAACATACGATTTGAATTTTTATCTTTAAGTGTGCATTTTTCAAAATTTCTTACTTTGAACTATGAGACATCATGGTCAATTTACATTAACTTTACATCGAACAGACTATGAAATTTACTTGACTTAACCGTGAATTCAAATCAACCGAGTTTGACTCATAAGAGGTAAAAATGCATTGATCAAACAGGAATTTGACACAACAAGGTTTGATTGTATTTCATCATTTGCTGATACACACCATTGATTGACATATTTCTACCATCTACAGTAGCAAAGAGAGATTGAGTAAAGCAAATTTTATATTTCACGGAAAACAAACTTCTCTTCATGCAAAGTACAGTATACATGTACTACTAATGGGATAACTGAAAGAGATTTCTCAGGACATTATTTAAACAATATACCTCAATGCTGTTATCTTTAACTTTGGATTGTTTCACTGTCGGTTCTTCAATACTGCTATCCCTGGAACAAATCAAATCATATCAATCCCAAAACTATACAAAATATATTTATTGAAAAGGTGTGGACAACATCAACAATAACGAAAACATTTAAAAGAATACGACTTTTGACTGACTTTTAGGGAAAGGAAAATCTATCAAATAAGCTATTTATAATTTTCTAGAGAATACCAAATTGAAGATAAAAAAAAAGCGTTACAACCAAAACCATGTAAGTGTTAACAAAGTGGTGAATTTTATTTTAATCTTTATCAAGAGCTATACTAAATAAGTATCTGCTGTCCAAATACTCAGGTTAATATCACATAAAGGTAGCTGTTTCAACTAAACAAAATTAATTACAATACCTGACAACAATGGAAACAGCTCTAAATAATATTCAAATATATTATATGTCATTTTGTAAAATGGGAATTTCATAGAGATCTTTTCCAAGTTGTGTATAAATGATGTCACGTGATACCTACCCGTCATGTTTCCTTTTCTTAGATACTTTGTCATCGCTTTCTTTTGTCATTGAAGATAGCTGAAATAAAACAAAATAATAAAAAAACTGTATACCGGTAATTGAGAAATATGTAGTAGCTTCTAATTTACAATTAAAACAATTATTTATAAGGAAGCAATGATAAATTAGCAATAACTCCAACCATCATCTGTGGAATTGATGGAAAACCTCATCATATCAAAATTGGATTGTCTTATTGCAGCAATCATCTATAACAGCTGAAGGATAATGTACAAATTCTGAATATTTCTTTGATCAGAACATTCCAAGGATGGATTTACAGCTTCACAATGATTGAACGGAAGCAAAAGAAGACAGCACCAATAACATGTTTATTGAAAATTGGATGTTCCTGAAAGCAAATCTTCATAAGTAGCAAGCGGGATTTTTGCAAATCTAATGTGGGACTTGCATTTACATATATTACATTGTTTTTAGGATATTGAGTACTGTAATTTTGCATATTTTTCACAATAGTCAGTAAGACCTACCTTAGATATATCCATACTATTGACAATAATTTTGCCTTGTTCATCTTCTGAGTTGTCATCTTTTACTGTTATACTGAAAAAATAATGCATGATTAAAATATTTTGAATGCGAGTAAATTTCCATTCATATACCATAAAATTGGTTTTTAAAGCAAACTGCAAGTAGAATGGTTTGATTGATTGATTGATGGCTAATTAAAATCTAGCAGCAAGTATTACATTCATATTCAGGATGTTATAGGAATGTACCGACCCTGTCTTGTACTACACTGACAGGCTGGATTGGACTCTTGAACGTGCTAGATCATAAGGTTACAATCAACATGAGGACATGTTATCCTACATAGACACATCATTCTAGCTGCCTATCAACCAGTCTTATCTTACTTCAAAGTGCCACTTGCTTGGAGGAAAAGCAGTAAATACAGATTTCAATGTTTCTAGTTTGTCCTGGCTAGAGATAAAACTCACAACTCTCTGTATTCAAGGGCAAGCACCCTTCCATGAGAACACCTTCCCATTACCAAAGAAACAGATAATATTAACAGGGGCAGTAAATTATTATTCTTTTTGCACATACTATCTGTTTTACTCTCTAGCTTCAGTAGCTGAATAATAATAATGATATGCTGACATATTTCAATCCCCTGTGACAATATTGAATTATTTTCTCAAGGTTTTCAGGAAAAAAAACGACAGGAAATCTATGTGTACGGACAGCAGAGGTATAGAACTTTGATGGGTTTTCCTTGGTGTCGCTCCATTGTTTAGCATTTTCGTTTACCCCACATCTCATTTTATACATTATGTTCAAACTTATTTCACCTACTTAATCAGCTGTTGCCCTGCAAATTTCTTAAGAAGTTCTTCCACAATATCAAGTTTAACAGTCTGTTTGAGTATTTTAGACGAATGTTCAGCTATAACACTAGAACTACATGGTATGTCTAGATCTATGTCACAGAGGGCCAACATGATTTTCTTCTCTAAGACAGGGTCTATCTTTGTAGGTTCTACTGCCTGAGTGGACTTTACTGGACTGGAAGAAGTAGATGGTATTGCTTTAACAGGACTGGCAGTTTCTGATTGGCTCTTTGTATCTGAAAAATTTAATAATTCATAATTTGATGAAAAATTAATTCAAAAGTTCTTGTCCAGAACTTTTATCTAAATTTAAATTTCAAATAACTCATTGGTGTAAATTCCGTTACAGGAATGATACCAGCTGACATTTACACAATAAAAAATACAAAAATAAACAAAGACAAATATACAGAGATATATTTTCTCAATGAAAAGAATCTCATATTGTGTATCTACATTGTGTAGAGGTGTGTAGTATTATAAAGCTATTACAATAAGATATTTAATACTACAACAGTTCTTAACAACATATATATATATACGCAAAAATTTCTTGCCGTCAGTGAAGATTTCATGGCAATATTGGATCACAAAGTTGAAAGGGAAATTTACAGATATTAACGAATAAAAATTTTGAGATATAAGTCATTTTTACTCAATAAAAGTACATTTCACTTCAGGAATTCGATTTGTGTGTCTTGTAAATAAAGACAACAGTAGTATACCGCTGTTCGAAATTCATAAATCGATTGAGAAAAAAACAAATCCGGGTTACAAGCTAAAATTGAGGGAAACACATCAAATATAAAAGGAGAACTACGACACAACAGAAACACAACATTAAAATGTAACACACACAGAAACGAACTATAATATAACAATGGCCATTTTCCTGACTTGGTACAGGACATTTTAAGAAAAAAATGGTGAGTTGAACCTGGTTTTGTGGCTAGCAAAACCTCCCGCTTTTATGGCAATGTTATATATAACATTAAAATGACAACATTACATGACAGGACTACAATACAAATAAATGGGCGAACATATAGGACAGAGAAACATACGAATAATAGCTAACAAAAGGTACCAGGTTTAAAATTTAATACGCAAGACGTGCGTTTCGTCCACACAAGACTAACCAGTGACGCTCATTTAGCCAAAGAGATCAACGCTAAAAAAAGGTGACGTCACATTTGAATTTCTGTAAGCAAGTTCTCTGTATTACTGAAAAATTATTACACCAGGGTTTTCGATATCACAAACTAGTCAAAACATTTACTAAATTTTATGATCGGTACAAGGACATCATTCGTAAATATAAATCAACATGCAGACATCTTATACGTTCAGGTATTTCACATCCAATATTTTATGGTAATATTCTTTACAAAGCACAAAAAAATGTCGGCATTCACCTCAAAAGCTAACCAAACCTTTAAACAGACTTATTCGGAAAGGATATAGTTACGATACTGTTGTCAAGTCATTAAGGATTGCATATTTTGGTATTAATATTGATTCACTCATAGGGGTCTTTGCATCGGAAATAAACACATTTATTCTAAATACAGTTGTTGGCATGAAACAGGTTATGTTCTTCTCATATATTTTATGATGGTATGATACTAAACCCCTAACGGGAGGGATTGTACTTGATTTTCATATGATGAAGACATAATCTTTCAATCAGTTTAATTGAGGTTTGGAGCTGGCATGTCAGTAACTGCTAGTAGTCCTTTGTTTATTTATGTATCATTGTCATTTTGCTTAGTTTCTTTTGTTACCTATTTTGACATTGGACTTGGACTCCTTTCAAACAGTTTTACTGTGCGTATTGCTATGTGTTTCTTTTTTCTACATTGGCTAGAGGTATAGGGGGAGGGTTGAGATCTCACAAAACATGTTTAACCCCGCCACATTTTTGCGCCTGTCCCAAGTCAGGAGCCTCTGGCCTTGTATGTTTTTTAATATTAGTTCATTTATATGTTTTGGAGTTAAGTGTGACGTCCATTTTCACTGAACTAGTACACAATTTTATTTAGGGGCCAGCTGAGGACCACCTCCGGGTGCGGGATTTTCTCGCTGCATTGAAGACCCATTGGTGGCCTTCGGCTGTTGTCTGCTCTTTGGTCGGGTTGTTGTCTCTTTGACACATTCCCCATTTCCATTCTCAATTTTATCCTTTATTATTAAAAAGGTAGATTCAGTTTTTGGGAGTTCTCAGGAAATTGTGGTAGCGCTATAAAACTATCAATCTTAATGAGAACAAGAGTGCACACGCTGAAATGTCTCGCCTTCTTTACTAATCATTGATATTATGTTGATAGTCCTAAATATAAAGCTTTATTACAACTGTCACATAAACTTAACATTAACCAAGTAAACTAAACATTGACCAATGAACCATGAAAATGAGGTCAAGGTCAGATGAACCATGCTAGGCAGGCATGTACAGCTAACAATTCTTCCATACAACAAATATAGTTGACCTATTGCTTATAGTTTAAGAAAAACAGACGAAAACACAAAAACTTAACACTGAGCAATGAACCTTGAAAATGAGGTCAAGGTCAAATAAAACCTGCGTGACTGACATATAGATCATAAAATATTTCCATACACCAAATATAGTTAAACTATTGCATATAGTACTAGAAAAAAAGACCAAAACTCAAAAACTTAACTTTGACCACTGAACCATGAAAATGAGGTCAAGGTAAGATGACACCTGCCAGCTAGACATGTACACCTTACAATCATTCCATACACCAAATATAGCTGACCTATTGCATGCAGTATTAGAAAGAAAGACCAAAACTCAAAAACTTAACTTTGACCACTGAACCATGAAAATGAGGTCAAGGTCAGATGACACCTGCCAGCTAGACATGTACACCTTACAATCATTCCATACACCAAATATAGTAGACCTATTGCATACAGTATAAGAAAAACAGACCAAAACACAAAAACTTAACTATAACCACTGAACCATGAAAATGAGGTCAAGGTCAGATGACACCTGCCAGTTGGACATGTACACCTTACAGTCCTTCCATACACCGAATATACTAGACCTATTGCTTATAGTATCTGAGATATGGACTTGACCACGAAAACTTAACCTTGTTCACTGATCCATGAAATGAGGTCGAGGTCAAGTGAAAACTGTCTGACGGGCATGAGGACCTTGCAAGGTACGCACATACCAAATATAGTTATCCTATTACTTATAATAAGAGAGAATTTAACATTACAAAAAATCTGAACTTTTTTTTCAAGTAGTCACTGAACCATGAAAATGAGGTCAAGGACATTGGACATGTGACTGACGGAAACTTCGTAACATGAGGCATCCATATACAAAGTATGAAGCATCCAGGTCTTCCATCTTCTAAAATATAAAGCTTTTAAGAAGTTAGCTAACGCCGCCGCCGCCGCCGCCGCCGCCGCCGCCGCCGTAGCCGCCGCCACCGCCGCCGGATCGCTATCCCTATGTCGAGCTTTCTGCGACAAAAGTCGCAGGCTCGACAAAAACTATTTTTAAAAATGTCTGCAGTTTGATAATGCTCCTAAGCCCTATTGAGCCCTGCATGTACTAAACAAGAAGAAAACCTTATTGAATTAATTCATTCTGCAGCAATTGGGTAAAATGCATCAGGGTGCAAATAAAAATTTGTCTAATCAACCCAATTTAGAATCCAAGTTTAAATTCTATTAAAAAAAAAAATTGTAGAAAAAAGTCAGTTTATCATAGTTGATTATTTGATGTTTTATAAAGTTTCAAATTTTGTAGCTATTTAAACTAAGCTACAATTTCCTGAAAATAATACAGGTTTTTTTTATTGTACTAGTAAATTAAAAAAAATAGTAATAAAGCATCACACATTTTGAAACATAGATCAAACAGTCAGGGTTTAAGCTAGGATTTTGAGGGCTTTAGTCACTTTTGCGCGAGATGAAAATCAACATTATTTGTGATATGTATTACAGCAAATACTAGGTTTTCCCATTCATATTATGATATTGATTTTTACCCTCATTTTAATACAATCATATGTTTATCTTTTAATTTTTTTAAACTCTCTTTGTCTACATCTTTAGGGAAAATAATATAAAAACTTAAACCACTGATTGTTGCAGAAATTTAAAGAATGTAAAACTGCATGTAAAATGCATTATTTGTGTATCGTTGTCCAGAAAATACAGACATAAAATGTGAAATACAATAAACTAAAATTTATGAAATCAAATAAGAGGAAAACGTAACTGAAACGTGAATAAGTATACATCATTTTATTTTGTGTATTGCAGCATTGAACGATATTTATCATGTTTATACATAGTTTAATGTTGATTAAAGATTAAAAGTAATTTTAAAAAGACAATGTTGAGTTCAACAGGTGTTCACTATTTATAATGATTTACAACTAATTGTATAGTCTGATGCGTGTATTAAGTTGAAAGTGTTAATTTGATGTTAGGTCAAAATAAATTGTGTGATTCCTATTTCACCTAAAAAAAAAATAAGTAGGGTTGATAGGTAAAACATTGTATTTGTTGTCAGCAGAAAAAAGGTTCCAAATCAAAATTAAATCATCTGATGCGCCACATTTTCCCTGCTTCTTTGATATTTAGAATAGTATTTAAATCTACAGCTTTTTTTATTTTCTGTTTTAGTTCTGGGTCAGAAATTTGAAAATAAACTTTAATGCAAATTTTATGCATTTCATGGATCAAAATAGGAATATGTTCTTGCCAATGAATCATTTTAAACCAAAAATGGCAGTGAAAAATGTGGCATGGTATGTTAATATGTCATGTATGTAGGGCCTTGTTCAACCTAACAACGTAAACGACACACAGGGTAAGTGTGGGAGCAGATTATTACCCCTTGAAAACATTGTGAACCGATGCTAAGCAGAGGTTGATTATGATTTTTCAAGAGTTACCCGTAATACTCTGCCCTTGCATCCTCTTCATTTAATAAACAGATGTGTTTTTATGTTAGACAGAATGTGATCTTGAAGATTGGTTGGTTCTGACAATATTAAAATTCCAGGTTTTGAGAAGAGTGAGAATGCGAAATCTTTTGTCTTAATCTATGGCAAATAAATTGCAGATATAAATATGACATGAATTTTTTTCCTTTTCTTGTATAAATTGTTATAGGACCAGCCATAGAAAATATAAAAGGATTAAAGTAGACATGGTGCTGGGGAAAATTCATTTATAAATGAACATGAATCATACACCATGTCTGCCTACTGGGGAAAGCTTCTTTATCTCTTTCTCGTTACACATTGTCTGCCACCTTGCCATCATTAACTCAAAAGCTCAAAGGCATTGACAGCCATTAATGTTGCGTCCTGATCACAATTCTGTACAACATTTATAAGGAATTTTTTAACAACAAAAGCTGGATTGATTTAAGCAGTAAATTAACACAATTTACTATAAAACTGTCTGTCCAACCTGGCATGATTCTGACTTTTGGTCCAAAGAAGTTAAGCAAAAAGTAAAACAACAAAAATACCGAACTCAAAGGAAAATTCAAAACGGAAAGTCCCTTAACCAATTGGCAAAATCAAAAGCTCAAACACATCAAATGAATGGAAAACAAATGTCATATTCCTGACTTGGTACAGGCATTTCCTTATGTAGAAAATGGTGGATTAAACCTGGTTTTAAAGCTAGCTAAACCTCTCACTTGTATGACAGTCGCATAAAATTCCATTATATTGACAATGTGTGAACAAAACAAACAGACATAATAGTTAAAAATGTCAAAAATAGGGGTACAGCAGTCAACACGTTATAATCTCACTCACTATAAAAACAAACAAATAAATCAACAAAGAAAAACAAAATGGCATATAGCAGTCAGGAGTACTACTTGTACAAATGATCTTTATTTACTTGAAGAAGTAAATAATAATATACTTATATAAGTTAATTATAACGTTTGAATAATCTCCCCTTAATTTTATCAAAAATTTACTTGTATAAGTAATTTTTTTTTACAATCCAACAAAAATTCTCAAGTTTTGAGATGTAAAAACATGCCTTTAAAAATTTTTCTCAGGCTAGCTCATAATTTTTTATTAGAGGTCCAACCCTGAACAGTTGGGGCAAAAATGGACACAATATTCAAGCTTGATACAGGTCTGAATTTGGATTGTAATTAAATATTTGACACATTATAGGTTTCTGACACAGAATAAATGTAGTCAAAGAACTTGAAATTGGTTGTATGATTTGAATTTATATTCAATTGAAGATTTCTTGCTGTTGTGCAATACACTGTGCTGTTGGGCAATACTTAGTAAATCTGTTTTCAGATTATATACAAAGAATTAGCAAAATAAATTGTGACCCCCAATTTTTTTCTTGGAAAATTGACGATTTCTTAAATCTTGAGGGAAAAAAAATTGACCCCCCTAAAAAAAATTTTTTTTTTTACCCGCCAAAAAAATAATATTTGAAGAGAATTTTCTTTTGAAAAAAAAAATGTTTACCCCCCCCCCCCCCCCCTTTCCAAAAAAAATAATTTTGAAGAAATTTTCTGTTTGTAAAATGTGGTACAAATTAAGAGACATCCATACACTTAAACACAAGTTATTGTCTGAAACTAGAAAAATGCTTGTTTTAGACCCTTTTTGGCCCCTAATTCCTGGGGTTTGGGCAATTACCCCTAAAATGAATCCCAACCTTCTACTTGTGGTATTGAACCTTGTGGTACAATTGTCCGGAAACCAAATGTCTTCGGACAACGCTGACGGCGACGATGAGGTGATACCAATATACGACCACAAAATTTTTTTGCAGTCGTACAAAAATCTGAATGTCTAAGGGACATAACTAAGCCAAAAATAATTTTGTATTAAGATATACTTATAAAAGTATCCTACAAATTTACTTACATAAGTATACTAATATTTACTTCTTTCCTACAACAGTTTACATACTTTCAACCACGCTCTAATATTAGTTGTTTTTATCAATCATTTTGAAGATCAACAGTATTCTAAAAGAATAATTGGATCCGGAAACACAGAAAAATCCAGATTTTTTTTATATCGGCAATAAAATGTTTAGGGTTCGGCCAGAGGAGGACGACACTCTGCACACGGCACGCAGATTTGTCTTATATTATCGATCGGTCGCGGAGGGGGTTTTGTCTCATTTATATCAAACTACTCGTGGTGTGGACATCACCGTTAATGACACCTGGACAAGCGAAATTTGTTGAATCAATTAAAATAAAACAAGTAATATACAGAAGGGCTGATCATGCAATATACATGTACTTTGTACATACATAATAAACAAATTTGTTAGTTATTTCTTGGTAATAAACATATTTATACCCAAACTGACTGTTTATTACCAAGGGCTAATTTCGACATCGATAATCACTGAATTCTCAATTTATTCAGTCCGTTTTAAGTTTTTAATCGGGACAAAGTTTTATAAAATACTAAATTTTAAATATTGCATTATTTCGTCATTTGTCAGTCATTGTCAGTAAACAAAACAGAGATAACATTAGAGAGAAGGCAATTAAGCAATCCAATACACAAAAAGTGCACAATTCAATTATGAAAAAACTATATTTTTTCATGATGGTTATTCATAAGACAAAATTTTCATTTTGTTTTCAAAATAATTAAAATACATAAGAGTTTATATGCCTAAAATAACATAATTACTCGCAGATTTGACAAATATTTTTGATATTTTACTTACCAGAAATCATATTTTAGCGACTTATTACGAAGCAATGGCTGGAGACTTAAGGAGACTTAAGAAAATTTAAAATGTTTGAATAGTGTTCTTTGATTGACATAAATTTGAATGATTTTCACGTACTGACATTTGTAAAATTTACAAAAATCTGAGCCTTGTGATTTTGCAGAAATCGAATAAAATTTCCCGCCATTACAGTGCATTTCTTTATTGATAGAATTTACTTTAAAGATAAAAAAACATAAAGAAAATATTTCATATAAAGTGATCTTTTTTCATTGATTAATCTTTTTATTTCAATACTTTCTATATTTTCTGCGAGTGCAAGAGAGTATATTTGATATAAAAACATGAACAAATCGATCTTTTCCAGATTGAAAATTGTCTAGGGATGCTAAAATAGTACCATGTGACCTACAAAAATTTGCACACAGCACCTAAGGCTGTCGCCCCTCCTCTGGGGTTCGGCGTTGGAAACAGAGGTAGGGTTGGACACTGGAAAAACACAATTTATTTACTTTGGCCTTATTGTAGCAATTAAAATAGGGACTATTATTTTAAATAATTAAGTGTTAGTCTTCTTGTCGCTAAATTAGTTTTTTGTCGCTAAATTAGTCTTCTTGTCGCTAATTAGTGTTCAGAATACAGAATACTAGCGTCAATGAATCAAAATAAGATAAAATATGGGTCAGATATTTGGTGCACTACTTTTCAGTAGCAAAAAAAAGAATAGTTTCAATGAGAAATACACAATGACATTTCACCTTCACTACTTGTTGTCGGTGAAATGCTGGACTTGGTGATTTCGGCTGCAATTCCTTCTCTTTCTTTTCGTCTCTGGAGCATTTTTGCTCTCAGGCTGCTCTGTTTGCTTTTGATAGCTTGGATATCGCTCCATGCATCTGAATCTGACATGGCTGTGTTTAAAAATCTGTATCGTAAATAGGTAAATGGTTATACGATCTCAATTTTTTTTTATATTTGATCGGTGTCATTTATCTGTAAATTAAGCAATGAAAATTTTATCGATTTGAAAGCGCTAAAAAGAACAAGATGAATACTAACTGGTTTCTTGTTACTAATTTTGTTTCTGATTTGGCTCTTAAACAACAAAAAAAACAGTATAAAGTAGGAAAACATTGACAATGGCGTCACATGGAAGAGCACACGGCGTTCCCCACGGTTGGCCTAAACAATCTAATACCGCATCCTTCCCAAAATATGGCACTGCAAATCCTCTCATCACTCTCGATAGACCAATTAATTTGTAAGCAATTTAGTAAGAAAGGTTCTTGTGTCTTTTAATTTATCGTTCAGAAATTCGTCATCTTTCTGATAATCGGAATTCTCCACTGGCCCTGGTGATTTTGAAGCACTAGAAGCATAAAAAGTATTCATAATCCGCAGACTTTACTTATCTACTTGCTGCCTTGTTAGGGTTTTCAATAAGCATGGGCACCTGGTGAAATTTCCCCATTTCAAATTAAGGAAAATTATAGCCAGTTCAAATTGTGTTTCCAAAGGTTTCATGTCGATCCGGCCCCACGTCGATCCGTCCCACGTCGATCCGGCCCAACGTCGATCCGTCCCCAATAAAAAAATATATTTATAAGGAATAAAAATAAAGATATATATTAATTGTAATTCATAAATGTTTATGAATTTTATTATAATGTAAAAAGCAAAAAGGTGTAAAAAGGTGTACGGTAAAAAAAATGGCCTTTGACAAATATTTTCTTTAGATGAGTATAAAACAAGTAGGTTGATTATGTTTTCATTACAAGTTTTCAAGATTATTGGGTATAAATATAATAAAAACGTATATAACAGAATTTAGTACAATTAACAGACATCAACATTAATCAGCAGTAATTAGCATTTTCTTTCAATTGACTGTGGTCTTAACAAGTCTTTCATCCTGTGTAATAACAAAATTAATAGTTACATACACAACGGTACAAGCCGATCCCCAAGCTGATACATACAAACTTTGTTTTTGTTTTAAGTTCTTAAAACTTCTCAAATTGAGAAATGTAGCTATTCTGTGTGTGAATTAAATAAAATAAAAATCGCCATGACATTCAAAGTTATCATGGAAAATAACTTCATATTAATATGTTGAAGCTGCTATACAAACAGACACAATCACACTCAGTTTCGTATCGATTTAGAATAATTCTTTGACTGGTACACCAATACTTCACTTACCTGTTGTCATCCATCATCGATACTTTTTGCAAAATCTATTTATACTGTTAAAAATCCTCCAAAGTCAATATAGTTTATTCATATTTTATTATGGGGCCGGATCGACTTTGGGCCGGATCGACTTGGGACGGATCGACTTGGGGCGGGATCGGTTTGGGGACGGAACGACCGGATACCTTTCCAAATAGAAATATCAACCACCATCCGATAAA
Source organism: Mytilus californianus (assembly GCF_021869535.1). Classification (NCBI taxonomy): domain Eukaryota; kingdom Metazoa; phylum Mollusca; class Bivalvia; order Mytilida; family Mytilidae; genus Mytilus; species Mytilus californianus. The sequence continues at coordinate 120,200,058 of NW_026262701.1, forward strand.
GGAGAATCCCTAGATCAACTTCGTATCTCACTCAATAGAGTCTTATGCAAGAAAACGAACTCAAATATTTGGGTTTAAGTTCAAGTTCAAAAGCTTTATTTATAGACGAGATCATTATACAGAAAACATGATCTTTTATATCCTCTTATTACAAACAAAACATCTAAAACATGCAAGTTTAAAACAAAGCAAGCATGCTACACACACAAGAGCTACACAAAGCAAATCATAGTACATTGAAGCATACACACACAATATACATGACATGAAGAAGTTAAATATGTTATACCATGCAGAAATATTAAAAGTACCATAAGCAACTCAATATTTAAAACATATAAAGCACTTTGAAACACATAAGTAATTAAACCACATTATGCAGAAAAAAAGCACTAAAAATTAAAGCATTAATTTTTTGCAGGCATTGCATTGGCATGAACTACCATTCTAGGTAACAATAAGTTTAGAAAATTGGTTAAGTTGTTTTCATCTCTAAAACTCTGGGGTAGTTCTTTCCATAATTTTGCATCTGTGTATCTAAAAGAATTGATGCCATAGCTTCTTGTTCTCACCTGGGGCTGTTCAACTGTATTTTTATGTCTTAAGGAATATTTGTGATTTTTATACGACCGCAAATAATTTGGGGTCGTATATTGGTATGATGTTGGCGTAGTCGTCGTCCGAAGACACATTGGTTTTCGCACTAAAACTTTAGTTTAAGTGAATGGATCTCTATGAAATTTTACCATAAGGTTCAATACCACAAAAGGAAGGTTGGGATTGATTTTGGGGGTTATGGTACCAACAGTTTAGGAATTAGGGGCCAAAAATAAGCAATTTTCTAGTTTCCTGACAATAACTTGTGGAAGGGTGTATGGATCTCTCTGAAATTATACCACAAGTTTCCATATCACAAAGGGATGGTAAGGATTTGCTTTGGGGGGTTATGGCTCAAACCGTTTAAGAATTAGAGGCAAAAAAGGGGGAAAACAGCAAAGTGTATTGCACAAAAGCAAAAAATTGAATATAAATTCAAATCATATAACCAATTCTAAGTTCTTTGACTACATTTATTCTGTGTCAGAAACCTTTTATGTGTCAAATATTTAATTACAATCCAAATTCAGACCTGTATCAAGCGCGAATATTGCGTCCATTTTTGCCCCAACTGTTCAGGGTTGGACCTCTGCCGTCGTATCCAGCTGCACTTGGCGAAGCAATTTATTTATATTAATCAAATTATGTAAATAAGATGGACTCTTTTTGTGTATAATTTTAAAAGTTTTTATAGCTATTGCTCATATGAGCTATCATAATCCTCATAAACAAATCTCAAGGCTCTCTCTTGGAATTACTGTGTTTTTCTCACTACAAAAATGCCAGGTGACTGGGCAATAACTAAGATTAGACAAAATTAAAGAATAATGAATTGTTAGACGACCAAGTCTATTCAGATATCTACCAATACGTTTTAGAACATTAAGTTGACAAGAGGCCTTCTTACAAATCTCAGATATACATGTATGTTTATCAAAATTTAATCTGTAGTCTAGTGTGACTCCCAGTAGCTTTACATCATTTCCACAGTCTATTCTATTTCCTTTAAGATTAAAAACAATATCATGATTAATTAAAAGTTTTTTTGCCAATTGCCAGAGCTTGAAATTTATCTGTATTAGCTTTCATTAAATTGTAATCAAACCAGTCCAACATTTTAAGACTATCACTTTCTAAATTTTTTATGACATTCTGTATATCAAAATCTGCATAGGATAAGGTGTTGTCATCCGCATAATTATATATAAAGTACTATTGTCAACTACACCCAAAATGTCATTTATGAATATAGTAAAAAGCAAAGGTTTAAGTATGGAACCTTGCGGAACACCTTTGAACATAATTTCAAAATTACTACAAATATTATTAATCTTTACACATTGTTTTCTGTTTTGTAAGTAGCTCTGTAATAAATCTATAAAACTATTTGATAAACCATAAGTTTTCATTTTTAATAATAATAAGTCATGTGGCAAACAGTCGAATGCCTTTGATAAGTCCATCAATATTGCTGCGACAAATTTGTTATTGTCCAGGGCCTTCTTCCAATCCTCAATAACTTTAAGGAGTGCAGTTTGACACCCATATCCTGATCTAAATGCAGATAACAGGGGGTTAAAATGTTTTTCAAAAAACTCAGCTAGTTGATCAAAAATAGCACATTTGTAAAATTAGGATGTACTTGGCAACACACTAACTGGGCGATTATTTCCTTTGTCCAGCATATTGTTTTTCCTAAATAGTGGTTTAACCTGGGCCACCATTAACTTATCTGGAAAAACTGAAGTTTTAAAACTTTTATTGATTAGTGTTTTAATAGGACTAATAATTATAGGTTTTGCCAATTTTAGCATTTTGGCTGAAATACCATCATACCCTGTAGCCTTTTTATACGCCCGTTTACGGGATGTATTATGGTATACCATTGACTGTCTGTCCGTCCGTCTGTCCGTCCATCATCAACATGTCGGACATTAACTCATAAAAGCTTTAACTAATATTCATGAAACTTTAATGAATTGTTTATATTTATTGACGTGAGCTCCCTTTCGTTTTTTATAAATTTCAGATCTACCGTTTCTGAGTTTTTGGGTTTTATTCATTAAAAATGGGGGGATTTTCCCGTTTTCCGACAATAACTCAAGAATGCTTCACCATCTTGCAAGAAATTTTGGTGAATTGTTTATATCTATTGACATGAGCTGCCTTTCGATTTTTATAAATTTTAGATTTTACTTTTCTGAGTTTCAGGGTTTTATTCATAAAAAAAGGGTGATTTTCCAGTTTTCGGACAATAACTAAAAAATGCTGTCAGCAGTTCTCATGAAACTTTGGTGAATTGTTTATATCTGTTGATGTAAGCTCCCTTTAGAATTTTATAAATTTTAGATTTTACATTTCTGAGTTATGGGGTTTTATTCATTAAAAAAGGGGGGATTTTCCAGTTTTTTTTACAATAACTCAAAAATGCTTTCAGCAGTTCTCATGAAACTTTGGTGAATTATTTATAGCTATTGATGTAATCTCCCTATTGATTTTCATAAATTTCAAATATGACATTGAGAAGAAATTGAACTTTATTTGTTTATAGTCTGACAACAGATTTACTAAGTATTGCGCAACAGCATAGTGTATTGCACAACAGCAAGAAATCTTAACCAATTTCAAGTTCTTTGACTACATTTATTCAGAAACCTATAATATATCAAATATTTAATTACAATCCAAATTCAGACCTGTATCAAGCTTGAATATTGTGTCCATTTTTGCCCCAACTGTTCAGGGTTGGACCTCTGCGGGCGTATCCAGCTGCGCTCAGCGAAGCAGTTTATAGATTTTACGTTTCCAAGTTACAGGGTTTTATTCATAAAAAAGGGGGGATTTTCCAGTTTTCGGACAAAAACTCAAAAATGCTTTCAGCAATTCTTATGAAACTTTGGTGAATTGTTTGTATGTATTGATGTAAGCTCCCTTTAGAATTTTATAAATTTTACATTTCTGAGTTATGGGGTTTTATTCATTAAAAGAAGGGGTGATTTTACAGTTTTCGAACAATAACTCAAAAATACTGTCACCAATTCTCATGAAACTTTGATGAATTGTTTATATCTATTGATGTAAGCTCCCTTTTTATTTTCATAAATTTCTAATATGACATTGAGAATTAATTGAACTTTATAAATTCAATTCATATAACCAATTTCAAGATCTTTGACTACATTTATTCAGAAACCTTTAATATGTCAAATATTTAATTACAATCCAAATTCAGACCTGAAACAAGCTTGAATATTGTGTCCATTTTTGCCCCAACTGTTCAGGGTTGGACCTCTGCGGGCGTATCTAGCTACGCTCAGCGAATCAGTTTATTAATTTTGGAAATATTTTCTATATTCTGAGATATACAGACCATAAGTTTATTATAAGGACAGGAACATTGGGCTTCATAACCTAATCACTGAGCAAGGTTCCGACATAGTTACAAACAACGTAAAATCTTGTTTTTGCAGATTTTATAATATTGTAAATAATCAACAACAACTTATGCAATCTTAATTGTCATCATATACAGTAATACACAATGTAAACATGTGATAAAAGGCCACATTGAATCCACAGAAACGTAGACACAAAAATTGAGAGGTGCCCTTTCCCAACCTCAAAGAGTGCCCTGCCCTCTACTTGCATCCTGCCCCTTTCAATTTCTAGCTGGAGCACTTATATGTTATATCATTTTTTTCAGGTATCCTTTAACTAACTACACATTTGGTACAAAGGAACCTCTTTATGAAAAGGATAGTTCTGTTCCAGCCAGATTTGCCAGGATGAGGGAAGATTTTGAGAAGATTGGTATGAGACGATCTGTTGAAGGTGTATTAATTGTACATGAACATGGTCTTCCACATGTCCTCCTGTTACAGCTTGGTACAACTTTCTTCAAATTGTAAGTTTAAAAAACAATGTATAAACTCAGTATTTTCATTGGTCCATATGATAATTATTTGAACAGAAAGTTGAACAAGGTGTTTTCTGATCCTTGTAGTGCAGTGACAGGATGTTCAATTAGATTGAAAAATGAAGCATTTATTAATATCACTAGGAAGACGATTCTAATATACAATGTTATCATCTTGAATGGACATAATATGAATTAATAAAAAAAAAAGAGATGTGGCATGATTGTCAACAAGACAACATTCCAGCAAAGTTTACAGGACAAGGATATAAGCATCTACAGATCACCAAAGGTCCTTCAACAATGAGTAATATTTATACCCTATAGTAAGCTGTAATTCATAAGGAAAAAAAAACCAGCCTGATTTTTAAAAAAAATCATTCAGAAGCAAGTTTAAAATCTGTTGTACTTAAAACCACATGTTCACACTACCACTAAACACAGTAAAAGAACTGAGGTTGTCTATGTAGTGTGTCAAATCTCTAAATGTCAAATATTAATGAATTATAAATTACATTTGTTTTTTCAGACCAGGAGGTGAATTAAATACAAGTGAAGATCAAGTTGAAGGCCTTAAAAGATTACTTACAGAGGTGAATTGCATATTTAAGACTGGACAAAATATTTGGTAACATTTTACCAGAGTTGAGCTTTTTATATAAATATAATATTTACATAGCCTAATGGAAAAGAATTATGAACAATATTACAATGAGTTTCCAAGTGTCTTGTAAAGCTGTCACATATAAGTCTTACATAGTTCATTAGAAAAGAATATGGACAATACGGATATAAATTTGCAAATAAAAAAATGGGAAGTAACTAATAGAATTATTTTCAATCTAAATCTCAATTTGATAATTCCCTCAAAGTTTCTAAACTATAAGCATGATAAAAAATGCAGTACAGTTTGTCAGTATTATAATTGATAAACCATATCATAGAAATAAGGGGAATAACTCGTTATGTATTATTTATGGTGGAATATACTTAGCCATTGAACTATAAATATGTATTGTATTGTTTACAGACACTTGGTAGACAAGATGGAGGGACCATGGAATGGGCCATAGAAGATACGATAGGAAACTGGTGGAGACCAAACTTTGAACCACCACAGGTGAGAAATTATAAAAAAAACAAAGATGGAAAAAATTTGTAAAATTTCTTAATTTAGAAGGATGTGAATGTATTTTGAATGTAAGTGATTTGTTAGTTTTACAACAAATTGTTTTTTAATGAAGTTTAAACTTATAAAATTCTTTTTAAGAATGGTGTGAATGTATTTTTGGATCATGTTGTATACTCATGTTTTTTTCTCTCCAGTATCCATACATACCAGCCCATATAACAAAGCCAAAAGAACATAAAAGATTGTTTTTAGTACAGTTACCAGAAAAAGGTCAGTAAAGTATAATGAACTTTTATTAAAAAGTCAGCTTCTTTCATTTCCTCTACCATCATCACAGAAACTGCATTTGATGAGCTCTTGAAGATTATTGGTGCCTGTTTTATTTATCATACTTTTTGGTAAGCTTATATACAAATTTGCTGGAAATCGTATGCTCCTTTATAATGTTTTACGAAAAATCCTGAAAAGTAATGAAAAAAAGAAAAGAGTTTTATTATGCTGGAGGTCATTCGGTACGTTAGTCACATGACCATAAATCGATTCTTTTCCAAACATATTTAAGTTGGGACTACATTGTGTTACCACAAAATAGAGGAAAAAATATCATCAATATGGTTAATATGCGAAAGTAAGTTAAGATGTTTAACTTTGAGAATTATTGTAAGAATGCATTTGTTTCAAATTGTACACAAAAAAAACACTTTTTACTGATTTTATTTCCAAATTTTTATTATTTCATGAATTATGATTGATGATTTAAGCTGTGAGTATTTGTTTATGGATCTACTGATATACGGCAGTGTTCTCCCCAGGCCGATATGACGCTGCTGTGCCGCAGCGCCTTCATTATATTTTTGTAGATCCCGCAGCGTCTTAATTGGCCGCTGTCCCTTAATACTTGATCCCGCAGCATGTTAATTTTCACATTTTCATTATAAATGTTGGTTAAAATTGTCAAGTTACTGATCACGTCAGTGTTACGCAATAACTGATAATTAGTTTTACCTGAGCCACGCTTATCTCAGCCTTATCAGGTAATAGGAGCGTAAATGATCATCAAGAAGATAAATAAATAGATCGCAAATACATTGTATTTACGCATCGTGTGTGTGATCACTTGACCATTTATATAACAAATTTTTTCATTTGTTGAGAAGAAGAATCTATTTAAACACAACCAATGAACGTGTTGAATACACATGATAAATTTGAATACACATTGCTAAAGATATTTACGATGAAAACTATGAATGAAAGTATTAGTAGTTGAAAAAATTAAAATAAAGTTTGATTAAAGATAACGAGGAGTGATTTACTTTAATAGAAAGTGAAAAAATGTTGCTTGCAAGGTAAATTCATCTGAAACTGTCATATTTTTAGAAATAAAATGATCATTGAACATCGATCGTGAATCCGTGTGTCGGGAAATATGTGACAATCAACACAGGTACAGAATCGCCGCAGCTTCTGTATAATGTCACTGGTAAATAATTTCAATGGTTTTAACTTTAACAAATTTTGTAAAGTTTCGTTTATATCTATCTGCCAAAAATAGGATTAAACAATAATACGTACGGAAGCGTAATGTGAAACTACGGAAACTGGTCAGCTGTTCATTTATAAAAAAAAATTGTTTTAAAAAGTTGTATACCAAATATCTTAACCATATTCGATTTTATTAATTCTGAATGAACATGTTCTCTGCAAATAACAAAGGGGTGAATTATAAGCAAAAGGTAGATGATGGAAGTAGAAGTTTTTTTCAGACCAATGACTTCTAATGAAAAGGGGAATACACCTCCACCTACACTGTCAGTATAATCAGATTTCATTGCTTCTCCTAATCCCAACCAAGGTCAAGTTTTAGCAATTGATAAAAGCAAGCACCGTGTTTCTGGTTTCATTGACAAGTGGCTGACTGAGTTTTCATGGCTTAGAAATGTTAAAGGGGGTATAAGCAAAAGTTATTGTGAGTGGGGGTTTAATTTTTAACCCTGAAGAGGATAAAGACAAAGTTGAGGAACAGACTGTCCAACAAAATAACACTATCTTGAAACAATATCCCTAGAAGGAGCAGAGAGTAGAGATGAATATTTATATTTTGACTTCTTTAATTGACTGAATATAAATAACTTTTGTGTTTAAAATCAATTTGTTTCATATATATATTCTTGTAATTCATTAATACTCTGCATTATTAAACACATAACACAAAGCATTATAATTCATATTGCATGTCATGATTTACATGACTTATTGCTTCAGATCACAAACGTTCACTCTAAAAAAAAGAGTTACGCGCCCTTGAATTTTGCGCCTTAAAAAAATCCTGGGGAGAACACTGTGTAACGGTCTACATTAAGTTCATAGTTAGACTTTGAAATTTGTTTCATTGATCACATCTCACAACATTCTATTCAAAAACTTGAATGTGTTGAAGTATTGAGTTGGTCAAAGAAATATTCAAATTAGTTCAATGCACTTATATATCTTGATTCAGTTAAAATCCTTGTTAACTTGACTTTCAAATGTAGAAGTCATCAGATCAATTAAAGTACAAATTTGTTTTAAAGTTTTAAGCTAATTTTATTTATGTTCATTTCCAGCATTGTTTGCAGTCCCAAGAAATTACAAATTAGTAGCAGCACCATTATTTGAACTATATGACAATTCTGCAGGATATGGCCCAATTATATCAAGTTTACCTCAGGCATTGAGCAGGTAAGTCAATAGAAGTGGGGTTAGAATTAAATCAAATGACATCTCAGCTGGATGTGGTCCAAATATATCAAGTTAACCTCAGGCATTGAGCAGGTAAGTCAATAGAAGTGGGTTAGAATTAAATGAAAGTTCAGAGATATTAAGCAGGTTATGCTTTATAAAGGATAGTGTAAAAATATGCTGCACATTATCTTGAAACTGATGGGATGCTGATAAAATTACAGTCAGGATTCTACTTTGTCAAAATTATCTCCCCTTTACGCCAGTTAATTTTTACAATCGTAAAAATGGAAGCCATTTTAGGGATGACACGGCGCCAATTTAGCTCTTGAAAACCGATAAATTTATCCACATAGCACCATTACGATCCTTATATGCCAGTTGCATTTTAAAAGACAAATGTATCTACTAGCTATTGAGCATCATTTAATGCACTTTTCTGCATTCAGTCACCTTAAAACTATTTTCTGATCGGTTGTCAGGTGGAATTTTCGAAAGTTCAAAAACATTTAAAAAAATTCTACATAAATATTTTGTTGAAGGGCAGACTAAGAAGAAGACGAATAACCCTAGATAACACACACAAAAAAATGAAGTTTTTTTGAAGTTATACATTTTTAAGATCCAGTTGTAAAGTCTGTCGTCAAGTACTTTTAGTAAAAATTTGTTACACCTACTCTGTTGTTATGCTTATTAAATATATAAAAATAATAGAATCTGAAGCAAGATGATGTGTCAAATATATTTGCTTTATACGTTTTCAAGACAGAATAATCAACTCAAACATGCACGAACATAAAAAGGTGCACTTGACTTTCTCATTTCGATGCAATTTTCCCATTTTTTGGATTTTTTCCCAAAAAACTGTCTCTGGTGGCAGAGATGCAAATTAATGCTTTAGAAAGATCAATCTATTATCTTTCTGTGGATTTTTTTTCGGCGGAATTTGTGCTTATGCACAAAAAAGATCCACTTTTGATTTGCACCTGCCACGATCGAATGTTTTATGAAAGCTCCATACTATAATTCAAGTAAAAACAGGTATATAAGATGCATAAAATCCTAAATTATGCACCTTTATTGAACTTTTAAAGCCCGTAGAAACAGATGTAAACAATTCAAATATACCAATTTTGCTTTTTTCACCTTCTCTAACAAAGAGCTCCATTTCTTTTGTTTAATTTCAACTGGGTTTCCGCCTGATTAGGGTCAATTGAAGACTCAATGGGGTTCTGATGTGAATGCAATCTAGGGGAGGCAACTAGAATTTGCTCTAGGTAAAACCAGTACTGCCTATCCTGTTGATCAGATCATACATTGTACTTGTGGACATCAATCCAAAACATGTTTTATATTTGGTATGGTGATTTTGTTGTATCATCTACATTGTATTTCATTACAGTTTTTCAGTGATTTTTGACTTTTTGTTGATGTGTCAGTTTTTCTAAGGGTATGACCGATTAGAAAATTTGTAATATATAATCTAATTTAAAGCAGCTTATTTTGCATGGATGTTCAAAAAATATTTTTATTTCATATAAATCCAGAGTTCTATTAGGACATCTGTCCCTCAGTATAAATTAGCAGAATGCTTGTTGGACCAGTTCAATGATATTTTTAGGAGTTTTTAGTCATATAATTAATGATTGACCACTAAAAATTTTATCAAACCAGTAAATATAATTAAGAACTGTTCACTGTACCAAATGTTCAGTGAATTATTTACATGTAGCAACTTAAAGAAACAAACATCAATCTTTTTTTGGAAACAGAACATAAAGGTGGCATTATCTCAACAATAATATAATGACTATTAAATGTATAGAAAATCAGAATCTTCATTAGCCAAAGGTTACAATCTCTTGTTGATAGCAGCAGATAATAATGATTTGTTAGTCAACATGGGAAATGTTTAAAAGTACAAAGCAATATCGAAATAACATATAATTTGAATTTAAAACCTTGTATCAATTCAGAACTTACTCTATTTTATTATAAATGTAATAAGGGGAGATAACATTGTACAGTGTGTTATTGCAATAAGTTGTCTCCCATATAATACAATACACTCAAATACTAGATGCAAGTTTAAAAAATAAGGAAAATGTCCTTTATATTATTAAAATAAAATTAAGATAGAGCAAGTATATTTATTCATGCCTACTACACAGCTAATAATTTAACTATGGAGCAAAATCTATATTTAGATGATTTCCTCAATGTTGAAATCCAAGAATTAACACTGCTATTTTCATGATCCACTCCTGCCAGACAAAGTGAAATCAACAATTATTTGTGGTAGATTTTGTTGATTTGTCCTAAATCCCTCCTCTATATGATAATTGTCCTAAATAAAAGAAATTCTAAAATTTCATTATGTGTATATCAACTTAACCTGAAAAATGACAGAAGCAAAAATTGCTGTCGATAATAACAAAGAAATGAAAAGAGCAGTAAGACATATGTCAATATACATGACAGCTACACAAAAGTACTGATTACTAATGTTACTTAGTATGTGATCTGTTAAATGAAAAACAAGCCTCTAGTTTTCCAAATGTCATGTTCTTTCCTTAAGTTATGGTTTCACTTATATCCTTCCTTAATAGGAAAACGTGCTTTAACACCATTGTCCCTGGATTAGGGGGGGTGGGGAGGTTGATCCCTTATAATCTGGTTTGACCTTGTCACATTCATTATGTGTCTGTCCTAAGTCAGGATCCTGTAATTCAGTGGTGGTTGTTGGTTCATATGTCTGTCATATTTGTTTTTTCGTATATTGTATTCTATAAATTTGGCAGTTAGTTTCCTTGTTTGAATGGTTTCACATTTTTCATGTCAGGATGTTTTATAGCTAACTATATGGTATGTGTTTTTCTCATTGTTGAAGACCGTACTGTGACCTATAATTTCTTTTATTTTCGTCAATTGAAATCTGGTGGATAGTTGTCTCATTGGCAATCATACCATATCTCCTTATTTTTATATTTGAGACAGATTAAAATAAGCAATGTTTCATGTTTACAGTCCTATTATTTTTAATGTATAATCTTATAAAGCATGATTAGATTTATTGAATATTTATTGTTTAAACCAATATGAAGACATAATCTCCATGTTGAATGGCTCACTGTGACTTTGAAATGAAGAACATCAATAATAAGGCTGTTCCTTTAATTTGTTGTTGTTTTTTAAGTGCATGTAGTAATTTTGTGTCATGTATTAGATACAACTTGAGGCTGTTAGCCCAAATGGGTGTATCTAATTTACACCAAGGTACTATTTGTCAATGCAGAAAGATAGTTTTCAATAATTTAGGAGGGGGTCTTTCAGAGATTTGACCATATGTTATTGAAAAGCGTGATAAATGCAGGGTATCTAATTTCATTTAACAACATCTTTGTGTAATTATAAATACTCCATATACTTTCTTTTCATTTTGATAAATTCCACGGTTTAAACTATGTAAAATTGAGAATGGAAACAGGGAATGCGTCAAAGAGACAACAACCCAACCAACGAGCCGAAAACAGTCCAAGGCCACAAATGGGTCTTCAACACAGCAAGAAAATCCAGCACCCCTAGGTGGGCTTCAGCTGGCCCCTAAATATATGAAAAGGGACGTCACACTAAGCTCCGAAACATATAAATGAACCAAAATTTAATAAAAACAGTATTTTATGGTGACAGGTTTCATTTGTTTTGACAGGCAGCAAAGAAAACTTGATGGTTAATTCACAAATATAAGTAATAATTGCATTTATTACATTGGTAGCAATGAATTACATTGATTTCCCAGTCAAATAAAAACCGATAATTTCACATGTGAAATAAACGTGGTTATTTCACTCTCTGACGTCATACAACAATAGGCGTTGTCAAGACGTCCATAACGTCGGATCAAAACAAATTGTGAATGCGTAGAAAAAAGATATAGTTCCTTACATTTTCTACATTAATTTCATTAAAAAAAGCCATTTGCCAATGTAATAAAAAGAATAACTAATCAAAGAATTCAAATATCGAAAAATATTCAACTCGTGACCGAACAACACTGATAATTAACTCATGCGCTATGCGCATTCGTGAATTAATGTGTTGTTCGGTCACTCGTTGAATATTTTTCTCTATTTGAATTCTTCGATTAGTTATTCTATAAGTATTTCTTAAATAATCACTGTAAAGCTGTAGACAAATAGTTTGGGAAACTAAAGTGATAACAAGCTTTGAGCATCAAGACAGAAAGGGTGTTAACAAATTAACAGATCAGCTATATTCATCTCAACGGAAAGGTATCTATTACAGAAAATGGAAGTAGTATAATTGAATAAGAAATGTGACTGCAATATGTTTGTTCAGAATCCAAATCCAAACTGTTGGTAAATCCATTGTACATACTCAAAAATGTAAATAACAATATTGGTTGAATAAAATATTGTTTATTACTGTGGAGCATTAAATTCTCTTTTTTGAAAGCAAAAGTCATACTGATGGTATAAATCATACAGATAATATATATCCTATTCAAAAGTTTAAAACTTGGGGCAATTTTAATATCGAAATGACTTTTTAGAGACTTGCCTTTTGTTAAAAAATGTATGGCGTTATAGATATGTTGACCTCAAAATGTTTTTTTGTGTTGTTTCAATGATGTATTCTCAACATCTCTAAAAAAATTTATTTATAATCAACATCTTTATTTATATTTCCAACAATATAAAATTTGCTTTATTAATTTACTGTATATTTTCAGAGATATAGCAGAAAAAAAATGACCCAGTTATTATTGAACATATTAACTTTTAAAAAGTCAATTTTGACTATTATTATTGATTCTTCATTGCATTTTATTAAGAAAATGATTTTTATAAATTGTTAAAGGAATTGTTAAGGAAGTTTCCTTTGTTAACTGGCATTGTTGTGATTTGATTCGAGACATTAAGGCGTTAATTTTGTCTGACACATAAAAGACTGGGATTAAAACAATGACATGTTTTTTATAGAAGTTTCTTGAAGAAAATTTGAAGACAGCATCATTTGCATACAATGACAAAGATGACACTTGTGTATTCAATGAGTCACAAGTTCCCCATCTGTCTGAAAGTCCAGCTTCATTTTCAAATTTCCTCCAGTCGCGTCTTAATTTGACGTAATAATTAATCCTTTTTTAGACTTTATCCATTTAAGTCGTCAAATTGGTAATGGGTTCGCATTGGACAACAGAAATTAATTGCATTTTTAGGTTATGACAAAATGTGATAATTGGCATGGAGAGAAAAGTTATCAAATGAAAACATTCCTATGAGGGGGAAAAGATGATTTAAGTAAAATTGAAAATTGACACATAATAGTTTATTTTTAATGACGAACTTAATGACTGGACTTTCCAGAGTAATTAAATTTATATTTGATAGTTGAATTTTCCTGCTTTTTAGTTTTTATTAGAAATCTGAATTTTTCATAAGTTACTTAATTCTTTTTTTAGAAATCTAAATTTTGAATCTTAGACTTTAAGTCAAAAGAGTAAAATCATATAAGATGTACTAAATGAATAAATATAGGGACAGTTACTGTAATAGAAAATATGAATTTGATATGTATAGATACTGTTGAATGACAAGTAAGTACAAAAAATAAAGTTCTGGAAATTCTATAATATATGTCACCTTGATGATGTCATATTTGGTTACAATATATTTTCAATACTTATATAGAGACATTGAGATAGGGATTCATATCAGGTAGCAGTGGTGAATCCATAAGGTCTATATATAGGGCTTTATATTACAGAAAGTAGAAGTCTGGGATACTTCATACCTTGCATACAGATGCCTAATGTTACATTTTTTCCGTCTGCCATATGTCTATTGTCCTTAACCTCATCCAGTGTTCTCCCCAGATATTTCATATAGTATCCTGGTAAACAGGGAAATTTGAAATACCATCTTGTTTCTAAAAATTATAGCATCACATCCATAACACAACCTATAAGAAACTCTTTTCAGATAGCTTCACATTACCATGATGCTAAAAGGCCCTGGGGAGAACACTGCTTATCTTAATGGTTCAGTGACTGCTTACAAGTACAGAAGTTTTTATGTTTTACAAATTTATCTTTTTGAGTAATATTATAGGATAACTTTATTTGGTATATTGGTTCCTTGCAAGGTCTACTTGTCCATCAGACAGGGTTCACTTGACCTCATTTCATGGATCATTGATCAAGGTTAAGATTTGTGGTCAAGTTTGTATCCAAGATGCTATAAACAATAGCAGTAATCTCCATAACCTGTTTTATGATGACACACTGCCATCATCAAATAATTTCGTCCATCAATCCACCATTGTTAAATAACTGCAAAAATATGCAATTATAGGTCATGTATATTTGGTATGCAATGATTGTAAGGGGTACATGTCCATTTGGCAGGTTTCATCTGACCTTGACCATATTTTTATTGTTCATTGGTCAATGTTTAGTTTTTGTGGTTATGTCTGTTTCTCAGATATTATAAGTGTTAGTTTTTGTGGTTATGTCTGTTTCTCAGACATCATAAGACATAGGTCAACTTTATTTGTTGTATGGAATGATTTTAAGGTGTGACTGTCTTTTTGATAGGGTTCATATGACCATGACATCATTTTCATGGATCATTGGTCAATGTTTTGTAGTCAAAGTTTGTTTCTCAGGAACTATGAACAATAGGGTAAATATATTTGGCATATAGAATATTTATAAGGCGTTCATGTATATCTTGCAATATTTCTCTGATCCTGACCTCATTTACATTGATCATTGAAAATTGACAATGTATTGAGAAAAGGATAATTGTCTTAACTTAATTGTCTTTAGTATGTATATATTATACCCCCGCTTTAAAAAGTGTTTTACCTCTGTCTGTCCATCCATCCGTCAGTCCGTCCGTCTGTCCCATGAATATTTTTCATCGCATTTTTCTCAGGAACTACATGACAAGGATTTCTGAAATTT
The DNA here is from genome assembly GCF_021869535.1 of Mytilus californianus. Lineage (NCBI taxonomy): Eukaryota > Metazoa > Mollusca > Bivalvia > Mytilida > Mytilidae > Mytilus > Mytilus californianus. Next base: position 120,215,415 of record NW_026262701.1, read on the forward strand.
GGTTTCAGGGTTTATATGAGTCAGCTATACCGTGTGATGCATTTTCAGATTCATCACTCAACAACTTTCTGTTTACCGAAATATTTGGGCGGGGGTATCATCAGTGAGCAGAAGATCAGTTTCACTTGTTTTCTCCTGAAATAAACTAGCATGAAGATTATAAGCAATTCAACTTAATTGAAATATATGGAAAATTTCAGGACAAAATAGTAATGCTTGTTTTTAGTGTTTACATCAGTAGAAAATGAAGAACAAAAATAAACCTATGACAAATCTTAATCTTGACTCCACAATGATATTTAAAAATGTGGTTTGATATAAATTATATAGTGAAAAAAATGGTAAGTTCCTAATACTTATATCTTTGTCCTCTAATGTAATTATTTAAAATACAGTAGGTAGTCACTGTCCTTACATGAAATTGCAAACACTAATAATATATTGTCTATTTTGGGATATATCTTCCCTTTGTTAGACTAGGACTATACTTAAAGGTTTATACCATGTTACTAAAACTTCATTAGCCATATAAAATGTTACATCAGTTTTACAATAACATTAGAATTGAACCATAGATCTAAATTTCTTACTTGGTAAGATTTTACACTTTATGGTGAAATCCAACATGTTTTAGTGGAAAATTCAGCAGGTTGAACGTCAGTCCAAGATTTATACCTCATTTGAATTTTAATCATTTATTGTTCTCTGTAGGACATAAACCATTAAAATTGAAAATTCATCACCCGATTCTGCAAGGGAGAAGATGCTGCACGTCTTGTTAACGGGGATTAATGGACGCAACTCCGCCAAAAAAATTGCTAGATTTATTGATTTGGAAAAGTTAAATGTGAAAAGGCTTGGATTGATAATGATAAATTATTAACTTTTACAGTTACAATTTCACATTGCCATTAAAGTAAAAGACAATCAGGTATCTATCTTAATTATCGCAGATACAAGTGGCGTTGATTTCAAATTAACCCGTCCCAGAATCTATCATTTGTCAATTATCTCCCCTTATGGAATCTATATATCAAATAGGTTGTAAAATATCTGCCAGTTGATATAAATATTCTAGAGTTTGTGCATCTGATTAGGATTTCCTTGACAGAGGGTTTCTGCTTGCCAGAAAGCTTTTGGAAGCATTAACTCATAACAATCGTTCTGTATCAATCATCCATAATATAAATATCAGTCATGGTTGACAGTTTTTATCCAAGCCCAATACTGTATCATGTCATACAGATGTACGAATCTGTTTTTATAATATAATAAAGTTTACACAATATGGCTTTTTCAATATCAAACACTGTATCAACCCTCAACCAGTTTATTCCTTGAATGCCTACATCCTTTGATCTGCGACAAAATACAGGTAAAAATATGTTGACATTCAAGGAATAGTATCTGATTAAAATTAAGTGTTGTCAAAACATTTAGTATTATAATTTGTTAGCTTATTATTCAATTCCGATACAAATTCAAGGTAATATTACCATTTTTATACGACCATTTTTTTGCGGTCGTATATTGGTATGACGTTGGCATCGTCGGCATCTGAAGACACATTGGTTTTCGCACTCTAACTTCAGTTTAAGTGAATGGATCTCTATGAAATTTTACCATAAGGTTCAATACCACAAAAGAAAGGTTGGGATTGATTTTGGGGGTCATGGTACCAACAGTTAAGGAATTAGGGGCCAAAAATAAGCATTTTTGTAACTTCCAGACATAACTTGTGTGTTAGTGTATGGATCTCGCTGACATTGTACCACAAAGTTCCATATCACAAAGGGAATGCTGGGATTGATTTTGGGGGTAATTGCCTCAAAATTTTAGGAATTAGGGGCCAAAAAAGAGTCAAAAAACAAGCATTTTTCTAGTTTCATGACAATAACTTGTGTGTAAGTGTATGGATCTTTATGAAATTGTACTACAAGGTTCCATATCACAAAGGGAAAGCTGGAATTGAGTTTGGGGGTAATTGCCCAAAACGTTTAGGAATATGGGGCCAAAAATAAGCATTTTTCTAGTTTCCAGACAATAACTTGTGTTCAAGTGTATGGATCTCTGAAATTGTACTGCAAGGTACCATACCACAAAGGAAAGGCTGGGATTGATTTTGGGGGTAATTGCCTCAAAATTTTAGGAATTAGGGGCCAAAAAGGGACAAAAAACAAGCATTTTTCTAGTTTCAGGACAATAACTTGTGTGTAAGTGTATGGATCTTTATGAAATTGTACTACAAGGTTCCATATCACAAAGGGAAAGCTGGGTTAGAGTTTGGGGGTAATTGCCCTAAACATTTAGGAATTTGGGGCCAAAAAGGGGCCAAAAAACAAGCATTTTTCTAGTTTCCAGACAATAACTTTTATTCAAGTGTATGGATCTCTCTGAAATTGTACTGCAAGGTACCATACCACAAAGGGAAGGCTGGGATTGAGTTTGGGGGTGATGAATCATAAGGGGGTTCAAAACATTTGGGGGGGAGGGGGGGGGGGGGGTTTTCCTTTTTTTTCTTTACAATTTTCCATTTTAAATTGGTTATTTCTGATTTATATATAAAAGCAAATAATAATGATATGGTTTGAATAGGTAAATTAAAAATTTTTAAGTTCTTAGACCACATTCATTCTGTGTCAGAAACCTATGCTGTGTCAAATATTTAATTACAATCCAAATTCAGTGCTGTATCAAGCTTGAATGTTGTGTCCATACTTGCCCCAACTGTTCAGGGTTCGACCTCTGCGGTCGTATCAAGCTGCGCCCAGCGGAGCATTTTATTAAAGATAGTGAATGTATGATTATAATTGTTGATTTTGAGATTCTTTGAAACCTTCCCTGTTGGAATGCATAAGATGCATTTGATGATGGTACATTCAAGTTATGTTGTCACAGCTTTCAATTGTAAAGTGTAAAATTGAAATAAAATCTTTTGTACGTATTGGCGCAAACACATTATTTTAGCAAATGAGTTTTTACACACGAGGACGCATTTTTGGTGCAAAAGGATTTCTCCCTCAATAATCTTGTAAACAAGCCCATAGATATATTTAAAGATAAAAAAAGCATGTGTCACAATTAAATAAATTAAGCATGTATATATTTGAAATATATAGTATGAACAGTCACATTCCACAAAGTTTACCTTGTTTAAGTAACACTCCATTTCGTTATATTTTTTTTTTAAATTAAAAATTTTTATACCATTTTCCTTGTTATTCCAATCTTACTCAATTTTATTAAAAAAAAAGTGATATTCTGAAGGTGCAAAATAATATGTACCTTTCAGTTACCTTTTTTAAAAATAATTAAATTTTGTTCTAAAACATCACCCATTCACTAAAATAACATCTATTCAATTTATTTTGTCGGCATTTAAGGAATAGATATTGTATAAAATGTAGCCATTCCAGGAAGGCAAGTCCCTCAACCAATATAATCCCTCGAGCACAGCGTCCCTCAACCAATATAATCCCTCGAGCACAGCGTCCCTCAACCAATATAATCCCTCGAGCACAGCGTCCCTCAACCAATATAATCCCTCGAGCACAGCGTCCCTCAACCAATATAATCCCTCGAGCACAGCGTCCCTCAACCAATATAATCTCTCGAGCACAGCGTCCCTCAACCAATATAATCCCTCGAGCACAGTGTCCCTCAACCAATATAATCCCTCGAGCACAGCGTCCCTCAACCAATATAATCCCTCGAGCACAGCGTCCCTCAACCAATATAATCCCTTGAGCACAGCTCTGCTCTTGTGATAATATCAGTGTCATAGCTGGTTGATAAAGATGTGATATTGAAAAAAGCATATAACATTCTCTATTCATCTTACACCATTTGAAATGACTATTAGTAGACAGGCCTAAATTCCTAATGATCTTAATAAATGGAAATACAGCAAACTGCCATTTGTTCTAACAAATTTCTTATAGCATCAGGGTAAAGAGGGAATTTTGAAACACCATCTTCTTTCTAAAAATTATATCATCACATGACCATGATGCTAAAAGGCTGTGGTGAAAATACAGAATGACCCATATAAGTTGCATCTTATGTATGGCCAAGGTCTATAAGCCATAACACTATTGGGGTATGCAAATTTTAGCCATTTTCAAACTTATGACAAATGTGGATCTGAATAAGTTAATGCTTTTCAGAAAATAACCTGACTTAATAGAACACTTTCAAGTAATGTCCTTCACCGGAACAATTGTCAATTAGTCATGAGTTTATGACGTCATTTACCAGATAGAAGGGCCCCCTGTATTCCTGCACTATAAAAGTTCATCAAGCGTCTTTGTGATTGTCATGCAGGATAAACTAGAAGTAGTGTTTGTTCTGTAGGTACTTAATCACAATTCCCTAATGACAGCTGTGCTAAATATTAATTATAAGAATTTAATTTATTCGTGCAATATAACATCATATTTTTTTAACCACTCGATCAACATGGGAAGGAAGTGACAATGCTAAATGCACGAATGATGTGTACTAAAACCAAAGTTTTTGATGGAAATGCAACGAACTCGAAAGTGTTCTGTTGGCTTTGTAAAACAATTGGACCCATACTAATATGTTAAAAATACATGCATTACAGGAAAAATAGCGAGCTAATGTCTTGATGTGATTTAGGAACCTTTTGATAACAGTGCAATGATCTTTTTGCTGTAAATTCAGAAATTTTTAGTATATACTTTAATAATGACGACTTCAGTATGTACACTAAAGAGATTTTAATAATCCTGCTGAACTGACTTTGAATAAAGCTAATACTAACAATGAACACTGCCCTTTCCTGGATCTTGATATCTATATCTTTAACGGGAAGCTTACCGGTAATACCGAAATTAACGATAAAAGAGATGATTTTTCATTTCCTATTGTTAATTATCCATTTTTAGATGGTGACGTTCCCTTGTCACCATCTTATGGTGTTTGTATATCTAAACTTGTTCGATGTGCTAGAGTATGTAACAACATATTTGATTTTAAAGAGAGAAATCTCTGTATTACTGAAAAATTATTACACCAGGGTTTCCGATATCATGAACTAGTCAAAACATTTACTAAATTTTATCATCGGTACAAGGACATCATTCGTAAATGATAAATCAACATGCAGACATCTTATATGTTCAGGTATTTCACATCCCATCTTTTATGGTAATATTCTAAGCAAAGCACAAAAATGTCTTCATTCACCTCAAAAGCTAATCAAACCTTTAAACAGACTGATTCCGAAGGAATATAGTTAAGATACTGTTGTCAGGTCATTAAAGATGACATATTTTGGAATTAATATTGATTCACTCATAGGGTCTTTGCATCGGAAATAAACACATTTATTCTAAAACCAGTTGTTGGCATGATACGGGTTATGTTCTTCTCATATATTTTATGATGGTATGATACTAAACCCCTAACGGGAGGGATTGTACTTGATTTTCATATGATGAAGACATAATCTTTCAATCAGTTTAATTGAGGTCTGGTGCTGGCATGTCAGTAACTGCTAGTAGTCCTTTGTTAATTTATGTATCATTGTCATTTTGCTTAGTTTCTTCTGTTGCCTATTCTGACATCGGACTCAGACTTCTTTTGAACTGAGTTTTACTATGCATATTGATGTGAGTTTGTTTATTCTACATTGGCTAGAGGTATAGGGGGAGGGTTGAGATCTCACAAAACATGTTTAACCCCGCCGCATTTTTGCGCCTCTGGCCTTTGTTATACTTGTATGTTTTTCTAATTTTAGTTCATTTATAGGTTTAGGAGTTTTGTGTGACGTCAATTTTCACTGAACTAGTACACATTTTTGTTTAGGGGCCAACTGAAGCCTTCCTCCGGGTGAGGGATTTTCTCGCTGTTTGAAGACCCATTGGTGGCCCTCGGCTGTTTTCTTCTCTTTGGTCGGGTTGATGTCTCTTTAACACATTCCCCATGTCCATTCTCAAGTTTATTTGATAGAGATTTCTCTAATAAAAACATACAAATCATTGCACTTGTTAAAAAAATACTTGTTTTATGAATCAGATAATGAAATCATTAACTTTGAAAAATGAGAACCTAAACATGACATTTAACATTGCTCTCCAAAAAAAAATCATAATTTTATGAGAAAAACCTCATAAATTGTGTAAAATATTTGTCATTGTATAAAAAGTGTAAAGAATTTGGAACATTGGACATCTGGATAAGAACCTGGATGTGTGATTCCATCTCATGATAATATTGCTCTAAAGTAGTTTTGTCAATTTACATCAAATTCCTTACCAAATATTCATCAACAAGGAACAAAGAGATACTAGTCTCATATTACCATATAGCATTTAGATTTAATAACAAAATAATGAAGAAATTTTATGAAAACTGTGAATCTCTACCACTTGGAACTAACATTCTGTTATTTAATCGTTAATATTAAAGAGTTATACATTTATTTGGCTTGAAGAAACCCCTGGGCAACAGATTCCACTGTTCAATTATAACGGGGGGAGCGTGTTCTTCTCGAGCGTAATAACAAAATCTCATAACGTCAGACAAATTATAAAAGCCAAATTTCTATTGTATGGTAATATGGCAGCTTTTTTTTGTATGGGTCTTTTGACGTCTTAAAGAAGTGTAATCCGGGTGAATCACGCCCTTGAATCATAGATTTTAATTGTTTGATCAGCCTGTAAAGAATTTTTTCTTCAGAATACACACTTCCATTGTTCTATGAAGAATGGATGGTTACAGTCGATTTCAGTGAAAGTTATAATTATGATAAGAGGGGTGCTGATGTAGAAATATCAGATTAAGGTTTATCACATCACGGCAGACAAAGGACACATTCAATCGTCTGTCGGTGTTATTGTCAATTTTTTTTTGAGATTAGTTTCAGAAGCTTTTCAAATGAAAAGGCAAAATGGGAAAAGTAAACTTATGTCATTATTTTGTTACAATGTCTTGCATGTCTATGCATTAGTTAAAAATTGCAGAAAATGTAATTCTGAAAAAATAAACTGAATAAACAAGAAATAATTGATTGAGATGTGTCTATATTTATTTTGTTAATTGGGAAAAATCTTTAGCCTTAAAAAGTCCTTTTTCTTAATTTTCAAAAATTCTGATAAAGATAATTTAAACAAAAGATGTAATTATAAAAGTTGTGAAAAACTTGCAGAAAACAAAAACCAACTGGCATTGGTTTTGTAGAAACATAATGTAATTACTAAGATTGGCTGTTGCTTCCCTTTATGGTTGACCACGTGGATGACCAGTGCTGACCATTGTTGTGGTCAGTACAACAGTTGGTCAGACTGCTTGACCAGTTCACTGTAAGGACACTTAAATCATACATCTATTAATAATTCATTGATCAAATGAAGTTTATGATTTAATCGTCATATTTGGTGTTTGGTTGAAGAGTTCAAATGCAAAATAATTGTATCAACATATTAAACTTATATTTAATTGATCGATTGTTTAATCAGGAATATTTATTGATAATCTATTGTTTTTTCTGTATGTACATTATATTGTTGAATTTAATGACATAAATTGTATATTTTTAATTTTTATTGTTTTATTATGTAACAACAGCATGACACACCTACAACTAAACATTTGAAAGATTGAACTATCTTAATCAGTAAATTCAACAGAAATGACTTTAGATCATACAATAAGAAGAGGACTAATTTGTTTTTTCTCATTCTACAATCCTTTTCGATTTTTGATTTTCTGCAGTGAATTTTTGTGAGTGATTAATATTGAATATTCAAACAAAAGAATTAGACTTTTTGACATGAACTTAATTGACCAAGTTGGTGGTCATTTGAGGATACACCTGGCTACCCAGGTTATATCTTGCTATACTGACCATTGGTCAGTTGAGGCCATCTTTTATCCTAAAATAACCTGTCTGTGGTCAGTTTGTCCTAAAATAACCCTGGTCACTGAGGTCCAGTTAGCTCTGGACAATGGTCAACAGATGACCACCTGCTGAATATTAATCCTGAAGGGTCAACTGGTCATTTGGCTATAGAAAGTGACCATTTGGTCAGAATTTTTATATTTATGGATTAATTTGATTAGTTTGAATATAATTATTTGATGCAGAAAAGTTATTATCTTAATATGAAAATGGTGATTTTATTTAGAATATGATCTGAGTAATTAGAGATGTTACCAATCTCACATCTGTTAGATTTTTGTGATGGACAGTAGTGAACTTTGTTATATTTGATTTATCAAATCCATTCTATCCTGTAGGAAATACTGTATATACTTCACTGTTTTTCATGTTGCCTTGTTTACCTCAATAAAAATCTAAGTTATTTTTCTCTCTTAATACACCTTATCACTATTTATTCCATTCCAGGTAAGTTCTTATATTACACAACTTTTTCATCCAGTTGAAGCTATCTTGGGCCCTGTTGAAACCATGCATCATGCATAATACTTTTTAAAGAGACCTGTTTAAACCATCGTAAACACTTCAAACAAAATATTTTTTTTACTTTAATTTGAGTTTCGAAAAAGTGGATCATAATCTATCAAAGTTTCAATGTGTTCACTTTCTAAATTTTTTCCTCCCTCAGCTCGTTACTGATGACCTTTGTTTTGGTGAATCAGTCTGTTTCATTATCAATAGATGAGATAATACATAACCTTATCCAGCATTTCCTTGTATCATCCTAGAAGACCATACAGTGTCAAAATTTAGAATGATGTCATTCAAGCTTACTAAAGTTACAGGTTAGAATCCTAAAATTTGGCTATTTCTGCATTACTAAGGTGAATATATATATATATTCGACTAGGGAAATCTTATAACTTTGAGGAATTTTTTTCGACATTTGATGGTCTTGTAAATTTATTTCATTTATTTAGAATTTGGTTTTAGTATTGTGCAGACTTGTGGGATTTATAAATTTGCATATGGTCTGTTGACCTATAGATGTCTATTTTCAGAAAAAGTCCTTTACTCTATAATACCAGCTTAAAATAACCAAACTTTGAGGAATCGGGTAGAAAGCAGTAATAGTAGATATGATTCTATAGAAACACTGTGCAAATCTGGTAGTAACTAGATCAGATATATTCCTCTTTTTCTAAAGGCCAATGACAACATTGTTAATATCTCTAGACATTTGAAAGTATGAATTAATCAAATCCCCAGGTACAGAGTTTAAGGGATAAAACAAGTGTTTCTTGAATAAACTGAGCTTAATACATAACTTTTAACTATAATTTTGAAGACATGAATAAATTAACAATAATGATTCTTTTTCTTTTGGTTTTCTCCTGTGACTTTGGAAATGAGTTGATGTCAAAATGTCTATCACATCTAAGACCAAGAAAAAAAACAAAAAAAAAACAAAAATTGAAAGTAAGTGATTTCTGGAACCAGGGTTGTTTGTGGACATGTGCAGTTGGACAGATGAAAGTTTTTTTAAAGGTTTTATGGACAGATGGACAAATCTGTCAGATAAAAAATTGTTGAGAATAATAGATAGAAACATGCAAAGATAAAAATATTTAATGCTTGCTGTCACATGACAGACCCACTATTTAAATCAGTTAATGTTTCTCCACAATAGAATCTAACATGTTTATTTGAATAGGAAGATCGCTGAATAAATATTGGTTTAAAGTGTTGATTTTATAAAAGAATAAATTAGATACAAATGGTCAAGTTCTATTGTTGTACACTACAAAGAATTAAGTCCTCTTCTTATTGTACGATTTAAAGTCATTTCTGTTGAATTTACTGATTAAGGAATTATTACTCTTTCTTCCATCAAATGATGATTTTTGACATCGTTTAACTACAGTTGATGTCTATTGTAAAAAACACGTGCCTGTAATTTAAAAGCAACAATTCAATCAAACAAATTGACAATTGTATAAATAAATACCTTGTTATTTTAATGTAAATAAGACAAATCTTATTATTTATTAAAATATGATATTCTTTTGATTTATTCTGACTTTTATGAAAATTTAAGAGATCAAAAGAAATGATGTGTATAACTGAACCTTGTGAAGTAGTTGAGATATCTAAAATTGAAAAAATAGCAAAATTAACAAAATATATAAATAATCAAAATGAATTCATAAATATAGAAAAAATTTGAAATTATGTGTGCTTTTGATTTACATTAAAAAAAATATCATTTTTATAGTTATTAAAAAGTAACAGTATCTTGAAATTGAAAAATATTTAAAGTTTTCAGTTACATTAGGACCTGTCAATATTTATCCTGTTTATATAATTCTGTTCTGTACAATGATCATAGGTCACTTATGTTCTGACTACCTGTAAATGTTTACTAATAATCACCTGCTATATTTACAAATAAGTTGTTTAGAAAAGCAGATCACAGATTTTAAAATTTGTAAACTTGTACAAAGAAAACTTGGCCGATGTCATCTGTACTGTTGTCACTACCAAAGTTTTCCGTCAAAACTTGGTCAAAGTAATCTCTTGTCACTTTCAAAGTTTTTTGATCCGTGATTGGTCAAAGAAAAGTTGGGACTTCAAGGTTTACAAGAGTAAAGGGGTTTTAAAAAACTTTAAACAAAAAATTGCATTGCTCTTTCACTATATTTTCTGTGGAAAACCTTTTTTGAGGAGGCAAATTAGAAATTGTGCATGATTTGTTTGTGGCCGATGAGTTTTATACTTCTTTGTACTCAAACAATTGAATCAATTCTCTTTCACACCATTTCTCCATAACTATGTTCTTTTAGTTTTACTGGAAGTTATTATGTTTATTCTGCTCATCTCATCTCCCCACCTTTAATATGTGCTTTTGTTTTGAAAACAAAATTGCATCTTTCCTAAATTCAACTCTAATTGGCTAGTTTCCATCAAATCCATCCAAGTTTCAAGAAAAATAGGATGACATTATACACTATTAAAGTTTTCAAACATTGTCACTGACAAATTCCTTCAAAAACTTTCTCCAAGTTTTTGATGTTAAGGAAATCTTTGATAGTGTCAACAGGGCTTATTAATCAAATTTCACAGCACATATATGCAAAGATAAGTTAAATATTTGAAAATGACTTTTCAATATAAAAAAAAGAGTCGGTAACTTAACAAAGGCTCCACTTACACTAGAAATCTTAAGTTGAAGTTCCTACTGAATCATATTGTTATGTATTATATTAAATTTACCAGTAAAATGAATGATTAAACAGCCTCTTAATATGACAGTCCCTTAAGTTAACTTGTTATATATATTTTTACATCGCGATGACCTTGAGGTCATTCTGATGTATTGCTATCGCCTAGATTTCCATTATGTAAATTAGTTTTGGGTTTGTAACCGATCTATAAACATGATAAATATGCGCACATAAACGAGTGCAAAATAACATTCCTTATCGTTTGATATAAATACATCTCTTCAATGAATACTGATAAAAATATTTTTGTTTACAATATAGATTAATAATATGAAAATGTTTTGTAGTTAGATATATATATATATAAGTAAAAAATCATTGATAATATCAATGAACACGTACCGAAAAATTGTGTTAAAGCATGCGGAAGGATATCTCAAAGAATGTTTTGCGACAATACCGGCAAGGACCGGTAACTCTGTAATTGTTTTTGCTGGAAAATATGAATGCCTACTCGTATCCAATCTTAGAAAAATCAAATTTTTACAGAAAAGTGTCCACCATGCACTTGCATTGCACTATTATTAGATTAGTAGAATGGAATGATATACAAATGGATGCAAATCATATATATATGTAACTGTTATTTTAATATAATATATAACAACAAATCAGTGTACTGATTTGTATCACTACAATATAATCGTTATTACAGTGAAGTTGAATTTCCTGTCATTTATTCATCATCTACGCACGAACTTGTCTCAGAAAAAAATATATCTCTGTACATTAACCTCAGTTTCAGGTAAAGAGATATGTTGTTTTTTTTCTGAGACAAGTGCTTTTGACCATCCTCAAGAACTTGTGGTCATCCGATGTTCAGTACTTCAGTACTTTGATTTAAAATACCAGAGACATATAGCACTCACGATATACAACTACAATGAATGTGTAATCTTGTGATATCAGGTTTCATTGAAAATTGAAGTTAAAAGTATGAATTAATATCCAAACATTTCAAACACAGTAAAATAATATTTGAAGATTCTTCAATGTGGTACCTGGTTCAGATATAGTATTAAATTTGTGATTTTATTGCATCATAAGTGCATCCTAACACCACATCTCTTTCTGTGACTTTTTTTAATTTGTCAATTTTTGAATTTGATGATAAAATCTTTATTTATAAATATACCTTTTCAAATTTTAAAACAACATTTGGAAAAAATATAAAAAAGGAAAAAAATTATAACAAAAAGAATATGTCAGTACATTAAAAAGTAGTATGAGAAATATTGATATTCAAATACGTAATAAATGACCTTTAAATGGAACTGCCAATCTCTGCTTATAAAACTGCAAGAAATAAACTTACAAAAACTCTTACATTGTGTGGTTTCATTTTATACATCTTGTTATATAGATCTATATTAAATTTTGCTGAGATAATTTTAGTCTGACAACCCTGTCCTCTTTAAAAATGAATAATAATTGCAATTTCATTATAAATAATTCATTTAAAAGCTGCTTGATTTGGTAATTTTAACACATAATATTGAAAGCAACACATTTTGATAATAAAATAAGATCAGCTTACCCAATGGGTAACAGCCAAGCAATGATTTTTATCTGTGTAATGTTATACATGAGGTGTTCAACAAATTGCTAGTTATTTTATATAGATACAATCTTATGCCAAAAAATAAAAAAAAAATTCTTTTGTTGACCAGATGTTAGAGGCGTGGTTTTAATACACATTAGTTCATTCTTGTTGTATTTTATGTTTACGCTGGACGAAATTAAATTAATGGCAGTATTACCCTGTTACTATAATTATATTATCAAGATCTTTTGTCAAGTCTGGTCTTACAGGACATGCACAATGTTATAAATGATCACAGATTTGTTGCATGGAGAGTAATAGGTTATAAGGGATCATTGTTGAATCAACGGTGTTGGAAATTTGTATTTTTATGTCTCAGCTCCTAGCTCTCCCCTGGGGATTTTATTTCTTTCGCAAATTATCTTTTTTCCCAAGATTTTGACGATTTTAATAAAGTAAAGGACATGGAGTTTGTCACTAAAATTTAACATTATCATAGAGATGAGAGGAGTTAATTGGTTAGAATCAATAAACTGTGGGGGGACTTCCCGTCTGTGGGAAAGTTTCTTTGTTTAGAAAATTATTATCTGAGGAAAAATTCTCCATAACTTGCTTCATGGAATAGGGTACAATTAGTTTAAATTGATGTGAAAGACTGTCGCTCAAGACATTCTTAATTAGGATTAATCATGCAAAAACTCCACAAAAAGCATGTTGACCAACTCATTTCAAACAAAGAAACTTGAAAAAGAATAAAAAAATTATCCGTCATTGTTGTGTTCAGAGGAGATAGTAAAATTATCTTCATTGTTCATTTCAGACAGTTTTATAAATTTTATATTTTATTTCTTTTCAGATTCAATTTCATCTATAATTAATAAGATTTGTTTGTTCATCTGAAGAAGAGAGAATTTGGTGTTGTAAAAAGGCAGCTCACAGACAAGCTGATCTGTTAAGAGACGGGACTCTGTTTTTTATTAATAAAGACATGTTTTTTCATGATTTTTATACGACCGCAAAAATTAAAAATTTTTTGGTCGTATATTGGTATGACGTTGGCGTCGTCGTCGTCCGGCATCGTCGTCGTCGTCGTCGTCGTCGTCTGGCGTCGTCCGGCGTCGTCCGAAGACGCATTGGTTTTCGCACTCTAACTTTAGTTTAAGTGAATGGATCTCCATGAAATTTTACCATAAGGTTTAATACCACGAAAGGAAGGTTGGGATTGATTTTGGGGGTTATGGTACCAACAGTTAAGGAATTAGGGGCCAAAAAGGGGCCAAAAATAAGCATTTTTGTAACTTCCAGACAATAACTTGTGTGTAAGTGTATGGATCTCTCTGACATTGTACCACAAGGTTCCATATCACAAAGGAAAGGCTGTAATTAATTTTGGGGGTAATTGCCTCAAAATTTTAGGAATTAGGGGCCAAAAAAGGGGCAAAAAACAAGCATTTTTCTAGTTTCATGACAATAACTTGTGTGTAAGTGTTTGGATATTTCTGAAATTGTACTACAAGGTTCCATATCACAAAGGGAAAGCTGGAATTGAGTTTGGGGGTAATTGCCCGAAACGTTTAGGAATTGGGGGCCAAAAAGGGGCCAAAAATAAGCATTTTTCTAGTTTCCAGACAATAACTTGTGTTCAAGTGTATGGATCTCTCTGAAATTGTACTGCAAGGTACCATACCACAAAGGGAAGGCTGGGATTGAGTTTGGGGGTGATGAATCATAAGGGGGTTCAAAAAATTTGGGGGGGGATTTTTTTTTTTTCTTTTTTTTTTCTTTTTTTCCTTTTTTTTTTCTTTTAAAATTTTCCATTTTAAGTTGGTTATTTCTGTTTAATATTTAAAAGCAAATAATAATGATATGGTAGGAGATACACACCAAACAGGATGTGTAAATTATTATCTAATAAGTATTGTGCAATAGCAAGAAATTTTTCAATTGCACAGTATTGCACAATAGCAAGAAATCTTCAATTGCACAGTATTGCGCAATAGCAAGAAATCTTCAATTGCACAGTATTGCGCAATAGCAAGAAATATCCAATAGCACAATATTGCGCAATAGCAAGAAATTGTCAATTGTACAGCATTGCGCAATAGCAAGAAATATTCAATTGCACAGTATTGTGCAAAAGAAGATACTTCGTATAAATTGCTTATTTCTTGATCAATTTCAATGGGGTTTTATTCTTGAATTCTTGGGGTTCTTTAATATGCTGAATCTAACCGCGTATTAAGTTTTTGGATTTTGGGCCCCGTTTTTAAATTGGTCCACATTAAGGTCCAAAGGGTCCAAAATTTAACTTTGTTTGATTTCATCAAAAATTGAATTATTGGGGTTCTTTGATATGCTGAATCTAACCGTGTATTTAGATTCTTAATTTTTGGTTCCGTTTTCAAATTGGTCTACATTAAGGTCCAAAGGGTCCAAAATTAAACTTAGTTTGATTTTAACAAAAATTGAATTTTAAGGGTTCTTTGATATGCTGAATCTAAACATGTATTTAGATTTTTGATTATGGGCCCAGTTTTCAAGTTGGTCCAAATCGGGGTCCAAAATTAAACTTTGTTTGATTTCAACAAAAATTGAATATATGGGGTTCTTTGATATGCTGAATCTAACCATGTATTTAGATTTTTGATTTTTTGGCCCCGTTATCAACTTTGTCCACATTGAGGTCAAAAGGGTCCAAAATTTAACTTTGTTTGATTTCATCAAAAATTGAATTATTGGGGTTCTTTGATATGCCGAATCTAACCGTGTATTTAGATTCTTAATTTTTGGTTCCGTTTTCAAATTGGTCTACATTAAGGTCCAAAGGGTCCAAAATTAAACTTAGTTTGATTTTAACAAAAATTGAATTTTTAGGGTTCTTTGATATGCTGAATCTAAACATGTATTTAGATTTTTGATTATTGGCCCAGTTTTCAAGTTGGTCCAAATCGGGGTCCAAAATTAAACTTTGTTTGATTTCATCAAAAATTGAATTCTTGGGGTTCTTTGATATGCTGAATCTAACCATGTATTTAGATTTTGGATATTGGATATTGGACCATAATAGGTGAATGTCCAATTTAAAATTTTTAAGTTCTTAGACCACATTCATTCTGTGTCAGAAACCTATGCTGTGTCAAATATTTAATCACAATCCAAATTCAGAGCTGTATCAAGCTTGAATGTTGTGTCCATACTTGCCCCAACTGTTCAGGGTTCGACCTCTGCGGTCGTATCAAGCTGCGCCCTGCGGAGTATTTTATTATATAATAAGTAACCTACATGTAATGTTTGAAGGTTAAACTTTATACTTCAATTTTTCAAGGTCAATACAGTAAAGACCATGTATAACTGTAAAAATGAACGTTTTTTAAAACAATATGATTTTCACCTTTTATTATGACATAAACTAATTGCTAAATTGTAAAAGCTATTGAATTAATGTGTATGAACTTGTAGTTTAAAAGTGCAAATAAAAAGGGGAAAATACAGCAATATCATACATTTTAATGATTTTCATTGTTGCATATGTAAGAAAAATCTGTCAGTCATCATCATCAGAAATCATTTTTGTACATATGAATAATCATGAAAATATTTGTTATCCTTATTGGAATATCTCAATTCTAGATAGTTACTTGTTTTTCAATTCTAGATAGTTACTTGTTTTTCAATTCTAGATAGTTACTTGTTTTTCAACTAACCAATAGTTAAGGTAAATTTGGTGCATGACCCTTGTGCTTTTTGATGGGATATTTGCACATTTTTTAGTGGGCATTTTCACTTTGATTTTTATGACATTTTCACTTTATCAAAAAGGACATTGGGGCTTTTTCTGCAAGAAATTGTGCCTTTTCTACATACATTTGCGCTTTTTCTACAGGACACCTGATCTTATGTGCTCTAAAGTCAGTAAATATCCACACTACAGTAAATTTATTTCTTTATATACATTTAAACGTAACTTCTGAATACATAAAGGACACATGACAGTTGGCTTTATACCTGTAGCCCATGGAGTAAATAAATATAAGCTCAAGTAATCTGTCCTAACATGTATTCTAACCACATTTCAATATCTATTTCAAATTTTCTCTTTTATTTCTAAACTTAGGTTGAGGCTCATGAATGTATATTATTTGATATGGTTTATATAGATTTACAGTCAGATGGTTGCTCAAGCCATTCTATAGAGGAAATTGAGGAAAATGTTCATGTTATTTTCTGTCAGATAATATGCAAATTTGTTCATCTAGGTTCTTGAGCAGCCATTGGTTTAAACATCAAATAATGGTCTACACAAATGTAAGCAAGTCTAATGTTTCATTACTGAGTTAATGTAAAGCAACTAACAACAAATTTGATTTCAATCAAATTTATTATTACAACTCATGAAAGTTAGAGGTGACCTTTTACAGGTAAAAGAGAGGTGAAAGATACCAAAGGAACATTCAAACTCATAAGTCGAAAACATACTGACAACACCAGTGCAAATGTTCAGTTAACTTAGTCTAGGTGTGTCCATCATATTTGGAGTGCAATTGTCCTTAATACAATTAGTAAATTGCAAATGTCCTGCGCCTTGAAATAACTGCATAGGTAGTATTGAACCATAACAACAACAAAATTACAGAACTTTTATACTTTGAAAAAAGGAAACTTCAACAACATCTATTTTCTATTTTCTAAATCATAATAAAAAGTAAATGTTTTTTTAATGTAAGGAAAATTGTCTCATTCAATAAGGTTGAAAAATTGTTGCAATTTTAAATTATGTTAGCAAAAACAAACTAAATGACAGAATTTCAAAATGGGAAGATGAGAAATTTTTTTTTATGCTCCAGCCGTAGCGGAAGGGGCATTAAGTTTTACCCTTGTCCGTCTGTACGTCCCAAAGTTGGTTTCCGTTCTCTAACTTAAGTTTGCCTCAACCAAATGTTATGAAACTTATACACAATACTTATTACCACAAAACTCAGATCAAGTACAAATTTGGGTAGCGTCACTTTTACCATTCTTCAGTTATGTCCCTTTATAACTTTATATGATATGCAAGGGGGGCATCATCTGTGTCCCATGGATACATTCCCCATTTATTTTAGAGTATCTTAGAAAATAGAAAGAAACAATGAGGTCATCATTCCTGTTTCCTAGTTGTATACATAATTGGGAAAGTTTACAGCACTTTTCTTAATATTGATCCCACTTACAATTCCAATTATTTGAATTCTTCAATAATTTTAAAGTTTTCCTTATTTGGTAAGATAAAATAAGAATTGACAACATACATAAATGTTTTCATGTATAAATAGAATTGTATGTAAATAATTTGCATTTTACAATGAGATTTGTTTGTGAAACATTTCACTGATCATTTCAGGTCCTTTATTGCCAAAACGATTTTTATACTAGCATAATACCAGAAAGTACCCTACATGAAATATCCAGTCACCAAAGAATGAAATTTTGGTGAACATCCATGTTAGAATCATATTTTTTAAATCAACCATTTGTTTAACATTTATTTAAGGAAACTTTCAGTTGTTTCCTTGAAAAAGAATTTCGGTGAACAATATAGTTCAACTATTTTTATAAGAATGAATAATGTTTTTTAGAATGAAAGTATGAATTTGTGTTCATGTATATTGATACACTATAGGCATGCAATACTACTGGTTTTGTTTAATGACAGGGCATTATATTAGAATCTCATACATGCAAAACAGGAACTCTTCTGTCATAGAAAGAAGGAATTAGTACATAGATTTTTCTCCTCACATGATTTATAAGAAACATTTCTAACATTCCTATTTGATAATTAAGTAATTACTCAGAAACTAAGGGTCCATGAGCTGACTTATACTTCGACTTTTTTTAGGTCACTATTGGTTATATTGCTCCAAATGTTTCCACGTATTTCACTTCCCTGTCTTTCAAACGTTTAGGCTTGAGAGTTCTTGATAAAGATTAATCGAGGAAAGTGTTTCATTGTATAAACTTTACTCTTTTACTAGTACGTTTTACATTTTACTGAAAAATCTCATTCTCTATTTAGAAGAAAAAATCTGAAAAATCATCATAGTTTACGTTACGTAAACAAATTGTTAAATGTTCTCATTAAGAGAATGTCACAAGTGGAATTGTAAACCCTTAGCTGGAGCCCTAGCCCCCCCCCCCCCCCCCCCCCCCCCCCCCCCAGCAGAGTGATGGGAAAGAACCACTGTCATCTTACTTCACAAATTCAATGATTATTTGTTGGGATTTACTTACTAGAGACATTATATCATTATACCCTGTAATAAATATACACATTCATTCTGGTCCTTCTGAGTATATATGACATTACATTTTTCGGTCATAACACCAACTGATGAAGCCAATTAGACATGAGGATATAATTCCATAACAGATAGATTCATAGTATAAGATGCTTACCCATTTGGATGTACCTGGTCTCATTCTGTTTTTGAGTTCATATGATTCTAACTATTTTAACTTTAACGCTATGTCTCTCCTGGACATTTGAAATGCATTTGATAAAAAGCTTGCAAAAGGGACAGAAGATATCAAGGAGACATTCAAAACTCACAAGTTGAAGAAAAACTGACAATGCTGTGGCAAAAAAAAACACAAATGAAAAAACGATGAAAAGACGAACAAATAGAAAACTAAAGACTTAGCAACACGACCCCACCAAAACAGAGGGTGATCTCAGGTGCTTCGGAAGGGTAAGCAGCTCCTGTTCAACATTTTTCACCTGCCATGCTGTTCATGCAAGTATAAATCTGATGTTAAGTCTCATTCGGTAATGTCACAAATCGAGGAAAAAAGGGCGGGGTTGTGGGTACGACAATTGGAACAGATATTCCATAACGTTCAACCAACTCGTACTTCAGAAGGTATGACTTCAACTTCACCACTTGGAACCCTTAGTTCAATAGCTTCCCTGTAAGCCTTAACCCTCTATCAAGGAAATCTTGACAGGAAACACAAGCTCTGTAACGAAGTTGCGTATGGTATAATGTTTATAACCTGTCCGTCTCAGTCTGTCCGTCATCATCTTGTCATTACATCTCCCCTGAAACCACAAAACAGAATTTCATGAAACTTTGTAGATAGTAAGGACATACTATGTAGATGTGCATATCGACAGGAAATTATGATTCAATTTTTATACGACCGCAAAAAAATTTTTGTGGTCGTATATTGGTATGACGTTGGCGTCGTCGTCGTCGTCGTCGTCGTCCGGCGTCGTCGTCCGAATACGCATTAGTTTTCGCACTCTAACTTTAGTTTAAGTGAATGGATCTCTATGAAATTTTACCATAAGGTTCAATACAACAAAAGGAAGGTGGGGATTGATTTTGGGGGTTATGGTACCAACAGTTAAGGAATTAGGGGCCAAAAAGGGGCCAAAAATAAGCATTTTCTGGTTTCCAGACAATAACAGTGGAACGGTGTATGGATCTCTCTGAAATTATACTACAAGTTTCCATACGACAAAGGGATGGTTAGGATTTGCTTTGAGGGGTTATGGCTCAAACCGTTTAAGAATTAGGGGCAAAAAAGGGGGAAAAACAAGGTTGTCCTGGTTAATGGACAAATACTTTAGTACAAAACATAATTTAAAGCAGTGTAAGGGAGATAAATCAAATACATCATTGAAATTATCTCCCTTACACTGCTTTTAAATTATGTATAAAGTAATGGTTAATGAACAATTAAGATAATTTAAAACAGTGTAAGGGAGGTAATCCAAATACAACGTTTTGGTTACTTCCCTTACACTGCTTTTAAATTATGTTTAAAGAAATGCATATTTATAAAGGAAGACCAGTAAAAATATCTGCAAATGTTGCATCTTTTTTTTTTACAAAAAAATCCATATGAAAGATTTGACACTATATTTTAAATTCTATTATAAAATAGATTAAGTTAGCACTATGGTAAATTTAAATGGGTAATTATGGTTTGGGGGAAAAAATGGGGGGGGGGGGGGGGGGGGGGGTAAAAAGAAATTGTGGGTGGTCAATTTTTTCTCATTTCAGATTTCAGAAATTAAAAAGAATTATTCTTCAAATATTATTTTTTTTTCAAATTTCAAATATTGAAAAATTTCAAGAAGTAATCTTTAATTGCACAGTATGGCGCATTAGATTTGTAAAATCTTTGACCACATTTATTTATTTGTTATGCCGAATCTAACGATGTATTTAGATTTTTAATTTTGGATCCAGTTTTCAAATTGGTCTACATTAAGGTCCAAAGGGTCCAAAATTAAAATTTGTTTGATTTTAACAAAAATTGAATATATGGGGTTCTTTGATATGCTGAATCTAAACATGTATTTAGATTTTTGATTTTTGGCCCAGTTTTCAAGTTGGTCCAAATTGGGGTCCAAAATTAAACTTTGTTTGATTTCAACAAAAATTGAATATATGGGGTTCTTTGATATGCTGAATCTAACCATGTATTTAGATTTTTTATTTGTGGACCCCCGCTATCAAATTGGTTCATTTTGAGGTCAAAAGGGTCCAAAATTAAACTTTGTTTGATTTCATCAAAAATTGAATTATTGGGGTTCTTTGATATGCCAAATCTAACCGTGTATTTAGATTTTTAATTTTGGGTCCCGTTTTTTAAATTGGTCTACATTAAGGTCCAAAGGGTCCAAAATTAAACTTGGTTTGATTTTAGCAAAAATTGAATTCTTGGGGTTCTTTGATATGCTGAATCTAAACATGTGTTTAGATTTTTGATTATGGGCCCAGTTTTCAAGTTGGTCCAAGTTGGGGTCCAAAATTAAACTTTGTTTGATTTCAACAAAAATTGAATATATGGGGTTCTTTGATATGCTGAATCTAAACATGTATTTAGATTTTAGATTTTTGGCCCAGTTTTCAAGTTGGTCCAAACTGGGGTCCAAAATTAAACTTTGTTTGATTTCAACAAAAATTTAATATATGGGGTTCTTTGATATGCTGAATCTTACCATGTATTTAGATTTTTTATTTGAGGGCCCGCTATCAAATTGGTTCATATTGAGGTCAAAAGGGTCCAAAATTAAACTTTGTTTGATTTCATCAAAAATTGAATATATGAGGTTCTTTGATATGCTGAATCTAACCATGTATTTAGATTTTTTATTTGTAGGCCCGCTATCAAATTGGTTCATATTGAGGTCAAAAGGGTCCAAAATTAAACTTTGTTTGATTTCATCAAAAATTGAATTATTGGGGTTCTTTGATATGCCAAATCTAACCTTGTATTTAGATTTTTAATTTTAAGTCCTGTTTTTTTTAAATTGGTCTTCATTGAGGTCCAAAGGGTCCAAAATTAAACTTAGTTTGATTTTAACAAAAATTGAATTCTTGGGGTTCTTTGATATGCTGAATCTAAACATGTGTTTAGATTTTTGATTATGGGCCCAGTTTTCAAGTTGGTCCAAGTTGGGGTCCAAAATTAAACTTTGTTTGATTACATCAAAAATTGAATTATTGGGGTTCTTTGATATGCCAAATCTAACCGTGTATTTAGATTTTTAATTTTAAGTCCCGTTTTTTTTAAATTGGTCTTCATTGAGGTCCAAAGGGTCCAAAATTAAACTTAGTTTGATTTTAACAAAAATTGAATTCTTGGGGTTCTTTGATATGCTGAATCTAAACATGTGTTTAGATTTTTGATTATGGGCCCAGTTTTCAAGTTGGTCCAAGTTGGGGTCCAAAATTAAACTTTGTTTGATTTCAACAAAAATTGAATATATGGTGTTCTTTGATATGCTGAATCTAACCATGAATTTAGATTTTTTATTTGTGGGCCCCGCTATCAAATTGGTTCATATTGAGGTCAAAAGGGTCCAAAATTAAAGTTTGTTTGATTTCATTAAAAATTGAATTATTGGGGTTCTTTGATATTCCAAATCTAACCATGTATTTAGATTTTTAATTTTAAGTCCCGTTTTTTAAATTGGTCTAATTAAGGTCCAAAGGGTCCAAAATTAAACTTAGTTTGATTTTAGCAAAAATTGAATTCTTGGGGTTCTTTGATATGCTGAATCTAAACATGTGTTTAGATTTTTGATTATGGGCCCAGTTTTCAAGTTGGTCCAAGTTGGGGTCCAAAATTAAACTTTGTTTGATTTCAACAAAAATTGAATATATGGGGTTCTTTGATATGCTGAATCTAACCATGTATTTTGATTTTGGACATTGGACCATAATAGGTAAATTAAAAAAATTCAAGTTCTTAGACCACATTCATTCTGTGTCAGAAACCTATGCTGTGTCAAATATTTAAAAACAATCCAAATTCAGAGCTGTTTCAAGCTTGAATGTTGTGTCCATACTTGCCCCAACTGTTCAGGGTTCGACCTCTGCGGTCGTATCAAGCTGCGCCCCAGCGAAGCATTTTATTTTTCTAGGAGTAATGCCCCTTTGAACTTAGAATTTTAGCCTTTACTCTTTACTGCTGCAACAGTTTGTCATCGCAACTCCTCTGAAACCGCACTACAAAATTTCATAAAACTTTGTAGTTAATGTGGCCATAATATGTAGATGTGTATATCCGCAAGAATTTTTTATCAATTGACTTTTTTAGGCGTTGTGAGTCTTTGAACTTAGGAATCTGGTGAGATTTTGTTTGTCAAGAGACAATGGGGGGTGTGGGGTATGTGAGCGTGCTCACAAAGGTTCTATAATTGTATCTGTTGTATTCTTTTCTTCAAGTTCTATGACATACATTCCTTCGAAATAG
This sequence comes from Mytilus californianus, assembly GCF_021869535.1. Taxonomy (NCBI): domain Eukaryota; kingdom Metazoa; phylum Mollusca; class Bivalvia; order Mytilida; family Mytilidae; genus Mytilus; species Mytilus californianus. The sequence goes on from NW_026262701.1 coordinate 120,238,900, forward strand.
TCACAAAACTTTGTTTAGTGATTTAGTGAGATGACATCTATAAAGCGAAACATGAAGAAAGGGGATAACGTTACTAATACCAGAATTTTATTCAGTAAAGAGTTCAGTAAAGCTTTTATAGAATCTCACATTTAGATAACAAAAAAAAACTGTGGCATTACAAAAATCTTTTTCATGTCCGATGATCCATCAAAGATCATCCTCTAAATAACATTACGACAATTAATGTCACTTCAGTGATTCATATCAGGCCCAAATATTGTATAGTCTAAAACCTAATACAAACCTTAAAAGGCTAATGAAACAAAAATGGACCAACAGTACAGCCAAACCTGGACCAGGCACCAGAGCTTTGATGGACCAACAGTACAGCCAAACCTGGACCAGGCACCAGAGCTTTGATGGACCAACAGTACAGCCAAACCTGGACCAGGCACCAGAGCTTTGATGGACCAACAGTACAGCCAAACCTGGACCAGGCACCAGAGCTTTGATGGACCAACAGTACAGCCAAACCTGGACCAGGCACCAGAGCTTTGATGGACCAACAGTACAGCCAAACCTGGACCAGGCACCAGAGCTTTGATGGACCAACAGTACAGTCAAACCTGGACCAGGCACCAGAGCTTTGATGGACCAACAGTAACGCCAAACCTGGACCAGGCACCAGAGCTTTGATGGACCAACAGTACAGCCAAACCTGGACCAGGCACCAGAGCTTTGATGGATCAACAGTACAGCCAAACCTGGACCAGGCACCAGAGCTGTGATGGACCAACAGTACAGCCAAACCTGGACCAGGCACCAGAGCTGTGATGGACCAACAGTAACGCCAAACCTGGACAAGGCACCAGAGCTGTGATGGACCAACAGTACAGCCAAACCTGGACCAGGCACCAGAGCTTTGATGAACCAACAGTAACGCCAAACCTGGACCAGGCACCAGAGCTTTGATGGACCAACAGTAAAGCCAAACCTGGACCAGGCACCAGAGCTTTGCATGAGAGAGATACATTCCTTATTTTGAAATTTCATAACAGCAAATTCTAAATAGAACAAGTTCCGTATTTGCATGACAATACCAAAGTACTGGCTGTTGGGCTTGTGAAACTCGAGGGGACTAACAGTCCACCAGTAGAGGTATCTACCCAGTGGTAGTAATAATATTAACGGTACCAATTTTATTGCACCAGATGTACATTTCGAGAATTAATGTCTCTTCAGTGATGCTCGAGGCCAACAAATAAAATTGTCCAAAACCTAATACAAACGTTTAAGAGCTGACAAAATAATAACAAGAAAAAAAAAGTAAAACCAAACCTTTATAAAGAATCAGAGTATTTCTGAAAGGTCACATCTTATATACAAAGCGTATACATCAACAACTCTTAAGTATTTCCCATTCCAAACTAAAAGACAAATTGAAAGAGTTGGTATTACTTTGTTTCATTAAAAAGAATGGCGAACGTAGATACAAGTATCTTGTCTTGGGGAGGGATAAATCCTACTTTGTAAAGAATCACTCTGATTCAAACAAAAAATTCTCTGAAACTGACATTATCAAGATGCTTGATTTCTTGATTGACAACTGGAGGACGTGTTATCTACAAACTGTCGGAATTCCAATGGGAACCAATTGTGCCCCTCTTCTTGCCGACTTGTTTCTTTATTATTATGAGACTGACTTCATACAGGAACTTCTTAGGAAGAAAGATAAGAAGTTAGCAATAACTTTAACTTTACGTTCCGCTATATAGATGATGTTCTCTCACTAAATAATACAAAATTTGGTGACTATGTTGAACGAATCTATCCCATCGAACTAGAGATAAAGGATACTACAGATACAGTTAAGTCTGCCTCATATCTTGACTTACATCTAGAAATTGACAATGAGGGTCGGTAAAAGAGATGATTTCAGCTTCCCAATTGTGAACTTTCCATTTCTATGTAGCAACATTCCAGCAGCGCCTACATACGGAGTATATATCTCCCTATTGATACGATATTCCCGGGCTTGTATTTTCTATCATGATTTCCTTGATAGAGGATTGCTGCTCACAAGGAAGCTATTAAACCAAGAGTTCCAAATGGTGAAGTTGAAATCATCCCTTCGTTAATTTTACGGACGCCATCACGAGTTGGTTGACCGTTATGGAATAACCGTTTCACAGATGATATCGGTTATGTTCCTTATGTCGTAACTACAATACCCTTCCCTTTTCAACGAATGTGACCTACCGAATCAGACTATTTACCGGATTTGTAATAACAAAAGCAACACGATGGGTGCCACATGTGGAGCAGGATCTGCTTACCCTTCCGGAGCACCTGAGATCACCCTTAGTTTTTGGTGGGGTTCGTGTTGCTTAGTCTTTAGTTTTCTATGTTGTGTCATCTGTACTATTATTTGTCTGTCTTTTTATTTTTGGCCATGGCGTTGTCAGTTTGTTTTCGATCTATGAGTTTGACTGTCCCTCTGGTATCTTTCGTCCCTCATTTAAGAGGAAATCTTGAACAATCATAGGTTGGTATTATATACCTTTAAACAATGATGGATCTTCAAGAGGAAATCTTGAACAATCATAGGTTGGTATTATATACCTTTAAACAATGATGGATCTTCAAGAGGAAATTTTGAACAATCATACGTTGGTTTTATATTCCTTTAACCAATGATGGATCTTCAAGAGGAAATCTTGAACAATCATAGGTTGGTATTATATTCCTTTAAACAATGATGGATCTTCAAGAAGAAATCTTGAACAATCATACGTTGGTATTATATACCTTTAATCAATGATGGATCTTCAAGAGGAAATCTTGAACAATCATACGTTGGTTTTATATTCCTTTAACCAATGATGGATCTCCAAGAGGAAATCTTGAACAATCATACGTTGGTATTATATACCTTTAATCAATGATGGATCTTCAAGAGGAAATCTTGAACAATCATACGTTGTTATTATATTCCTTTAACCAATGATGGATCTTCAAGAGGAAATCTTGAACAATCATATGTTGGTATTATATACCTTTAACCAATGATGGATCTTCAAGACGAAATCTTGAACAATCATACGTTGGTATTATATTCCTTTAACCAATGATGGATCTTCAAGAGGAAATCTTGAACAAGCATATGTTGGTATTATATACCTTTAACCAATGATGGATCTTCAAGAGGAAATCTTGAACAAGCATATGTTGGTATTATATACCTTTAACCAATGATGGATCTTCAAGAGGAAATCTTGAACAAGCATATGTTGGTATTATATACCTTTAACCAATGATGGATCTTCAAGAGGAAATCTTGAACAATCATACGTTGGTATTATATTCCTTTAACCAATGATGGATCTTCAAGAGGAAATCTTGAACAAGCATACGTTGGTATTATATACCTTTAACCAATGATGGATCTTCAAGAGGAAATCTTGAACAAGCATATGTTGGTATTATATACCTTTAACCAATGATGGATCTTCAAGAGGAAATCTTGAACAAGCATACGTTGGTATTATATACCTTTAACCAATGATGGATCTTCAAGAGGAAATCTTGAACAAGCATACGTTGGTATTATATTCCTTTAACCAATGATGGATCTTCAAGAGGAAATCTTGAACAATCATACGTTGGTATTATATACCTTTAACCAATGATGGATCTTCAAGAGGAAATCTTGAACAATCATAGGTTGGTATTATATACCTTTAAACAATGATGGATCTTCAAGAGGAAATCTTGAACAATCATAGGTTGGTATTATATACCTTTGAACAATGATGGATCTTCCTTGTGCTCCTTGCACAAAAACTACTCCAAAGAGTTATGTTTGTTATCATGAATTGTATCTTCTTAATCCACTTCTGACATTCTGGTTGGTTACCTAAACAAATATCATCTTAATCGATTTATGAGATTTGAACATTTGTAAACTAATGTTGCCTAAATTTGACTCTACTTGACGATGCTAATATTACAGAAGTGTCGATACAAATAACATTATATTGCGTCGTCTGCCAACTACTTTCTAAAATCGGTTGTTCTGTGATCATTAAAACAAGCCAACAGAAAAAGAAAATTGCTTACATCCACTTCATTTGAATTCTTGTGGAATCTAGGATAGTAGGTGTCTCATTGGCATTATACCACATCTTCTTCTTTTAAACTGCAGGATTACTGTGAAACTCAAAACTATAGATGGTTTTATAAATAGATCTTGAATCTAAAAATAAATCAAACAAAGTTCTATCCTCAGGCACTTGTATGAAACTATTTTAATTGTCTACCTTGTACACAAGTACTCCTCATTCTATAGTGTCGTCATCGTCGGAACAATTGGGTCATACTCACTGGTTGTAATCACCCATCTTAAAGGATTAGATCAACTTTTTTTTTTGTTGTTGTCTTTTTTTCAATTTTGATCCAAAATCAATCTAATTAAAAGATAGATCTCTGATTTTGTTATGCTCATAAGAGTTAGCAAAGTGCAATAGATCTGAATTTTAATCAGATCGATATCATATCTTCTCAAGTTATATAGACGAGACCAGTTCTCTTAAATAGACATTATCAACATACTTGATATATTGGTCGGTCACCTTATAAGACTGGTGGATATGTTTGCAATAGACATCATGACTGGCGACAGCGTCTTGTTATCTTCCAATGTATTAACTAGAATTCATAGTGAATTTGAAGGAAGAATCAAAAGAAACTTACATACTCCTTTTGGTATCGTTCTAAATAAGAATAAGGAGATGTGGTATGCTTGCCAATGAGACAACTATCCACCAAAGTTCAAATGAAGTGGATGTGAGCAGCTATAGGCAACCGTACTGCCTTCAACAATGACAAAAATCCTTACCGTATGGTCAGCTATAAAAGGCCCCGACATGAAAAATATGAAACAATTCAATTGAGAAAACTAACGGCCTAATTCATAACAAAATAATTTACGAAAAACAAATATGACAGACATGAACAAATGACAACCACTGAACTACAGGCTCCTGACTTGGGACAGGCACATAAAGAATGTGGCGGAGTTAAACGTGTTTGTGAGCATTCAACCCTCCCCTAACCTAGGACAGTGGTGTAACAGTACAACATAAGAACAAACTATAAACATCAGTTGAAAAAGGCCTAGAAATACATATAACAGAAACACAGAGTGGATGCGGACGGGTACGCCTACATCCCAAAAACAAAAAGACACCAAGTACAGATCTGAGAGTACTCGCAGTTACTGACAGCTAGTTCAAAGGCTATAACAACTAATGAAAAAAATCATGTATCTAAGACTAAAATATCAATCTGTACACACCCAAAACCCAATGGATTTAGTGTAAAGACGTCATTAACAGTCAGAGAAAAACATGACCTTGTGCAATGCCAAACTATAGGTATCGACAGATTGTAGTACCGTCACGAAAGTACATATGTGTATTATTTAGTATGGTTTTAATTTACTGATAATAAAATCAATATTTATACCACAAAAAACAATATTCAAAGATTTAATTTAACGGATCGTTTCTAAATTTCCGTGATCGGTTTATAGCATCACCGTAAAATTTAGGATGTGCTATTCCGTTTGAAATAAGTTTTCTACACCTACAGATAAACTTGCAGACCAAATCTTTGTATCTATGAAAGAATTTAGTAAAGGTTTTAAGTAATTTGTGGTAACGAAATCCCTGACTTATTATTTACTAGTAATACATAGATTACGCTCATTAGAATCCAAAACGTCACTACAGACACGAGCATAGCGAACGAGTTGGGATATATAAACACCGTAAGACGGTGCCATGGGAACATCACCGTCCAAAAAGGGAAAATTAACAGGGAAAGAAAAATCATCCCTCTCGTCGTAAATTTTTATGCCCTACCTACGATAGTAGAAGGGGAATTATGTTTTCTGGTCTGTGCGTCCGTTCGTTCGTCCGTCCGTCCGTCCGTCTGTCCCGCTTCAGGTTAAAGTTTTTCTTTAAAATGTGTTAAACTTAGTACACATGTTCCCTATGATATGATCTTTCTAATTTTAATGCCAAATTAGAGTTTTGACCCAAATTTCACGGTCCACTGAACATAGAAAATGATAGTGCGAGTGGGGCATCCGTGTACTATGGACACATTTATGTTGTGTAGTTTCTGGTGTAATACTGAACTATCTAAATCCAGGAAAGGACAGTTATTGCTGTTGATATTAGATTTATTTAAAGTAAGTTCCTTTGGGTAAATTTCAGCAGTATAGTTGGGGAATTCTTGAATATTTAACGAAAAAATATCATCAAGATAACGGTAAGTGTTGTTGAATTCATCAATTAAATTTTATTCAGAAGGTTCTTTACTGAGTTTGGACATACAATGTGATTCATGGCAGTAAAGGTACAAGTCTGCTATTAAAGGGGCACAATTGGTGCCCATAGAAATACCTACAATCTGTCGATAAATTCTATTGCCGAAACGTACATAAATGTTGTCAAGGAGAAAATTTAGTGCTTTAATCATCTCATCACACCTCCAGTAAGTATGCCTATTATATTTACTTTTCTCATTAGAGAATAAGGCTTTATATGAGTTGCAGCAAATAAATTTGCAACCAGATATCAAACGACCATATAATTAGATAGGAAAACTTTTGTGTGATAATATTGTGTGGAAGTGTAGTATAAAGAGTGGAAAAGTCAAAACTGTCAACCTAATCAAAAGGACCATCAAAAGCACGTCATTTATCTAAAACATCCAAAGATTTTTTTTACACTCCAAAAATTGTTCATTCCACTGTTTTCATAAGTTTTATTACAAAAATTAACGATAAGTTCTTTGAGAGTAGTTAAGGAACTCGTTAAAAGCACCGAAATATTAGTAGTAGAACACTTACTACAGGCCGAGATGAAACGATATTTTACGGGTTTTTTGTGTAGTTTAGGTAACCAATAAATAGTGGAGACCTTCAAATGTTCAGAGGAAGCCTTAAGCCGAGCTGTTGTAGTGACATGATTATTTACTATATGACTCTCTGTGGAGCGTACGGCCTTGAATGTAGTTGAATGTATAATTTCATTCTTAAGGACTTCCGTGTAGTATTTACGTCATACCACCACCACATTGTTGGCTGCTTTGTCGGCCGGAACGACCACACAAAACCCTTTGATAGTACTTGCATTTTGTTTCTAATCCTAGAAATGGGCGTATTACTTACTCTTTTATTTATCTCTAAATTATTTCCGAAATATGATATGCGAATATCAACAATATTCATACATTTATTCAAATACGAATCAACTGACTTTTTGTCAGATTTCTTCCGTTTACACCATTTTTTACAATAGGATGAAAGAGCATCTCTAATATTCTGACGACACTCTTCTCAATTTATTTTAGACGGTGGACGATACTTTGGTCCCTTTTTCAGAAAGTTTATAACCTCACGGTCTTGAACGATGTTGATGTCCCTTTTAATTACATGGCCATATGTATCATATATAAACTTCGATGTTTCACAGTCACATGTTGAAGGAGCATTATTTTCTATACTGACGTCTGATGGAACTGACGTATAATTAAAAATTAAACTTCTCCTGTTTTTTTTTTATACGAATAAGAAATTATAGGTGGCTCAATGTTATCAAACTATGGAGGTATAACGTTTTGAACGGTAGAGTCATGAAAAATACTAGACAAATTAATAAAATCAATACCTCTATTAATGCATTTTATTTTAGAAAATACTTTTTATGATCTTCAGGTTTGTCAATTTGAGGGAACAGTCTATGGTGACAAAAAGCTGTAATAATCCGTGTACACTCATATTTTGGACTAAAAAACGATATTGTATCACACTCGTTATAAATATTATGTAATTTACTAATTGGTATTTGATTCAGTTTGCATAATAATTGATGTCTACCATTGTTTTTAAATATAGATAAAAAATCATCAAGTGTTAAATTAGAACGATGTTTACTTCGTTGATAGCGGTTAATGTGATTGCCATGAGTTAGATATGTTCCCTTGGTCCATGATATTGTTATTTAGACCTAGATGATACGCTGTCTGTAGTCGTTTAAACCAAGACAGTTCGCAAATATTACGGGAATCTTCAAACTGTTTATGTGATTGTCCTGATTGTTTATGGACTGTTTGAGTGGTTTGAAATTTGATAATTTTAATAATTGTGTTTGTGTTTAAGTTAATGTTGGTAAATTAATCTTTTGAATTTCTTAGTCTGCGGAAGCGGTATAGATGTTCCTGTGTTCGTTTGAAAAATTCACGTCCAGTTTGCCCTACATGTTAAATACTACATTTCGGTTTTGTTCATGTTACAAGATATATGAGGCTTTTGGTTTTTCAAGTAATGTCATATGAAAAGGAGAGAGAAAAAGTTCTTCCAGGAACTTAAGCTTACAAAGTTATTACAACGTTTTACTGCTGTCAATGCTCTTTAATACGTGAATACATACTTTATTTTGTCATGGATTTTCTAAGTTCCAACTGTTTTGAATTTGAGCGCCACTGATGGGTTCTATGCAGACGAAACGCGCTTCTGAATTACGAAATTATGAATTAAGGTGACAATAGTTTACCGAGGTTTAAAGCCCGGTATCATTGAGTCTTGATCTTCGGATTTTAGTTGCCATGAGCAACCCGATAGATGGCAGCACTGAACTCGGAACTTTTTACTATTCTAGAGTAACCGTTCTAATGAGTTTGTGTTGTTTTCTGCTCAAGTTATCAACGATTGTGTTTATTACATCTCTCTCTTGAAATAAAGGATAATACATATACTGAGTAAAAATAGTTTAGCAACATATGTAACGTAATAATAAATTATTATAACAAAGAAAATAAACAATAAGATGCATATTCTTAACTGAAAAAAAAAACAAAAAACAGTAAAAACTCAACTTCGTAAATTTTTTTTTTGTAAGTCAAAATATATGTTGCTAAACTTTTTTACTCAGTATATATAATTAGACCTGCTTCATAACTTGAATTACAAGTAGTAAATGACAATGACATCACGCCTTTTGAATATGTCGCACTCAGTTTGAGAAGGGATGGCTTAGTTTGCTGCGCAGCATCTTTGCTAGACGAAGGTTACGATGTAGCCCATGTATGACTAGCGAAGATGGCTGCGTAGAAAAGAGAATAAAATGTATATTTATTTCCTAATTTGGAAGTAAAAGAATCAAATTAGGTTCCGCACATAAATTTCACATAAAACCAACCAACCAATAAGATAATCAATTAAACTTGTAAATGTTTGTTTTCGTAATGGTTCTTGTATAAAATGTTTCACAAAACTTTTGCTTGATATTTATTGGTAAACGAAGGCTTTTGTTTAATAAATAATTGATTGCATGATAATAAAACTAAAGAATATTTCGCTATACAGGTGTGTGATTGCTTCGGTATTAACATGTTTAAATCGTTAAAATTTCCACTTGATGAACGTAAAAACAACAATTGAAGCTTTAAAAAACTTGAAATCCATAAAGTCTATGCTTGTATAGCATCTGAAAAGTGTTTCAGTTTGCGAGTTACAAAACGTGTTCATTAATTAAAAGATAAAACAAATTCTTTCAAGGATGTTCTTAAATTTTTATAGTCCTTGTAATCGATCATGTCTGCGCCTCAGTAAGGATAATTTGAAAAAAAAATTGACAGAAAATCTCGTCGACAACGTCAAGATAAAAAACCTAAATATGAGGTTAAGAAAAATAGAATTAATACATTGTTTTTTTTTCTCTCCATTTTTTTCTATCCCCCAGTCTCACACCTGTTCCTTTCATAGATGTGTATCATTCATAGAATAAACCTGTCTCCTCCAAAAATAAAAAAAAATAATGAAAGCATTCTTTACTTAATTTTATTGAAACTCAAATAAGTCTGCCCTTAATAGACCGCTGGTCCTAGATCAAATCGATGCATGTAAGTAGAAATAAAATTTGTATGCAACACACTCACGATCAATGAAGATTACAATTTATACGCTGAATCTGTACTGACAAAATGAATTGCTTAACAAAACATGCACAGAAAAAACGGATGATCAAAGCATTCTAATCCTTTTTTTCTGATTCGCAGATAATACAAATAGTTGTATAACAACATAATGCTTGAATAAAACTGCTTTAGAAAATGTACAAAAAATACATAAACAATGTATAACATTTCAGAATACGTATATACCAAACATGCCATGACAATGCAGATAGTTAAATAATATTGCTATATATAGTACCTATTTCAGTACGTATGTGCAACATGCTTCTGAAAAAAACTTCAAAAAGTGCACAAATAGTACAAAAATACGACAGCTTAATCATATAATTAACGGGGAATAATATACTCTATCACGACATATACGGAGGTAACGATATATAATCACAACATACACGGAGATAGATACTTAGTCATAACATACACGGAGATAAAGATATCTACTCACAATATACGCGGAGATAAAGATATTTAATCACAACATACACGGAGATAAAGATACTTAATCACAACATACACGAAGATAAAGATATTTAATCACAACATATACGGAGATAAAGATATTTAATCACAACATACACGGAGATAAAGATATTTAATCACAATATACGCGGAGATAAAGATACTTAATCACAACATACACGGAGAAAAATATACTTTATCACGACATATACACGGAGGTAACGATATATAATCACAACATACACGGAGATAGATACTTAGTCACAACATACACGGAGATAACGATATTTAATCACAACATACACGAAGATAAATATATTTAATCAAAACATACACGGAGATAAAGATACTTAATCACAACATACACGGAGATAGATACTTAGTCACAACATACACGGATATAACGATATTTAATCACAACATTCACGAAGATAAATATATTTAATCACAACATACACGGAGATAAAGATACTTAATCACAACATACACGGAGATAAAGATATTTAATCACAACATACACGGAGATAAAGGTTTTAATCACAACATACACGGAGATAAAGATATGTAATCACAACATACGCGGAGATAAAGATACTTAATCACAACGTACACGGAGATAAAGATACTTAATCACACCGTACACGGAGATAAAGATATTTAATCACAACATACACGGAGATAAAGATACTTAATCAGAACGTACACGGAGATAAAGATACTTAATCACAACATACACGGAGATAAATAAACTATACTTAATCACTAGTTTTTCAAATATTTTGGCCTCGAGCATCACTGAAGAGACATTGATTTTCGAAATGCGCATCTAGTGCAGATAAATTGGTACCGTTATTGTTATTACTATACTTAATAACTTAGTAACCTATCAGGAATACATGGGGACAACAAATGAAAAACGAATATACAAAGGGAAGACATAAACTTATACAAAAAAAAAATGCACGGATCGAGAATTTCATTGAACATTTTCGAAAAATATAGAAAACTATTCATAATACTGCACGTGAAAACAAATAACGAACATCGCAATTGAACGCGAAAACGTATATTGAACACACAAAGAAAATTGAAATACAGAACATACAAACAGTGTATATAGATATTGTTAACCAGCTTATATTTGTAACAAAACTCATCAAAGATACCAGGCTTATATTTTGTATACCAGACGTGCGTTTCGTATATAAAAGACTCATCAGTGACGCTCGAATAAAAACATTTGAAAGGACAAATAAGGTCCGAAGCTGGAGAGCATAACAAACAATTTGTTTTATGCAACAGAAATTTTCGCAAAAAAATAGACGCTAATAACTTTCAAAATGTCATTAAGCTTTTGTAATAAAAATATTAAAATTGCTAAATAAACGAAATTTGTCTGATATAAGAAACTACATGATATACGCCAGCTATCAACAAATTAAGATCAAGGATACTTATATGGGTGTAAATAATATAAAATATAATAACTGAAAATCATATTTAAAACAGAAGATTAGTAAACATGTACATAGCCGGCTATACACTATAATTATGACTATAAGACACAACAGAAAATCTTTGCATTTTATCGGTTATTTATGGCAATATATTCATAATTTTCACTATTTTTAAATGTACTCAAGGCGCAAGGATTTCATTCTTAGAGTAGCATCTAGTTTGTATATTCACATAACCGCCTGGAATCATGAGGCATGGTAAAATTGTCTTTATCATTATTTTTTTTTGATATACGGAACCGAACATATCATATGTAAAATATAATTTTAACATCAATTTGGAAATCATGTTGGTGCTTTAATAACAATTGCAACAATATTTCTTACGACAAGTTTACGCTCGAATTATCAACTTGCATTGAAATACAATCAATCTCCTATTCACCGTATGCTACAAGTTTTTGCAGGACATTTTCACATAATTACGCAAATAAAAGTATAATTGAATTTTAGTTGCCTTATAAATAAATGATACAAAGACAGGTGTCGAAGCGTACAATTTCATCCTGATCGGCTTCAATTCTATAGTTCAGATAAATAATTCATCTTTTATATTGTTTTCTCTTTTTTACAACCTGTAGATTTTGTACCTGTTGTCTTATTGATTTTTACCTGTATCGATCATATCACACGGAAAAACATCTATCGCCTGTTGCTTTTCAAACTGATATTGATATTTTTAAAGTATATTTAAACATACTCAATTTGACACCTTGCTACTAATTCTTTGTTATAATGTTTTATACAATTTAAGAAAAACTTTATACTCTCATTGGTTCTGTTGTACCCGGCACGCGACACAGTGCTATGTACGCATGCTTGCCTAAAATATAATAAAGACATCCAAATAGAATGTCAACGATACATTTTAGAACGCAGCTGACGGGGCGGATTCGTTCATCTGTTAAACTCCAAACATGGAATCGGTTGTTGTTTATATTTGTCAAATAGTTCTATTGTTCCCTAAACTTAATTATTCATGCCAAAATGATGCATTGTGAGCGGTGATTCGTTAATTCGGATGCAGGGTTGTCTCGAGTATTTAAAAGCGACTGGTTTGGTATAGAACCAGATGATTGTCAACCCACTAACGGAGAATAACGGTTTCTATTATGAAAATGTAAAATAACTACTTAAACCGTTATTTATACAAGAAGCTGGAAATTATGTACACTAAATCAATTCTAAATCGATCTGAAGGAATTGTTTGAAAAGTCTTTTCTTGTGAATAAAAGACAGATGTTATGCCAAGTTAAAAAGTATATATAAAAAGGGAACATAAAAATGAATGAAGACAAAAGTGCTGTAGAAAATATATATACACAGTGGTAAATCTAAATTTCATCATGCCAAAGTCGTTTTTGGTAAAGAAAAAAGTTGATCATCACGAGAGAGTATCTAATTACCATTACCAGAGGTTACGAGCGGTATACGATGATTCTTTGGAGAGTATAAAGGCTGTGGTTCCATTCACGCCGAGTATACAGCCATTAACAGTCAGATTAAATAATGGTAAGTACGTCTGATTGTATAGACTTCAAATACATTTTCAAAGCTCATTATTAAAAAATATTGCGAATATAAAACATTTGTACTAAAATAAAACTACTGTTTATTTGGTTTTGGTTTTGTCAAGACCGTGTTTGAGGATTTTGTGTCATGAATCAAAACAATCACCATATCTTATCCATATTATTTTATATCGATGTTGTTATTTATTTATTATTATTATTATTATTATTATTATCAAATGTTCGAAATAAAAAGAAAAAAAAAAGAGAAAAACTGACGACTGGAAGTTAAATATTTTGTTCATTTTGGTTTGTGTGGTAAATCTATTTCCTGCAAATGACTTTAACGATGCTTTTTTTTTGTTTTAACCCCGAATCTATCGATTTAATATAATATTCATAATATTTTAAACAACTGTATGAATGACCATGCTTATATATTTTTTTTATTACATACATTTCATCGAGTCCAAAGAGTTGTATAATTTCATAATATTTGTCGGCCGTTAGTCTGCTGAATTCAAGCCAGTATTTATGTTATTGATAATACTAAGTAACTAATTATCTAACAATGCATACTTTTTAAGGGAACGGTATGTCGCATTCACCCCCTAATGATAATGAAAAAAATCACATGAACGCGAATATACTCATTTAGTGACAGATGCGGATAAGGAACCTCTTATCTTAGAATGTGCAAAGCACCTGATTTCAATCCTAGTTTATGGTTGGTTCGTGTTGCCCAATATTTGCTTACTAGTATCTGCATAGTATTGTGATGACTGCTTGTTGTCTTTTTGCGGTTTTTCTTTTTTAGAAAGTTTGTTTTTATTCGACTGATGGTGTTTGCCCCTAAGTTTATTCTCCCTTTTAAAGTACGTTGAACAAAGTTAGTGAAGGAGAAAAACCTTCATGTAAGTTTCTAGTAAGAATTATTACGGCACTGTGATACGGCTTAATATATATTGGGAACGCATCTTAACGGTAAATGTATCTGTTATTGACATTGATTTATTTTCAGGCTACATTCAAGACATTGCTATTCCGTCATCACTACAGCAAAAGGCAAATATCCCGGATGAATCTGGTCGAATTTCTGAACCCGAAGTTTCTTCATGCAAAAGTGTAGAAACAGAAAATATATCACTTGTGACATCACCATCTCCTCAAATTTTTGTTGACGACATTGAAAATGGGGGGATAACCATCGGTTATACTTATGATTCTTTTTTCATAAGCGATGGACGTTCCAGGCGAAAATCCATTGAGAAGGTAACCAGGCAACGGTATACCTGCAATGAATGCGGTAAGGACTACGCCACGTCATCAAATCTTTCCCGCCATAAACAGACACACAGAAGTATCGACAGTCAGTCAGCTAAGAAATGTCCTCACTGTGACAAGGTCTACGTAAGCATGCCAGCATTGTCAATGCATATTCTAACACATAATCTTAAACATACATGTGACATATGCAACAAATCGTTTTCACGGCCATGGCTTCTTCAAGGTCACAGAAGATCGCATACTGGAGAGAAACCGTTTGGCTGTGCCCACTGCGGGAAAGCATTCGCAGATAGGTCCAATCTTAGAGCTCACATGCAGACTCATTCAGCTTTTAAACATTATACATGTAAAAGATGTAACAAATCGTTTGCTTTAAAGTCGTACTTAAATAAACATTATGAATCCGCATGCATAAAAGATGGAAGCGAATGTTTGTCTGATTCAAGTTCGGTTAGAGATACTTATGAATTTGAAAACTCGAATAGCTCTTGTTAATTTACTATAAACCTTTCTGAGAAATTATGATAGTCATACTGACATAAATACATACAGGACTAAAATGAAGAATGAAGGTAAATGCTTTGCTGAATATTAAATGTCATTATTAAATCGGAAATGTTGAACTAAAACTATGGAATAATGGAAATGTAAATATATATTTCCTAGGATAGTTTTGAATAGAAGTTTGTGTCCTCATTCCAAGGTTGTGTAATGTATTTTGCACCTGTATATTTCACCAAGCATATTTTTGCACTATAAGCTTTCTTACCATGAAGTATTTATATTTATGAAGTTGTTTTCTTGTTACCAAATATGCACATATGTCCTCTATTTTAGATACTTACTTTTATACTGAATATATATCTAGTTTTAGAAAACCTTTTATAGAAGTCATCAACGAAAATAGCGTAGACATTCATTCATTCATTCATTCATTCATTCATTCATACGTTCGTTCGTTCGTTCATCACTTCCTTCTTTTCATTCATTCATTCATTCATTCATTCATTCATTTATATGTTCGTTCGATCGTTCACTTTCTTTCCTTCCTCCATACCTTCATTTATTTATTCATTCATTCATATTTTCTTTGATTTGTTTATGATATAAATACCATTCATTCGCCCAAAAATTACATGTTCATATTTTTTAACATTACGATTGTGCACTGCACAACACCAATTAAATATTTGAGGTAGTATTTATTAATTTTATCATTGAATTTAATCATATTTATAGTTTTCTCCTTTTATACTGTAAAAAATTTGCACACTAGTTATTTTCAATTTTAAACCAATTACTACCTAAACGCTTTGTATATTGATCTTGATTTTATTTATTGTTAGATAATTGTTATTAATCCATTGTGCCAATCAAATTATAGTGTTTAAGTAACAATGTGTGAGAAGTCTAAGCATACAAATAATTAAGCCTGTCTTTTGAAGGAGAAAATAGAAGTAACATCATTGTTACAGCTCACTACTCTGCTTCGTTCAAATAAATTGTTATTAAAGTAATTGAAAGTAATACAACTTCTTATGTCTGAAAGCAATGGATGAATCATTTCAAAATATGTTTCTACTATTCTCTTTTATTCTAAATTCCCTGTATTGTATTTCAAACCCCTTGTATTGTTTCTTTTTAATATTTTGTTTTAGATATGCGAAGAAACAAACGAATTTCTTTCCCAGACCCTATTGCCGGCTTTCATTACGGTTGATACAAATTATATTATCTGTGTTCCCGATTCAATGACATTAAACACAATTGTGTTTGCTACCGTGTGCGGCAGATTTGTGTATATTGTTCCGATTGCCATTGCAAAACAAGGGATTTTGACTTGTGTTATTTACTGCAGATGCAGTACCAATAGCTGGTAATAGGGCGTGTTTCCGAGGCAGTATCTTTTTCAGCTGTCTCGTTGTTTCGATAGCAGTATCGATATTCAGTTACAAAACTATGATGGGACATGTGGCCAGTATTGTTACATAAACACTTATATTTAATTGAAAATTTAGATTTTATTTTTTCACATGTCAGTCTTCTCGCAACAATTGTTCACAACTATCACCATGATATATTTTAAACTTAAAAAAAACTTATTTTGTAATTGTTTGAAGTAATATTTGGTTATAACCTTTTTGATCAATGAAATTCTACTTGCAAGTTGCAGGAAACGACATGGATATTTTTAAATCTGATCATTTTATCATTGTTGTAACTAGTGCTTTTGAGAGATATGTGCTTATAGCATTGTATATACTGTTATGTTGTATCCAAGTGCAATTTTTGTAGCTATAACATGGCTTTGTTAAATGATTTTAGATTTTTTTACAAATCCTTTAGCTTTAACACAGTTTTGTTTAATGAATTTTTAGATTTTTACACATTCTTGTGCAATAGTGAGAACGGTCAGTATTACAAATAGCATTTTTCTGTGTTACTTGCTGAAAATAAATTTATTAGAATTATGTTTTTATCTTTATTTGAACATTGAGTGTTTCTACAGTACAACGCAGTATTTTCAAAAGTTAAGATAAAATTCTGAGGATCATGTATCTTTCACCTGATATCTATGCATACGTGTACGGACCATTGAAAGTATGTTCTGTTAAAGGAGGGTAGGAATGCCCTTTACCGTCAGGCGTCAAACGGTCATTTTCGCCTACCGTTAGCGTCAAATTGGTTAAAATTGTACCGTGATTCGTCAAAATATCCTTATCGTGATTCGTCAGAGGTCTCAAATAATTATCGTTACCGTTATATTTGGAAAAAAATTAACGTGATTCGTCAAAATCAGTCGATTGTTTTATTGTCTGAGAGAAAGAGTACATTTTATCGTCATGCACCAAAAATTACCGTTAACGTCATTTGGCAAGATTTTTTTACCGTTATTCGCCATGAAGGTACCCCCATTAAGACCCTCTTAAAGAAGGCCATATACGAGTGCGGACCATTGAAAGTATGTTATCTTAAAGAAGGCCACATACGAGTGCGGACCATTGAAAGTATGTTCTCTTAAAGAAGGTCACATACGAGTGCGGACCATTGAAAGTATGTTCTCTTAAAGAAGGCCACATACGAGTGCGGACCATTGAAAGTATGTTCTCTTAAAGAAGGCCACATACGAGTGCGGACCATTGAAAGTATGTTCTCTTAAAGAAGGTCACATACGAGTGCGGACCATTGAAAGTATGTTCTCTTTAAGAAGGCCACATTATCTGTTTAATTTTTGAAACTACATAATCTTTAGATGATGGTTTGATAAGGTTTAATTTTTTTCAGTGGATATATTATTTGTGTACTGTCCCATAATGTCCGACGTAAAACATTTCCTCTTTGGAGGCCATGTTGGTTGCCGGGCGTTCTGACCAGGTGTTAGATTGAAAATCAACCTTCTTAGCAACATTAATGTTCTTGTGTTAACCTTGTTAACAAAATAAACATAGATGTAGTATAACGGCAAATGAGACACCATCCTCAATTTTCTAAATGTGGATGTAACTTTTAAACATCAATAGGTCACAATACAGCTTTCGACAATGATCAAAACACATACCGTATAGTCAACTACAAGAAACCTCGACAAGACAAAATGTGTTAAATTCAAACAGAAAAAAACGGTCTGATTCCTAACAAAATCATTAGCGAAAAACAAATATGACAGACATGAACCAACGACAACAACTGAATTACAGGCTCTTGGCTTGGAGACACTTAGTTCACCTGTTAAAGCTGGTGTCTTAGGAATGAGAAGCAACTGTAAACACGTCTACAGTTATAGATGTTCAGTACTAACATTTTAAATTTTCCTTAATCCTTGGTAACATTTTCAGCATTTTTTTCGTAAAAGACGAAATAAATTTAGCTACCATGTAACCCAATACTTTTTATATTTAACTTTTGCATCTCAAATGCATATCTGACAAATATTCCAAAGTCGTGATATTTTTCCGTTCCGATACAATTGTGTCTCTCATTACATCTTGTATCATCAACTTAGTAGTCAGAGCTTTGGTTCTGATTTGATTTATGAGTAAAGGTTAATTTAGTAACGACTTGGTCACCTAAAGTAAATGAAGGCTAAAATTGTAAAGTTTTATTTTCATTCCTAGCACTGGATCGACACCGCTGCTGGTGGATTGCTAGTCCCTGAGTGTAACATCGGCTCAGTAGTCAATGCTTTGGTACTGACATGAATTATGACGCACGTTTCTTAAACATGTTAAATTTTATAATTTTAATAAATTATCAAGAAACAAAGTTCCAACTCCCCCTGTCAAAGACAAGGCTAAGGTGGATTGGGGTAACATTTTTATGTCCCTTATGATGATATATATCCTTAACAAATCAATTTTTGGGTATTAGTATTGGCGTATACCTGATGAAGGTAAATATAGAAAAGCGCTTTGGACTTACCAAATTTATAAATTAATATTTTCATATTTCTTATGAACTATATAGTGCTATCATTTCCCGCCAAGGAATATTGAAATTCCATCTGGCGGCTGATCTGTCTCAATTTCTATTATCTTAAAGAATTCTATGTCGGAATAGATTTTTGAAAAAATTGTCTTTGTTAATGTGGTCGACGGATTGCTGTCTAAATCATTTAAGTTATCGTGTTATAAGAGAAAACTTGCACACTTGAGATTTGCTGTGTAACAACGTTATGACAGCAATGTGTAACATCGTTACGACAGCAATGTGTAACATCGTTATGACAGCAATGTTATACGCTTACCATTTTCTACATAAGGAAATGCATGTACCAAGTCAGGAATATGACAGTGTTTGAGCTTTTGATTTTGCCATTGGGTAAGGAACTTTCCGTTTTGAATTTTCAATGTAGTTTTGTAGTTCTGTATTTTTGTTATTTTACTTTTTGGTAATTTACACTCTTTTTTACTCTATACGTCAAGACTAATTGATTTCTAATGAAAACAAAACATATCCGGTGATCCCCGTATATTTTCATAGAAGAAAAACTGTTCACAGCAATGATTTATCATTTTTAAACAGAATCATGTGGACAGATTTCGAGAATTAAGAGTATGAAGGGGAAAAAATTAATTTTTCGACGCTTTTTTAAATACTTCTCATCATTTGTAGATCTATTTAATAACTTTTGAATTGATTGTATCTGGAAATATAATCATAATTATTTTAAGCTCACCTTACCCAAAGGGCAAAAATGAGCTTCTGCTACCACTCAAGGCATCCGTCTTCCATTAACTTTTACACAAATATTTGGCTCTGAAACTGCAGGGCCAAATTGAACCAAAATTGGCCACAATCATTCTTGGGGTATATAGTTGAAATATATGTCGAATAATCCAGCCGGCCAACCAACATTACTGCCAAGGCTAAAAATTGAAAAAAAAACTTAAAATGCTATAACTGTTAATAACTATTTTGAAAACCATTTTAGATAGAGAAAATCTGACGATTTTTACCCGTTGTTTTGCAGAACTGTAGTAAATATAAAAAGTTGTAAACAGCAAATTGGTGTATAAGACAAGATCTACAAAAAAATTAAGGTAGTGGAAACTTCTGGGAGCAATTGCCCTAAAACTACGATTTTTTACCCTTTTTGTGTTTTTTTTTGCAATAATTTTAGAAGACAAAGAAACTGTATGCAGCAAACATGATCTGTAAAGACAAGATATGCAAACTAGTCAGAAACGACGATATTATCAGTAAATATACTCATCATAGATACCAGGATTAAAATTTTGTACGCCAGACGCGCGTTTCTTCTACAAAAGACTAATCAGTGACGTTCTAATAATAAAAAGTTTAAAAAAATAATTTATAAAAGTTATAACCTTTTAAAACTTTCGTGAGTGGATTAATAGTCAAGGGGTTAAGTGAAAGAATCCGTTTCGGGAGGAACTAGATGCTTAGTGCAATCTTCCGAATGGACATGGCGGGAAATTAAACAAGACAAATCAAATCAACGTGTGTTTTTTTTTTTTTTTAATTTTTAGACTCTTCAGAACCTGTTAAAATGGATATAGTTTAAAGTAAAATAACAAAAATACCGAACTCCAAGGAAAATTCTAAATGGAAAGTCCCTTATCAAATGGCAAAATCAAAAGCTCAAACACATCAAACGAATGGGAAATAACTGTCATATTCCCGACTTGGTACAGGCATTTCCTTATGTAGAAAATGTTGGATTAAATCTGGTTTTATAGCTGCTAGCTAAACCTCTCACTTGTATGAGAAACTAAAGTATATAAAAACAGTTTTGAGGCCTAAAAAACTTGTGATAGTTTGACTGATAAAGATTACTTACGATCAACAACTAATTATAATACTGGAAAACACCGATGACTAAAGCGCGACAAAAACAAAGACTCATAAAACGTGTCACTGATCATAAATACCAATGATGTTTGAACGATGGAGACAATAGACACGCTAGATTCCTGATTGTACTGCGGTCTTGAAATATGTGCAAAACGTACAAAAAGGGTACTTTTGATTAAAAAATTTCAAATGGAAACATTTAGCTAGTTATTTTCAGATGATTTTCATAACAAAAATGATAATAATAATAATCATAATCATAATAATTAAAAATGATATTTATAATAACTCGCTATACGCATCCCTTGTAAATATTTATTATTTTGCTTTCTTTGATTGTTATGTTGATGATGCATTAAATTTACGTTAGGAATTGAATTGATAAAAAGTTAACAGTATCTTTATAGTTTTCGATAAAATCATTCCATATTGTTCTATGACCAAAACATTTATGAATATTTATCCTGTAAACGTTCTGACCGGAGGCAAATGTTCACTATAGGCTACCCATCCTTCAAAAGCGTATTTCAAAGCATTTATCCTCGATCAAGGACATCATCTTAACTTGAAGACATGTAATATTCCATATGCAATTGCTGCTAGAATATTTCTACATATCTAGGTGTAAGTCAAGATATGAATCAGGTCTAACTTGTATCTATGATGAGTTTATTTTGTATCTATGATGAGTTTGTGTGTATATATCTTTTTGATTGAGTTAAGCCATTTCAATTGATATTTTATAGTTTGTCTTTCTATGCTGTAATGTTACACTACTATTTCAGGTTAGGGTGAAGGTTGGCGCCTGTTAAAACGTTTAAACCCGCTGCATTTGTTTGTACCTTTCCTAAGTCAGGAACCTGTTTCAGTGGTTGTCGTTTGTTGATGTGGTTCTCAAGTGTTTCTCGTTTTTTATATAGATTAGACCGTTGGTTTTCCTGTTTCACAGTTTGAATTGTTTTGCACTAGTCATTTTGGGGCCCTTTATAGCTTTCTCCGTGTTGAAGGCGTACTTTGACACATAATTTTGTTTACTTTTTACACATTGTAACTTGGATGGAAAGTTGTCTCATTGGCACTCATACCACATCTTTTTATTTCTATATAATTTCCTCTATTCAAAGTTCAAGAGATTTGAATCTACCCATTAAGTTGCTATCCATTTATATCTGTCGTTATCTTTATGAATAAAAGGATATGAAAGGTTTGTTGTATTAATGGTACAGCAACTCAGCAAATCTTAAAAAAATGATATCTAGATGACATATTTAAAAAAAATTCTAACATCAAACAATTGTGTATACAAATCAAAACTTAGATCACGCCTAGTCAAGTAAAGTTTAAACTTTTAAAAATCGTTTGTATGTTCTTTTTTTTCATTTTGTAATCATTAGACAACGTAGGAGAAAATATTTATCAATTGTCCGAAGTTTACTGAAATTGATTTCGAGTAAGACAATATATAGCCTCGAAGCTTTTACGGATGAATTTATTTTCTGTCTCACTGATTCAATAAAACACAAACATCCAAAATTCGATTATTTAAACGTTTATAGGATTCCAATGACCATAAACCGTACAGTAAAGAGATGTTAGTAAAGCTAACAGGTATTTTACTTGTTGCTAGTACGCCATTAAAACAAGATGTAGATTTCCTAGCAACAATCAATCATTTTAAATAGAGATAATTGGTACTTACATGATTAATCAATCTTACTGTGTATCAATTAACAATGGTTTACTTTGTTTTGAAAAGAGATAGGGAAATCCATTTTATATTGATGTTTTAATGGGAAGGATAACATCAGAGATCACCCGAACAGTCGGAATTAGACCCTGTGATGGATGGTTGTCTCCGATGTAAACAGTTTGTGATTAGTATCAATAAAAACTTATTTATCTTATATCAGACATGGCACAATAATAAATTGAAAAGTAACATAAGAAGGATATTTCACTACGTTTTCAAACGTCTGAATTGTCCTGTTGAAGAAATGATAATAAACGAACACGTTAATGGAATTTTAGTATGAACTTGTTACGTGCATGTTATCGTCTTCAACTGGCACATCGAATTTTAATTACACTCTTCATGAATTCATGAAAGACTAAAAAAAAAAACAAAAAAAAAAACAAAAAAAAAAACCAAACCTATGATACATACATAGCGGGAGACGCTTATAATTAACCTTGTCGACCCACTTGGTCTCGATTTTTGGAGTTCAGTTTTTTTTCTCTTGATTCGTATAATCTGGATGGATTTATGCAATTTGAATATCGGTCAACTAAGTCTGTTATCTCTAATAAATGGGGTATTGCCGCCTACAAATGTTTTCCAGACGCTAAAGTTCTAAATTTTGTAAAAATGTCTTTTAAATACTTTAGTCTTCTTGGTGAATAGGATTCAATCATATCTTCATTATCTTTCAACTACCTTAAATGTTGTATCCAAATGGTTCGTAATATTTCGTAGTTGTTCTGACATTCGTAAAGTTTCTACGTTAGACCAATATCAATTTTACCGTTATTTTAGAGTAAGCGCCTTTCTTTACTAGTTTTTATTGCATGCTCTTTTATATAACTTTTGTTTGTTAAATGATCTAGAATAAAAAGGAGGGTTTAGATATCAAACTGTTCAATTCCGTCACGTATTCAAGTGCTTTTCCACAACCATGAACCTCGCCAGTTACTTTTGGATATTTGGAGAGTCTGATGTTGATAATAGTTTCTGTTAAATTATTTTTGGACGATTAAGCTTGACAAGTTATATAGACATCTTTCACTTGCTTAGTTATCTAGTCTTATAGCTATCGTTCTTTCTCATTGGCGTATATAGACATCTTTCACTTGCTTAGTTATGTTGTCTTAAAGCTATCGTTCTTTCTCATTGACGTATATAGACATCTTTCACTTGCTTAGTTATGTTGTCTTATAGCTATCGTTCTTTCTCATTGGCGTATATAGACATCTTTCACTTGCTTAGTTATGTTGTCTTATAGCTATCGTTCTTTCTCATTGACGTATATAGACATCTTTCACTTGCTTAGTTATGTTGTATTATAGCTATCGTTCTTTCTCATTGACGTATATAGACATCTTTCACTTGCTTAGTTATGCTGTCTTATAGTATCGTTCTTTCTCATCGACGTATATAGACATCTTTCACTTGCTTAGCTATGTTGTCTTATAGCTATCGTTCTTTCTCATTGACGTATATAGTCATTTTTCATTTGCTTAGTTATGTTGTCTTATGGTCATCGTTCTTTCTAATTGACGTATATAGACATCTTTCATTTGCTTAGTTATGTTGTCTCAACGCCATCGTTCTTTCTCATTGACGTATATAGACATCTTTCACTTGCTTAATGTTGTCTTATAGCTATTATTCTTTCTCATTGACGTATATAGACATCTTTCACTTGCTTAGTTATGTTGTCTTATAGCTATCGTTCTTTCTCATTGACGTATATAGACATCTTTCACTTGCTTAGTTATGTTGTCTTATAGCTATCGTTCTTTCTCATTGACGTATATAGACATCTTTCACTTGCTTAGTTATGTTGTCTTATAGCTATCGTTCTTTCTCATAGACGTAATCCACACACTTTATTTTGAATATGTACAGGAATGACATCAATAAAAAAAACCCGTAATATTTAAATACATATTTGTAGTAAAACTGGTACCTTTCATGTTGTTATTACCTTTTAATTAACCTCTCATCATAAGCTGCGTGTACAGTATTTCAATCCTATATTAATTCTTATTGATGAGTATACGTTTCTTTATGTTTGTCAATTCAAATCACGATAATCTATACAAACCCTAAAAGAGTTCTGTTCACTTAATCTTTACTATTTCTATATTACATGTATCACGCAACTGACACACACAGAATATAGGCAATACATTTTCCATTGATGCATTTTTATAAGTAAAAATAGTGGGCACTAAAAGTGATATCAGAGGGAATAGGTATTGACAACGTTATTTGTAATTTAGAAATAATAGTTTAACTTATGGGAAAACATGAAGATATATAGTAAACGGCAATGAAAAAGCAAAACTCTATTAATCAAAATAAACATTTAGAGAGGCAAAGTTGACTTTACATAGATTTGGCTATTATTTTTATGTCCTTTTTGGTCATACATTCTTGGCTTGTAAATATTCGGCTTTGAGCGTTCCTGTTGAAGGCAAATTCAGAAAAGCACTGAAAGATACATGAAATTTACAAAGTGTTGTTTTCATTTTTTAGAGGTTATTACTTAATATAAACATTTAGTGGTCATTTACGAGTTATTCATGGATCCAACTAATATTGATTGACTTCCGAGTACTTAAATTTAGAAGTTTAAAAAAAAGGAATTTATACGACACATTTTTCAATATAATTTCTTTTGATATGAAAAGCTCAGGACTGATTACGTTCTGTTTGGCATAGTAACTGTATAAATAAACCTTATGCGTGCTGTCTAAATTAAAATTTCATTTGTGGTCGTTTCCTATAAATAACATCGGATGAACAGTTCATGGACGATCAACTCGTCTTTATTTTCAAACTTGTGTCCTTTAAATTTTGGAGTTATCTCGCTTTCCGCGGGCGTATTAAGTTTAAATATAAACAATTGCTAAACCACATGTTTCAAGACAGGCGAAATATACCAAAAGAACATTCAAACTCACAAGTCGAAAAATAAACTGACAACGCCATGGCTAAAAAAGAAAAAGACCAGCAGACAAACAACAGTTCACAAAATACAACATAGAAAACTAAAGACGGAGCAACACGAACCCCATCAAAAACTTGGGGTAATCTCATGTGCTCCGAGAGGGTAAGCAGATCCTGTCCCGTATGTGGTACCCGCCGTGTTGCTCATGTAAGTACAAACCCGGTGATAAGATTTGGTAGGTCATATTCGAGGAAAAGGGGCGTTATTCAAACACATATATGTCAGCCCCAAGTATTTCTATTACTGGTTAATAAAAATAACACTTCATAAATTTCGTGCGTCTGAAGCGCTTTTCTTGATTTACCTTAAAGAGGAACACTCACACCTAAACATGTGAAAGCCAGGGTGGTATAAAGAGGAACACTCATACCTAAGCCTGTGAAAGACAGGGTGGTATAAAGAGGAACACTCACACCTAAACATGTGAAAGCCAGGGTGGTATAAAGAGGAACACTCATACCTAAGCATGTGAAAGCCAGGATGGTATAAACGTTTCATTAAGAGTAAAAGTGCAGTATTTGCATATAAAAGATGCAAGGTGAACCAAATTATTTCAGACAATTCAGTGCATTCATTTAGACGTTTGAGTTCAATGTTTTCTGTACATTTATGGTTTGTTCATTTACGATGCTCAAAAGTATATTAAAAAAAACAAAAAAAAAAACAATATATATATATATATATCGACCAATTTATTAATAAGCGTCATTATAATTTCATCAAAGCAACCAAGGACTTGAAGAGTTGAAACACAACTTAGAAATGTTTCAGTGTTTGATGTAAATATACGATATGTGTCTTGTTATAAAATTTTTTATCTGTGAGGTTATACTTTTTCAATGTGCGGTTAGTTTGACTTGGGGGGGGGGGGGGGGGGGGGGTATTTTGTGACAGATAGATTATAGCTATAGATTACCATAGCTGTATAGATTATGATAAATAAGAGGAATTATATTATAATATTGATTATATCTTGTAAGACATTGATCATCAAACCTTTCCAATGAAACTGATTTGATTTTTAAAAATAATTCGGAAGGCAAAGTAAGTGTTCAAATTGTTTTCTGTTGTGCAATAGCTTAACCATTAAAAAATGCTTAAAACAAATGTCGATATAGAAGAATGTTACAGTGTGTCTGAAAGATTTGGGTGAATATATATATCTGTGTCGAATTTATGAAACCTAACAACACTAACATGTGAGAATTTGTGCGGTTCGGCGTTGTCTACACGAGTGAAGCATGTCTCTTTCGGTTTCCACTTGCCTCTGAATATCCGAAATGTCTTCTGAATGTTTTCGTTTCATCCAGTCTTGGTACGCCTTATCAGCTTCTACCGCACGTTTAACGTCACTTCCGGGTGCTCCCTTCGAGTTAGATCTCATCAATAATCGAGGGGTTTGTGAATTTTTCCCGCGTAGCCAGTCATTATGTGAGACAGTAATACTATTTTTCATAATTTCTTTTCTCCACTTCTCTTTTTCTTCACTATAACTTTGTTGTATTTCTCGTCTTTTCCTTTCCATTTCCTCTCGTTTCATGACTTCCTCTTGCCATTTGTTATTTGTATTTTGTACAGGAGCTTGATTCTTATTGTTTTCTTGCTCCATCACTTTTAATTGTTCATAATCTGCCTGTAAAATCTTGCGTATGAGCGCCCGACGATCATATTCTTGGTCCATCCATTCGTCATATGAGATTGCAGTCATAAGCAGTTTCTGGCGCTTTTCTTCGAGCATTTTCTTCTGGGACATAAAATCTTTCATCGACTTTATTCTTTCTAAATTAGGCGTCCTCCTATTCGTTTTTCGTCTTTCAAACCAGTCTCTATAGGCTGTAATGTTATGTTCCGCGGAAGGATTACGGCCATCACCTACTTCAGTGCTGCCTATTTTTATAATGTCATGGATAGGTCGAGTTACCTTTCTTGGCATTCTTTTACTTTCCACTTCTTTTCTCTTTAACCAGGCATCATAAGCCTCAGCATTTGCTTCAGAACCATTCCCACTATCATCATCGTCAAAATCACTGTCATCGTCGCTACTTGAGATGTCTTGACGAACCGACTTATTTATGACTTTTTTTCTGTCTGCCCATCGATCATGAATTACTCCTGAGCGTTTCGGCGTTGACGTTTCGCGTTGGTCGGAATGATGTGCACTTCGATTGGCTGCTAGATTAATGCGTCTCTTCATAACACGAGACGATTCTGTAAAATCTTGAAACTCGGGTCTGAAATTATAAAAAGTACACCTCTTATTTATTTGTACAAATGAATAAAAGCTTTTAAAGACATTCGCGGAATTTTTATTGGAAATTGACAGAAGGTGGACTCTACATAAAATGATCCAATTCAAACATGAGATCTTTTGTACACAAGAAATCTTAGTTTAAATTATTGTATTATATGTCAGGTGCATGAATAATATTATTGGTATACATATTGAAATTGAGCCACAACTTTGAATCAAACATGCATTTGTTGTAAAGTCAATTATATATATTCTACAAATATAAAAATCCAGAAAAGAAAAAAAATTTATAAATTTTATCGATATGATAAAAGAGAGGCGAAAGGTACCAAAGAGACATTCAAACTCATAAGTCGAAAATAAACTGAAAACGCCATGGCTAAAAAAGAAAGAAAAAACCAACAGACAAACAACAGTACACAAAACACAACATAGAAAAAACTAAACACTGAGCAACACGAACCACACCAAATACTGGTGGGGGGGATTGGAAAGTGGTGATTAAAATGATGAAAAATAATGAAAAATGAATTCGCTTCGGAGTTATCGGATTTCTCATTATAGGAAGCTTTCGATCTGCAGCAGCAACTGCATGTATGCTCTTTAGTTCACATGAAAACCATTCAGTCAGTCGAATATTTCAGCTCAACTTAATACTACAAGGAGTATGATGCTAAATGTGAATTTGATACTTTCATCGGTATATCTTTAATATAAACTTGTATAGATTGAGATTGGTCTACCTAACAAAATTTATACAAAACACTAAAACATTCATTATGTGTAACAACATCGAAATTACTTACGTCTGACGAAAATATCTGCATTCACTAAAAAGGAATACACGTGTGTTAAATTAAACATCCATATAAACGTGTAAAACTGATTTCAAAGCGCAAGGAAAACCTGTTTCGGGAATGACCTTCAACAGTAATGATCAAAGATCCAAAAAGGTCAGCAATGAATTACAAAAAACGTTTTCGAGCATCGAAATCCAAAATCCCTTACAGACCAGCCCGATTCGTCTAAAGTTAATTTCTCTTCACATAATTTACAAAAAAGAGGCGAAAGATACCAAACGGACATTCAAACACTTGAGTCGAAAGCAAACTGTAAATGTAAATGATATTGCAAAAACAAAACCCACAAGAAAAACTACTAAAGACAAGCAACAGTTTACAAAACACACAATAGAAAACTAAAGACTGAGCAACACGAACCTTATAAACTGTAAATTTGATAAACATGAAATAGATACACTGAAAGTAAAGCATTGATATAATTCTTTTGACAAAGAAAAAAATACGACGAATAACATGAAAAGGTAATTAATTATTCCATCTATCTTTACAATTTTTGCTTAGGTCAAACGACCAATTTCGTCGAGTCAACTATCATCGCAATTACTGCATAAACTATTTAACAAATTACAAACCTACCTTTCCTTGTGAGAAAACGACACAAGTTTCCCAGATTTACTAGATCTCGTTCTAGCAGACATTGCACGATCTTCAATCTCATCTGTTACAGTGCTCCCATCCAAACGGCTGCTGGGAGGTGCAAACAACATAGGCGTGGTAGAAACATCTGTTTTAGATGCTACAGGTGTAGTCTGCGTAGATCTAGAAATAGCTTTTTCATCAGGCCCGGATGTAAATTTCAAACATGACTTCTTCTTTAAAAGTGGTAGCGGTTTACATGTTACAGCATTCTCATCTAAAGTTTCCATCTTCGTTACGTTTTGAAATTTATGATAATTAGGCGTCTTCCCAATATTTCGGTTGACTTTGTTGTCTTGAATCGATACCCATGCCACAGCTCTTGAACCTTTAGGGCTTCTTCCTAAAGGTTGCCTTGTAGAATAATGAGTTTGTGGTCTTGTTTTTTGAGAATCATCTTTTATACTAGTTCTGCATTCCACTAAAGATTTTGGTCTTATCATCTGATCTTTATTCATTTTATGATTTTTCCTGTCAGAGAGTTGCAGTGTATTATATATCGCCTTCGGATTCTTAACTATTTTGTTATTGCCACGTAAATTCAGTTGCATGATTTTCAGATTTTTTTCACACATGTGTGACGAACAGCTTTGTGCTACATCCAATGGCGACTTTCCTAACAAATCTGTAATATATATTTTTGCACCATGATCAATAAGATATTTGAGTGTAATAAGATTGTCTTTCGATGCAGCTGCATGCAGTGCTGTTCTCCCAAATTGCGTAGTACCGTTGATATCTACACCTGAAAAAGGAACAGAGAATCTTGAAAAGTGTCAAATAAAATGAAGAGCAGTTTTTTCAAAACATCTACAATCTATGTATACGGTTGTCTATTATTGCTTACATCCACTTCATTTGAACTTTGGTGGATAGTTGTCTTATCGGCAATCATACCACATCTCCTTTTTTTATTTACTGTGTATTCAAGTTTGTACGACTTTGCCCCCAGCAGAGCTATAGAAAAACAGTACATTAACGGGTGTTACACGGACACTTTTTAGATGATACACGGACACTTTTTAGTTGTTACACGGACACTTTTTATGAATAGAATCACTCGTGCATGATAAGTGAGTTCATGGGCACTTTAAATTTCAATTAGATTTGAACTTTTTGTTTCACCGACATATGTCCTGTCTTTTTAATTAAAAATATTTACGTTAGCATCAATAACTATATTTTTTTCAAACAATTCCAGTAACTATTCAATTTAGTACACTAAGGGGTTGACCATCTAACTTCAAAAGGCCGGTTATAGTTTTTTCCTAAAAAAAACCATTTTGATCCCCAATTTTATGAGAAAAAATATATATTATGGTCAAGCAGATGACACTGAAAATAATGTTCTGACTCCTGATTTTCCGAATACCGTATATAATAGTGCTGATTTCGAAAAAAAAAATATTTGGGCGATAGCGTTGAAAAACAATAATTTTCTTACTCAGAAAAGAACACACCCCCTTTTGAAGCTAAATGGTCGGTCCGTAAATGTATTTTTTTTTCAATATATGGACATGAATAGTATTCTGGACAATGCTGAAAGAAATGCTGGTACCAATGTTTATATTTCAATAAAAAGACAGGAAATATATATATATAAATCAAATCTAATCAAAAGATAAGATCCCTATCAACTCACCAATGCACGATTGATCCTATAAATAAAAAGTGTCCGTGTAATACATGTTCAAATATGCAGCAAATCGTGAAGAAAATCATTCAACTTATGTCATCAATTTTGGACGGTAAGCTCTGATTGGATCATATAGTGACACGTGTTTAATCCTGATCAACACTCTCAGAGACATATAAAAACCTATAAGCATGAACATTTTTTTTTAATCCAAAACATATGCCTTGTTAATATATAATAACAAGACATTGTTTATTTTAAATTTATTTTAACCCCCCTTTCCCCCCAATAAAATCAAATGGAAGCTTGCTTACCTCTGAAATCTTTTTTTATACATTACTTACTTGCGAAGTTGCATTTCAAAAAGTTTCAAATGTGTATAACATTCACCTTTAACTTGAAATGGTTCTTTTTATAAAGTTATTAGATTCTTGAATTTTTTGACAAAAAACTCTCGGCTGAAGGGAAGTGAGAAAAAAAAATTTGAGTTTAAATTGTAACTTACATTAACTGGTAGATGGCCATTTAAGTTTCTAATATCTTTAGTTTTGCTACCTCTTCTACATGCAAAATGTACTTCTTCCTTCTTGAAACGTCGTACAAGTCAGATACAAAACAAAGATAACAAAAACAGGCCGGAAACAACCTGCCGTATAGTTTGTCTGCACTTGTAGTCAGGTCAAGGTCCTCGGCTATCGCCTCGGACCTTGACCTGCCTACTCGTGCAGAAAAACTATCCGGCAACGGTTGTTACCGGCCTGTTTCTTTGTTACCTTTGTATTGTATCTAATACATATCTAGAAACATTATCTTCGCCTAGACATTATAAAGACTTGAATAATCGGTCAACTGAGTTTTTATTTGTTTGAAAAGTGTTCAAAGATCGTAAGAAGTGGGTATTAAAATCAGATAAAAATATATAACGATGAATTATGAAATCGTCATCTGACAAGATACTTTAATTTCATTAACCCGCACTTTTATATGTTCTACTAATATCAACAAGTGTGCAAAGCATCTACAGTATTTCAGCAATCAAAAAACCTTTACCCTTATGGTGTGATATATCAGTTTTTTGAGGCATTCATTTGAATATCAAATGCAGAATCTTTATTCGTATAGTGGCTCCTTCAGAAGGACAATCTGAGTTTCTGTTAATGTTTATACGATTTTAAAGAGAAAAATTATTCTGTTATGCAAAAGGGGGAGTAATTTGGGGCATAATTCTCAAACAGACCATCAATCGTAAAGTTACCATATTGTATTCATATTTGAATTTATCACTACACCAATGTCAGCTCAACTCTACCATACTATGTATTATTTGAATTTTTGTGTTGCTTTCTCTTTACCTTAAATGTTATTGGGTTTTTATGGAGAATAACGTTTTGTATTGTATTGTATTGTTGAGGGTCATAGATATTGATAACGGGTAAAAGATACAAATAAACTCATCATAGATACCAGGATCAAAATTTTGTACGATAGACGCTCATTTTGTCTACAAAAGACTCATCAGTGACGCTCGAATTGAAAAGTGCTGAAAAGGCCAAAAAAATGAAGAGCATTGAAGTCCCAAAATATCGAACGAAGTTACCAAATACAGCTTAGATAATCTATTACTGGGGTAGAAAATGCTTAGTATTTCGAAAAATTCAAATTTTGTAAACAGTTAATTTATAATTATGACCAGATCATAATAATTCATGAACACAGATGTGCTGACTACTGGGCTACCAAGCGATCTGCGTTGCAAGTGGAGTCAAACATAGTCGAGAGGACAATACATAAATCTGACATACCAAAAGCAACGAAACAACAGTACAAACAAAAAAGAAAAGACGAACATACGAACAATTAATCGAAGCAATACTTACCAACGGTGATTAACATATTGCACATACGTAGTAAACCAAGAAAACTTGACATAAATAAAGCTACACATCCTCGATCGTAAACGGCGTTTTCAACTTTTCCTGACTCTTCGGCGTTTATCACCATATTTCCCTTCAAGTGAACACCTCCATTGTGGTATACACTTTCTATATTGTTTCTAAAGACAGAGTTATATAAGGTTTCCCAATGTTCAATAACATGTACTCTCAAAACATAACCATCTTTTATATTTTCTCGCATCAAAAGTTTCTGATGATCTTGTAACTTTTCGCCATCAGGATAAATCAAAATAAAAATATGCGATGGTAGTCCAGCTATCAATTCTAGCCTCGCTTTAACCTCTTCGATATTTACACCGGAAGTGAGGTTTCTAAGCGTGCACACACTGTCGTCTGGAAGAACGACAAACAGCGTAAAGGTGTCTACTGACATTTTATCACGTGTTATATAATGTCCATTTTATCAATGTTGTGTCCTTATCAACTTAACAATAACCTGTAAATATACAATATCATGTGTGTTATATTAGGCACCTAAAAACAATCCAGTGTGATATTTTGTCCAAGTAAATGTATCTTAACAGTCAGTTTTCAAAAACCAGTTTGAGAAGTTTGTACCACTTAAAACAACTCTCAAAGAAAATCCATGAAGATTAACTATGTAAACTTGTTTACTTACTGTCCGTGTAATTACTAGCCGTTCTCATAAACTTAATTGGTAGAGAGTAAACTTACTAGAAAGGCTATTCAGTAAGAAAATCTATTGACAAAATATTACCTCCCCTGTAAACATTGAAAACTAGATCTTTTCAATGTTTGTCCCGTTTTAGCCAGGACGCTATCAATTATAAATTCAAGGGAAAACGTTTTGGTAAATAGTAAAAATAAAAATAAGTTGAAATAAAACCAAACTTCCATTTAATGTTATCATTTTCCTCCTTAAATAGCAAACGACGAGTACAGCAGGCTATAGGAGCTTGATGTAAAATCAGTTTAAAATGTTGCTATGCGAATAAATTCCTGGAGTACCAACTTAAATTATTTTTTTACTGGTTGTATACCTCTCTGGAACATGTTTGTTATATAGATTACTGATAACATGGCATTTTTCATATCAGATCCCTTATCAGCCCTAAGTCATGATATCAGCCCGAGAGCCGACAGGCTCGAGAGATGATTTTGACCATGGGCTGATAATGGATCTGATATGAAAAATGACATGTTATGTTCTTTTTATTATATACTTCAGAAGAAGCCATACAGACATGAAAACTTTTTTAAAACTTTATAAAATTCATTTATTGTATTATTTGTTTTGCGTTTTTTAATAATATATTTTCCTGTTTCCTAATATTCCTTCTGTTATTCTACTTGGCTATCTTTTTTTACTTAAATGTACCACTGAGGTTTATTTTCCGGAATTTGCAGAATGACGTCGAAATGCTTTGCGATAACGTTAAAGAAAGGCATGCGATAATAATCGGAAGCAGTTGATATAAACCGGAAACAGTTGATATATACCGGAAGCAGTTGATAACAAAAGTCATATCACACGACTAAGACAATTCTTCAAATTTATTGAATAAATATATGTATAAATTAGTTTTATTAAGGGGTACAATTATACCATTATTTTCTACAAGTATATGATAAATCCGTATACATATGCAGCTAGATCAGAGAAAATCAGGGAATAAATTCCAAGGAATCGATTGATATGCAGCAAAGATTCGCACTTTTGAAATTAAGTTACTAGTCAAATTCAAACGGACCTTATCCCGATGCAAACATTGAATGTGAAAAGATCGAGGAGACCACAAGTACATGTACAAAAATTGTGACGATCTTTTCTTGAAATTGTGTAAAAATAGTCAAAAGATACCTGCTTTATAAAAATATTTATCTTTAATTGTTTAACCTGCACAGACAGACTTTAAATTTTTTTATATTCACGAAAAGACAATATTTCTATTTTATATGTTCATGTGACAAAAGCAGACCGGTATACTCGAGAACTTAGATGTGAAAAAAAGAATATTTACGGTAATTGTAACATGCTAAGAACTTTGTGGAACACTCCAAAAATTGGTGACCCGAAAGATCTTTAGATTTTGTATGTACATGATTTTTTTCTATTTTGTTTTTATCAATATGAAGCAAAGATTAACATTTTTTAGATTTAAGTTGCACAAGCTTCTAATGCAATTATCTCAATAAAGACTGAACATAAAACATCGTGTATTTGCATGTAACACAGTATAACAAATAATGTCTTTAAAATGTACAATTGTTATTTAGAAATAATTTTTGATCAGTATCGTCACCGGCATTGTTTTATTATTGATTTTGTCGACTCTATCATAAGAAGAGTGAATTTTCTGTTGATATCTTTCGCCAGATTTCCCACTGTATTAAATCAACAAATGTTCAGTTAGATTTTCTCTGTTACTAGAGCTGGTAAACAGCTAGTTATTTTAAGTGAATATTACTTTATACCATATAAACTTCTGAAAACACTTCAAACAGAAACAACGCATACCTGAAACTGACCGTGTTAGTTATTACCTACTAGCAGCTATTGTACTTTTATGCATTGTCATAAAAAAGTGTAATAAAGAAAAGTGGTTTCATCTTCAATTAAGTCTTAATCAATTTTTGATAATAAACCTTTAATTCATAGTCGTCTTAAATCCTAAAAGTACAATAGCAAATTACTAGTACATGATAAAAATACATTAAAGACATGTAAGCCTACGAAATGAAATGTATTTCAAACATGAAACTGATTCATATAAATCATGCAAGTTTCGACATCAGTGACTTACAAGTTTGTCATGTGAACTTGTTTGTAGATTATCGGTTAATTTGGACATCAGTGACTTACAAAGGTTGTCATGTGAACTTGTTTGTAGATTATCGGTTAATTTGGACATCATTGACTTACAAAGGTTGTCATGTGAACTTGTTTGTAGATTATCGGTTTATTTAGACATCAGTGACTTATAAAGGTTGTCATGAGAACATGTTTGTAGATTATCGGCTAAATTTGACATCAGTGACTTACAAGGGTTGTCATGTGAACTTGTTTGTAGATTATCGGTTAACTTGGACATCAGTGACTTACAAAGGTTGTCATGTGAACTTGATTGTAGATTATCGGTTTATTTGGACATCAGTGACTTACAAAGGTTGTCATGTGAACATGTTTGTAGATTATCGGCTAAATTGGACATCAGTGACTTACAAGGTTGTCATTTGAACTTGTTTGTAGATTATCGGTTAACTTGGACATCAGTGACTTACAAAGGTTGTCATGTGAACTTGTTTGTAGATTATCGGTTAGGTAAAAATCAAGTTTGGATCAGTTCTTGTACATCGCATCCATAACTAATCAAGTAAACTACTTTCTTAACTTTTCCAAATTAAGTGTACGCCAAGACACAAATTAAAACCTCGTTTTTATATCAGTACAAAAATGTATATGGATAATGGCGGGAAAAAGTGTCAATAAGCAATTAAAGACTGCAACTCTGGCAGTGTAGTGTTGGATAACTTAACAAGTTATGAGAAAAAAAATAGCAATCGGTCCGACTTTATGTAACTGTCGAGTTTTAGCATTTACAAAAATAGTTTGAAATAAGTGACGACAAGTGTAAGCATACTTGTCTTTATCAATAAATCGTGCTACAAATATTGTAAGCATTTCATATTCCATAATTGTGTACATATTAGTAATTCAAAACTCGAAATTCAGGGAAAGTTAAGTAAAAATAATCATGTCATTGTGGGAAAGGTTCGTTTTTGTGCACTTTCCTTCTGAATAACTTTCAATATGTATTTTCAATTCAAAATCAAGTTGTACTACATAACGATATGTTTACTTAATAATAATAATAATAATAATAATATTTTATTCAATAAAATATCAAGCATATGAGTTAATACAATACTCAAATATATACGCAACATAAAGACAATACTAACACATACTTTGTAAAATATAATGGCATTTTATGAGTGTAGTATTCTTAAGTGCATGGAAAAAATTTGCTGATATTTTATCAGGGATAACCCATGAAAGCTCTAGATCTTGTTTCCAATGGGGTCCCTTCATGTAAACGGCTGATAGTTTCGACATACAAAAAATGATATTACACAAATTAATATGACATAAAAACTTCATATAAAAGTAATTTAAATAAAAATTAGTTTAATAGTATAAAAAGAAGTCAGATGAAGCCGCACTATAACTTTTGGTCAAGTACTCTTTGACGCTAATTTTGAAATCCTTTATTTTCTTTATTTTTTTAACATTATTTGGCAACATACTCCAATCTTGTATGCCATTAAAATAAAATGTATTTTTTTGTTGACTCTTTACTGGTGGAACCCAGCTACTTAACAAGAAATCCATTAGAATATATTTTGACTTCTTGTGTAGATGAATAGAAAAGATAAATGCGAATATTGACATGAGAGGAAAATGAAATTACATAAAAGACTCAAAATCTGAAATTTGCAAGTAGGAACTTACTTTTTAATACTTACAAAATATTATGCTAACAATTATACTCAGAAGCGGTTCTTACGGAATCATTCAATGATTAATGACTAACCTATGTTGTTTTCTTTAATGCATAGTTTGAATAAAATAAGACATATTAAATATAGAATTTCATTGTACGTATCTCTGTACAGTTCTGATCCTCCCTTATATATACACTTCAATAAATCGCTTAGCCAAACATTCTAAAAGCTAATTCAAGATGAGAACGCAATCTGGTTACGAATGAGATAACTGGGAGCGCTTTCAGTTTTTTTTAATTCTGTGCACGACCATTCGGGTCTCTGTTTGATATTTATACATTCTACACATCCAAACGGCCATCAGTTCAGGATTGCTTCACTCAATGACACAAAACCAAGAAGTAACTGCGTAATAGTAGATGTATTTTTAGCCCAAAGATAGCATTAGAAAAAGTTTGGAACTCCCTCGGATGAACTTACCTTGGTTAGGCTATTCTTTTTTATGTCTTTTTAGGTCATATATCCCTTAACGTTTCTACGTATTTATACATCCCTAGGTTTCAAGTGTTCAGGATTAAGCGTTCCTGAAGAAGTTGAATCCGGAAAAGCGCTTCGAACGCACGCACGAAATTTATTAAGTGCTAATTTTCATGTATGTGTTATATTCTTTTTAAATGTGAAAATGACGAAAAATCTTAACCGTTTTAAAAAATATCAACATAAATTTGGAGTTTAAGAGAAGACATTTGTTTGAATAATTTTTTTTAAGCTTAATGAACTCACCTCCGATCCCATATGAAATTAAAAGTACTTTTTATTTGACAATCACAAATATATAATATGCAATATGTCAAAAGCGTTCCGTGGTTGGTTACTGGCGATAAGATCACATGTCTTTGTTAATTAACAATCAGTTCATTATATCTGTTTGTTACATACCTTCCGCTTATTAAGTTTATACCTATATTGACTTTCTATAATATATCCTGTCCTTACGATTTTCCAAGCGAAACTGTTTTGTATTATTATAGCTATAAGTAATTTGGACTGTCAATATTTGATTAGTCAACTAACTACCTGCCACAAATCAAAGTGGAAAATCTCTTCAATTAAAAAAAAAACACGATTGCTGAAGAATACTTGTTACAATTTAAGTAGGTCTCGCTCCACTAGTGTGATTTATTACTATTTTGATTTTTTTCTAACGAAATAAGTATAACTTTGATCTTGCGATCAGTTGAAGTTGATGTCAGAATTCATATGTAATGTTCCATAGATATATACCCTTTACTGAAAACGTAGACTACATTATAATATAAGGTAGTATTTTTTTTTTATATAAAAAAAAAATTGTCGTTTACTGCCTTTTTAAAAAAAAAAGTTAACAACAAAAGAGCAGACAGGTCTTGTGTGTTGGTCCCAGTTTTTTATTATCTTATGTATGAAGATTTCCAGTGATGTCAAACAAAACAATTATTTAAATATTTTGCTGCTTTCTGTTAAGCAAACAAGTGGGATTTAATGGAGACAAATCAAACTCAGCAGAACGAGTTTAAAGGAGACTGTTGATAAATTGCATGTCATCCTAATAGCTAATATAGTTCCAAGTAAGTACAAAGAGCGTGGATTCCTTTGTTATTTAATTAACGTATTCAGTAACGCACGATGTGAACCTAGATTACCACGCAACATGGCCGCACATTTTCTTATCTGTGTTTTATGTTGTTTTAAAAGAGTGTTAACGATTCTATATAATTCCTTGTTAAATATTTGAACATATTTCAATATTAAATATTCTTTAGATATCTTGACACGTCGGATTAAGTTTATACATATAAACTACATGTATCCCTCCCTCGCCTTCAATATTTGTCTACAATAAAATTGAGTAAATTTACTTTACATTAATGTTGTCTTACTTGTTTTAAATATTTTTTTAACATTTAGACTTGTATTTGAGTTCTGGCTATTCTATTTGGTTCTCTTTTGGTAATATAGCCTCTAAACTAATGTATTGCTCTCGAGCATCATTGAAGAGACATTAATTGTCGAAATGCGCATCTGGTAAAGCAAAATAAATCTAATAATCTGTTAATGTTATCAAACCTTAACAATAAGGCCAACACTTAAGCTAAATAGAAATAAGAAGATGTGGTATGAGTGCCAATGAGACAACTCTCCATCTAAGTCACAACGTATATAAAGCATTTATTGCATAACTTATACCATTACTCTTGCTTGATGCGCTATTAGGGAGCTACCATTTGATTTTTATGGGGGGGGGGCTAGGATGAAATTTTGAAAAAAATAGGCAGGACAGGAGTTTTGAGTAAAAAAAAAGGCAGGATGAGCAACTTGGTAAAAAAAAAAGGCAGGATGACAATTTGTGTAAAAAAGTCAGGATAAACTAATAAAAAAAAGGCAGGACCGATTAGAGTAAAAAAAAAAAAAGGCAGGACAGAGATTACAACTAAAAAAAAAAAAAGCAGGACAAAATTTTTCATCCTAGCCCCCCCATAAAAATCAAATGGTAGCTCCCTTAGCCGTAATACGTTTGAATTGGACAATGAAAAAAAGTCTGCATAACAGTAAAACAAATCTATCATGCAAAAATATAAAAAAATAGAGCGATAAATGACGAGGGATAGAGAGATATGACGAGGGATAGAGCGATAAATGACGAGGGATAGAGCGATAAATGACGAGGGATTAGATGGTCATAAGATAGAGCGATAAATGACGAGGGATTAGATGGTCATAAGATAGAGCGATAAATGACGAGGGATTAGATGGTTACAAGATAGAGCGATAAATGACGAGGGATTAGATGGTCATAAGAAAAGAACCACTAAGCAATAGTATATCAAAGATTTACTGGCCTTCATCAGGAACGCCAAAAATCCAAATATGTGAAAACAAAGGGTGTAGAAATTGTGAATTAAGGGGATATAAATGAGAACAACGAATTTTGGAACGGCAACAAACATTAACACAATTTTATGTTTCTTAAAATACGGAAAGCAAAAGAAGACCTTAGGATCCTTTTTATGACGGTGTTAGATCGTTGTCTTAAGTCATGTACCCAAAATCTTCTTTTTCCATGCACATAAAAACTTATATGCAGAACGGTATGCACAAACATATCAATATACATAGGGCAAATAACCGTACGTACATTTGTAAAGAAATTAAGATCAACGCGAATGTTTTCAAAAGAAAGGTAACATATAAATAAGAAAGAAAACTTTCAATAAGCCTGTCTGACCTTTTAAACCTCCAATAAAAAAGATCACCTGAATTGAATGGGTTATAATAATATCAATTATCAAGGCTTATACTTATGTTACATGAGAGTTAGCTTTTCTTATGAATTATTAACAAGATTAAAGATCAATAAATTCATTTCAAGATTGGTTTTTATTGTTTTTATCGTACGAGAATATATGTATGGTGCACAACTAAAATATATTTTATATCTGCTCACAACCTCAAATGATAAGAAGAAAAAAAATTAGTTAAAGAGACGTACACGATCGTTATAGTTAATGAGCGTGTCATTCATGAAATGACATTTTTTGTGTGTCTATAGGAAGTGATCCACTTATTGGCTTGGTAAAACCGACAGTAAAACCAGAGACTTGTAACACACTGGAACATTTGTGTGAATAAAGACAGGAACACGACCCCAGATTGGTTAACGATACTTAGAACCCTATTATTGTCAGCATTTTTGGCCTAAATTACCCATATTATGTCTACTAGTATTTACACCTCCTTTGGTCATAAGCTTCTCGCGTTTTCAAGTTGTTATACATCTTTGGCAAATGTTGGGGTTTGAGCTCCTGATGAAGAGAAATCTAGGAAACTCCTTAATTCATTAAGTGTTATCTTCATTTAACTCGACAAATATATCTAAAAGTGAGTTGAGACACGTTAATTTTGTCTATCTGCATCTTGTTTACTTTATTTTATAGGAATATGGCTGCTAGTCGCATTCTATAACATTTTTGTTATACATGTAAATCTTTTGCAGTGTAAATATAGGAAATACATCTTACATCAACTTTTTACAAATAAAATGGTTGTCCCAAATTTTTAAAGCATACAATCATATTCACATTGTTGATATATAACAATGCTGCCAGAAAAATAGATAATAAATCATGAACAATTATGATACCATTTTTCAAATATTTCACGCCATTTCATAGACATAGATATAAACAATCTTGTCATTATATTTGATACTTATCATGATAAAGTATATTCTATTTTTACACATATGATTTGGTAGTTGAAAATTTAAAACCACTTTAAATTAGATAGTAAATGAACCGATATTTAAATCTCTAAACACTTTCAATAAAATAATTCAAATGTCATTTATATAACGTTGAAGTATACGGGTACAACTCTAATCAAGCTCGTACAAATAAGTGTAAAATTAAATGTTCGAACTCCCGCTTAGCAACTATACAAATCCCTTATCATTAACCGTCCACAACCATAAAACACCTCGCTAAATAACACTAAATGTAGGCCTTGTAATTACCCCTCAGACCGAGAGCGCATCAATCAATAGGAAATTCGGAAAATAAATCTCAAATTCAAACCATATTAATGTTTCGTAATGTTAATAAATAATTGATCCCCTACTATAATGACCAAGAACAAAAATACAGCATAAAATCAATTCAAGAAAAATAAAGATGAACAAGAAAATGACAGAATAATCTTCTTATAAGAGATAAAAATCATTGATAGAAAAATATACAAACATTCCACATCTACATAACTTTATCAATATCAACTTGTCACACAACTTACGGAATTCCTAGTGATTTTTTTTCTAAATGTTCGGTCTGTTTTTGTAGGAAACATTTATTCTTAAGGACACTACTATTCTTACAATTTTTCACATTATTCCAATTCATTCGCTTCAGCTTGAAATAACACATAAGACAAAAATAACTGGCAAAATAAACTTTGATTTTTCAAGCTATTAATGAAAACCTAAAAGCTTCCCGATTATCACTTACCTTTAATCATTCTCCGTAAGACATCACTACACACCGTTGAAGTACTAATGCAATATCAGTACTTATTCCATATCTTACATATGACATTTATCAAAATCTTCTATCACTTTAGAATAAATCCCTGTATTGAAGCGATCATTTTAATTCTCATTTTAAAATATACAATAGATAATATGAAAGTCATTTGTTGTCGAACTTCTCAAGGTGTTTGTGAATTTATATTTCACCGAGCACGTTTAAATGTCTTTGTATTAAAGAAGATAAAAACTGCCAGTAAGGCCATTGAAAAGAAATAAAATAAGAAATGTTCTTATCTGGTATATAATAAAGGAACATTAGATTAAAACATGATTGTATGCACTTTGTTTGGTTTCCTCAATTAACTGATATGATTCATTGCATCTATCAAAATATCGATTACGAAAACTAATTTCTGAAATGAAAAAAGATTGATACAAGATTTAACAAAGTTATTGCATAGCCCATTTTATGTCAATATACACTGTACCTGACAATATCCGTCTATAGAATAAGTCCGTTTATATAAACTGTGATATAAGATGGTTGTCACATAAGTAAAAAGGAAGCTTCTTTTAAGTCGACAATAATATGCCTTAAAATTGACATGTAAATTTTTTTTACAGAAGAACCTGATGATATAAAAAATAAGAAGATGTGGTATGATTGTCAATGGACAACTCTCCACCAGGTCCCTAATGACATTGAAGGTTATAACAACTATAGATTACTGTAGGGCCTTCAACAATGAGTAAAACCCATACCGCATAGCAAGCTATAAAAGGCCACGAAATGACAATTGTAAAGCAGTTCAAACAAGAGAATTAACGGCCTAAGTAAGCT
This sequence comes from Mytilus californianus, assembly GCF_021869535.1. Classification (NCBI taxonomy): domain Eukaryota; kingdom Metazoa; phylum Mollusca; class Bivalvia; order Mytilida; family Mytilidae; genus Mytilus; species Mytilus californianus. The sequence goes on from NW_026262701.1 coordinate 120,282,459, forward strand.
TTAACATACATATATAATATAATAAGGAAATGTGATATGATTGCTAACAAGACAACTATCCAACAGAGCCAAAACAACGTGGATTTAGGCTATTAAAGTGTTTATCTAAATTCGTAGAAATGTCTAGCAACAAATCGTCTGTGTCAATGAGATGGTTTTTGTTCTTTTCGTTGTCTCCACGGTTACCTCGTACATTTTCCTTTCTTCTCAGACTCGTTATGGCCAATTAAGTATTTGTACTTACTGTTTAAAGATATTGTTCAAATATATAAACTCGATCACGTCATATTGCCAGTTATATACATTAAAAAGACCCACTGATCTGTCAAATTAAATGATGCATTGCTTTATAAAGGAAGAAGATCTACTATTCTATTAAAGTACATTTTCTACTATCAATCAATTTGGATTATCGCATTCTATTAAATAACGATATGCACTTTTCTGTCAAATTAGAAAGCCCACTATTCTATCAACAAAAATATTTAAAGTTCTAAAATAAAAAAATAGAACATCCAATGTTATGTCAAAATATAGAGTATTAATAGAATATTCTTTTTGATAACATCAAATTAGAATTTCACATACTCTTTCAAACTCTACATTCAATTTTGAAAAATGCAATATGTAATAATACTAACTCCTTATAGACATGAATGCTAATGATATAATGATAATAGATAAGATTGTATAAGACGCAAAATGGATGGATCTATCCCCAATCACAAAAATAATACGAGCTACATTTATATGACTTCCAAAAGTAACACTAAAGTCCCTATGTTTGTTTTTATAGTGTGTACAAATGGTTTGAGGTCAGAACAAAAGTTGATACTAATGAAAAGAAAAGTTTAATTTCATCTGTTGAATATCGGAATTACATAAATGTACATCTCTTCGTAATACTAGTATTCAATCATTGAATGCTCATGAAATGACACACAACAGAGATTTGGCGCAATAAAAGCAAGTTTAATCTATCGCCTTTTCATGGAAATAGAAAAGAGAATGGAATATTGCATATTCAATGTCAGACGTAGGAAACTCATTATATAAAATTGAGAATGGAAATGGGGAATGTGTCAAAGAGACAACAACCCGACCAAAGAGCAGAATACATCCGAAGGCCACCAATGAAAAATCCCGCACCCGGAGGCGTGCTTCAGCTGGCCCCTAAACACAAATGTGTACTAGTTCAGTGATAATGGAGAACATACTAAACTCCAAAAAACCATACATGACTAACAAAGGCCAGAGTCTCCTGACTTGGGACAGGCGCAAAATTGCGGCGGGGTTAAACATGTTTTGTGAGATCTCAACCCTCCCCTATACCTCTTGCCAATGTAGAAAAAAACAAACACCCAGCGATACGCACAGTAAAACTCAGTTTAAAAGAAGTCCGAGTCCGATGTCAGAATAGGTAAAAGAAACTAAGCAAAATGACAATGATACATAACTTAACAAATGACTACTAGCAGTTGCTGACATGCCAGCTCCAGACCTCAATTAAACTGATTGAAAGATTATGTCTTCATCATATGAAAATGAAGCACAATCCCTCCCGTAAGGGGTTTAGTATCATACCATCATAAAATATATGAGAAGAACATAACCCGTATCATGCCAACAACTGGTTTTAGAATAAATGTGTTTATTTCCGATGCAAAGAACCTATGAGTGAATCAATATTAAAACCAAAATATGCCATCTTTAATGACCTGACAACAGTATCGTAACTGTATCCCTTCTTAATAAGTCTGTTTAAAGGTTTGGTTAACTTTTGAGGTGAATGCCGACATTTTCGTGCTTTCTAAAGAATATTACCATAAAAGATTGGATGTGAAATACCTGAACGTATAGGATGTCTGCATGTTGATTTATATTTACGAATGATGTCCTTGTACCGATGATAAAATTTAGTAATTTTTTTTACTAGTTTGTGATATCAAAAACACTGGTGTAATAATTTTTCAGTAATACATAGATTTCTTTCGTTAAAATCAAATACGTTGTTACATACACGAGCGAATCGAACAAGTTGAAATATATAAACACCATAAGATGGTGACAAGGGAACGTCACCATCTAAAAATGGATAATTAACAATAGGAAATGAAAAATCAACTCTTTTATCATAAATTTTGGTATATATTTGTTTCATTATTTCATATATTAGATACCAGTGGTATTTAAATTTGAATTTCTTGAATTTCGTTTGAGTTAACTATTTTCTATTCTGTTCCTTTAAGTGATTTTTTTTCAAGGTATACAAATAAATACAAAAAAGCTGATTAAGACTGCTGTCAAATTACTAAAAATGGCTTGAAAAGACAATAGCATATATGGTAATAGGAATAAGACCACTAATGCATAGCCCCATTTCTTTCTATGTTAAATTCTTCAATTTCAAACATTAATAGATACTTTGTCTTACGTTAAAAACAAAGTAGCATTCATTTCATGTCAAAACTATATCTTATCCTGACATGTTTGAATGGTTTTACAATAGTAATTTTTTGGGGCCCTTTATAGCTTACTGTTCGGTGTGAGCCAGGGCTCCGTGTTGAAGACCGTACTGTGACCTATAATGGTTTACTTTGATAAATTTTGACTTGGATGGAGAGTTGTCTCATTTGCACTCATACCACATCTTCTTATATCTATGTGCTGAAAAAGTCAACATATCTTTAATTGCATATAAGAGCGCACTGGTTCCAGGAAGTTTGGTCGTACAAAAACAGGTACTTCTGATCTGAACAACAGGCCATAGGTGCCTTCCTATTATAATTTCATATACTTTTTTTATCATTCAAAAGAAACTTTCAACAAGGGTTCTACAGTGATCCCAAATCATTAAGATTTCATTTGATACCAAAAATTATTCAAATTTTACTTATCGACAAAGTTACAGCTATTCGTAGGAACTATTTCGTTTAAAATATATACCAATTCCTTAAATGTTCTTTCTGACTGGGCCCGATTTAGTGGTTCTATACCAATATTGTTAATATTTATCGCGTATAGATATAACCTGCTTGGGATAACCATGTCTAGTTGCAGAAACAATTGCTATACAGCAATGAACATTTACGGTCCCACATTTTGTCGATAATTGTATGTTGGTATTTCACAAGATCATATTTGTATCTGACTGTGTATGACATGTTTACACTTAATCCATTAGATATGTATTGATTGCTATCTTAAATCTTAGATACATGATTTTTAAATAGTTGTTATTGGCTTTAACTAGCTTTCAGTAACTACAAGTACTGTCAGAAATGTACCTTTTGTAAGTTGTTTTTTATGTGTTTTTTTTTCTCTCGATCTGATGAAACTTTTTTTCAACTAATTTTTATAGTTTGTTCTTATGTTGTGGTGTTACACTACTGTTCCAGTCCAGGAGGTGGTTGGGCGTCCACACACATATTTAACCGGCCACATTCTGTATTAGCCTGTCTCAAGCCAGGAAACCTGTATTTCAGTGGTTGTCGTTCGTTGCTGTATATCATATTTGTTGTTCTTTTATTGTTTTGTACAAAAATCAGGCCGTTAGTTTTCTTGTTTGATTTGTTTTACATATGTGATGTCGGTGCCCTTTATAGCTTTTTGTGCTTTATGTATGATGTTTGTGTAGTGATGCTAATACCACACAAGTTAGCTTCCCTATGCAGATAGTATGATAGTTCTTAAGTGTACATTTAAAATTTGCCGGCTTCAAAATCTAATTATTACACTTATTAGTTAATTGAAAGACGTTTTCATTTAAATGGGTATCTTGTGGAAAAAATCGACGAAAAGATAAAACATCATTTCACAAAACACTACACAAAAACAAGATTGAGCCATACGAAGCAGTAGTTTAAAGTATCAGCAATATCTAAATTCAAGAAATAACACATTGAACAATATCTAAATTCAAGAAAGAATACATGAACAATATCTAAATTCAAGAAATAACACATTGAAAAATAATTAAATTCAAGAAAGAATACATGAACAATATCTAAATTCAAGAAAGAACACATTGAACAATATCTTAATTCAAGAAAGAATACATTGAACAATATCTAAATTCCAGAAAGAACACATTGAACAATATCTAATTTCAGAAAGAATACATTGAACAATATTTAAATTCAAGAAAGAATTAAACAATATCTAAATTCAAGAAAGAGTACATTGAAAAATATATATATTCAAGAAAAAATACATTGAACAATATCCAAATTCAAGAAAGAATACATTGAACAAAATCTAAATTCAAGAAAAAACACATTGAACAATATATAAATTAAAGAAAGGACGCATTGAACAATATCGAAACTCGTAAAAGAACACATTGAACAATATTTAAATTTAAGAAGGAATACATTGAACAATATCTAAATTCTAGAAAGAATACATTGAACAATATCTAAATTCAAGAAAGAATACATTATACAATATCTAAATTCCAGAAAGAACGCATTGAACAATATCTAAATTCTAGAAAGAATATATTGAACAATATCTAAATTCAAGAAAGAATACATTGAACAATATCTAAATTCCAGAAAGAACACATTGAACAATATCTATTCAAGAAAGAACGCATTGAACAATATCTAAATTCTAGAAAGAATACATTGAACAATATCTAAATTCAAGAAAGAATACATTGAACAATATTTAATTCCAGAAAGAACGCATTGAACAATATCTAAATTCTAGAAAGAATACATTGAACAATATCTTAATTCAAGAAAGAATACATTGAACAATATCTAAATTCAAGAAAGAATACATTGAACAATATCTAAATTCAGACTCAGGTCAAAAACCAAAAAGACGAAAAAAAGTGATCAATTTCATGGCAATAAAAATTATAATACGACGTAAAAACAACATTCAACAAAACACTACAAAGAAAACTTTAAACTAGTCAATGCAAATTCTACATATAAACCATGGGTGAACTCATGTGCCAATGAGTCGTAGCAGTTTCCATTCCATCAGTGGACACCGTCGTGTTGGTCTTAGTAAATAAACGTTCTGTGACTAGTTTCAGTAGTTGATGTCGCTTTCGATGAAAAGAAAACCGAACAGGATTTTGGCTAAGACATTGGAAAATATCCGTGGTCAACTATGACATCTATATCCCATAACGGTCAACCAAAATCATGATGATGTCCGTAGCTTTTTTGAAGGAGTGACTCTGATTTTACCATTTAAAACCAATGGTCAATATCTGTCTTATAAACAGCAACCCTCTACCAAGAAAATTATGATAGGAAATTCAATCCCTGGAATATATTATAAACTATGAGATATATACTCCATATGCAGGCGCTGATCAGTTTTCAACCTACACTCATGGTCAAATTCCATCTTTACAAGGTTCTATTATTGCTGTTTGTGAAATTAAGACATTGCTTGTTTTTGTATTTTCTATATGGATTATTATATTTTAGTTTTGAAAATCGGTAAACTGTATATATAATTTCTAAAAGGCGATATTCTGTTATTGGTATGGGAAGAGAGGAGATAGTTTCTTGAATGTATCTGGTTGACAGGTGTAGTGTAGGTCCGACCCCAGACAAAATAACATGTGTCGAGGTGGAAAAAACACTCATCAAAGATACCAAGCTTATAACTTGTACGCAAGACGCGCTTTTCATCTACACCAGACTCATCAGTGGCGCTCGAATCAAATCGTTGGAAGGCCAAATCATTCAAATAAGATGTGAAAGAACATTTCGATAGTTGTGCCAAATATGGCTAAGGCAAACGTATGCCTGGGAGAAGAAAACCTTAGTGTTTCAAAAATATCAAGTAAATTTACAGAACTTTTCAATGATATTTACTGTCAACACAAAAAGGTCGGATTACATGACTAGCGATACCCTTGGGTACTAAGGTATCACAACTTCATGATGAACTATCTTACGCATAAACATAAGCTTAAAAGGGATAGACGAACAGACGGACAGACCCAAAGACCGGAAAAAGTATGCCCTTTCAGTCGTACGCGGGGTATAAAAATAAACATCACATAATGCAACACTGAATTTAAACAAACTAAAGAAAATTAAAACAAAAACCCCCTTAAACAAAATATTTTGAATTACGATGCTCAAAAAATTATTGGACTAGAAACTTTTGTTTTTAATTGTTGGTTGTTGTTTCGCTTTTTTTGTAATGTAAATTGTTTACTTTAGTTACGCACTATGATGTAGCTGTTGTTTTTGAATTTGTTAATATAACGGAATTATAATGAAACAAGTAGGAGGTTTAGCTAGCTCTGAAACAAGGTTTACCCACCATTTTCCTCGGAAATGCCTGTACCAGGTCAGGAATATGACAATTGTTTGTCACTCGTTCCGTTGATTGATAATGTTTGATTTTGTTAGTTTTATGGACCTCCCCGTGTTGAGTTTGCCTTGGAGTTCGGTATTTTTGTTATACAATGTATGCTCACAGTATGTGTTTTACTCAATTGAAACTAAACATTAATTAAATATTTTATTTGCTGCTAAATGATATTCCTATGACGAATGGCTCTATAATCTGAAATTTAGAAAAAAAGAAATTACATTAATTACGTTAAAAATACAATAACAAATCTATCTGTAATTCATATCTGTTCTTATCTCAATTTTTGTGATGTTAGAGAGGCAATATGTTATGTTGTAATCTACCGTAAAAACATATTCCACTCGATATTGTAGAGTTACGTCCCATTTGCCGTCCTTATTTTCTTAAGTGATATAATAGTTATTCAATCTGTACATCACGTGAACGCGCACTTCTTATTACTATTATGTAAATCACATTGCAAATTACAACTCCCAATTTGATATTCTCATACAATATGAGAAATATAATATATACAAACTATGAGAATATCTTTCCAAATGACATCATGCCTCGCTCATTTCATCATTCCTAAAACCGAGATAGTAAGAAACGGAAAAATCTTCTTTACTTTTACTACTGTACTCTTTACGCTAGTATTCATTCCTCATTTCCATTCTCAATTTTATAATTCTAAACGTAAAGACATATTGAAAGAATGAGTCCAACTTTGTTTCCTTATACGGAATCATCAACGAAGATACACGCATATCTTGTTTTATACTATGTAAAAAAAAAAAAAAAACCCAACTATGATGAAGGTTCGCTGAAAAAGCTCAATTTATGACAAAATATTTAGAACTAGACGAGTTAGACTTATCACAGATTTTGTACTTACATGAGCAACACGATGGGTGCCACGTGTGGATCAGGATCTGCTCACCCTTCCGGAGCACATGCGATCACCCCAGTTTTTGGTAGTGATTGTGTTGCTCAGTCTTTGGTATTTAGTGTTGTGATTGTGGACTGTTGGTCTTTTTCGTTTTTTGCCATGACGTTGTCAGTGTGTCTTTGACTTATGAGTTTGAATATCTCTTTGGTATCTCCCGCCTCTCTTTTATTACGTTTTAAGAATATGGTTTCTCAACAGAAAATCGTTATTCCTATTGGAACCAACTGTGTTCCTCTGATTGCCTACTTGTCCCTTTATTCTTATGAGGGAGACTTCATGGAAAAAAAAACGAATTTGGCATTATTATTTAACTTCAATTTTCGATAAACTGATGATGTTTCACTGAGTAACTACAAATTTGGTGACTACTTGTATGTTGACTGCATCTATACGAATAAATTTGCAATAAAAGATGCCACATATACAGTTATGTCTGTATCATATTTTTTATTTTACTTAATCCTAGAAATTTACAATGAGGTCGGTTCAGAACCTTTTTAAAACATTTCGAAGAAAGATAATAGTTGTCTGTTATCCTTTTGTTTTTATGCTGGCATGGTGCTGTCTGTTAGCCTTTTGTTTTTATGCTGGCATGGTGCTGTCTGTTAGCCTTTTGTTTTTATGCTGGCATGGTGCTGTCTGTTAGCCTTTTGTTTTTATGCTGGCATGGTGCTGTCTGTTAGCCTTTTGTTTTTATGCTGGCATGGTGCTGTCTGTTAGCCTTTTATTTTTATGCTGGCATGGTGCTGTCTGTTAGCCTTTTGTTTTTATGCTGGCATGGTGCTGTCTGTTAGCCTTTTATTTTTATGCTGGCATGGTGCTGTCTGTTAGCCTTTTGTTTTTATGCTGGCATGGTGCTGTCTGTTAGCCTTTTGTTTTTATGCTAGCATGGTGCTGTCTGTTATCATAGAATTTAATGTATTTTTATATCCCTTTTGATATCTTCTCTTTCTTTTCTAACACGAATACATTGAAAAAACCCACCAAAACAAACAACAAAGGAACCAAAATAAAACATGAAAAGGTAAGAAAACAATGCATTATTTTTATATAAAAATAAGAAGATGTGGTATGATTGCCAATGAGACAACTCTCCACAAGAGACCAAATGACACAGAAATTAACAACTATAGGTCACCATACGACCTTCAACAATGAGCAAAGCATATACCGCATAGTCAACTATAAAAGTCCCCGAAATGACAAATGTAAAACAATTCATACGAGAAAACCAATGGCCTAATTTATGTACAAAATAATGAACGAAAAACAAATATGTTACACAACAACAAACGATAACCACTGAATTACAGGCTCCTGACTTGGGACAGGCACATACATAATGTGGAGGGTTAAACTAGTTAGATGACGCCAAACCCTTCCCTAACATGGAACAGTGGTGCAACAACAAAACACAAGAACACACTAGACAAAACAATAAACAAAAACAAATATAATAATCAACAAACAACAACCACCACTCAATAACAGGCTCCTGACTTGGGACAGGCACATATAGAATGTGGCGGGGTTAAACTAGTTTGAAGGCGCGAACCCTCCCCTAACCTGGGAAGTGGTGTAACAGTACAACATAAGAACAATCTATCAAAAATCAGTTGAAAAATGCTTAACTCATCAGATGGATACAAATAGAAATACATATAACAAAAACACAGAGTGGACGTGGCAGGGTACTTATACATTCCCACAACAAAAAGACACTAAGAACAGATCTGAGAGTACTCGCAGTTACTGACAGCTAGTTCAAAGCCAATAACAACTAATTAAAAATCATGCATCTAAGACTAAAATATCAATCAGTACACATCCAACATCCAATGGATTTAGTGTAAAGACGTATTAACAGTCCGAGAAAAACATGACCTTGTGCAATGCAAAGATCTAATTACAGTGTTGAATTGGTAACCTTTTATAATAAGTTTATTTCAAGGATCGATAAGTTTACCCGGATCGTTTCTAAATTTCCGGGCTCGGTAAACAACATCTCCGTAAAAATTCGGATGTGCTATCCCGTTTGAAATCAGTTTTCTACATGTACAACCAAACTTCAAAACCAAATCTTTATATCTATGGAAGAATTGAGTAAAGGTTTTAAGTAATTTGTGTAGTTTGTTCTTATGTTGTGCTGTTACACTACTGTCCCAGGTTAGGGGAGGGTTGAGCGCTCACAAACATGTTTAACCCCGCCACATTCTTTATATGCCTGTCCCAATCAGGAGCCTGTAGTTCAGTGGTTGTCGTTGGTTCATGTCTGTCATATTTGTTTTTCGTAAATTGTTTTGTTATAAATTAGGCCGTTAGTTTTCTCAATTGAATTGTTTCATATTTTTTTCACGTCGGGGCCTTTTATAGCCGACTATACGGTATAGGTTTTTCTCATTGTTGAAGGCTGTACGGTTGCATATAATTGCTTACATACACTTCATTTGAACTTTGGTGGATAGTGCTTTTCTACTTACGTTAATATATTTCCAGGAAAATGAATTCTTTGAACTTAATCTTATGATATTCTCATGGTTATAATTTTTTCTATGGATGTCTTCTTTTTCTACCACTTTCCTTTGTCGCGGTAGAAAACAATAATCTGGACCGTTTATTTGGCCAACTTGTAGACCTCTCCTTTCAATATAAAAACCAAAATTTATTAAAACAAATAAACTGTCATATCGCTTTTTTTGACATATAAACACAATAATGTAACCAATAAGAAAGTAAGCTAGTACTAGTAGATAATTTGTATATTTATTGCTTAAATGTTCATTGATATATTATTCTTAATGTTTGATGAAAGGTTATTTCGTAAAACTAAACTTTATGAAGAAATAAATCACCCCAAAATATTTTCGATAATTTTGGATATCGTATGTAAATCTTTGGGGACGTAAATTACGAATAGTACCGTACCAAATGAAAAACAAAAATGCGATGCGTAATGCTGCTTGACGTGCAAACAACTGATATTAACTTCGGTATATATATATATCACAGAAACAACAGGAAGGCTTGTGAACCACCCCACTCAAATTATGAGAGGACTTTCTTCAATGTTGAATGATGTCAATGGCTTATGTTTAATCAAAACAGGGGCTATTTACCTTAACATCCTACATCTGTGTTCTTGAAGCCGTTTCCCAGCTGCCTCAATGTCAGTAACAGCTGAACTACTCCACAATCGTTCTGCTGCTGCCGATGCCCTGGGCCTAAACAAAATGGAACGGATATTGCAAATTTTGATTAGAAAAGAGTTAACAGGAAGCAACAATTGATAATTATGGTTAGTCACTACGGATATTCTAAATTATTATTATATCACCAAACATACCAATTTATCGAGTAATAAAAAAAACTTGCTTGTCATTAAGAATGTCATTACATTGAATGCAATGAGACTACCTAACAGAAATATCATACAGCATTACTAATAACTGGAAAGGTGTTTGCCGGTTTTTTAATTTTCTCTTCCAAAATGTCTTCATTAATTCCCACAGCCTCTCATTACAACAAGGTGTTTACAGCTAAATCAATAAGTATAAACTTTATATCGAATAAATCTGCAACAAATGAATCACAAAAAGTTAAAAAGAGGGCAAGAATTTATTTCATTTAACAATATTTTCGTTACCTTTTTTGCTATGGAAAAAAAAGGTTTGTGTCGAAAGCTCTTAAATTTCGCCTAATCCGATACACACCACGCTATTTATTATGAAATAAAAATACCCCAAATTGAAATTTCAACAATAAACCGGTGTCGATTAAGTATATCGTGCTGTACTATTGTGACTCTTGTTAAACAAACTATGAAAAACAAAATTGAAAAACAAAACCAAAAACCACACACTTAACTTTGGTGTGAAATATCACTTTTTATAGATTTTCACAATAAATCCTTATAGATAAACTCAAGATACAATTTTGTAGGCCAAACGTGCGTTGCGTCTACAAAAGATTCACCAGTCACGCAAAACAGTTAAAAAGGCCAAATAAAGAACGAAGTTGAAGAGCATAAAGAATCTAAAATTCCGAAAGGTTTAGCCAAATATAGCTATTTGAAACAACTAGTAAAACTTTTATCATATATGATATGTATCCCTTTGACAAAAAATACTGCGTCCTTGAAATCTGAGATGTTACTCAATACACGCGCAGATTGGAACAAGTAAAAAAGGTCTATATGGAGTCAAGGGAACATCATCATCAAGAAAGATGAATTAATTAATAACAGAAAATGAAAATCGTCCTGTTTACCCTAACTTTGGGTACTAGTATTTGATTTCATTTGCATATTCAGAAAATATCTGGCTTGTCTAAGACAATATGTCGTCTCAATATCTGCAAATTTTGTTGCAAATATCTTACAAATATTTTCCTGATGTTTCTTTATTAAGATTATCTCTACATTGCGATTATAATAATAAAGCAACATGTTTCTGATAAGAGAGACATAGTTAGTGCTATCACAATTACAATGTTAGTTTTAATATCACAATCGGTCATCTGATTGGTTGTTACAGAATACTGTTTTATATGTGTGTCTATAGTTTGGATAATTAAAAGCTCGATTGGGTATGCTTCCACAAAAGCCTATAACTAAATCTATTGCATAATTCACTTTTATATATATATCTATTTTTATAATACATTGAGAAACTGTGTCTCATTAAATAGTGAGCTTCGATTGGTGAATACATGCCATAACTAAAAATAAGGAGATGTGGTACGACTGCTAATGATACATACATCCAACAGAGTCAAACTGTAGCGGATTTAAGCAACAACATTGAGTAAACCCATACCGTATAGTCAGCTATAAATATAGAATGTAACGGGGTTAACTTGTTAATATCTGTACCAAGTCAGGAATATGGCCGTTGTTTTTCACTTGTTCCGTTGATTGATAGTGTTTGATTTTGTCCGTTTTTATGAACTTCCCCTTTTTGAATTTGCCTTGGAGTTCGGCATTTTTGTTATTATTTTTGTAACAGTTAGTTTGATTCGCAAAGACTTATATCCACTGTATCATAAACTTGTCATTCGAATTTGATCGAACATTCTGTAATTTGTTGTCCATGTATTCGTTGTTTGAATATCTGATTATTTTCCTTCTTCATCAATTTTTTTTTAATTTGTTTTGAAGACTGTAGCTTCTTACCAAAGTACAGATATTGCAGTCTCGCTGGTAATATATTCACTCCATAAACATACTTCCCCTCCAAGGATTTTGTCTTCTCCTAAAAAGTTTGCAAATACTCTTAAGTTCACAAAAGAGATTTTATATGTGTATATGTTATCTCGTTTAGTTTTTGTATTGTTCGGTTGCCTTTCATTAAAATATACTTCATTTTCTAAATAAAATACGAAGTGCCAAAGAATAGGAAATTTCTCCATACGGAATAGTTTTATTTTCAAAAAGAGAGATACATTATGGACATTAACGGTTAAACCATGGGCAATACAGAAATGTCAAATCAGACGAAAAATTGTCTCTCGGTTGCCATGAACACGAAGCATGGGAAAACGGAAAGTCCGTTTCTTCTGATCTACGTACGATAATGTCTACTTTCTATGTGACATTATGAGGAAAATTCACATGTATTGAGTCTTCACAACAAAATCACCAAAAAAACTACAAACAGCAAACAAGACATGATGCCGAAATAATAACGTTAAATTAGACATAACAGTAGTATACCGATGTTCATTCGCACAAATGCATTAAGAAGATACAAATGAAGGTAAAACAAAAATTGTGCTGGCTCGACCAGCCAGTTTAAACCAAGTGATTGGGTTTAAGAAGATATAAATAATCGGGTGTTCACTGTTATTATAGTACCAATCCAAAAGTGGTAAATAACTGAAAATACGAAATAAATTACAATTTTACAATGTGTCAAATAATTGATAATCCGGTATGGAGTAACGGCGTAGTCCGGAATGTAGCAATTCAATGCTCCGATACGGCGTAGTCCACAATGTAGCAATGAAATACTCTCAGTATAAAAATAGTTAGAATTATACTAAGATTTGGTTACAAAGTTAACTCCGGAAAATATAAACTTATCGTGAATATAATTACACAAATTATATAGATAAATTAACGGATCCTAGACAACACACTCCCTGTCTGATGATATCAATCTGATATCACTATTCCATAAATAAATCGCATATGAATATAAAATATATAAATCCCAATATAATTTGAATATGTACAGGAATCATTTCCACTATTGGTCGTGTGAGAAATGTCGGTTCTCAACGACTTATAGAATTTCTTTAATAAATTCACAATTAATCCCATTGAAAACTGGGTACGACACAGTTTCTCGTTCTTCAGAAGAAGGATGTATCCGACGATAGCGCAGAGAACTGTGTAAATTTTCCATTGTTGTTGCAACGGTATTTCTCCAACGTTGATAGATGTAGATCAAAGATGGTCCTCTAGTAGGTCAGACGAGAGTTCGTATTTGGTCCTTTTCTGAGTTTGCGGAATGTCACATATTTGTGAGTATCAGACGAAATCAAGCGTATCGTTTTAACGTTCCATCCTGCGGATCTAGTTTCTTTATCTGTGAAGTGGCGACCTCAATGTTTGATTTTGTCGTAGTAGTGTCCGACAAAAGGCGTTACTATATGATTATGTCCAGTTAGGATCACTGGTTCCTTTTCACTAAGATTCAGATTTGACGATAGAGCTTCCTACTCGGGTTAGTCCTTGCTTGTTCAAAGATGGATTGAGGTTGGCAATCGGTCTTCGTTTCGGAATAGGTTTTTGTTTGCGAATGTAACTTATTTCTTCTCCGTGGACTTCAGGTCTTGCTGATTCCAGAATGAAATTTATGCGTTATCCATAGAATTCTCTATAGAAGTCACAGATTTTGCTTTTGGTGACACAAGTGCTGTCCCTGAAATTCATTAATCTACCAGACTTGGTACTGAGTCCAGTAGATTCAGCTAATTGTATGCCATGTGTTTTTGCGACATTGACAGTTGAATTGGATACTTTACCAGCTAGTTAATTTTCGTCCTCAAATGCTTTTTCCGGTTTTGAGGCAAGTAGTTGTTCTGGTACCGTAAGCAAGATGGTAGTTATCTTCGTGTTGACTTCAAATGCAACGGATTGCTTATCGATGTATGTATTTCCAATTATGACCCAACCGAGTTTTAACCTTTGGGCAAATGGAGTTTTGGGTGGTCCTAGGCGTTGTTCAAGGACGTTGTGTACCTCTATAAGGTCCAATTAGCAGTTGAATTTTGCAGTGTTCATCAAACGGTGGAATTCTTTCGCTAAGGTCTCTTAAGTGTGGATAATGCAAAGTGTCTCCAGGTGTCGGAATTTCGTCCCGATTATTGGGAATATTATCACATTCAATTAATGTAGGTAGATCGAATTGTACGTCACCGTGTACAGATTTCATGACGTAATCTCTTCCTCTTTTCTCGGAAGTAGCTATTCTGCCTGAGCATGTTGATAGAGTGTAGTTTTCCGGTTTATCTCGTACGTCAACCAGACTGAAGAATTCAGGCGAGTCAAGATACCAGTTGCTTTGGTCGTCAATGATGGCGTACATCCGGATAGTTTTGTCCGTCTTGTCCTTGTGGTACACATCCACAGGTAATATCTTGGCACAAGATTTCTCACTCTTAGGATCCTTAAAGATCTCTGTGCAGGTCGAACTCACAGAGGGTAATTTTGTTTCAGCTGACTGTGTCTGCTCCCCGCCGTAGATTGAGAAATTGCGTGTGGTTGCATCCTTGTAATATGTAGTGCGATGGTTTGCTTTATACTTCCACACTCGTTACAACTGATACACGCATTGCAATCCCGAGGCGTGGTCACTTCCAATAACTGGAATTTCAAATCTGACCAGAGGGCCTCTATCTCCAGACAGAACGTTTCTCTATGAATGCTCTCCGTCCTTTTTCGGTGAGTTCACGTACTCGCCTAGATAAATTAACGGATCCAAGGCAACACAAAAAAAATAAAAAAAGAAGAAGGAATTCCATGATCTCTCCCTAAAGAGCTAGACCAAATGCGTCGACAGGGTAAAAACCCATTCAAGATACCAGGCTCATAATTTTGGTACGCCAGACGCGCTCTTCGTCTACATAAGACTCATCAGCGGCGCTTGAATCAAAACAGTTACAAAGACAAATCAACTATTACGAAGTTGAAGAGTATTAATAACCGAAAAGTCCGATAAGTTGTGACAAATATTGCTAAGACAATCTATACGTGGGGTAGAAAAACCTTAGTGTTTTAAATATTTCAACATATCACAAATAGTAAATTTACATAAAATGAACATATCAGTGATATTTTATGCCAGCACAAAAGTGCTGACTACTGGGTTGGTGATACAATTTAAAAGAACTTGTTATGAAATAATAAGTCTCTCGCCTCGTGCAACAGAATATAAATATTTGATGCCTTTACTCTTTACACTAGTATTCTTCATTTTAAACATATAAACAGATTGAAAGAATCAGTGCAAATTTGTTTCGTAAAACATCATGTAAAGACAAAATTCACATAACATATGGAAAACATCACATCATGTTACGATAGGAAAGGACATCATATTAATGAAATAATAACATAAACAGTACAAATTATACTGCACCAGATGCGCATTTCAACAATTATTCAATCGTTTATATAACAGTAATTACAGAAAATAATTTGATTTTTTTGTTAAGAAGATAGCTCAGGTCTAAATATTTGAAAATCGAACAAAAATGTCTCGATGCAATGGAAGGTTTTAGGAAATCTGCTATCATTGACGAAGTTTTCACGAATAAGAGCGAACACAAAACTGAATAGAAAAAAAGTTTGTTAATGGGGGAAATCTTATTTTCATATCTGAAAGACACGTGGCCTAAAGCAATAGCAACACGACAAACAGTATTACAAATAGGGGCAACAGCAGTATACCGCTGTTCAAGTCATAATTCGATAAAGCAAAAACAAGTCCGGGTAACAAACTAAAACCGAGAGAAACACATCAACTATAAGAGGAAAACAACGGAACAACAGAAACACTGAACTACAACAAAAGCAAACATACATAGAAACGGACTGTGTGATAACAATTGCCATTTTCCTGACTTGGTACAGGACATTTTAAGAAAAACTGGATGGTTGAACCTGGTTTTATGGCTAGCCAAACCTCCCGCTTATATGGCAATGTTAAAAATACAGCTAAAATGACAACACTGCGTGACAGGAATACAGTACAAACAAACACAAGAACACTCAGCACAGAGAAATACATAGATAAATAATATCATAATACATTACAACATGTAAACCGCAGAATAACAATGGACACCT
The DNA here is from genome assembly GCF_021869535.1 of Mytilus californianus. NCBI lineage: Eukaryota > Metazoa > Mollusca > Bivalvia > Mytilida > Mytilidae > Mytilus > Mytilus californianus. Next base: position 120,299,099 of record NW_026262701.1, read on the forward strand.
CCCATGAATTTACGACAGCACACCAGGACACCACAAACGAAATATAAACTGCGCGTCACATGAATGGACAAACGTTTCGAAAAGTGACGTATTTTATGTGACGTTTATATTATTTATACAGGTAAATTTCTAGAAATAAAATAGATTTGTTTAATTCAAAGAGACGTACAAGAATATAAATTGAGATTGAGTTTGTAATGGTGTTATTTTATGTATTTTTTAACCATGACAAGAATATTAAAATGGAATTGTGTTTGTAATGGTGTTAATATTTGTATTTTCTAACCAAGTTGGTTTTTCTTCTAAAGTAAAACTGTATATAAACAAAAAAATCGTGTGCATATAGTTGTTTTAAACTTGAAATCATATTAATGAAGTAGCTGATTTTTTATCTTAACTTTTACATACATATAGAAAATAAAAATAAAAATGGAAATAAAATAACTGTAATATAAGGCAAGATCGTGTAAGACCAAACAGTAAACACACATGAAAACAAACAACATAAAACATAAACAGTAGAAAATACAAATGGAATTACATAGAAGATGTGGTATGAGTGCTAATGAGACAACTCTCCATCCAAGTCAAAATTTATAAAAGTAAACCATTATAGGTCAAAGTACGGTCTTCAACACGGAGCCTTGGCTCACACCGAACAGTAAGCTATAAAGGTACACGTTAAACCAAAAACAATATGTTTGTTGGATTTTTGTTACAGATTGATTCTGTAGTATTGATATTCGGCATTAGAGTGTGATAATTCATTCCAATTGTCCCATTGGTGACCTTAATGCTACTAAAAGGACATTATTACGGAAATTATATCTTGTAAGAAAACCCTGGTACAGAAGACTCACGCGTGACTTCGTTTTCAACAGAGTAACATTTGTATTGCAAAATAAACCGAGCTTTGTTCGTCTTTTTAGGTTAACTACTCAGTCCCTTTGTTATATGGTTTAAATAAATTAAAATCTTACGAGGATCTTTAAATGTAGGTTCACACTTGTAGTAATTCATCCAGTGAACACCATGCGGTATATTATCCAAATACCAACAAGACGAAAACAAAACGCGATAACCTTGGTCTATTGCTCTCAAAACTTCTCTAGCCCCTCCTAACCATATTTGGATGATGGCGTCTTTAGGAACCTTGAAATATAAAAGTGAGTAGAATACATATTAGGGACACGAAATTCGAATTCGACTATCACAAAGTTGAATAAAGGAATTCTTAACTACTTGCTAAAAAAGATGCAATATTTTAAAATGTTCCTCCAAATGCATCCTTTGTTTGTCACATCATTGCCATATGTTAATGAGTATACGTAACAATTATGTTACATAAATGATAAATGACAGCTACTGACAATTAGAAAAGATGTTTTAAGTTGAAAATTCTAGCAATGTGTTGATTATAAACTAAATAAGTGTCTCGTGCAAAGATCTGATTCTTTGTCCAAGTTAGGCTTCATCTGTGGTCTTTTAAAAAAATTTCCAGCTCTTCAACGGTTTTTGTTGTTTTTGAATTTTCAAACATTTTGGCCTCAATCTTCACCGAAGAGACATTACTTTAACACTGAGAATCTTGCAGATCATTATGCCTTGCCCTTTTCAACAACACTATTTTCAAGTGACAGTCCGAATTCCTGTTTTTTTACAAAAAATGTAAAGTTGGAAGGAAATCAATCCAAGAATGTTGGAGTTATTAGCTTTGTGAAAAATTGCCTTAAATCTAGGGTCAAAGTCATGTAGCTCTGAAACGACAAAGCCCCTAAAAAAAACCAAACAAACATGAAAAGGGGGCTTTCTATATTTCATTCTAATGTTAAAAAAGAGGGACGAAAGATACCAGAGGGACAGTCAAACTCATAGATCGAAAACAAACTGACAACGCCATGGCCAAAAATAAAAAGACAGACAGACAAATAATAGTACAGATGACACAACATAGAAAATTAAAAACTAAGCAACACGAACCCCACCAAAAACTGGGTTGTGATCTCAGGTTATATGAGTATTGATTTAAGGGAATTTGAATTATCGTACGAATATTGATATACCATAATACGTCCCGTCTTCCAATAAATAAGGAAATAAATAAAAATAAAAAATAGGCTTAGTTACATGTATATCCAGCCTAAATAAAAGAAGAACAAAAGCTTTAACACCAGACGGTATATTATCCAAAGACCAACAGGACGAAAACAAAACGCGATAACCTTGGTTTATTACTCCCAAAAGTTCTCTAGCCTCTCTTAACCATATTTGGATAACAAAAAGAAGAAAAGAAAGCTTAAATGAACTTAGTCCCCCCCCCCCTAAAAAAAAATAATTAAGAATTAAAAAAAATAACATCAACAAAACAAAAAAGTCATCTTAAGGTCCTAATAAACTTGATCGTATATCTAATAATGTTGCTTACTTTTAAATTATATTTTGACACCTCTTCCCAAAGTATACATTCGCCAGTCTCATTTCTTGACTTTCTTTTTTCATTCAATATATCGAATAATCTACAAAATAGGTATTTAAAATCATACCAGTTTATTGCCGGTGGTTATCAATTTGTTTTGCCTTTTTATCCTTGTCAGTACAACGAGGGAAAATATAATATTTACTGGGATTGTGTGTATCTTGGTTGTATTAATATTATCTTGTCGTTTGAAGGTCATACTGTACGATCAATGTCACACTAAACTCCGAAACATATAAATGAACCAAAATTAAAAAAAACCATACAAGACTAACAAAGGCCAGAGGTTCCTGACATGGGACAGGCGCAAAAATGCGGCGGGGTTAAACATGTTTTGCGAGATCTCAACCCTCCCCCTATACCTCTAGCCAATGTAGAATAAACAAACACACAGCAATACGTACAGTGAAACTCAGTTCAAAAGGAGTCCGAGTCCGATGTTAGAATAGGTAACAGAAGAAAACAAGCAAAATGACAATGATCAACATAAATTAACAAAGAAGAACTACTAGCAGTTACTGACATGCCAGCTCCAGACCTCAAACATGAAAAAAGGAGATTTGAATGCCAATGAAAAAGCTATCCAATAGACAAAAAAAACCCAAAATGTTAAAAAAGTATGAGACGCTCCTCCAATCGACGAACTCAGTCTCGCTACTTTTGATTGTGTCAGTGTGTGTTTGCTATTATAATTTGTTTTCTTAATTGATTTTTAGATTTGAACATTGATAAACTACTGCTGCCTCGTGATCTGCAATGTAAAAATGCATCACTGTGTACCTTCAACATTATAATCTTAGAGCAGCCATTTGAAAACGTAGTATTGCCCACCGTATTGACCTTTGACTATGATTGTAAGTCAAACCATCCTTTCAGTCGAAATTTAAGATATACTTATCACACAGATCTCAACCGACTAATTACATTTGTACCACTATCAAGCCAGCAACATTGCAATGATGTGTTTATAAAACCATTTCTCTTTATGCGTACCTGTTCACATAAAATTTCCAGACATCAATCATACTGCAATGTGTAATAGAATTTTTAAAACGTGTTGACGATCCCTGTTGTATTTCTCTCCTGGTTAAATTGTGTAAAAAATTACTTACTTCAGGATTCGAATTCCTAAAATCAAAAAAATTACACGATTCTGTGAAACAAAGATATCTATAAGCGAATTCAAATTTCCACTTAATTAACGTAGCTTTCATAATTTTGGACGCAAATGGACTTCTACTTTTATAAATTTTGACTTGGATGGAGAGTTGTCTCATTGGCACTCATACCACATCTTCTTATATCTATTTCAAAAGAAAAAGAGTATTTGTGTGGAAAAGGTGGGTGGTAGTTGTTGGACCAATTGTTATATCTAGGAGCTTTCTCAGTTGTTCAACTAGATCTGTATTAATATGTATGATAGATATATAAAATACAAAATAAAGATAACCATATAATATTGATAAATATACAATATATGTACATTGTCGGAAAATATAAAATCTATTTGTATATACGAGCTTTAGAAACAGGACGAAAAGCAAGGCTCGCCGAGCTTTTCTCCTGTTTCGTAGCGAGTACGCATAAATTTCATATTTCTGACAATTTACATTTATTGTGTTTGTCCTGTAATTTACACCCGGCACTTAACTTAAGGTTTAAGTATTTAACTCCAAATAGTTGTCTCTGATTTGTCAAAGAAGTTGGTTAAGTTTAAGCGCGGACCGCGAAGAGGAACCCAAAATGAATTGTGACAAAAACAGAAATATCCACATTACCGTTTGCTCATTATGGACGCGGAGTAACAGGGGACTTTATTTGTACATGTACAAATAAACCACAAATTTATTTGTGTACCTGTTATTTGTACAATAGTTGACTGATTGCAGGATGATATGATTTTCAGGAGTTTGTTGAATGACTCTCGAATTGCACCGATTATCTTTGTGTATTCATTGCGTAATACAACATTACATGAGACAAAATATCAGTTAATTTCACATCAGTTGCGCCCAAAACTAAATATTGTTATTCAAAAAGTACAGAAGAGAAAAAAAAAAAACAACATTGGACACTATAGAAAAAAGATAACAAAATCAATTGCATCAATCACATTCAATCTTCCTGTCCAATGAAATTAGGCTTAATCATGATGTGGGTTTTGTTCATTGTTGAAAGTCGTACGGTGACCGATTATCGCTTACATACATTACATTTATTCTCTGGTGGATTGTTGTCACATTTGCAATCATATCACATCTCCTTTTTTATATTATACTATCCTTTCAACTTACGGAAAAGCGTGATGACCGATGTAAATCACTTATACACAATTATACAAACACATTTGATAATGTAAACTTAATTATCATTGAAATGTAAAAAAAAATATTTCATTGAAAAAAAACCACAATTGTAACTTTAAAGAAATGTGTGACATTTACCTAGCTTGTTATTTAAGGAATGACTGTAATATTTTTTCTGTCTATGAAGAAATAACATAAAAAATGTGGTGCACACTGAATAACTCGCGTAGCGGGTTATTTATAAGTGTGCACCACATTTTTTAGGTTATTTCGAATAGACAGAAAAAATATTACAGTCATTCCTTATAATTTAATTCTAAATTCCATTTTTAAGGAGTAAATTTTGAAAAAAACGTTGGTGACGTCACGGTCACATGACAAAATTATGTCTATGAGCTGATAGACAAAACACTTTCAGCCAATCAGAAGACGTGTTACATCCAAAATTAAATTATTTGAAAATAAGATTTTTTTGTTCGAGTTACATATTACATTTAATACAAATGAGGAATAATAAGAAATTTTTTTACCAACATTCCAGAGGAACTTCATCACTACCAAGGTGCAAAGTTTTATCTGGAAAAATGTTGATAATTTCTGTGTAAAGTTTTTCTAAGAACTGATATGTTGTATTTCTGGCTGGATTTAATGGTCCATAACAACCAGGAATCTTCTGTTTTCGTTCGTCATAACACTGGGTTAACATTTCAGGATGTCCAAATCCCCAACCATATACATGACCTACAATAAAATTTAGATCGCTCATATACGCATTGAGTCTCTTTTCAATGTGTAAACAGTGACAAATTTAGAGGTTTCTTACTGTTGGTAACCTCTAAATGTCTATAGTTTTTTTTTTATGTTTGATTGACATTTATCGAAGATCTTCATTTTTAGCTCAGCTGGCCTAAAAGGCCAAGTGAGCTTTTCTCATCACTTGGCGTCCGTCGTCCGTCGTCGTCGTCGTCCGTTAACTTTTACAAAAATCCCCTCCTCTGAAATTGCTTGGCCAAATTAAACCAAACTTGGCCACGATCATCATCAATGATCTAGTATAAAAAATGTGTCGATGACCCCACTTGTCAACCAAGATGACCGACACGGCTAAAAATAGAACATAGGGGTAAAATACAAGTTTTGCCTTTTATTTTGAAAACCGCTAAAAAGAGAGAATATCTTACAGGAGCAGAAATGTTCAGAATGTTGAGCTTACCTATTGTTAATTTACGTGATAACTGTGAGACGAATTCTTATACGAGTTTTTGCCCTTAAATGATGAATTTTACCATTTTAAAATTATTTTGCCTATTATCTCGAAAATTATAATAGATAGACAGAAACTTTAAATAGCAAAAATGATCAGCAAAACAAGATCGACAAATAAATCAACATGATCGAAATCTTCAGTCGACTCCTTATTAGAATTATTGCCCTATAATGACGATTTTTACCAATTTTTTTTTGCTTTTTTGCCTAATATCTTGAAAACTGTAAAAGATAGGTAGAAACTTTAAATTGCACAAATGATCAGCAAGACAAAATCCAGTTGACTCGTTATTGGAGTTATTGCCCTTTAATGATGAATTTTAACATTTTTTGCATTTTTTTACTATTATCTAACAGATAAATAGAAACTCTAAAAAGGAAAAATGATCAGCAGGATAATTTCTACAGTTACATGGACTTGACTGAAATTGTAAGTTTACTCTTAATAGAACTATTCCTCTTTAATAATGATTTTTACTAAAAAATGTCCATTGTTGAGGATGCAGGTGAGCGAAATAGACTCTTTAGTTCCTCTAGAACATATACAAAAACATATAATACAAAACATTATTTATAATAATTCAATTATGATTTGCATAAACAAAATGTGAGGGTAAACATTAAAGAGCCAGCAACCGAACACCACAAAAAAGTCATATAAAGGTCTTCGTACGGTATTCAACAATTTCTTGATTATATGATCAAACCTGTATTTAAAGAGATCAGAGAAAACTGACCTTATATGAGAGGTAATCTTTGAATTGAGGTTCGAAATGCAAATGTATTACTACAGTGGGACAATAACAGGATGACCTTGCAATAAAGGGTTTTACTTCATATCGGTTACCAACTGTAAATCGATCGAGTTTAGAAAAGAAGTGTTTAATTCAACAGAGACTACAAAAGATCTCCCTTCCACACAACATTCCGTTAATATAAAAAATACCTTTAGATATGACAAAAGACAAACACTGACGACAAGTCAACATTCCGTTAATGTACAAAATTCTGTTGATGGAGAATCAATTTTATATTATATATATATATTCAAATTAGATATCTAATTAAATACCCCTTCTTCGACAACAGATGTTATAACATGAAAGCGGAAAGGTTTGCATATTTAATATATATACTCAGAGACTTCAACCTTGGTGATCTACTGTTAAGATCGAACTTTGTGACACAATTTGCAATCAGCAAGGTTGAATGTTTAAAAGTTGCCGACATTTTAGGACTGTATCTGTATCTATGCCTGAGTTTATTCTAAGCCAATTTTTATTGACATTGAAGGATCAGAAAGGTTTTTTCTTTTTATTTAAGGGACCTCCGGTTGTCTTTGAAAACGGAGATTGAGCACACAACATAATACGAACACGCTACAATGAGACAATTACGGTGAATTAAGCATTTTGAAAGTACAGAAGTTTGAAAAAACACCAATAACAATAGAATATGGTAGGAGTTGTATAAAAACAATTTTATACGTCAAGGTGTTATAAGTTTTCTTCAGATAAATCACTTTTCTCTTTACTTATTACATATGCAGCCAAGTTAAGTATTTTTTTAACAGACTGAAATTTAATATACTTACCAGGTGTATCAAACTCCGGTATAACGCGTACTCCACGTAATCGGGCATACTCAATTATATCAGTGATGTCTTCGTGTGTATATACAAGGGATGGATGATATGCGCCCTGCAAAATACTCATATAATGACTTTTGAATAATTATAAATGGTGTGTACATCATTATCAAAACTATGTAGATTCAGTGTGTTAGACACTATAGTCTATAGACATAAAAATGTGTATGAACATTTCCAAAATTCCTGACGTTTGTGTAATGTACTAAGGAACGATAGAGATGTTGAGCTGTCCTGTTGTTTTAAAAAGAATTTAAAAGACATTACGATGTAAGAGAAAAACAATTTGACTTCTTAAGAAGACCAGCAAACATTAAATTGGTAGAAATTCCTATTAGAAAAATATACAAATTTTACCAAAGATTGAAGTCGTGTTTTGTATGTTCAGCATAAGATGATTACCATGTTAATACACATGGTTACTAAGTAGGTATATTCCAAATGTATTAAATGTACTTACTTTGATCATCGACAAAAACATTACCCTGTGCGGAGCACAACTCATTATTTTGTATTTATCTTGTAACCAGGCTTTTTGATTTTTATAAACCATTTTAATACATTTGTACAATATCTTCTTGTGACAAGTTTTATCAAAGCCAGGGGAAAAGCCTACCTCTATGTGTCGTTTGTTTGTTTTTGTCATTGAGTTGCTGTCTAGTTGACGTATACGCCACAACTCCTTTTATTCATATTGATGCGCTTCCATGGAAATATAGGCGGAAACAATCTGTTTTGTTTAGTGTTGACCTTAATTTTTAGCATTTGAGCAACAAATTCCCTTTAGAGTTAAGACTGGTGAATATTTAATTCTTACGTTGATGTTACTGGTAATTTGTTGATTCCTTAAGGAAGACCACTAGTCATTTTTCCTAGGTTATTTTTTAGATATATTTTTTTATGGCTTTCCATTATTTTGGCTATTGACGTTCCTAAGGAAATTTTATTCGGATAGCATATGTCATCTATATTTATATGTTAGGGAATGTTGATAGAATGAGTCTCAATGTTACCGAAGACCAACATACCACTAAGCACGACTTGTTAACCTAATGACAGCTTTGACAGCTAGACTGTCGACTGTGTGTCCTTTTGACCCGTTTACTTGTTGATCTGTTGACTTGCTCAACAAAATATATGTTAATTTATGTTTTGATGACCCAATGAATTTTTGAACCTGTTCTCCATCTTGAATTAAGCGTTTATTTCGAAAGTGAGGAAAATTTGGAAGGCGCAGTAGTTTGTGTCGCCCGTGCGTATTACTATAAAAAAAAATAACCGGAACTACATAAACGTATACTATATTCGGACCGACTAAAGCATGATACTAAGAAGTATTCTTTTTTTTAGCCTACCTTGTTACTTAGATCGGGGAATACTTTACTTTGGTAGGGAAATGACTGATCATCAACTAAGTGCCAGTGTAGTACGTTCATTTTGTTCTGGTACATTCCTTCCTTAAAATAGCAATGAAATCTCACTTGTTATTTTAATTGTACTTCTTATAATTAAATAGATTATCTCGACCTTCAGTTATCAAACTTACAAACCAACAACTGTATGTTACAAACGACACTATTTTAATCTTTATATTGGCAATTTGAAGTTAAAGCCTCCCGACTATTCACTACAACTTACTGGTTTCCTCGACTGCATTGGAAAGTACTGTGTTAAATAATTGTAAAAAGTAAAATAACAAAAATACCGAACTCCAAGGAAAATTCAAAATGTAAATTGAACCTGACAAAGGAGAAGATAGTACACAAAGGGTTAAATATTTTCCCATTGAGAGTTTTTAATAATAGCTAGATCGTTGATTCAAGCTGATTCCTCATTTGTTTCGCCAAAACTCGACGTTTTATAAAAATCAGCCAACCCCCGATTGTTTTTTTTTTCAATTAATCCATGCGTTTCATTGTTTCGACATTGTCAAGCTTTAAATCGGCCCAAGTCTAACAGCGGTGTGAATAAATGTAACAACAACTTAAAATCTGCCATCACGGCAAAAATTTCCAAAATACCAAAAATTCAGACATGACACGATAAAGACATTCACTGGCGAAGTTAAAACGAAAAGTACATAAAAGAACACAGTGGTAAAGATCTAGTGGATCTCTTTATTTTCATATACAAGATATCAGATCCTGAAAAGAACGGTATAAAAGTCACCAATACTAGTCCAAGTAAATCAACGATAAACAATAGTACCTCCGAGAATGCTCGCAGTTACTGAAATCAAGATCAAAGTACCTAATCATCGTGTCGTCCTTCACGTAATATAGATGGTCGGAGTAGAATTTTTATACAGAACATAATAGACAGGACAGCAAGACATAATCCTGTAGAATGTACAGAACAGCCAAACTGTACAAAACTTTACTGCAGGAAAACAAATGTAAAAGCATTTAAATCATTTTAATTTTTTGAACCATCTTTTATAAATTTAATTTTTCTACTATTAAAGAACATTTGATAATTGAACAAAAACTGGTATGACAAAATGCAAGCCGAGTTAAAAATTACATCAATTTCTTTTCTTTCTTTTACTTTTGTTGATTTTGGGGGTGGGGGTGGGGTATTTATCATTTTCCAAAAAAAAAACAAGTTAAATAAAAAGTGTTTTGCAGCATCAAGTGTAACCAGATGGAAAAGAAGGACAAAGAGAACAGACGAAATCACACAAATAAATAAAATAAATATGATTACAATATTTGAAATAGTACAAATACATTGAATTTATAAATAAATCATATATGTAACTTACCAGAATATCAAGCATAACTTCTTTTGTCATGAAATGTCGAGCGGAATCAACGAGTACACCTCTATGCTTAAAACGAGGAAAATCACGTATTGAAGTATCTCGAACATATAGCTAAAACGAAACGCACGAAGCAAAACTGTATCATGTTCATAGAACTTTTCGAACGAAAACAAAAATCTGTATAACGTTCAATAGCGGTTTTCGAGCTAGTCTCTTTTAGGGAAGGCTTGGTTGTAAATGTGGAAATTGTTTAAACATGAAGATGTCTTTTTTGTGCTATGATTTCCAGTTTGATGTTCTTTCAAGATTTTTAAATACTATTAATTGTGTATTTTTGGTTAAATTATTCAATCTAGCGTCAGTTTTATCTGACGTATAATTTTATTTGTGATTGGATTAATTTTCATTAGTTGTGACTTAACAAATCAGTTTTATGTTTGCATTTTAAAATGTAATTTAGATACACTTCATTTTGAAGCATGGAACTTTACCTGTCCTTTGTAGGAAAATATAACTTGACTGAGTGTTTCTATTCCCCTCAGGGCACCCCATACTTCCTCACTCCTCAGGACAATTCCTGTCTTCTTTATATCTAGTGTATCTATACAAATAAAAGAAACTCATTTATTTCTGCATTAAAATTTTAAAACTTTACTTTGGGCATTTCACAAGATCCTGTGTTCCTCTACCGTATTGTAACGAAAACCGAGCGGTCGGGCCTTAGTGTTAAACTTTAAATGTTTATCCCTTAGTGCGTTGCTATAAAAATGTGTTTCGTTAGAATGTACGAGTATATAAGAAATAAAAGTTATAACTGGTGACCCTTCTTTGGTAGCGTGGTACTATGTGGTACTCTGGTAAGATGAAGACTTGGATAAAAAGGGGTATATCGGGAAATACGTGTTTGGCCTGTGAAAGTGTCTGTGTGTTTTGTATGTAACTCTCCGTATTAGTGTTTGTAGGAATAACAGACTCGTTAAATAAAAATCAACTTATATTAACTTTAAGATGCATTAAATATCAACAATACAGATAAATATTAAATAACTTAACAATATCATAACCTTATAGATAAATATATTATTAACTTCCTAACGTGAATTAAAGAAAAGGGACAGCGGAAAAATATAGGGGGGGGGGAGACAAAGAACCGACAATCGCAGTTGACTTATAAATTCAAGAAAGGCCCTACCTATATCCACTTGATGAGACATACGTGAAAATCCGTAAAATCCTATACAACTTTAATAGATGGACGCCAATTTTGTTACAGTATTATGTATTGCTATATGCAATATACCTCGAAGTACCGCATTCCACCAGATGATGTTTTCCTCTACCGTATGATGCATTGCTATATGCAATATACCTCGAAGTACCGCATTCCACCAAATGATGTTTTCCTCTACCGTATGATGCATTGATATATGCAATATACCTCGAAGTACCGCCGTAGATATTAGAATGTTGGTCGGACTTATTTTAGAGAGATAAGTAATTCTAACTTACCTTAAGTAACTGACAGCCTTCTTTGATATGGTTTATGGTGTTTGTCTGTCTATGATATTATAGAGATAAAAATAAGAAGATGTGGTATAATTGCCAATGAGACAACTCTCTACCAGAGACCAAATGACGGAGAAGCTAGGTATAAGGAAAGGCTTGAGATCTCACAAAACATGTTTAACCCCGCCTCATTTTTTGAGCATGTCAAAAGTCAGGAACCACTGTTCATTTATATGTTTCGGAGTTTAGTGTGACTTCCATTTTCTCTGAACTAGTATACATTTTTGTTTAGGGGCCACCTAATTTTCTCGCTGTGTTGAAGACATATTGGTGGCCTTGAGCTGTTTTCTGCTCTTTGGTCGGGTTGTTGTCTCTTTGGAACATTCCCCGTTTCCATTCTCAATTTTATTAGCTATAGGTCACCGTACGGTCTTCAACAAGGAGCATAACCCATACCCCATAGTCAGCTAAAAAAGGCCCCGAAATGACAAATGTTAAACAATTCAAACGAGAAAACTAACCGCCTGATTTAAGTACAAAATAATGAACGAAAAACAAATAAGATACACAGCAACAAACGACAATCACTGAATTACAGGCTCCTGATTTGGGACAGGCACATACAGAATGTTAATTCTGTAACGGAAATTGGTCTAAGTTCACTAATTTTGCTGTAAAATACCAGTTGTCCTTTCTATTGATTGTGTTTCTACATGTATATAAGTTTTTCCATGGTTGGAACACCATCTGTTACTTCAAAACACCCATACAGTTGGTATGTGCTTGATTTTACCTTACCACCCCATATAAGTATAATGGACTGATCCAGACGGTAGTATATAAACCAGCTCAAGACAGTGAAACGCCGAACCGACCGTGCAAGGGCCGTATAGCCAGTCAAGGTCGTTAAAAACTTCCATTTGTTGTTGTGTGAAACGCCGTCAGTTTTGTGTTGGCCATTGAAGGATAAACTTTACGGATTATATTCAAACTGGTAAGTAGAGTGAATTTAGTGATTCCAAAGGAAATAAATAGTGTTTGGATTTATATGTGAATATTTGCAATAGTGATTGTGATATAAAGTGAAACTTATATAATAAGTTATTGTACAGTGAAAGTACAAGGTGTATGCTTGCTGGTGTTGCAAGTTGTTATATTGTGGATTTGATTTGATTTTTGGTGTTTTAACGCCACTTTTAAGCACCGCTTTTGGGCTATTTTGTGGCGGCCAGTTTTTATTGGTGGAGGAAGCCGGGGTGCCCGGAGAAAACCACTGACCTTCTATAGGAAAACTGACAATCCTAGTTAATTAAGATTGGAGTCGAGTGTACAACCTCAGTGTTGACTGGCTAGTGATTACAGTAATAACTACTTATACCACTCGGCCACCGAGGCCCCGTTATATTGTGGAAGGGGTAATTCCTCCTAGAAGTGTTTAAGTGAAAGTGCACTGTGTTTAATCTTTCCAGTTTGGAGAATATTCATTTCGTTCGGATGCATAGTGATAATTAGTGTGTGAGTTGAGCTGTGTTCATATAAATTCCTTGTGCATTGAAGGATTTGTACAAGTGTCATTGTGTCATTGTGTTATTGTGGTTAATTGAACATTCACAAGGTGATACTACAAATTGGTGGATATTGTTAATAGATGTTGTATATATGTGTTATTGTGTTCATACGTTTTTTGTGATACTTACCTGATGCATGTTGCATAGTAATCTGTTGGTGACATTGTTTAATAAAGGGCATGATGCATGTTGCATAGTGATCCATTAGTGACATTTAATAATTAGGCCTGATACTTGTTGCATAGTGATTGCATATTGACATTGTGTATATACATTCTATTATGAAACATTGTGTTTATGCATTGTTTGTGTAAGACGATTTTTACTCTGTTGGTTTTATTGACCTGCATCAGTTACACTACATGTCCCTATGACCCAACTACCTGTTAATAATTGCTAGTAAATTAAATCAAATCCTGACAATATGCAACGGTACATCATTACTATATGTGTAGATACACTCTGAAATTAATAACTTTGTTTCTTGAAACTGTTTGAGCAGTTGAGTGGACAAATCATGTATCCCTTTATCAGATAGAAGTAAATTGTTAATCTTAATAACATTAACGTTTTTTCTTCAACAAGGAATGATAGAATGTGAACAAAGACTCCCCTAGTTTGGTTACCGGGTATTTTCTAGTATTTCAGTGTTCTCTCTTGGAAATTTCATATGGCATTTCTATTTAGGAGTGTATATATCATCTACATGCATGACATTTAGGGAAACAGATATTTTAATTCAATGTAATCATACCGAATATATTTTGTACATGTATCATTTATCTCTGACCTTAAAAAAATATTTTTTTCATAAATCTCATTGCTCTCATTTTCAATTTCATTCCACAATTAAAGAACCTTTGTGAGCACGCTCACATTCCCCACGCCCCCACATTGACACTTAGCAAACAAAATCTCACGAGATGCCTAAGTGTCACATACTCATAACTCTGTGGATATGCACATTTACATAGTATGTCCTTATTATCTACAAAGTTTCATGAAATTCTGTTGTGTGGTTTCAGAGGAGTTGCGGTGACAAACCGTTGCAGTAGTATATTGAGGCCAATAAGTTCAAAGGGGCATAACTCCTTGAAAAAAATTGAATCATAATTTCCTGTCGATATGCATATCTACATAGTATGTCCTTATTATCTACAAAGTTTCATGACATTCTGTTGTGTGGTTTCAGAGGAGTTGCGATGATAAGAACAGGACTGACGGAATAACAGACGGACAGACGGACTGACGGGTCAAAAATATTATACCCGACGCAAAATTTGCGTGGGGTACAGGCATTTTTGTCAAAGTAAACATGGTGAATATATGCAAATTAAAATATACCAAAATTCTTTAAAAAGAAAAAAAAAACACTACAAAGAAAAAGTAACAAATGGACTCCCAAGATGTCAACTGCAACTGCAAAAATGCATAATGCTGATTGTTTACAATGCAACTGTACAAAAAACCATGATGCAGATGAACCTTATATTCATGAACATAGATCATTGTTCAAATGTACAAAAATGATGATGCTAATATAAATAGCATTACTTACTGCACAAGTACTTACACATGAAGTTGGTGTACAATGACCATTGTTAAAAAGCTATGTCATTTTTGTCTATTAAAAGAATAGGGATAAATTTTAAAAATGCATTTTGGTATGTTTTTCATTGCGAGGAATTTCACTTTTCACACACATTCATATGAATTATAATCAAATATGAAGTACATTTGTTATTATATTTATATTGTAAAATTTTATAACTATGATTTCCTGTTTAAAAGTGTACAGTATTAAATTGAGACATAAAAAAAAATTCCATGTACATTATTGTATTACCTTATTTCAAAATGATTTTAACAGAAAACGTCAACAATAACACATGTTACGTATACATGTGTGGTGAGTACTTAATAGATATAATTTTAAAAGACCCTCCAATTAAAAAGATAAATGTGCATGTACATGTTCATAGTACACATGTATCAGATGTAAATAGTTAACTTGAAAAGCTGTGTATAAACATGTTGAGTTCAACAGACATTTATAACACAAGGTAGCACTACAGTTATTTAAAACTTATTAATATTTAGACTCATTAAAACATATTTTGTTTTTAAATTATCTTGAACTGTCATTTGACTTGCATGTACATGTACTTGCACAAATGTATGTTATACAATCACACATATTGTTAAGTTTTGTCTTAACATTCTGTAAATTTTTAACATACATACATGTATATGGCATGTTTAGTCCATTAAATCAATGTTGAGAAAATCCCAATTTATCCATTAATTATCAGTGGAAAATACGGAACTACAAACATATGTAAACCATAAGGGAACATTGTAATGGTTATTGCAGTATGATGAAAATAAACAACACTTTTTAAATGAAAACATAATAAATCTCAAGTTTTGTACACCCACCCTCCAAAATTCAAAGAATTAAAAAAAAGTATTTCATAAATAAAAACACAAGTAAAATTGTTTTGAAAGATTTCCCCTTTTGGATTTGACATAAGTGATATGTCAATGTATCACATGAATGGTAAGTAATACAGACCTAAGGTACATGTATTTGAGGTCCTGGGTTCATAAAAATAAATTTGAGGTCAAGGTCAAAGGTCAAGGTCATATTCTAAATTTTGACTTTTCATCGTTCCGATATCTCCTCCGTAACCGTAAAAGAAAGCGACACATTTATTTAACTAAATTGCTCGTTATATCCTAAGGATGATTTGTCAATTTTAACCGAATCAATTCGTAGACTCCTTATGACAGTTATTTCCCCTTTTGAATTTGACATAAGTGATATGTCAATGTATCACATGAATGGTAAGTAATACAGACCTACGGTATGTGTATTTGAGGTCCTGGGTTCATAAAAAAAAAAATTGAGGTCAAGGTCAAAGGTCAAGGTCATGTTCTAAATTTTGACTTTTCATTGTTCCGAGATCTCGTCTGACAGTCTTAGAGATATATTTAAAAGAACAGTGCAAAACGTTTGCCTCATTGTGATGAAGATATGATACATTTGGTCTGAAACAATCCAATGACATCTTATAGGAGTTATTGTCCCTGAAATGATTCAATTTAAGGGAAATTGAATATTTCTCCAACTTGGTACATGATAAAGCCATAGGGTCTTTTGCAAACTATTGGTTGACATATGACCTTGAAAAATATCAACCGGAAGTGACCTTGAGTAAACCGGAAGTAGCCATTTTTGCACTTATTTCATGGAAAAGTACCAGACACTATATGTTTTTTAAAATATGCATACATAAACCTATCATTTGAGACCGGAAGTGACCTTCACTAAACCGGAAGTAACTTATATTTCCATTATTACAGGGAAAAATATATAGAAACCATATACTTTTGGAATCAGTGTAAATAAAGTTATCATTTGAGACCGGAAGTGATATTTTTAAAACCGGAAGTTGACAATTATTTCCATTATTTCAGGCAAAAATAAATCAGTATGAGGAGACCTATGTTTGGACGCCAATAGTAACTTTGAGTAAATCGAAAGTAGCTTCTCATCAATACTTTAGAAAATTGATGTGGAAAGACCTTCAATTGTTCTCTGAACAATTGGTTTTTAATTGCATCATTAAATTATTTCCTTCGCAGTTTCATGACAAAATGTATACATCATAAGAAAGGATTACTATTTACACTACTCAAAAAGTAACATTTGTAGAATACATCTTTCATAATTGATAGAGGATTGCTGCTCACAAGGAAGCTATTAAACCAAGAGTTCCAAATGGGAAAGTTGAAGTCATTCCTTCGTAAATTTTACGGACGCCATCACGAGTTGGTTGACCGTTATGAAATAACCGTTTCACAGATGATATCGGATATGTTCCTAATTTCGTCGTAACTACAATACCCTCCCTTTTCACGAATGTGACTTACCGAATTAGACTAATTACCGGATTTGTAATAACATAAGCAACACGACGAGTGCCACATGTGGAGCAGGATCTGCTTACCCTTCCGGAGCACCTGAGATCACCCGCAGTTTTTGGTGGGGTTCGTGTTGCTTAGTCTTTTGTTTTCTATGTTGTGTCATCTGTACTATTATTTGTCTTTTTGTCTTTTTATTTTTGGCCATGGCGTTTTTAGTTTGTTTTCGATCTATGAGTTTGACTGTCCCTCTGGTATCTTTCGTCCCTCTTTCATCAAAATATTAAAATAATTAGGTACACACACGTTACACTGATGCATTTTACAGTGTAATTAATCAAAATTTGACTGCTGTTTAGCACTAACTGCTGAAATGCACCATGCCATAAATCATTCAGTTAATCTTTCTTCCAAATTTTATCACAGTGAAATTGACAATTTGAGCCATAACTTGTAACAACTCAAGATGGAACTAAATTTCCAGTATTAAAGATTTCATAAAAATACAGATAATTCATAAATTCCTACACGTAAAAGTCAAATGAATTGATCTAAAACTTTCCAACACTTCCTTCAAATTTAGTTTCATATACATTTTAATTTTCTAACAATAATGCAATATCAGACTTAGCTACTTGTGCTGCCTTTTGTTTCAACATTATCCAGTCAAAAGTGTAATCGTACTGATAGTTCAGTGTACGGAATAGAATGCGGAAAAGTTGTCGTAAGTACATATAATATGGAGCCTCTTCAAATCTCAATCCTCTACAATAGTTCAGGTACATATCAAATTCAGCTGGAAAACCTTTGCAAAGTGGCGTTGACATCTTTTTCTCACTAATTTTCTCATATTTTTGCTTTTTGGTATTAGCTTTCAAACCTTGCCACGGTAGACTGCCTCTGTTGAAATACATCAAAACATAGCCAAGCGACTCCATATCATCACGACGACTCTGCTCTATACCAAGATGTACATTGATGCTGGCATACCTGGCAGTTCCAGTTAAATTCTTATCTTCCCTATATGCAATGTGGGTTCTTGTGCGACTATCTCGGTACTTTTTGGCTAGCCCAAAGTCGACCAAGAAAACTTTGTTGCAGTGACGACCGATTCCCATCAAGAAATTATCAGGTTTAATGTCTCTATGACTGAAATTTTTATTGTCGACATACTCTATACGTCCTATCATTTGATCTGCAAGCATTAAAACGGTTTTCATAGTGAATCTGCGTGAACAGAAGTTGAACAGATCTTCTAAACTTGGCCCTAACAAGTCCATAACAAGGATATTGTATTCTTTCTCTTGACCATACCAGCGTATATGAGGAATACCCACTCCACCTTGAAGAATTGTATAAAGTTTACTTTCATAAAGCAGTTGTGGGTGTCTAGCTTTAACAGATTCCAATTTAACTGCTACTTCTTCTCCATTTGCATTTTGATTTATGTGCATTGTGTAGTTTATATATTTTGCATTGTGAATTCATTTAAGGGTGTGTTAATTGGTTTAAGTAGGACAACTGGTTGTGGTACAATTTTCAGTTAAGCACTTGAAATCCCGATTTATTCAGGTACGGATCCATTGATCGCCCGTTACACGTTACAAATTTGGTGGCAAGCGGTGGGATTTCATGTGTTTATTTCGTTACTGTAAATACATATATGATTGATCCAGTTGTGAAAATTTCATAGATAATTGTTATTTTTCTTTTTGTAGTTAAAATAGAGATCGAGTTAAAAGAAATATTGCAAGTTAAAGTAAAGATAAAGTTGAAGGAAAATTGCATAAGGTAAGTACTGTTCTATGATATAAAATGGCTCAAAATCAGTTTGATTCAGATATTGAACAGTTAAACAATGTAATTGAAAGATTAGAAAGCAGTTTAAAACACAGCTGTATGCATTAAACGCCTAAAAGTGATAAAATTGAGTCTACTACTTCGCAAAGTGAAAAAGATTCAGGAGTAGTAAGTGGTGTTGATATGAGTAGTGAGGAGAATGTTTTAACAAGAGATACAGTAGTGTTTAGGACTGAAAAACCGAAAGTTCGTTTTGTTGACAGTTTGCCGGGCAAAAGTGATAGTTTTTCCGAAAAGGATATTTTGCCTCTGAGTTTAAGTAGACAAATTGTAAATGGTGACAATAATTGTGCCGGAAAGGGTGAACGTAATGTAAATACTGACAAACAGTGTCGAAAAAGTGAACTTCATAATCAAGGTGTTAAGTGCAAACCGGCAACAAACGATGGGATAAATTCATGGATAGACTACAAGTCTCATTTTGATATGGTTGCATTAGTTAACAAATGGACCGAAAACCAGAAGGGTCTTTATCTAGCAGTTTCACTTCGGGGCCAAGCGCAAACAGTGTTAGGCGATCTACCAACAGATGTGCGAAGCAATTTTGTGACACTTGTTAATGCACTTGAGGAGCGTTTTGCTCCGTCCAGTCAAACAGAGATGTACAGGCATCCGGAACTTTGCCTGAAATGGGACAAGCAGTAAGGAGACTTTCTAACCTTACATACCCAACAGCTCCGCGTGAAGTGCGCGAAACATTAGCAAAAAATCAATTAATTTCGGTCTACAAATCAAAGTGAAAACAATTACACTACTGATATTAATTCTCGTGCAGACCCGTGTGCTAAGGAGAAAATAGAGATGTCAATGAAATCAATGGAAGGAATGATAAAAGACTTGCAAAGTGAATTAGAAAAAATTAAAAGTACAGGGAATAGTTTTGACAAAAGGAGATGGGCAACGAACAATAAGCGAAATAAAAAGTGTTTAAGTTGTGGTAAATTAGGACACTTTCGAGTGGAATGTTGAAATCCGCCGCGAAGGAATATCACTGCGAGACAAAATGCAGGAAAAGAACAAAATGGAAGAAGCGATACAACTAGAAGATAACTTACAAACAGAAATCAAAATCATAATGCCAAATCAAGGGTCTCAATCGTTGAAGACGCCGGCATGTATGTTGATACAATTCTAAACAAACGATCTTGTAAGTTTCTTGTTGATACAGGAGCAACTTTATCTATTGTATCCTTTAAACTTTATGAAAGTTTGCCAAAACATAGTAAGATTGAACTCTACGAAACAACCCAAAACATAACATCAGCCAATGGTGGTCCTTTGGCATTGTACGGTAAAGAATATTTTAGCATTCAAATTGGAAATGAGACATTCAAGTTGGAAGCACTTGTAGCGGATGTTAAAGCCGAAGGAATACTTGGACTAGATTTTCTTAAGGCAAACAAATGCGTATTGGATGTTGTGACTGAAAAGCTTTTTCTCGGAGAATCTGAGATACAATCAATATTTGAGGGACCCTTAGGATGCTATCGGGTTGTGTCATCAGAAACAGTTAGTATTCCTCCATCCTCAGAAGTTGTTGTAAACGGAACGGTCTGTTTTCTTGGTGGATATGCTCTGAATAGCTTTGAGGGTGTCATTAAACCAACGGAAAACAATGAGAAAAATGATGAACCCTTGATAGCAAGAACTTTAGAAAAAGTTCATGAATGTGTTCCTGTTAGGTTGCTGAATATGAAACAAGATTCGCATGTTGTTTACCAGGGTTCAACAATTGGACAAGTACATACGATTGACTCTGTTTGTGAGGACACACATACAGATTTGAATGGCAACCAATCATTGGAACTTCGGTCGGATCTGAAAGCTTTATATGAGAAAGCTTGTGAAAATTTAGATGAACCACAAAGTGATCAGTTAAAAGTACTTATAAGCAAATATGAAGGTTTATTTGCTGAATCTGATAAGGACTTAGGCCAAACTTATCTTGTGAAAGATAGAATCAATACTGTGAATGCGCAACCAGTCAAAGAGCTCCGGTGCATTTACGACAAGAAGGGGTTAAGAATATTGACGATATGTTAGAAAAAGGAGTTATCGAACCATCTAGTAGACCTTGGGCATCAGGTGTTGTTTTAGTGAAGAAAAAGGACAAATCTTATCGCTTCTGTGTTGATTACCGCAAATTGAAGAAGATGACGATAAAAGATGCTATCCTTTTCCTCGTATTGACGTTTCCCTGGAACAACTTGCTGGCAGTGCCTGGTTCTCAACCTTGGACTTATGTTCAGGTTACTGGCAAGTGGAAATGCATCCTGATAATAGTTACAAAACAGCTTTCGCTACAAGATGAGGCTTGTTTCAATTCAGAGTTATGCCGTTTGGTCTATGCTGTGCATCCAGTACATTTGAAAGATTGATGGAAACGGTTCTTGCTGGGTTGCAATGGGACATCTGTTTAGTTTACTTAGACGATGTTATCGTAGCTGGAAAAACATGATGACAAAACATCAGGACATTTAGGCACAAGGAAAACATTAGAAAAAAATACGACATAGCTTTTACTGGACGTGATTGCAATCAGATGTAAGATTGTACATCAGGGGGTATGATTTTTACTCTAGAAAGAAACGGCCCATTCCAACCAAAAGAGCACCGATAGGAATAGTACAAAGCAGTTTTCCAATGGAGAGAATAGCGACAGACATACTTGGAGAATTACCCAAAACAAGGAAACAAATATATCCTCGTTGTGTCAGACTATTTCTCAAAAGAGAGTTTTCCGATGCCAAATATGAAGGCTGAAACGGTTGTAAAACTGATGGTAGAAGAAGTAATAACAAGGTTTGGAATGCCAGCATACATTCAGTCCGATCAGGGACGACAGTACGAAATCAACTTGTTCTATGAAATGTGCAGAGTTTTAAACATAAAGAAAACAAGAACAACGCCATATCACCCCCAATCCGACGGGATGGTGGAGAAATTCAATGAAACACTTGCGAAAATGCTGAGTGCATATGTGAATGACAATCATGATGACTGGGACGAATATCTACCTTATGTCATGATGGCATATCGCATTGCCGAACATGAGACAACAGGTTATACTTCAAGCTGTCGTGGCAAACATTTGAAAAGGATGACGAAGTGTATGTTTATTTTCCTGTGAGAAAAAGTGGATGATCACCAAAGTTTACTTCATTTTGGAGAGGTCCATTTAAGATAATAGATCGGTGTACAGAAGTTACATACAGAGTCAACTGTGCTTATAATGGAAAAGAGCAGGTTATTCATGTTGATAGGATCCACAAGAAGAATATGCAAAGGCTCCGAGACGAAGCGATAGAAAGACAGAACGTGCAGGAACGAGAACCTGTTAACGATGTATGTAGTACGGAAGGTTGGGGGGAACCTGCAAAACGAAGAACAGATTGTGACAAATGACTCAGGAACAAAGTGTTTGGAAAAAAGTAGTCATGAGCCTGAAAAGAGAAGGCGTTGTAAACCTGTATGGATGAAGGATTACTGTGTTGAATAGGCGTTCAGGTGTATCTTACGTGTATATAAAATTTTGTTTTTCATGATGTACATAAAATTGTATATAATTGGTGTTTTTTTATAGTTTATTCTGAAGATTAATATTGTGTTCTTAAATCTGTATTTTCAGAAGGGCATCATGCCAAATACCAAGAAAACACCGAGGAAGGTTGTTTTTACACAAGATGAAAAATTTCAATGTCCATTCTGTCCTCTTGAATTTGGAAATAAGAAAGATAGAAACCGCCATTTATTGGATTCGATGCTCTTTTGTGAGTTATGCTTTTATAACACAAACAAGAGAACAAATCTGAACAGGCACTTTAAGAAGGTTCATTGCAGTACGGATGATAAAGATGAATCTGAGGACACTGAAGCAGAAGTGGAGAGTGATATTGTTGATAGGACAACCAAAAAGCAAAAGCCAATAACAAAATCAATCTCTGGGGATAAAAGTATAAACGAACACAACAATAAGAAATCTGTATCTTCAGGTGAGCCATCAGTTCAAAACGTTAACACAAACAAGACAAACATAATCACAGAACCTGAAGAGGGAGAAGTTTTAGAAGATGCAGTGAAGTTGGACAACTCGGAGAGTGTGGTGTGTTTACAGATTATGACGACATCTCCAGTGATGATGATGATGATGATGATGATGATGATGATGATGATGATGATGATGATGATGATGATGATGATGATGATGATGATGATGATGATGATGATGGAGGATGGAGGATGGATGATGGATGATGGATGATGATGAATTAACTTATTGTTAGTCAGCCAAAGAAGCCTGTGCAAGAAATAAATGAGAGTGTGAATAAAGGAAGAATTTTCAGGAAAAAAACGGATCCCTTGCCTATAATTGCACCAAAAAAAAAAAGGAAAACAACTACAGTACAGGATCTCAAAAAAAACTGATAAAGACAATGCCTGGGATAACCAGTATGAATACAGCGACCGTGGAATTGTATAAAATGCCTCACAGATGTCAATGTAATTGTAATTTGGATAATATGAAGACTGCATATGTGAAGACAATTACAAAGTATTGGAAAGATGGCAAGCAAGTGAAGGTTGTTGAAAAAAAGGTTCCTAGGTGAATAACGAACAATTTGTGATGTCATGGACTAGTTTAATTTGACTTTGTTTAATTGTATGATTGTGTTGCTACTTTGTGTTTATTTTAATTCAGTCGAAAGAGATGACTGAAAATAAATCGTATAATTCTGCCATGTTTTTGTGTTTTAATCACATTGTGTCCTTCGGATAGGGACGTTAAATCCGAGGTCCCATGTACAGGAAAATACCACAACCTGTGCATGTAAAAGACCCCTCCTGCAGAGTAGGCCTTGTTGCCGCTGCAGAGGCTAAATTATTTCAAACCTATTTTTGCAATATATTTCCCAGTGGTAATCAAAAGTCTGATATGCTTTTGCATCTGGAAATTAGGTCTAAACATTTATTGAAAATTGTGTGTAGTACTAGTACTGGTTGTATCAATGGATAGTGAAGAATTTACATCATGCGGGACGCATGATTTTTGAGGCGTTGGTAGTGTAACGGAAATTGGTCTAAGTTCACTAATTTTGCTGTAAAATACCAGTTGTCCTTTTTATTGATTGTGTTTCTATATGTATATAAGTTTCTCCATGATTGGAACACCATCTGTCACTTAAAAACACCCATACAGTTGGTTTGTGCTTGATTTTAAGTTACCACCCCATTTAAGTATAATGGACTGATCCAGACGATAGTATATAAATCAGCTCAAAACAGTGAAACGCCGTCAGTTTTGTGTTGGCCATTGAAAGATAAACTTCACGGATTAAATTCAAACTGGTAAGTAGAGTGAATTTAGTGATTCCAAAGGATATACATAGTGTTTGGATTTATATGTGAATATTTGCAATAGTGATTGTGATATAAAGTGAAACTTATATAATAAGTTATTGTACAGTGAAAGTACAAGGTGTATGCTTGCTAGTGTTGCAAGTTGTTATATTGTGGAAGGGGGAATTCTTCCTAGAAGTGTATAAGTGAAAGTGCACTGTGTTTAATCTTTCCAGTTTGGAGAATATTCATTTCGTTTGGATTCATAGTGATAATTAGTGTGTGAGTTGAGCTGTGTTCATATAAATTTCTTGTGCATTGAAAGATTTGTGCAAGTGTTATTGTGTCATGGTGTCATTGTGTTATTGTGGTTAATTGAACATTCACAAGGTGAGATTACAAATTGGTGGATATTGTTAATAGATGTTGTATATATGTGTTATTGTGTTCATTCGTTTTGTGTGATACTTACCTGATGCATGTTGCATAGTAATCTGTTGGTGACATTGTTTAAAAAAGGCCTGATGCATGTTGCATAGTGATCCATTAGTGACATTGAATAATTAGGCCTGATACTTGTTGCATAGTGATTGCATAGTGACATTGTGTATATATATTCTGTTATGAAACATTGTGTTTATGCATTGTGAATGAGGTACTTCACCTTGCATTTTGATTTATGTGCATTGTGAATTCATTTAAGGGTGTGTTAATTGATTTAAATAGGACAACAGGTTGTGGTACAATTTTTAGTTAAGCACTTGAAATCCCGATTTATTCAGGTACGGATCCATTGATCGCTCGTTACACATTGCAATTCCTTTTTCTGCACCAATTTTGATTATAAGGATGTTCGCTCTTCAGATTCAAAATACCAAGCTTCTTAAAAGACTGTTATAAATTGATAGTATATAAATAACGGAAAAAATGACAGGTCAGTGTCCTTGTTTTTGAGATACTAGAAAACACCCGCGACATCGCGGATCCGTGACTAAATTAAAGTACCTACGCCTTATTTTAAGCCTGGAATTTTAGTATTCGTATTCAGTCTTCTGATAAAAGTCGTGCTGATTATAAGGTGCATAGTTTTCTCTGCTATCAAAATCTTTCTGTTTGAACCCGTCTTGATTTTCTTATTACAACCGGAAAATTCATGTGACAAAGATTGAATTTAGTAGTGTTAAATAATTCCTGTATAATGACGAAGTTCACGACCTCGTTATTTAAGTATTATAGATTTCGCGGGCAGTATGTCGACTGAGCAGCGCGAAAGCGTATAAGACACGGATCGATAACGGTCTCCGAATTTGGATATTTTCTCAAAAATTTGCGTTTTCTGTGGAAAAAAGATTGTTTCAAAGACAAATTTAGGAAGTACGAAAAACTACATTTATACGTCATATCACAAATATTTCCGACTTTGTATGGTTTCAGAGGAGTTGCGGCTGAATGAAATCGGTCTCTTCCTTTAGTAGTATAGATAATCAATTGAAAATTTTACGAGAAATGATTCTCTCTAGATTTTTCATACTTTTAACATTGACACCTTTTTTTCTATCAAAAACTATGAAAAAATAACGAGGATTTTATAAGATTGTGAAACATGGCTTTTAAAACTATATGTAATAAAATTATGAAAAGAAGAGTAGGGATTAGCCGGCAAATATTTTATTGGCACTTCATTGATAAAAGTAAAGAATATCTGGCAAAAATTCAAAAACAAGTAAACGGATACTGAGGGGAATGGAAATTAACAAACAATCTTGATGACAAGACAAAGGCGATGGTATTTAAAAAAAGCGGAATTAATTCAACTTTGCGCAGAATACAAATATTTAGAAATATTATTCAAGCCATCTGGAATTTTCACCAATGCTGTAAATCTCCTTATTAGAAATACATTAAAATCATTGTTTTGTATAACGAAAATGGTGATAAGACAGAAGTTTTTTCATTGTATAAAATTTTCTTATTTTTGTGTTAGTCCAATCATGCTTTATTTCTATTTTTTACTAAATATTGTAAAGAACAACAACATATTGAATCAGAATATTTGTCAATATAATAAATAAAACTTTTAATCTACTTTGCAAAAAATCTACACGGAGTTAATTCAAAAGCTGTTAATAAAGCTGTATTATCGGAATTATAAATGTTCCCCGTTTGTATACAGGCTCCAAGGTGTCTTCTATGGGATTCTTGATGCATAACTAAAACGCAAGTTAGTCTTTACTGTATGATGTTAATAAAAGTTGATCATCAGTTACATGAACGATTCGCTTCAAATATTTAATTATCATTACTATCAAATTTGTGAATTTTTCTGATGTTTGGGAAAATGAAAATACTAGTTTCTAAAAAACAAAATAAAAAACAAAACAAACAAATACGATTGCTTTCTGCATTAATAAAGAAGCCTAATAAAATTAAAATTTTTTTTTGTGGAAAAAATGTCTTTTTCACGATGAGAATGGAAATTAGTAAAGAACTTACAAAAAGATAGAATTACATGATGTACATACACCGATTGCCACTGCACGTAAAGTAACTAACAAGCACTCAAGGACAGGCACATAAAGAATGCGGGGTCAAACTTGTTTGTGGGCCCTCAACCCTCCCCTAACTTCGGTTAGTGGTGTTACAGCACATCAGAGCGATGCAAAGCAGAAAAACATCCACTAAAAGAGGGACGAAAGATACCAGAGGGACAGTCAAACTCATAGATCGAAAACTAACTGACAACGCCATGGCCAAAAATAAAAAGACAAACAGACAAATAATAGTACAGATGACACAACATAGAAAACAAAAGACTAAGCAATAGGAACCCCACCAAAAATTGGGGGTGATCTCAGGTGCTTCGGAAGGGTAAGCAGATCCTGCTCCACATGTGGCACCCGTCATGTTGCTTATGTTATTACAAATCCGGTAAATAGTCTAATACGGTAAGTCACATTCGTGAAAAGGGAGGGTATTGTAGTTACGACATAAGGAACATATCCGATATCATCTGTGAAACGGTTATTCCATAACGGTCAACCAAACAGTCCGGTCGTGGCAGGGTATTTATACATCCCTTATAACAAAAAAGACATTAAGTACAGAACTGAGAGAAATCGCAGT
This sequence comes from Mytilus californianus, assembly GCF_021869535.1. Classification (NCBI taxonomy): domain Eukaryota; kingdom Metazoa; phylum Mollusca; class Bivalvia; order Mytilida; family Mytilidae; genus Mytilus; species Mytilus californianus. The sequence continues at coordinate 120,326,880 of NW_026262701.1, forward strand.
TACTGACAGCTAGTTCAAAGCCAATAACAACTAATAACAAAATCATGTATCTAAGACTAAAATATTAATCAGTACACATCCAATATCCAATGGATTTACTGCAAAGACGTCATTAACAGTCAGAGAAAAACATGATATTGTACAATGTCAAAATAGTTATTGACATATTGCAGTAGTGTGAAAGTGCATATTTGTATAACAATAATATTTAGAATGGTTTTGATTTACTGATAACAAAATCAATATTAATACCAATAAAAACAATATTCAAAGATTTAATAACAGTGTTGAATTGGTAACCTTATAGAATAAGTTTATTTAAAGGATTGATGTGCTATTCCGTTTGAAATAAGTTTTCTACAGGTACAGCCAAACTTGCAAACCAAATCTTTGTTTCTATGGAAGAATTTAGTAAAGATTTTAAGTAATTTGTGGTAACGAGATCCCTGACTTGATAATTTACCAGTAATACATATATTACGCTCACTGAAATCCAAAACGTCACTACAGAAACGTAAATAGCGAACTAAAATTGAGAATGGAAATGGGGAATGTGTCAAAGAGACAACAACCCGGCCATAGAACAGACAACAGCAGAAGGTCACCAACAGGTCTTCAATGCAGCGAGAAATTACCGCACCCGGAGGCGTCCTTCAGCTGGCCCCTAAACAAATATATATACTAGTTCAGTGATAATAAACGCCATACTAAACTCCAAATTGTACACAAGAAACTAAAATTAAAAATAATACAAGACTAACAAAGGCTAGAGGCTCCTGACTTGGGACAGGCGCAAAAATGCGGCGGGGTTAAACATGTTTATGAGATCTCAACCCTCCCCCTATACCTCTAGCCAATGTAGAAAAGTAAACGCATAACAATACGCACATTAAAATTCAGTTCAAGAGAAGTCCGAGTCTGATGTCAGAAGATGTAACCAAAGAAAATAAACAAAATGACAATAATACATAAATAACAACAGATTACTAGCAGTTAACTGACATGCCAGCTCCAGACTTCAATTAAACTGATTGAAAGATTATGTCTTCATCATATGAATATCAGGCACAATCCTTCCCGTTAGGGGTTTAGTATCATACCATCATAACATATATGAGAAGAACATAACCCGTGTCATGCCAACAACTGGTTTTTAAATAATTGTGTTTAGTGCCGATGCAAAGAACTAGTTGGAACATAATGGATAAGGGCTAAAATAACCTCTTGCAAAAGACAACCGTAAGAATCCTTCTAGGAGTCGTTACAATTGTACCTTACTGAATTGAAGAGAACTCAGCACTTCTCCTTCACTGGGCATTTAACGACCCCATTCCGACCGGACGTTGCTACGCATTTATACATCCCACACAGAATACGGATGCAAATTGTAGGGAAGTCGTACCCCTCAAACGAAGAGACTTGAACCTATTCATATAATCGAGGGTACCATCGGAAATGGGTATCTTCTGCCTTGATCAGTGCTCTCGTTTTTAAAATGGTGTCTATGGTTAATACGGGTGTGATATTAAAAAAGCAATTTTATGTTCTCTATGTATTGTATTACTAATTTACACTGGAAATAATTCAGTGTCAAAACACTCTGATAAAATTTTACGTCCCTTAATGGACCTAACACCCTCTGATAGAATGTTACGTCCATTGATGGACCAGACACCCTCTGATAGAATATTACGTCCCTTGATGGACCAGACACCCTCTGATAGAATGTTACGTCCCTTCATGAACCAGACACCCTCTGATAGAATGTTACGTCTCGTCATGAACCAGACACCCTCTGATAGAATGTTACGTCCCTTCATGAACCAGACACCCTCTGATAGAATGTTACGTCTCGTCATGAACCAGACACACTCTAATAGAATGTTACATCCCTTTATGGACCTGACACCCTCTGATAGAATTTTACGTCCCTTGATTGACCAGACACCCTCTGATAGAATGTTAGGTCCCTTTATGGACCAGACATCCTCTGATAGAATGTTACGTCCCTTTATGGACCAGACACCCTCTGATAGAATTTTACATCCCTTTATGGACCAGACACCCTCTGATAGAATATTACGTCCCTTGATGGACCTGACACCCTCTGATAGAATGTTACGTCCCTTCATGGACCAGACACCCTCTGATAGAATGTTACGTCCCTTTATGGACAAAACTACCTCTGATGGAATGTAACGTCCCTTCTGATAGAATGTTACGTCCTTTAATAGACCACCCTCCCTTATGATAGAATGTTACGTCCCTTAATAGACCACCCTCCCTTATGATAGAATGTTACGTCTCTTTATGGACCAGACATCCTCTGATAGAATGTTACGTCTCGTCATGAACCAGACACCCTCTGATAGAATGTTACGTCTCTTTATGGACCAGACACCCTCTGATAGAATGTTACGTCCCTTTATGGACCAGACACCCTCTGATAGAATGTTACGTCTCGTCATGAACCAGACACCCTCTGATAGAATGTTACGTCCCTTTATGGACCAGACACCCTCTGATAGAATATTACGTCCCTTGATGGACCAGACTTCCTCTGATAGAATGTTACGTCTCGTCATGAACCAGACACACTCTAATAGAATGTTACATCCCTTTATGGACCAGACACCCTCTGATAGAATATTACGTCCCTTGATGGACCAGACTTCCTCTGATAGAATGTTACGTCTCGTCATGAACCAGACACACTCTAATAGAATGTTACATCCCTTTATGGACCTGACACCCTCTGATAGAATTTTACGTCCCTTGATTGACCAGACTCCCTCTGATAGAATGTTACGTCCCTTTATGGACCAAACACCCTCTGATAGAATGTTAGGCCCCTTTATGGACCAGACACCCTCTGATAGAATATAACGTCCCTTGATGGACCAGACACCCTCTGATAGAATGTTACGTCCCTTTATGGACCAGACACGCTCTGATAGAATGTTACGTCCCTTGATTGACCATACACCCTCTTTTACGTCCCTTGATGGACCAGACACCCTCTGATAGAATGTTACGTCCCCTTATGGACCTGACACCCTCTGATAGAATGTTACGTCTCGTCATGAACCAGACACCCTCTGATAGAATGTTACGTCCCTTTATGGACCCGACACCCTCTGATAGAATTTTACGTCCCTTGATTGACCGGACACTGTCTGATAGAATGTTACGTCCCTATATGGTCTAGCCTGTGAATATATACATTCTGCTTTCATTATTCCTATGAATTATGTTACACCGACCTTACTGGACTATATTTTTAATACCATAAAATTATCAAAACAAAATAGAAATATAATCGAGCTAAAGGTACATATGAACAAACTTATCTTTCTCTACATACAAGATGAAATAAACAACAGAAAAAGGGACACATACATTCATTATAGATCTTAATTTATTTACCTATCGTATTGTAATTAATACTTACATGATTCTCTTGATTGTAGAGAAGGATACTTGGTGCACCTCGAAGATACGTCAATTTCTAAATGTGTCAGACTCAAACCTTCAGTATAAATACCTTGATGATACTTTTTATTTAAGTTTTGAAATCCTGATGCTTCAATATGTAAAAAGTTAGTATAGTATTCTTCTAAAGAAAATTCAAATATATTAACTTTGAATCGGTCTATTGCTTTTTGTAATATATCACAACTGTAATTCCTGATGTGAATGCTCAAACTTTCATTTATTTTAAAAACGTTATCGTATTTAACATTATACAACTGTGGTAAAGGCCAAGGTTCTCCGATGGTAGAATTCGGGGCTCTTTTTATCCTAAAGTCTGGCGAAGTTTTAAACCGCACCTCATACCTTCCTTTCAAAAACGAAATAGATAAATTTTCTTTCCTTTTATAAAGCTGATATCGTGAATTCGACAGTAAATTTACTTTCCTTTTATGAAATTGATGCTGTGATTCTATCAAAGAAAACGATAAAAAGATTCCCAAATAACTGAAATACATGTCTACATGTAAAACAGGTGATGTCGAAGTAGTGTTTGAAAATAATGAAGAGTGCAGATAAGCAACATCTGTCACTAGAATATTTTTTTTTTTTTTTTTTTTTTTTTTTTTTTATATTTACATTTTATTATCGTTCTTATAATCAATATTTAAACTGACATTTCTGTGCGTATATGGGCGTAACGTCATTATTAGAAAGATCAAATACAAAAGTTAAGTCAACTGAATTATGAAAAACTTATTTTGTTATTGAACTTTGTATGGATCAAAACTGATAGATTTCTATTATGAATTTCAAGTCTTGGTTTGTAAAAATTTATAAAAAGGAAAATAATAAACATACGGTTACATGAATTGTGACAATTAAAAAAAAAACGAATTTAAGATTAACAATATGTGTGTATGAATCCGACCTGACTCTGAGTGCGAATAAGAATATTAAGACTGGAAAAATTCTGGTGTGATTTCAAAATTATTACTTATATTTTTTCATTAGCACAAATTTTGTACTTATATGTACGTTTTTGCAAAAAGGTTTCTAATTGTATGATATAGAACAATAAAGTGCATATAATCATATGTAGATTGTGTACAACCATTCACATCATCACTCATCATCTTTTTTTTTACATATTCAGTATATATGATGTATTGTATTATTTGCATGCATGCTTTGTAAATATTCTATTTTTATAAATTGTTCATGAGAGAAGACTTTATGAGTTTGATTTTAACTTATGTCGCATCCCTTTTGCATCTTAAGCAAATAAAATATGTTTAAAATAAACGTTTTTGCATGTCCAATAATAGCCGGAAGTCGGAGACGGTTATTTTTGTGCTCTGGGCCAATATCGATATTTGTCCATAAATACCCATGTATATTGAGCCCCCGAATTCAACTTCCGGAAAGCCTGTCAATCAAAAACAACAAACAAATATACGATAAATAGATTATTACATGGAATTTTCCATATTGGACCTGATATCAGCACTCGGGCTACATCCTCTGGCTTGATATGGGAGTCTCGGGCTACATCCTCTGGCTTGATATGGGAGTCTCGGGCTGATACCACGGCCAATGTGGAAATACCATGTAATAATCTATAATTGTAGTATTTATCAAATTTTCAGCTATTAAGCAATCATAAAACAAATTTTAACCGGCTTTAAGTTTCAGAAATGAATGCCTACAAAATGTTGAGCCTTAAGAACTTTACAATATTCTAAGTTTGTAAGAGAATGATAATCCCTTTCTTCATGATTAAGTACAGCGTTAGCGAGTTCTCAAAAAAAAAAAAAAAAAAAAAAGAAGACAAAAGGAAAACGTATATATCAGATGAATAAAATAAAAGATTTTTATGGTTTGAATGAATAATGCTTAATTTATATAAACATGTCCAACGTTTCATCCTTTCAAATGTTTAAAATATAATCAATCTACGAGTCTGTTTAGATTCTTACAATTTTTCTTTAGGTGTTTCTCTCTATACAAATCCTTGAATCGATGAAAATTATCAGAATACAAGAGCAAAAAATGGTTGTGAAAGTTTTAAAATTCTGATCGATTTAAGCCATTTCAATTGATATTTTATAGTGTGTCTTTTTATGTTGTAATGTCACACTACTGTTTCAGGTTAGGATGAAGGTTGGCGCCTGTTAAAACGTTTAAACCCGCTGCATTTGTATGCACCTGTCCTAAGTCAGGAGCCTGTTGTTCAGTGGTTGTCGTTTGTTGATGTGGCTCATATGTGTTTCTCGTTTTTCGTTTTATATATAGATTAGACCGTTGGTTTTCCTGTTTGAATTGTTTTACACTAGTCATTTAATAGCTTGCTGATCGGTGTGATCCAAGGCTCCGTGTTAAAATTTGCATACAAGCTATTTTTTACCTAGTCAATTTTTATATGTTATGAAAAATATGAAAATTCCAGGTGGCTTAAATAATATTCCTTAATATTGTATTGTTAAATATGTTGAATGGAGAATACTTCGTAAGTCTGTCTAATTCAATTTGTGTTTATGCAAATAAAATATGTGACAGTGTAAACTAGAACAGGTCTCATATAAAGACTACCTAGATAGCAACTTGATCATATCATAACAACATACACTTGATAGTTAACATATGCGACAATGAAATTAATTCTTGAATACAACCAATCAAGAGATCATTTGAGCCTTAAGAACTTTACAATATTCTAAGTTTGTAAGAGAATGATAATCCCTTTCTTCATGATAAGTACTCGCTAACGCTGTACTTAATCATGAAGAAAGGGATTATCATTCTCTTACATATACTAAACTATTGTGTTGATGTCTTTTCAAAATAAAAGCCTTTCTTAAAAGACAGACAGACAGACAGACAGACAGACAGACAGAATATTTTATTATAGTGTCACATACCAATATAAAACAATATCATACATCATAATATAAGTATAAAAATACAAATACAGATTTAAATCGAAGTTGAAATATCGGTAACCAGCCACAATTGACTTATGAGACACTTTCAATTACAAACTTATTCTAACATTCATTGAAAATGAATAAATGAATGAATAAAGCTTTTACAATAAAAGAACATACTATACACAATATTTTCTGTGATTAAACATAAAATACAAAGATTTTGCTAAAAAGGGTTGTATAGAGTAATGTGACATCAGAAAAAATAATTTGTCATCATGATTAAAATCGTTAAAAATTCGGGTTAATTGCACTTGCTTTCAAAAATAAACCATATCGCAGATCTGAATAAAATTCACAATGCATTAAAAAATGTTTTTCATCTTCTACACAATCAACTGTACAATATTTACATTTTCGGTCATTAAGAAGAGTTGTTGGCTTGGTGTAACGACCTGTCTCTATTGCTAAAGGTAGACACACAATACTAAATTTATATAAAATACGTCTACGTTGTCTATCATTTACATTTTTTTAGATATGAACTTGCGTAACTTGTTACCATTTGGTTCATTTCTATCTTGATACAATTTTTCAACCCATTCTTGTTTTTCAATTTCACATAATTTTGTTTTAATATCATAAATTTTATGTCTGTTGGAATATTGACTAGATACTAATATTGATTTTGTTATCAGTAAATTAAAAGCAAACTAAATATTATTGTTATATACATATACACATTCATGGATCTACAATATGTCGATAACTGTATCTTGGCATTGCATAAGGTCATGTTTTTCTCTGACTGTTTATGACGTCTTTACACTAAATCCATCGGATGTTGGATGTGTACGGATTGATAATTTAGTCTTAGATGCTTGATTTTTTTTATTAGTTGTTAGTGGCTTTGAACTAGCTGTCAGTAACTGCGAGTACTCTCAGATCTGTACTTAGTGTCTTTTTGTTGTTTGGATGTACAAGTACCCAGCCACGTATTTGTAGTATTTGTATGTTTATCCATCTGATGAGTTAAGCCTCTTTCAACTGCTTTTTATAGTTCGTTCTTATGTTGTACTGGTACACCACTGTCCCAGGTTAGGGGGAGGGTTGGGATCCCGCTAACATGTTTAACCCCGTCACATTCTGTATGTATGTGCCTGTCCCAAGTCAGGAGGTTGTAGTTTGTTTATGTGATACATATTTGTTATTCGTTCATTTTTTGTACATAAATTAGGCCGTTAGTTTTCTCGTTTAAATTGTTTTACATTGTCATTTCGGGGCCTTTTATAGCTGACTGTGCGATATGGGATTTGCTCATTGTTGAAGGCCGTACGGTGACCTATAGTTGTTAATTTCTGTGTCATTTGGTCTCTTGTGGAGAGTTGTCTCATTGGCAATCATACCACATCTTCTTTTTTATATCAATAATATCATTTATACCAAGTTTATGTGCTATTTCATAACATTTCTTGTCCCACGATCGAGAAATATTCATACCCCACATATGGACCTTGTGTGTTATTCTATAGTCATACGTATATCGCACTCTCAAAAATATACGGTACGTTTCTAAAAGTTCGGCTGAGTTCGTTGTTTTAAAACCCATATCACCTGAAACCGCTATATTCGAAGCATTTGATGAACATCCCATAAAGAGTCTTTATGCTTTGTTCTGAATCGTTTGAACTTCTCTCCAGCTGTCGTGTCCCCATAATCCGGCTCCATGTTATAGCACGGGTTCAATAAGAGTTTTATCAAGTTTTGTATAAACATCAAATGACATCCCTCCACATGATAAGAATTTAGTGTATACTGCAGAAAGCGCCCGGCTTGCGGATTTTGTTATCTCTCGGATCGTATATGTGTGCTCCATAAATTCGTTTATATGTAATCCTAAATATCTGTACGCATTGTCAAAGCTAATAGACATATCACCACATTTAAAATTAAAATTTGATCTCGGAGCCTTTTTGCTACGAAAATGTATAATTTTGCTTTTGGTCTCATTTAAAGTCATTCTCCATTTCATACACCAAGAATGAATACAGTTTAACACTCTGGTGCAATATCATCAACATATAGCAAAATTGAAACATTCATATTGGATGGAGAGTTGTCTCATTGGCACTCATACCACATCTTCTTATATCTATATCATCAATGTCAACACCAGCATTAAAAGCACGTATGTCTTCAGCTAGATCAATCACATAAATAGAAAATAATGAAGAAAGGGATTATCATTCTCTTAGTAAAGGTTAGACAATACTTGGTCATGTTTTATGAAGATTTAAAGCCCAAGGCGTAGCCGAGGGTTTTAAACGTTCATAAAACATGACCAAGTATTGTCTGACCAATTTAGAACATATTCACACCTTCGATTGACCTTACAAATTATCCTTTACCATTGTAATATTCAAACCTTAATAAGAATTCACTTGTTAACTTGGTTAATACAAGGAATGTATAACATAGGTAATGGTCATTTCAGTGGATTGAATGAAATAGCACTGACATAATTCTTTGAGGACAAAAAGGATAAATTGTTAAAACAATATATAAATATAAATTATGAAGTGGTAAGAAATGTTTCTTGATTGTGATTATGAATGTAAATCATGTAATATTTTAGCGAGGAATTATCTTTTTGTTTATTTACAGTTAAAATCAATAATTCAAAATTTGAGTTACAACTCAATTTTATTTTACAGCAAATATTTAAGCCCAGCCCTTTACATCAAATACCACTTCATTATGTCAGGGAAATGTTCAAATACAATGCCTTTAAAAGTTCTAAAGAAGCCTAATTCTAGACACATCACGATTTACTCGCATAGGGATTTGTGAATGAACATTTGTAAAGATATGTAGTCAAAGTGATCAAAGCATATTTTATCGCTGTGTTGAAGACCCATTGGTGGCCTTGGGCTGTTTTCTGCTCTTTGGTCGGGTTGTTGTCTCTTTGACACATTCCCCGTTTCCATTTTCAATTTTATATTTATAAAACAAAAATAGACAAATTGAATGTAATCATTTTCTTTTTAATTATGTGAAATAGCCAATAATAATCCAAAATTAAACGGGAAAACCCGCTATTATTACAAAAATATCCACAGTAGCATACAAAATAAGAAAAACTAAAGAATAGGGACAACAAAGTGAACACAGGGATTCGAACCTAAACCGACAATTACATACCTTTATCATGACTCTTTAACTCATTGATATTAACCATGTTAACCTCGCGGCTACCAACTTATACTATACGATTGTCTTTTATGTATACATAAAGGTACGAGCCCTGTGTGTCCGTTGTACCGATGTGTATCATATGTTCTTTTATATATATAAACTAGACTTTTAAATTGCAACCCATTGGTAGCCGAGAGGTTTCGTCGATGTGTTGATGTCAGCCACACATTTTTATTATGATATATCTAGTGCTATTCTAATCTTATAATTTTTAAATATGTTAAGTCAGACTCCACAGTTAAATTGATATCTTTTTTCCCCTTTCCATTTTTATAAATTGAGTTATCCCTCTTTATACTAGTTTTGGCAAAATAAGAAATTTCCAGGTTTACCTGTCTTTTCATACCGCCATTTGGGTCTAAAGTTATTCTATACTAAAATCAAAACAACTCCATTGGCATATTTTGTTTTTCTTTTTTTAACGAAGATCTTAAAACACAATAATATTCGAATGCAACAATTTAATGAACAATCCTTTTCCTCATTATCCCTGAGCTGCATGTACCTCTAGACATGACCCAACTTGCAGAGCGTCAACATGTTTGGTTTTTGGCATGTTACATGCATGCAGTAACTAACCACCTTTTTCTCTTTCTCTTCAATCATGTTTAATTCTGTTGAGTACCATTCAAGTACCAGCACAAAGTCGTTATGGTTGTAGACTTATGTTGTTAAACAGTATGTATAATGTATCACAAGTTATGGGCATTATCCAAATAATTTGTAGTATGTGTACTAACTCATTTATTCAAGATCATGGGTGAAATTTTGTTCCTACCTTATAATGTCCATATTGATGATTATTTTAGAATCAGAACTGTATATATCTCTAACTTAATTTTTATTCTGATTATTGTCTTAATCTTACTACATGATAATGACATTGAACAAAATCCTGGACCAGATTCATCAAGATACCGCTGTCAGAACATTCAAATAGCTGGTATTAATGTCAATTCCTTACGTTATAAGAGGGTGGTAAAGGGTTATTTTCGTGCAACGTTTTCGGCCTTTTTATTTTACGTGTTTTCGTGTTTTGACGTTTTATTTCTCGTTTTCTCGTGTTTAGTTCGATGTGCGTGCTTCGTGTTTCCTCTTATTTATTATTTCCGTGTTTCGTGTCGGAACTCGTACCGCATTTGACTAAAAAGTAAAACTTGTGTAATCTAATAGAACTTGATGTATACTGTTACCATTCTGCTTTTGCAATTATATTGTATATGTATGGTATGTAATACAGTCCATCAAATTACTACGAATAATATTTTTTTTTTCAAATCAAATTCAACTAGCGGACGCTAAAAGGTGACCGCAGGGTCTTCATGTCCATTAATAATGACTGCATGATCTCTTAGAACGTCTGAGTAATAACTTCTAGTACCTTTTTCCTTAATATTTACGATTTTATTTCTCGTGCTTCGTGTTTCCCGATTTTCATTTTCCGTTCAACGTTTTTTGCGATTTTTATTTCACGTGTTTCCGTGTTCAGACCCCCCCTTTGCCACCCTCTTATAAAACTGATTTGATTTATTCAGAATTAGGTGAATGTGATATGATTTGTGTATCTGAAACAAAACTGGATGTAAATGTTGGCAGAACTGACTTGGTAATGCCAAATTTTCATAATCCTGTAGAAAAGACAATTCAACTGACTGCGGAGGTGTAATTTTGATCTATGTTAGAGATAGTCTCCATTGTAAACGCCGTAGCAACTTAGAGATACCTGAATTAGAGTCAGTTTGTGTTGAAATTACACCAAAAACGGGTAGATTCTTAGTTATATGTTTTTAAAGACCTCCAAATGCACATATCACATCACTAGACCATTTTGAAAATTTATTAGATAATGTTATAGATACTGATAAGAATGTAATATTGCTTGGTGACTTAAACATAGATTTACTTAAAGCAGCTTTTTGAAATTTGTATAATTTTTGCTAATTATAACACTCACTCTATGAATATTTGAATTACGACCATTCAACATCAGACGCTTACTTTTTATTGCTGAATGTACATGTATTGTGTTTTTTTCGAAAACAATCCTTTGCTATATTACTCAGCAGTCTGACATTGTTTTCTTGAAAGAAAAAAAAATAATAATTGACTCAAATTGCACAAGGTCATGTTTTTCTCTGACTGTTTATGACGTCTTTACACTAAATCCATTGGATGTTGGATGTGTACGGATTGATAATTTAGTCTTAGATGCATGATTTTTTTTTATTAGTTGTTATTGGCTTTGAACTAGCTGTCAGTAACTGCGAGTACTCTCAGATCTGTACTTAGTGTCTTTTTGTTGTTTGGATGTACAAGTACCCGGCCACGTCCACCTGCATTTGTAATATTTGTATTTTTATCCATCTTGTGAGTTAAGCCTCTTTCAACTAATTTTTATAGTTCGTACTTATGTTGTACTGGTACACCACTGCCCAAGGTTAGGGGGAGGGTTGGGGTCCCGCTAACATGTTTAACCCCGCCACATTCTGTATGTATGTGCCTGTCCTAAGTCAGGCGCCTGTAATTCAGTGGTTGTCGTTTGTTTATGTGTTTCATATTTGTTATTCGTTCATTTGTTGTACATAAATTAGGCCGTTAGCTTTCTCGTTTAAATTGTTTTACATTGTCATTTCGGGGCCTCTTATAGCTGACTGTGCGGTATGGGCTTTGCTCATTGTTGAAGGCCGTACGGTAACCTATAGTTGTTAATTTCTGTGTCATTTGGTCTCTTGTGGAGAGTTGTCTCATTGGCAATCATACCACTTCTTCTTTTTTATATCGAATGTCTGGTATAAAGATTGAATAAAAGATTATTTTACCTACACCTTTACCCCCATTTCATTTTGTGTTTGTTCTATATATGTATCATGATAAACATTTGCAATATTCAAAATGTTTTTTTATAATTCTATTCTCTTTCATCTTTAATCAGTAGGCTGTTTTCCTAAGGAAAATGCATCAGGGGATATTGTACACTTCATTAGTGTAGTTATTGCGAGTTCACTTTCATAATTAATCTTCAATGAAAAGTCATTCATATATAGCATTTTATAGTGCATGGAAAGCCATGTACTATGAAAATTAGAAAGGAAAAAACTGACTTTTCATTGGACTAGAAGGGGTGATTATGTTCTAAAGAAAAAGAATCCGGTAAATGAATAGGCTGACGTCACGACAATGGTTTAAGGTTCAGATCACCCCTGGTAGAACAAAGGAGCTGGGATGTAAAATATTTCATCTTGTAACGACCGCGTAATAACTAACATATCAGGTTTTAATAACATACTTTTTACGATAGTGAACTCTCCCTGTAGACTCCAGTACGGTTTCAAACTGCCTTTTTGGCCCCCTTCTTTGTAATATAACATTAGGGTTTTGCTTATTTCATCTATTACGCACTCGTCCCTAATGTTTTGTAGTCTCATAGCTGATGCAGGAAAATTATTAACGATACTGTCCACGTCGGTTTTGAATTTATTGGAATCGACCAAGTTGTTTACCGATTGTGAAATCGAATCGTAATTTGCTCATTCTGAACCTTTGTATACACGACGGAAGTTCTGCAATATCTTTACTGCTAAGGTAGCACTTCACATTTAGCTTTGTAGTTTCGCATTTTGGCCCCTGTGGATTTTTCAAATATGAAAGCTAGTGTGCAATAAAATTCATTTTTGGATAGCCGAAGAATAATATAGCCTTCATAGAAGGTTTAAAAGAACATCAAGATTGTGTTATATATGTATTATGGGCTGTTTTCTGAATAATAGTCCGAATTTTCATACCAGACATTGGTCAGGAAATTATTGTAATGTTTTTGTCCAACTTTTTGTCGCACGAACTTTGTGATTAAATTTTTACGAAAAAATGAGGCGAAAGACACCGAATTTTTATTTGATTATTTAATAGATTAATATCAATAGTGTCAAAAAGGGTATCACTCAAAGGGTTTGAATTCTAGTTTGAACCAAATTTTGGGGAATACGTGACATTTTCATGCCCTTTTTGCAATATTTTATGGAAAATAAATGCAAAATGTTGCCATGGATACAGAAAAAAAAATTATAGTTCACTATTTTAACTTTTGAAAATCAAATATATGGAAGATACTGATTACATACATATGCACATGTATGACACAAACAATTGGCTTAATGTATTAGAAAGCCAGGAATAGAAGATGATTAAACATTTTGTGGTTCAATTTTAATTTAATTTTCTAACTTTGGAGTGCTACCTAAGTAACGGTACGAGCGGTTTGTGGTCAGTTTCGAGATTGAACATCTTACCTATCAAATAATTGCTGAATTTTTCACACGCCCAGGTTAAAGCAAATGCTTCTTTTTCAATGTGTGCCTAGCGCTGCTCTGTATCTGACATAGAGCGCGAAGACTACGCGACATGATTTAATATTTCTTACCAATGACTGCGCCTTATTCAAACGACGACGCGTAAGATGAATCTACCGTGTCCTTATTCGGATCATAATATTAAAGCGTTCAGGACGAAGTTAGTTCATTCTTTATCTCCGTAAACACGGTTGCTTGTGCTATGCCCCATTGCCAAGCATTATGAGTCTTTAGTAGCCCACGAAGCGGCTTAGTCAGTTCTCTCACACTGCACGAAAATTTGTTGGTTCATCATTCCCTAAAAACGTTTTACTCCTGATATGTCAGTTGTCTTTTCCCTTTCGGTAATAGCACAAACTTTGTTTGGGTCTACTCTACAACCCGAAGCGTCAATAATTTTACCAAGGAATTTGACTGTGGGTTTTGAAAATTCACGCTTTTCGTTCAGTGTGAGACCGGCTGTTCCGATCGCTTCTGATAACAACATCAACTTGATAGTTACATATAGTTCATTGACTAAACTGATATTACAATATCCGATTCACAAAAACTGTCAAACCAATTTCTCTTTTTTTATCTGTTTAACCAATTTATTTTCACAAGCTTCACTTCAAATAATTATAAGTCCGCCGATGGTATTAAAAATATTGTGTCCGGAATCCAGATTACTGGAATGCCTTAGGTGGCAGAAACCGGTTATTCTACAATAAATCTTTAGAATTTCATTGATTTAATTTTCCTGAAAAAATCATTCAAGCTATTATGCAAGTAGAATTTATTGTTTCGGGTAACTAAGATATGTACCTGCTTTTGTGAATATATAGTAAACCTGTAAATTTGGGTGTCTGTCCAGCATGGAGATTTAAAAATTTATGAATGCATTGCAAATAAGGCAAATAAAGGCAACAGTAGTATACCGCTGTTCAAAAGTCATAAATCGATTGAGAAAAAAAACAAATCCGGGAAGGGCAAATTCAGCAAAAAAGCCGTAATATCAACTTGGCTGGGAAAGAAGACAGTCATCAACTACCTAGGCAAACATCACCAAGTCAGGAATATGACAGTTGTTATCCATTCGTTTGATGTGTTTGAGCTTTTGATTTTGCCATTTGATTAGGGACTTTCCTTTTTGAATTTTCCTCGGAGTTCAGTATTTTTGTGATTTTACTTTTTACATGAATTGGATATCCAAGTAGATTAACTGTAGATATAGATAGACCCTAACAACTGTAGCTGTTCCTTGTTTACCATACCAGTTCGGGTAGTATTTACAAAATTTGCTGGGGTATCTGGTATACGAAAGTTGGATGCAATCAGGCAGCGAAAAGGGGAAGCGGAGATGTCACAAGCTGATTGGTTCCGTTATGTCCAACATGACCTCCATGATGGTGAATGTATGGTTAACTATGTTACATCAGCAAACATTGATTTCATCGTAATACAACTCTTCACTGTAAGCTTATACTGGCCAAAAAATGTAGACAACACGTTTAAATTCCTTGTTTACGTATGGCTACAAAAAGAGAAGCCAGAGATCTATAATAAAACAGGAATATTGACTGTACTTAAAAACCGATTTGGAAACAAGTATATAGGTGTCACACTTGCAGTTTTATTGTCAATGGGAGGCAATGACTATTTGACAAACTTTCATGGAATTTCGCACGAGAAACTATTGACTACTGTGTTGTCAGAACCAGTTATATTGAGTTCACTTCTCAAATTTGAACAAACAACCGACCCCAGAAATGTATTTGTTTGCACTTTGGATATGGATCAGTATGTTCAACTGTACACCAAACTTTATTACCTCAAAAACATTGAATATGAAAAGTTATCCACTACATAAGTCCGTCAACTATCAGTTAATCGCCCTGGAAAATCAGAGTTCAGACACCCTCAGACATGGTTGCCACCAGAAAGCGCCCTTCGACAACTTTGGAAGTTGGTACAATGCCAAATATTAACCTATTAACAACTTTTAATCACGAAGCAAACCTTCCAAATTTCGTAAGTTCAGGATGTTTGAATTTAAGACAAGATGGAAAAACCATATTTAACTTAGGACCTGAATGTCACACCAGTAACAAGAACGACCTGTTGACAGTTCCAGAGGAAGTTATTGGCAAGAAGCTCATGGAATACGCCATGCCATTAAAACGAAAAGCGGTAAAGAGAATCTCTGAAGACACAACATAAAAAGGAAAAAGTGATATGAGATAACCTAAGATGTCGACACCAAGGTAAGTTTAGTACAACATACCAAAGCAATGATTTGATATTAATATCAATAAAAAACCTTACGGTTACTGAATTTATAAACATAGCAGTCCCCAAAGTACAAATGAAATTCATGGTCAGAGACGAACAGGCAACCAAGTTACTTATAAAACACCCAGTATAAAGACTATAATGAACAAACAAGGGTAAACAAACGAAGCACAAATAAAGAAAAAAGAGTATCAATGGATTTTAAAAACCCAGGACAGAAACAACAAAACAGTGAGACGCTAAACACTTAAAAAATAAAGACAAATGAGTAACATTAATGGCTCAAAAATTGAGGTGATCACATGTGCCCCTGGAAGGATACAAAACCATACTCCAAAAAAGGGGGCCATCACGCGTTTAAGATAAAACAGATATATGAATAAATACATATGAGAGATATATGATTAAGGTACATATTCAAAAGCGATATATGCGCATGATTTATCCTTTTTAGCTCAACTGGCCCAAAATGGCCATGTCAGCTTATGTCATCACTTGGCGTCCGTATTCGTCTGTCGTCGTCGTAAACTATTTCAAGAATCTTCTCCTCTGCAACTACTGGGCATTTAGAGCAAATCTGACGGGGTAAAAGTGTTCAATAGGTCAAGATCTATCAGCCCTGAAAGTTCCAGACAAATCGAACAACCCATTGTTGGGTTGCTGCCCCTAAATTGGTAATTTGAAGGAAATTTTGCAATTTTTTGGTTATTATCTTGAATATTATTGAATGCAAAAATGTTCAGCAAAGTAAGATCTACAAAAAAGTTAATTGACCAAAATTGTCAATTGACACTTTAAGGAGTTATTGCCCTTGAAATTTCCTTGTATTTCCGACTTGGTTTATCTGACCTTGACCTCATTTTCTTGGATCATAAATGTTAATGTGATACTTGTAGTAAAACTTTATATGTAGGACTATCAACATAAAATCAATGGTCAGTATAGTAGGCGAGACATTTCTGCGTGTGCACTCTTGTTTACATTTTTTGTGCAAGTCTATTACTTTTTCAAAAATCTTCTTCTCTAAAACTACTGGGCCAAATACTTCCAAACTTTAAGTGAATGTTCCTTAGGGTATATAGTTTATAAATTGTATCCAAAGTTTTGATCCAAAAACAAACATGGCCGACATGGCTAAAAATAGAATATAGGGGACAAAAACAGTTTTTGGCTTATATCTCAAAAACTACAGCAGTTAGAGCAAAAGTGAAAGGGAGTTGAAAGGGAGTTCAAATGATAAATGGGTCATGATCTATCTGTTACTAGTATGAAATTTTCAGACAAGTTCGACAACCCATTGTTGGGTTTCTGTTGGAAATAGTTTAGTTTTATTAAATTTTACTGTTTTTGGTTATTTTCTTTAATATTATAATAGATAGAGAGAAAGTAAAAATGGCAATAAATGTTCAGCTAAGTAAGATCTACATATAAGTCAACATGATCAAATTATTCAATTGATCCCTTAATGAGTTATTGCCCTTAAAACGTTTTTTTTTACATTTTTTGTGGAAGTCTTATTACTTTTTCAAAAATCTTCTTCTCTGAAACTACTTGGCTAAATACTTAAAAACTTATATCGAATGTTCCTTAGGGTATCTAGTTTATAGATTCGGGGATTTGATCCATTCAAAAACATGGCGGCAGTTTCTAAAATAGAACATAGGGGTCAAATGAAGTTTTTGGCTTTCATCTCAAAGACTTAAGCAGTAAGAGCAAAACTGACAAAGGTGAAAGTGTTAAACAGGTTTAGATCTACCTGTCAAGTAATCTTCAGACCAATAGGACAACTTATTGTTGGGTTACTGTCCAGAAATAGTTAATTTTTAGGAAATTTACCAGTTTTGGGTTATGTATTATCTTTGATATTATTATAGAAAGAGAGAAAGTGTAAATGACAAAATTGTTCAGCAAAGTAAGATCTACAAATAAGTCAAATGCCTGAAACTGAAATTACAGGTGAGCGGTATCAGGCTCTCATTAGCCTCTTGTTTCTTATTTCAGGAAAATGCAAGCTCGCAGAAAGCTTCCTGATTCCTGAACCTTTGTGAACTAGGAGTGATGTCAAGCGCTAAGGAAGGATATGCACCTGTCGACTTAACAAAACTAGGAGTGATCTCAAGTGCTAAGGAAGGATATGCACCTGTCGACTTAACAAAACTAGGAGTGATATCAAGTTCTAAGGAAGAATATGCACCTGTTGACTTAACAAAACTAGGAGTATCTCAAGTACTAAGGAAGGATATGCACCTGTTGACTTAACAAAACTAGGAGTATCTCAAGTACTAAGGAAGGATATGCACCTGTCGACTTAACAAAACTAGGAGTGATATCAAGTTCTAAGTAAGGGTTTGCACCTGTCGAGTTCCTCATGGTAAGTACAAAGTCGGCGATGAGTCTGATTTTAGGTTGCAAAATTTATTCATTTGCGTGTCCGTCTCGATTTTTTGCTCACCAATTTGGTTATCATAACACCGAATCAGGTAATGTTGAGGGAAGCTATATAAAAGGATATATGTCCAATCGCCTATTACCCCATGAATAGATTACCTTATTACCTACCTTGGCAATACGTTTCGGAATTTTGAGTCTTCAGTGCTTTTCAATTTCGTAAATTATTTGGCCTTTTTATTTTTTTATTCGAGAGTCACTAACGAGTCATTTGTAGACGAAACGCCGCGTATGGCGAACAAAATGTATAGCCTGGTATCTTCGATGAGTTTATCATTGAAATAACTGCTAATTTAGTCTAAAATATTTCAGGTTTGCATCAGATTTATCGCATTGAAATATTTTTATATACATACAACAAACATGTTCACACTTCCTATAAAATATTGTATTGACCTACAAATCTACTATCACCTTCTGCTGTTGTTTAGCTGGCCATAAACCAAGGTTTAATCCACAATTTTCTACATAAAGAAATGCCTGTACCAAGTCAGGAATATGACAGTTGCTTTCCATTTGTGTGATGTGTTTGGACTTTCCGTTTTGAATTTTCCGTGTTGCATATTTTTAGCAAGCGTTAAATAACTCAAAGATTATAAAAATTAATGTGAACATATTAGTTAAGAATGAAAATACACATTGCCGTGGCACGATATAGACCTTTTCGTAAATGTAAATAAACACTTATATATATGTTATCATATTTTCCGTGTGAATATCCTTTTGCTTTATATTTTTACATTTGTTACACCTCATGATGATTCTTGAATAAATGTTGATGAATATTTATTTATCCCATATAGGTATTATTTTAGTATTATTTTCTCTAAGAAAAAAATTAACAAAAATACCGAACTCAAAGGTAAAAACTTCAAAAAATATTTAAAAAAAAGCGGAAGTCCATAAAAACTGACGAAACAAACCATTTCAAACAACACTTGAAAAACAAATGAATGCATATAATCTTTCACTATATAATTCGCATACATTTAATGCGCATATTTATATTTAAGAAGACAAAAGGATACTAAAGATCCTTTTCATATCCAAAACTTTTTCGAGACTCAACAAAAAGGACAAACAAGCTACATATGATGAATGCAATGATTTCATTTTTCTTATTGATAACTAAATTTTAGTTAATAAAATAACATCTGCCTCAGTCAGGTGTAATGTAACTTAACTGAATTCATACGGAAAAATGTGTTCTCAAAGTGTAATTTCAGCTGAAGAACTACTCCAATTGGTGTCAATGGGTAAAGATTGACACCTCAAATTGCTGCAATTTACTTACCCGCAGATAAAGTCAAAAATAACATCTTGTGAGTAAATCACTTGCATCAACTGCTCGATAAAGGAATTAGGTATTGACAATTCACGTTTAAACTCAACGTATATCACCACGACACTTATCAAAGAGGAAATCCTGATTAATAATAAGTTTTGTTCTATGTTTCGGAGTTTAGTGTGACGTCCATTTTCACTGAACTAGTACACATTTTTGTTTAGGGGCCAGCTGAAGACCGCCTCCGGGTGCGGGATTTTATCGCTGTGTTGAAGACCCATTGGTGGCCTTGATTTGTTTTCTGCTCTTTGGTCGGGTTGTTGTCTCTTTGATAATTCCCCATTTCCATTCTCAATTTTATTTCTTCGGAAAATGTCTGTGCCAAATCAGGAATATGACAGTTGTTTTTCATTCGATCCGTTTGTTGAAAATGTTTAATTTTGCCAGTCTTTATGGACTTCCCCACAACAAACATGTTCTCACACTTCCTATGAAATAATATATTGGCGTTTGGAGGACGTGTTGTCAACAAACAATCGGCATTCCCATGGGAATCAACTGTGCTATTTTGTCCTGCTGACTTTTCCATTATTCCTATGAGGCAGACTGTAAACAGAAGCTTTTTAGGAAGAATGATAAGAAATTTGCATATTCTTTTACTTCTATACAGATGATGTCTTCTCACTAAATAATTCAAATTTTGGTGTCTATGTTGAACGCATCTATTCCATTGAACTTGAAATAAAAGATGCAACTGATTCAGTGAAGTCTGCCTCATTTCCCGACATATATCTTGAAATTGAGAATGAGGGTCGGTTGAGAACAAAATTTTACCACAAAAGACATGATTTCAGCTTCCAAACTGTGAAATTTTAATTTCCATGAAGCAGCATTTTAGCAGCGCCTGTATATGTAGTATATATCTCCCACTTGATATGATATTCCAGAGCTTGTATTTGATAAGGGACATCAAATACATCAAACGAATGGACAACAACTGTCATATTCCTGACTTTGTACAGGCATTTTCTTATGTAGACAATGGTGGATTAAACCTGGTTTTGTAGCAAGCTAAACCTCTCACTTGTATGACAGTCGCATAAAATTCCGTTATATTGACAACGATGTGTGAACAAAACAAACAGACATATTAGGTAAAAATGTAAAAAATAGGGATACAGCAGTCAACATTGTGTTATAATCTTAATCACTGTAACAAAGAAGCACAAAAAGGCATATAGACAAAGCACATTAACAAAAATGAAAGACAAGAATACAAAAATTTACCTTGGCACAATAACACAATGACGGGATGTACAAGTACAGAGCCACGTCATATGTAACAAAGAAACACAAAAAGGCATATAGACAAAGCATATTAGCAAAAATTGAAAGACAAGAATACAAAAATTATCATAGAACTATAACACAATGACGGGATGTATAAGTACAGACCCACGTCAAATGAATATCACCAAAAACAGACTAAACAGTAAAAGTAATATTCATAAAGACAAATAAAAGAATACTTTAATACGTTGTTAAGATGATAAACACCATCAATACCCATCATGTATTATTTGTAAAGTTGATACGGAATATTTATCAACAAGGTCTTGGTACCTTCCGATGAACTTTTTTAGAAAAAGGACGAGACGTACCCCTGGTTCATCAACTTTCTGCTCAGACACTGGTGACGTTTTACAAAGTCTGAGTAGGAGCTGCAAGGAACTGTCAATTTCTATCGATTTCACAGAAAAAAATGTAAAACACGATATTTGTCTTTCAATACTGCACTCAACAAACACTTTTTTCATTCCTATTATATGTTTAGTTAATTATTTTTAATTGTTGTTTATGTTTACAATTATTTAAAAAAACGTTCAGATTAATATGGGAAAATAACGTCAGTGGTTTTTTTTTCCTGTCGACTGGCAGTAGAAATAAATCAAAGTACATCTAAAAAAGCATTTATATAAAAATATGTTATCTAAATGTCCAGCAGATTACAAACACTCTTGATTTAAATTTTAAACAAGCTAAAAGTAAAATAAAAAAGGCACCACTTGTACTAAATGCTAGTCCTATGATAAATGGCTCTAAATTCTGAAATAAAAAAGAAAAGGCACTAGATTACTAAACAGTAGTTTTATCATTTTTATCATACTATTGGATTATATTTTGATTGAAATAAAAATAATGTGTTACATTTGAAGTCGAATAGTCAACGTCAGAAAATTCAGTGCTCATGAACATGAATTGGTCGTCTAGTCTTAAATGCTTCAACAAGCGATCTATACTTGAAAGGTGATCACTACAAAATCAATTCACCAATATTTTCTAAAGAATTTTTAAGAACATGATTGCACGCGTTGTCGGGCTACGTACTCACACATGACAATTCAGCACTGCAAAGCTGCTGACTTGATATGAAGTCATTCTGTTTAGTAGTACTTAAGAAAAGTGTGATGTCAGTTAATTCAGTATATTAAAAATTCAAAGTATCGGCAAACAGGAAGTAGGTGTCTGATGACCAAATATGAGGTCATTTTGTTCAGTAATACCGATGGTAGTATTTGTTGGGCGAACGGACGGACAAGACGAATGCAATATAGTATGGGAGAAGGACTAGTACTCAATAAATACATTTGGATTGGAACAAATTTGGAAAAGTTTTTGCTAATATCAATTTAAAACATTTTCGTTTGTACAAAATGTAACATCATTACGGATATATTGGTTGTTAGTCGTGTTTTATCTAATGCAAATAGGACATAAAGATCTCAAAAGGACCAACTAACCAACATAGGGTTCCAAACGAGTCTTATTGAAAGGAGACATCAATTGTAGTCTTTTATTCCTTATATTCTATCTAAGTAACGTCTGGAATGACTTTCGATGGAAATGTTAGACGTAATTTGAAAACTGAAACCCAAAAGGATAATATCGACTATCCTTCAATTTGATTTACTCAATGCTGTATCATTTATGAGTTGTTTTGTTATGAAGGGTGAACGATCGACAGCAGGAGTAAGCGGAGGAAAAATAAAAGAACGTATTACATAATCAATAGAAAAAAGGAAAAAACATTGAACAGATCAAATGAAAAAGGAACAGTTATATTTATTGAAAATGAATTACATGCACTTTTTACTGATCTGTACAAGAATGTAAGATATATGCGAACGTTTTGGAAACACATGATACCGTGCCCAATTTTGTGGTTTTAAAAATTTAGAATGAGTGTGTAGTATGTGTGTTGAAGTAGTTGTAATAAGTTTTTACTAACATTAATTTTCTTAAAAACAAGGCTAGTACGATATCGGAGATTCATTTCCTCCATTTTTTCTGCACTTCGTTTGTGAATATTCTTACTCTTTAAATCGTTTCTATGTTTGGGTAACAGACAATAGTCTGGTCCATTTATATGGCCAACTTGTAGTCCCCGTCTGAAATAAAAATGTAAAAAAAGATTTAATAATAATATCATGACAATGAAAGGATCGTTAATATAGCCAAATAAACTCATCGTATATACCATGATCAAATTTTAAAGGCCAGATACACGTTTCTTCTACAAAAGACTCATAAGTGAAGCTCGATCAAAAAAGTTAAAAAGGCCAAATACAGTACGTAGTTGAAGAGCATTGAGAACCCAAAATTCCTAAAGGTTTTGCCAAATAAAGCAAGGTAATCTATTCCTGGGGTAGAACATTTTTAGTATTTCGAAAAAAATCCTAAGTTTTGTAAATTTATAATTATGACCATATCAATGATAAATCATGTCCACTACTGGGCTGGTGATACCCTCGAGGAGTAAACCTCCACCAGCAGTGGCATCGACCCAGTGGTTGTAAATAAAACATCAACATAGAGTCTGCTACGGTTATGTATCAATTTTGTTAAGAAATAACGACCAAAGACTACTACAATTAAAATAGCCAACCTTTTGTAGTAATCTGAATAAAAGTATCGATGTATTGAGTACATATAGACATAATTCTGGCTTTTTTTATAATTAGTCCTTGTCTACGTATGACATGTAAAAATGAGAATATTTAACCAGTTTGTGAAGCTAGTCGATAGTTCCCGTCTGAAAAGATGAACCCAAAACATGTAATTGAAATACTTTGACTACAGGCGGATTGATTTTCATATGAACTGCTAATGTAAAATAAGATGTGAGGTAATCCTTAATAAGAAAGTAAATCAATCAGAACAATTATCCCCGGCTTAGTATATTTCTAGGATTTTGATTGGTTAACGCACGTCGTTACAAAACCCATAGCCCCTGGGTGTTGCTAACCCATATACCCGAACGTTGCTATCCATTAAACCGGGGAACTTCACGCGCGTTTTCCTTAGTTCCATGGTTGTTCCTTGTGGAATATCGAATTCTGTAGATTATCCATAATGTCTGTAATTAAATATTTAATCCACTAACGATTTTATCTTAGCATGCCGATCATTTGCACTCATTTTAGTAAATGCATCACTTGGCTGCCGCATTCTCAATAAATAAGACTACTGACCTAGCTATGCAAATGACCCACGTTGACGTCACACCGTCTATGATGTAACTCTCACAACATTGATCGCCAAATTCGACACATTCCAGTTTCTCTGTCTCTGCATTAAACACGACTTATATTTGACTACCTGTAGGGTTCTACCAAAGGTAGTACCCTATACCCTGTTAAAAATATGTCAAATTCCCAAATTTCAATAGAACATTTTTAAATAATGAAAAAAACGTTGCTTTCACGTAACACTGTGTGGTCGAATTTCTCTAAAAATCGCCACAATTGGACTAAGACCGGGGATAAATTCGTTATCTACGTTCATATCCGTAGATATGGATATTTTAACACCCTTCAGTACCCTGTACACCATTCGGCTTCGCCTCAGGGTGTACTTGGATACTTCAGGGTGTTAAAATATCCATATCTACGGATATGAACGTAGATAACTTATATTAACCAAATACATATTAACTAAATTCTATTACAAATGTAGAAATTTATTGTAGAAGTTTGATTCTACTCGCAGGTATTCAGATTTTTTTTTAAATTTGTCATTTTGGTTTACTAGACTTAATAAAAAGGGATATTTTTATACTTTTGCAGCTCAATCATTGTGCCTGGTATTTTTTGGAGATAAACATCAACTCCCTAATTTAAAGTATGAAGCAATAATTAATATTTTAGTAGTTTTCCTGCATTGAAATTTTACACAGGTTTGTTTTAAGTATTGCACGAGAGCATTTCTTTCTATATTGTTTGAGAAGTTGATTTGTGATATCTACTGGTAAGTACAGCCACCACATTATGGTTTAGGATAGCAAGATTTCACATCAAACGATTTGGTATTTTGAGGTTGTTTTCCATAACCACAACACTGGACGTTAAGCAGCAAGTAATCAATCAATCCATAACTAAGAGCATTATTTGATTTGATCCAGTTAATTATTGTTGTGCATTTTTTAGTTTCTGTTATACCGTCAGGGATTTTTTAGGGGGGTGGGGGTGGGGTAGGATGAAATTTGAAAAAAATAGGCAGGCAGGGTGAGACACTTGCAAAAAAAAAAGTCAGGATGACAATTTAGGTAAAAAAAAGTCAGGATAAACTTTAAAAAAAAGGCAGGACCGAATAGAGTGAAAAATAAAAAGACAGGACAGGACAGAGATTACAACTAAAAAAAATTGCAGGAAAAAACTTTTCATCCTAGCCCCCCCCCCCCTCCCCACCCCCATAAAAATCAAATGGTAGCTCCCTGATAACAATATGTACTCTACCTGTTCTAATTTTATTGTATGCATTTTTATTTACATATAGCAAGTCCACTGACAGAGATTAAAAGGTAGGAAGGTTAAGATATCAAAAACTGGTTTAACATCAACTTGTTTATATGTATATGCCCAAGTCGATGACCTCGTCAGTGGTTATATATCTTAATGTGTTTGTTATTTCGGGAATTTGATGTATAGTCTCTTAATTTTATTCACAATTTTTTTTCCGACTCAGGATTTGGCGAATTGTATTTTTCAGACTATTTGTTGAGATCTAGGTGTGCTGTGGTTTATTGTCTTCTTGGAATGCTGTCTCCTTGATGTATCACCCACATCTCTATAAGATAGTATAATGCTAAAAACCGGTTGAATGGAAGTGAAAATATTTGTTTTTACCTCAACATTCTACACCGATGCTCCTGTAGACGTCTACCAGCTGATTGTATACTTGTAACTGAGGAACTACTCCATAATCTCTCTGCTGCAGCAGATGCTCGTGGCCTATCAATTCATTAAAGATACAATTTTTAAAATTATATACCAGGTTGACCTGTAGGTCCCCAATGGTATAACTTGCCTAGTAGTTGCTGCTTTGTATTTCTTTGATCTTTATACTTGAGAAACTTTTAGTTGCCAAAATGTCATACATTTGTTATCCTTTTGATGCATAGTTGTCCATCAACTGATTTTGTTGTTTTAAGCGCTCCTTTTTTTAATTATTGCCCTGTAATGTTGGTTTACATCTTTTTGTTTCAAACACTACAGATAATCAAAGTACTGAAGTACTGAACATCGGATGACCGCAAGTTCTGGTGGATAGTCACAGGCACTTGTCTCAGAAAAAAATCACATCTCTATACCTGAAAGTTAGGTTAAGGTACATAGTTTTTTTTCTGAGACAAGTTCCTGTGTGGATGATGAATAAATGACAGGGAACTCAACCTCACCGAAATAATTATTATATTGTAGTAATATAATCATGGGACAATCATTTGTTATCAGTATAATCTGGTTTGTTGTTATGTATTATATTAATATTTGTATAACAGTTATATATATAGCAGATCATCTTAATAACTCTACCAGCAAATTTTCATCCATTTATACCATCATTCTATTCTACTATTCTAATGATAGTGCAGTGTAAGTGCGTGGTGGACACTCTTCTGTAATAATTCGTTTTTCCAATAAGTTTGATTTGAGTAGGGGCCCAAGACCACAATTAATGACCCTACGAATATATTTCCCTTTAATTAAAGTGTATTTTTTCTTTATTTTTTTCTTTGCCTTTCTTATTCATTTCTTAGTTTTTATGGGGTGGAAATGAAAGAAGAGAGGTGAAATAAATTTTTGGATGTTGTATTTTAACTGATTTTGATATGGAAAGAGTGATTAGGCTAAGTGCAAAAAGGTAATACTTACAGTTTTCGGAACACCTCTTGACTTGTCCACAGGGGTATAGATGTGTATTGGCTAAATTTGTAAGATATTGGGGAGCAAGCTTTCTGAATTTTGGATATGTTTTTGGACTATATACATTACACACACAAAAGATTTGACAAAAAGATTCGGTGCAATTTTTTTAATGAGACAAAACTTTATAAAGAACTAATAGAGGAATTAATTGTGGTCTGTGGCCAGGCATTCACATTTCTCCCGCTAATGAATATGTATTGATAAAATCAATATATAACAAGCGATAAGAGATATTCATCCGCAAACACAATTTTTTGGTACGTGTGCATAGATATTAATGATTTTTTTACTTATATATATATATATATTTCTCACGACAAAACATTTTCATATTATTTATTTATGTTCTTTCATGAGTATCCATTGAAGAAATGAATTTATAACAAGCGATAGAGAATGTTATTTTGCACTCGATAATATCCGCGTATTTATACGAAATACGTTCGGTTATCAGTCAAAAGCGCAAGCAAAATTTCTGCGGAAATGTCAAATGTTATATCACAATGTCAAATGTATAAAAAAGACTGAAGATTCAATAGGAGTAATCAAATCTTAAATTCGGAAGAAAACAGGCATTTTAATGTCAAAAGGAAAAACATATAAATGTAGCCTAATTTTATCGAGCTTTATTATGGACTTGATGGCAATCATACAACATTCCCTTATTCTTACACACAATCATTTTACGGGTAAGTATTATAAGGCCGGAAAAATAAAATGTGAAGCAAATACAGAGAGAGAAATTGAAAAATGAAACAAAGAGATTACAAGGCCCCAAAAAGAAAACCGTTGAAAAGAAAACATGCCACAAACCCCCAAAAATCTCAAACTTACCACATAACTGACAACAAAGACTCGCTGGTTATATAAACTTACCACATTACTGACAATAAAGACTCGCTGGTTATATATTCACTCCACAAACACACTTCTCCACCTAATATCTTGTCTTCACGTCTTTTGATATCTGTTTATAATAAATTCTTATGAAAGAAACTGAATTAAGGTGACGTTGACTATACATACTAATACTGCCTATAATTGCTTACATTCACGTCATTAGAACACTGGTCGAGTCTCATTGGCAATAATATCACATCTTCTAATTTATATAAAAAGAGGATTTGTTTACCCGGGCAGATATAATTTGGAAGCTTTTATCAAAATGTTCGATTTGTAATATTAGTAAAGAAAATTATAGGTAAGTCTTTATATTTATATCCTAAACATTCTTTTTCAATTTGTCCTTAATGCCAGTCTCAGAATAAGCAAATATAATCAAGATATTATTTAGAGACTAAATATCTTTTCTGCCTTTATAATTTAAAAAAATAACATTTGTTTGTTTTAATTATAGAATGTCGTTTCAATATTCGGAGCTTTGATCAAATTGTTTGAAAGTACATCGTATCTCTGGAACAGGTTATTATATGTTGGCAACCTCTCTTTATCATTAATGACATTACAGAGATATCAATGTGTTCGATGCGTTAGTTGCTCAGTTTTGTCTCATCATTTACATTCGTTGTGTTCTTTCAAAGGCTATTCATTTATAAGAGAACTTTTAATCAAAGGTTACATACAGCTATTTGGATATTGACCTCGGGTTTTGGTGGGGTTCGTGTTGCTCTGACTTTAGTTTTCTATGTTGTATTTTCGTCGTTTTTTGTTTTTGATCAGTTTGTTTTCGACCTATGAGTTGGAATATCCTTTTGGTATCTTTCGCCTCTCCCTTAAGAGTTTAAACGATACATCAAATAACTGCAATATGAACAGAATAAAAAAAATAAAAGGAAGACTTATTTATTGATTGTTGGTTGCTTTACATAAGTGGAAAATATGTCAGCACATTCAGGGGGCACAGAACGTTTGCGCTTTTTTATCTGTAACACGATAGGACATTTGCGCTCCAAACACTATGGAAATTTGCGCTTTAAATTTTGATACACCTGTATTAAATTGACCGGACATTTGCGCTTTTTACCTATAGTCGCCTAATTGTAATTCTGAGGAGTTGTAATCATATTGTAAATAAATTCAACTTATATTTGAGGCTAGTGAGTTAACATTGACATAGTCTTAAACATAGAGTTATAGACTAGTAAAGGAAAAAAAATGTTTATGTCACGATGGATTTTTATCATTGAACAACAGTCGGTTAATTGCATTAAAATTCGTTATAATGATGAATAGGGACCTCAGTCAAGAATTGAGAAAGATAAACTAGAATATTTATTTGAAATGTGGGCGAAATACCAGTTAGGACAGATTACATGAGCTAAATTTGTTCTTTCCCTGAGCTTCAGTTATAAAACAAATACTGACCTGTGATGACCATGCGTGTCTTTATGTCTTTATAATGTTTACTTTTAGCTATATATAACTATATGTATGTGCTATGAAAGGTTTTTTTAACACGCATGCGTTATGAAATGACTATTAAACTTTTAACCATAATGAAAATTATGACTAACTCTACTGGTCCTAAGCCCAGATAAAATAAGAGGGAAGTCATAAGAAGCAAATATTGTAAAAGCGCAAATGTCACGTATATAAAAAGCGCAAATGTCCTATAAATTGAAGCCCAAATGTCCATTAAAAAAGCGCAAATGTCTTATGAAAAAGCACAAACGTCCCGCGTCGCATTCAGGGTGTAAACATGCAAAACTTAAAAAAAGGATTTAAACTCATTAAAATTTTACGAAAACTGAAACTTCCTCAGGCAAAATTGAACTAATACAAGACATCTGTGGTTGTTCTGTTTAGGTGTTCATGGTTTCGATTTTTTTGTATAATCAAACTTTGTCTTTTACACACCGCGTGAAGTTTGTGCAAGACAAACGTGTTGCGAGTATTGTTACCATTCGTTTAAATTGACACTAAAGGGTCCGAAAAAAATAGGCAATGACCTTTGACGATGACTTTAATAATATCACCTCTATTATAGGCGCTTATAATAGAGGTGATAATAATGACAAAAATTATGAATAGAATACTGAACTCCACGGTAAATTCAAAACGGGGATGTCCATAAATACTGACAAAATCAAAAGTTAGACTTTGTCAAACAACGGAACGAATGGAAAACAACTGTTATAGCCTAAGAAAATGTTGGATTAAACCTGGTTTTATTGCTAGTTAAATCTCCCACTTGTATGACAGATGTGTAACAATGAGGTTTAACGTGTGGTGAGAATATTATGCATAATTATTTAAAATTGTAAGCGTTTTAATACGAAAATAATCTGAACCCTAACAAAGAGACCCCTATCAGCCACCAAATACGCACTGACGCTTTGGGCTAAGTATATGAAAATTGCAACTATACTATAAACAAGGTAATAATTAATCAGGATGTGAAATAACATAATAGAAATAAACATACTTTAAAAGAAAAATAATGAAATTACAGACATTAAAAGGGTCATTAACAAAGCATGAAAGGGAGAAAAATAAATTCACCAAGAAAAACATGAAATATTTACCATCTACTAGTGAGGGTAGGTACTCTATAATATAAATTTGTATAAAGGAAGATAACAAAACGAGACCAAGTACAAATATGTCCCTTTATTAAATTTCAATTCCGTCTGATCAAAAATACGTTAATATATAATACATCAAAATTGCTTTTTGTTGGTTGTTCTGCATTCTACTACACCTCTGTAATTGATAAAATCATTTAATAAAATTATAATGTTCATCTCACTCGAATAGTTAAATGTCATCCTTTGGTTTGTTAGTTTGCTTATTTAAATTCTTAATTGATTGAACCTTCCAACTGATCTGAATCGGTACGGATGAGTTTGATGTAGACTGGCATACTAATTCATATTTTAATATCTTTGGTATTTTTTGTTATCCCTGAGTTGATGACACAAGTGGTGTACGTTTCGTCCCCAAGAGTATCCCGAGTCCAGTAGTCAGCACTCCTATTCTGACATTTAAGTATCATTGATGCGGCCATTTTCTGTTGAATAACTGTTCATAAAATATCAAAATCATTTGAAATACTAATTTTCCACCAAGGTTCAAAGTCTTGGAGAGATTTGTCAAAACGTTTTTGTTTTTTTTGAGTTTTTTTTTCAACTTTATAATTGATTTTGCACTTTCAGCTATTTTAATTCGAATGCACTGATGAGTCTTTTGTAGAAGAAAAGCTTAGTATCAACTGAGTTTTTAAAATAAAATTGAGAATGGAAATGGGGAATGTGTCAAAGAGACAACAACCCGACCATAGAGCAGACAACAGCCGAAGGCCACCAATGGGTCTTCAATGCAGCGAGAAACTCCCGCACCCGGAGGCGTCCTTCAGCTGGTCCCTAAACAAATATGTATACTAGCTTTTAAAAGCCTGTTTTGACTTTTATGCATATTTGGACTTTCCAACAATCTGGATAAAAAAAACACGTGGTGCTGAAGTAAGTAATCATCAAAAATGAGATTTGGATAAACACCAATAAAAGGTTCACGGTCTTCAAAATAATTAAACAAGCGGCCAAACAATAAATCAATGAATATCTCAAACACATCAAACAAGACGTGAAAGATAAATATCTATCGACACATATTAATCTGATACAAGACACACATCTCATACATATACGGATAAAAGAAATAATTTAAAAATTATAAATGATTATATAAAGCTAAGATTATAAAAGGTAACATATGGTCATACAAAACGTGGACTTGAACTCTTATTCTGTCTTGCAGGATCTATTTTAAGTCGATTTGAAGTATATTTTTGATATGTTTTATACATAAGGTAATCGTCTTACTCTTAAATCTTTTTGATATATATTCTCTAAAACAGAATTTATGTGAAAAATGGTTTAAATATATAAATAAACCTAGAGTAATATTTTATTGTCAATCCTCGTACTGACTACATTGCGATATTTACTATATTTATTTACATCTTACTAATATTATGATGCGTTGGATCACAGAGATAATAATCCGTCCAGTGAATGCCATATTTTGAGTGATCTAAATACCAACAAGATGAAAATAGAACACGATATCCTTGATCTAAGGCTTTGTGAATTTCCTTGCCTCCTCCTAACCAGATCTGAATTATTGCATCTTTCGGTATCTATAAAATTAAAAATCAGTGTAATAAATAAAAAGAAAATTGGTTAATGTGTTATTCAGGCAAGCCACGATCATCATTAGGGTATCTAGTTTAAAAAAGTGTCCGATGACCCCGCCTGCCAACCAACATGGCCGACATGGCTAACAATAGAACATAGGGGTAAAATGCAGTTTTTGGCTTATATCTCTGAAACTAAAGCATTTAGAGTAAATCTGATATGGGGGTAAAAATGTTTATCATGTTGAGATCTGTCCGCCCTGAAATTTTCAGACAATTCAGACAACCCGTTGTTGTGTTGCTGTTCCTGAATTGGTAATTTTACGGAAATTTTGCAGTTTTTGGTTATTATCTTGAATATTATTACAGATAGAACTAAACTGTAAACAGCATATAATGTTCAGCAAAGTAAGATCTACAAATAAGTCAAATGATCAGAATTGTCAATTGACCCCTTAAGGAGTTATTGCCCTTTATAGTCAATGTTTAACAATTTTTCGTTAATTTTTGTAATCTTTTACAAAAATCTTCTCCTCTGAAACTACTGAGACAAATTTTACCTAACTTGCCCATAATCATCATTAGGGTATCTAGTTTAAAAAATGTGTCCGATGTCCCCGCTTGCCAGCCGATATGGCTAAAGATAGAACATAGGGGTAAAATGAAGTTTTTGGCTTATATCTCTGAAACTAGAGCATTTAGGGAAAATCTGACATGGGATTAAACTGTTCATCAGGTTAAGATCTATCTGCCCTACATTTTCAGATGAAACAGACAACCCGTTGTTGGGTTGCTGTTCCTGAATTGGTAGTTTTAAGGAAATTTTGCAGTTTTTGGTTATTGTCTTGAATATTATTATAGATAGAAATAAACTGTAAACAGCAATAATGTTCAGCAAAGTAAGATCTACAAATAAGTCAACATGATCAAAATTGTCAATTGACCCCTTAAGGAGTTATTGCCCTTTATAGTCAATGTTTAACAATTTTTCGTTAACTTTTGTAATCTTTTACAAAAATCTTCTCCTCTGAAACTACTGAGACAAATTTTACCAAACCTGGCCATAATCATCATTAGGGTATCTTGTTAAAAAAATGGGTCCGATGACCCCCGCCTGCCAACCAACATAGCCGACATGGCTAAAGATAGAACATAGGGGTAAAATGAAGTTTTTGCCTTATATCTCTGAAACTAGAGCATTTAGAGCAAATCTGACATGGGGTGAAGCTGTTCATCAGGTTTAGATAATCTATCTGCCCTACATTTTCAGATTAATCAGACAACCCAGTGTTGGTTTGCTGCCCCTGAATATGTAATTTCAATGAAATTTTGCAGTTTTTGGTTATTATCTTAAATATTATTATAGATAGAGATAAACTGTAAACAGCAATAATGTTCAGCAAAGTACGATCTACAAATAAGTTAAATGACCAAAATTGTCAATTGACCCCTTAAGGAGTTATTGCCCTTTATAGTAATTTTTTCGTAAATTGTAATCTTTTACAAAAATCTCCTCCACTTAATCTACTGGGCCAAATAGAATTAAACTTAGCCACAATTTTCAATAGGGTATCTTGATTGAAAAAAATATCTGATGACCCTGTCATCAAAACAACATGGCCGCCATGACTAATAATAGAACATAGGGGTTTACTATAGAAGTCTATGGGAAAATTAAAAAAAAAACAATTTCAAATGGTCACAACTTGAAAACTAATTTAAGTAATGATAAGGGGTCTTCAGTAACTATTGAAAGACTACAATGGGATGACCTGCTTTTAATTTAACTACTGGGCCAAATTAAACCAAACTTGGCCTCAATCATTATTAGTGAATCTAATACTATTTATAATGATTTTAACCTTATTTTACATGATTTCCAAAACCACAGTAGATACAGGTGAGCGACACAGGCTCTTAAGAGCCTCTAGTTACTTCTTTTTATAGATTTTACACAGTAATCCAAAAACCTTAAAGACAATTAGCTCAATAGCTTCATCATTAGATATATAGCTGTTGCCGTTTGTTTAGTAAAGTGAACTTTAGTTGTAGCTTTACAACTCTGTTGTAATGCTGAATGCTTGCAGAAAACAATGGTCCACTTGTTTCTAGAAACTTGTTATTCTCTTTATGAATAAAATTAAATGTTGGTAATATGTCAATGAGACATCAACCAAAAGACACAAAAGATTTTGGTAATGCGTCAGTGAGACATCAACCAAAAGACACAAGAGATTTTGGTAATGCGTCAGTGAGA
The DNA here is from genome assembly GCF_021869535.1 of Mytilus californianus. Taxonomy (NCBI): domain Eukaryota; kingdom Metazoa; phylum Mollusca; class Bivalvia; order Mytilida; family Mytilidae; genus Mytilus; species Mytilus californianus. The sequence goes on from NW_026262701.1 coordinate 120,361,500, forward strand.
CATCAACCAAAAGACACAAAAGATTTTGGTAATGCGTCAGTGAGATATCAACCAAAAGACACAACAGATTTTGGTAATGCGTCAGTGAGACATCAACCAAAAGACACAAGAGATTTTGGTAATGCGTCAGTGAGACATCAACCAAAAGACACAAAAGATTTTGGTAATGCGTCAGTGAGACATCAACCAAAAGACACAAAAGATTTTGGTAATGCGTCAGTGAGACATCAACCAAAAGACAAAACAGACGAAATCAGATGTCAACCATGGTATAGCATGGAAAAAATATTTACTAGTATTTGTGTACAGTCTTCAGAGTGTATTCCTATCCTTTCCATAATGACAGCATGTACTTAATTAATATCTTTTCCAATCTTAGATCAAAAACAGTTTGTAACAAGGTGACATAACAGGTAATAACACTATTAACACTGTTTTATTACATGGGTTTAACTTTAAGACCTTGGTTATTGTCCACCTGACCTCATTTTCACCAACTGTGAATCAAGATTCAAATATACAAACTTTATTCATTATTGAATTGTCAAGCTTTTTTGAAAAGTTTAAATTTGTTTACGATGCGAACGAATTTTAGATAAACAGTCCTTTCCCAAACCAATGACAAGTGGATCAGACAGAAGTTTTTTTTTCAATTTAGAAAGTCTTCTCCATAAACGAGAAACGTCAACGAGAAAGGAACCGAACAAAATGTTAAAACAGTAAACCACTTTCAAACTTTAAAACTAAATTAAATACAAAACAATTTACAGAAATATAGTTAATATAAAGATCGAAATTTCTTTTAAGGCAATAAGCATTTCCAATAAGTTATTACACCTATATATTATTACACCTTATAAATTTGGTTCGTTCGAAGCGCTTTTCTGGATTTACTATCACCAGGAACGCTTTAACCAAAACATTTGCTAGCCAGGGGCCTGGTTTTCTTAAGATATGTCATCAGAAAAGGGACCTTAAATTAATTTATACTAAATATATTTGCGTAATGTATTATAACTCATTAAGTAAATAGCATGTTTAAATAATTTTTCATACCTACATTTAAGTCGTTTTTCGATGCTTCTTCCCAAAGAATGTACTGACCAGTTTCATTCCGTGACTTTCTTATGTCCTTTAAAATATTTATAAATCTGGAAAAAAATATATCTATACAGCATAAAAACTAATACGCGTTCACCGATTATGTTTCTAGTAAGAGAAACTGACCATTTGGAATCAAACACGTCTTATTTAATTAGACCCATTTATCCCCTTTCGCAATATGTTTAGCTGAACATTGATCAACAGGACAAACAATGGCACTCAATAAAAGAAAGAAAGAAAAAAAAACCCCAAGATCATGGACAAAAAAAATGAATGTTAAGGGTTTTGTGTTCATCATACCAGTTATATCAGATGCTAGCTCTAGACAAAAACTATTTGAAACGTAAAACTGCATTTTAGAAGTCTTCTGATGTTTCAGTCTCGTTGAAATCTCGTTTGGGAATTATTTCCAAAACATGTGATACAATTAGAAAAGATCAATGAATTTGAAAAATATTATAATCAAACTAAACTATGTGAAAAAATTGTGTACTTACAATAAGTAGTTTTTGAGTAATAAAATTTTCAATTTTTATAAGCAATCTGGTCAGTGTCATCAGCCAAAATGTTGAGAAAATGAGTGAATTGTACAAAGAAATGATTCTACCAAAAATATGTACATCCCATATAAATTTTTTCTTTTCAAAATTCTTAGATATCACGGTATTTTTTCGATCATTCTTAACAAAGAAGTTGATACAATATACTTTTTGTTCTAAAAAAAAAAATTCATAACAAAGATGTTGATACAATATGCTTTTTTCTCTAAAAAAAAGAAGAGAAAAATCCCAAATTTACAAATTTACAGCATGATCAATTTGACAAGAAAAAGCAACAAAATTTTATAAAACTTTCTTATATTAACACCTACCAATAGTTTTTTTAAGTTAAATTTATTCAGATTGGTCCACTTCATCTTTAGTGAAAGTATGAACAAAATTTAATGGTGAAACTGTGATTTTTTCATGATAATAGCCCAAAAACGGGTAAAATTGATGAAAAATGAGAAAATCATAAAAATGGGGTACTTTCAAATGTCCGTAGCAAAAAAAGAAGTGCACCACCATATGAATTTTTCTTCATCAATTACCTTCTTACAGTCATATAAACCCAAAAATCAGGTTAAAAGAAAAAAAGTTTAATTCTAGAAATGTTTGGCTCCTCAGTGGTGTACATCCTTAAAGATTGTTTAAAATAGTACCTGTTTGTGTACCATTCCCAGACAGGTTTCATGACGTCACCATACGATGGCGTATTTATTCTATTTAACCTGTGTAACAAGGCCGATACTTCCGGATTAGTCACCCTATGTGTGAAAAGAGAGAAAAACATAAAACAAAGAAAATGACTGAATATTTCAACATTGTAAATTACACATACTAATTAACTGCACATTCTAAGTATAACTGCACATACTAAGTATAACTGCACATGCTAAGTAAAGTAACATATACTTATTTTGCACGGTGCGCGCATCGAAACCAATAATGTAGGGGTTTTTTTAAATACCTTACAATAAAACAATTCCTTTTAATTTGAACCTGTACCAAGTCAGGTTATGTAGACCATGCGTTATTCCTTGTTGTTGGTCTGTGTACAGATAGGAGTAAGTTGATGCTGTAGTCTGTTGTCCAGTATCTTTGGTAATCCCAGGTTATTCCTTGTTGTTGGTCTGTGTACAGATAGGAGTAAGTTGATGCTGTAGTCTGTTGTCCAGTATCTTTGGTAATCCCAGGTTATTCCTTGTTGTTGGTCTGTGTACAGATAGGAGTAAGTTGATGCTGTAGTCTGTTGTCCAGTATCTTTGGTAATCCCAGGTTATTCCTTGTTGTTGGTCTGTGTACAGATAGGAGTAAGTTGATGCTGTAGTCTGTTGTCCAGTATCTTTGGTAATCCCAGGTTATTCCTTGTTGTTGGTCTGTGTACAGATAGGAGTAAGTTGATGCTGTAGTCTGTTGTCCAGTATCTTTGGTAATCCCAGGTTATTCCTTGTTGTTGGTCTGTGTACAGATAGGAGTAAGTTGATGCTGTAGTCTGTTGTCCAGTATCTTTGGTAATCCCAGGTTATTCCTTGTTGTTGGTCTGTGTACAGATAGGAGTAAGTTGATGCTGTAGTCTGTTGTCCAGTATCTTTGGTAATCCCAGGTATCTTTTTCTTGTATTATTTATTATAAATCAATATAATTAAATTATAGTTCTCTGATTTAGTTATACTCATATGAGTATACGAGCACGCGAGTTAATATAGATCAGAATTTTAATCAGATTGATTATAAATCTATTAATCAATAACTAAAAGGTAGCAGAAACAGAACCAAATGCCATAAAAAATCTGTAAACAAGAGGGAAGACAAAAACAAAAGACATACACGAGCACGGCTTTACGAACTACCAATGAAAAACCAAAAGTAGGTACTTTTTATACGAAAAAAAGACAATAACGGATTAACTATAAAGCTCTTCTTTTTCATTGTTATTTATATCAACCGCTAAGTTTTTCCGCATACAGCAAAGTTAAAAAAATAGGGGAAATGGAATAAAAATTATTGCACCTTACCATATGGCAAATTGAAATTCATTTGAGTTAATTAGTATAACTTACCAACACTCAAGGGGAACTTCATCGCCTCCAAGATGTAAAACATTTTCTGGAAAAACATCCATAACTTCTGTAAAAAGTTTCTTTAGGAAACCAAACGTAGAATTCCTTGCCGGATTCAGGGGTCCGTAATATCCAGGTACTTGTCTTGAGTTACTGTAACACTGTGTTAAAATGTCCGGATATCCGAATCCCCATGAGTACACGTGACCTAAAGAAAGTGATTATATTGCATTCGGCATTCAGACAAACTATGATAATATGTCATGATAACTGTGAGACTAAATGACATAGAAGTTAACAACTGTAGGTCACCGTACGGTCTTCAACTCCATTTTAAAAAATCTTAACATATATAAATACTTTCATTTTATTTATGCACTTTTTGAAAAATTGTTTAGTATAGCAGTTTCCGACTGAATTTTTTGATACAGGTATGTTTACTATAAAATATAATAAACAGCTACATAAGAAGCGCATTAAGCGGCCATCAATAAACAAGTAAGAGTGGGTATTGAATTAACAAACCATTTGTATAATGTCATAAGGAGAAGTGAAAGCATACTTGATTTATTGTGAAACATTACAAATTGTTTTGTTTAAACCCGCCACATTCTTTATTGGCCTGTCCCGAGTCAGGAGCCTGTAGTTCAGTGGGTGTCGTTGGTTCATATCTGTCATATTTGTTTTTTCGTAAATGTTTTTGTTATAAATTGGGCCGTTAGTTTTCTCAATTGAATTGTTTCATACTTTTTTTTATGTCGGGGCCTGTTATAGCCGACTATACGGTTTGGGGTTTTCTCATTGTTGAGGCCGTACGGTTGCCTTTAATTGATCTGAACTTGGGTGGATATTTGTCTTATTGGCAATCATACCACATCTCCTTATTTTCATATTGTATTAGAAAATTAAGTTCCCATAAGTCTGAAAATCGTCTAAATCTTTATGATAATCGTCTAAATCTACAAATATAAATTGTAACTAAAAATCCAGTGTTTCGCTGAAATGAAACTTGGGTTATCACCAGATGGAAAAATGGATAAATTGTCTAGTTTTAAACGATATGTAAGTCCTACAACTCTAGAAAGACTAACGTGAAAATCGTCAAAATCGAAAAGGTTTATCGAAAGGTGGCTTGTTTTCAAAGTTTTTACATTGTGTAAAAGTTTGGTTATGATTCACGCTTGAGTTATTGCGGACGGATGGACAAATGTACAAAAAGTAATTATACAATAATGCGTCCGTCTTCGATGGCGTATACAATCTTTTATATAATCAAAATAAATTCTCCCGTAAACAGAAACATTGGTTTGCTCCCTTGCATTTGTTTCACTCAGAGAGACAAAATTGGCGAGTTGTTTGAACTTAGTGGAATTTGAATATTGAAGAGTCTAGATGACACTTTATATTATCTTTAACAATTACAGTGGCGGATCCAGGGGGTGGAAAGGGGGGGGGGGGGGGGGTCCGTGGGTTGGAACCCCCTTTTTTTGACGATCAATGCATTTGAATTGGGACATATAGTTGGAACCCCCACCCCCTTTATCCAGGGTTCCTAATCCCCCCTTTTATAAATGGCTGGATCCGCCCCTGAATTATATATAAATTTTAAATGCTATTCAGCGCTGTACATTGTTACATTGTTTGTGTAAGACTTTTTAAATCAATCTTTTGACATGTTTTTGTAAAATTTTGCATCGAATGACATTGAAACCAAAAATGAACAAGATTTTATATGAATGGTAATACATAGCAAAACTTCTTAAAAAAATATTTTGAATGTCCTTTTTCGTATTTTTAATGAATACTAATGATGGCCAAAACAAAGGTTTTTAGTTGTAACGTTGTTAACATTGGCGCTGCGAGCAGGATTCGAACATGCGCGGAAAACCCATATTGGATTTCAAAATCTATTTAAATCGAAGTTTTGATCATAATCCGCATGACTTTGTACATATATTTGTATTTTTATTTTAGGCAATGGGAATTCTTCAACAGATTGCAAATAACGCTGTTATAAAAGTAGGATTAATGCATTCAAAATAGGAAACAGGTAAACTATGTTTTATCAACGAATTCAATTCTTTGTAAAATAAATAGAATATCAATAGCCTAGGCCACCAATGGGTCTTCAACGCAGCGAGAAAATCCAGCAAAGTATTTTTAACATGTAAGATGTTCAGACTAACATTTATTCTAATGAATTCTTTACTTGTATTTCATTACGTTGAAAAACGAATAATCAACATCTGACAATAATAGGGCTATTAAAGTGAAATTATCGCATTTTTGAATGTATGTCTTTTTATAAGAAATAATTTTCAAGTCCTTGTTTTCCGTCGGATTTTCAACAATAAAACAATAAACTGTTAAATACAATTTCCCAAATAGTATCTCCCTTTTGTTAGCTCATTTGGGTCAAAGGTATGTGAGTTATTGCAATGATCACTAGGCATTCGTTGTTGGCCGTTGCATATTCAGGCTTAAAACGTATTTGAACCAAACTTAGTGTACGGGTCATTTATAAAAAAATCAGTACACCTATGCTAAAATTTGTATTTCTAATGAAACAAATGTAATATTTAAGTTGATTTTATTCGTGATTATGTGCGTACATGCAGTGTCAAGGTAACAAATTTCTTATTATTTTTTTGCTGTTTTTTTCTGATTGCCTTGAAATCTGCCAAATGAACTATTTTAGAATGTTTATATTAACTCTAACGACAAATCACAGTTTCTTTATTATTCTATGTAACACGTTTCTTTACAAACTAATTTTCATCGACGTTCATGAAATGCATGTCTATCCTGTTACTGATACTGGATCAACCAGTAAATTATTTCTCCTTTTGGATATGAAACTATTCAGTAATGATTTAAAAGCACAAAGATCCTAAAAATTGCACACGGCACGTTTCTTACTTCACAGTATAGAGAAATGAATTTAAAAGCTTGAGTAAAAAAATAAATGCGTACCCTTATGTCATTTCTATGCTGTTACCAACAAATTAATAAATGACAACAATATTATACTTGTAAAATGTGCAATAACGTGTTGGAAACCAAGCCCGAAGAAGAAAAACATTATCACTGCAACAAATGGAGTATAGTTATTTCACAACAACATTCATAAATACAAAAATTTGTCTATAATGTTACCGTCTATCCTGTTACTATAGTTTAAGTAACAGGATAGACAACATAAAGAGGATGATTTAAAATAGTGACTTTTATTCAATTTTTCAATTTCGATATTTTCTTTAAATGACTCATATAGGAATGTTCTTTAACTGGTTCACTACTAAATTTATATCTGACAACCCTATCCAATCTTACAAATGGACATCAAAGACTGAGCGGTCGACTTCTCGTCAAAAACTACGAAATGTAGGTAATAAGTTAGATGGTAAAAATGTTTCTAGAATGATATTTCGCAAAAACTGCAACTGATTATTTCGACAAATTTATAAACGTGGCTACTATAACCTGAAATTGGTTGACAGATTTTCGTCAAAAACTGATTGGCCCATTCAAACCAAACTTGACAGACATTCCTCTAGGTTGCCATTTTCCCAAATTGTGTCCGATGGCACGCTGTAAAATTCACATTTGAGACGATCCCTGTCAAAGTCAGTGTCAAAAGTCGGTACTCGTGCATTAAGTATTATAGTTTCATCAAACTGATCCCACACGAGTTATATATACTGAATTATCAATTGATTTCACTCGTCAGGTCTACAATAAATGAAAACAACACGTTCTAAATTTCATGCGTCCGAAGCGCTTTTTCTGGATTTACCTTCATTAGGAACAATCATAGCCGAATATTTGAAAGCCAAGGATGAATAAAACCGAAACAGTTGAAGAGCTATTTAACTAAAAAGGACCTAAAAAAGTAGCCAAATCCATCTAAAGTCAACTTTGCTTTAGGGAGTTGAAACCTTATTGTCTTTATAATTTCAAACTTTACCAACGGACAATTTTAGAAAGGTTTGTACTGACTACTGAACTGATGATACCCTCGGGAACTGATAGTCCACCAGCAGAAGTATCGACCCAGTGATGTAAAAAGTTACACAACTCGTACACCATACACTATACATTGCTTATATTGAATTTCACATGCAAGGTAAACTTCAATAATTTGTCTACACTGAATTTACAAAGTGTATCTAACTTAGATTGAATTCATTCAGCTTATATTGATTACACACAATATACACCATTTAACGCCACAGTACCCAAATTGCACCTATTTTGCAAAAAAAGCAGCAGAAATCTTATAGGTTTACTGAGAGACTAAACAATTCGTCGTTTTAGAATTTGCCATTACGGGAGTCTTTCAACATAGCTAAATATAATTAAATATACACAAAATGATCACATAATATATCAAAGTGAAAAAAGTTAGATATACGGAAACTACGCATGCGACGTCCACAAAAAGACAACTTTTATAAATGAGCAATTAAATTATGTCACAGTCATCCATTTCTTTAATAATGCAAACAAACATGGACTTTTTCTTTTGTTACCTATTCAGACATCGGACTCGGACTTCTTTTATTAACTGAGTTTTACTGTGCGTATTGCTGTGTGTTTGTTTATTCTACATTGGCTAGAGGTATAGGGGAAGGTTGAGATCTCACAAAACATGTTTTACCCCGCCGCATTTTTGCGCCTGTCCCAAGTCAGGAGCCTTTGGCCTTTGTTAGTCTTGTATGTTTTTTAATTTTAGTTCATTTATATGTTATGGAGTTTAGTGTGACGTCCATTTTCATTGAACTAGTAAACATTTTTGTTCAGGGGCCAACTGAAGCCCGCCTCCGGGTGCGGGATTTTCTCGCTGTATTGAAGACCCATTGGTGGCCTTCAGCTGTGTTCTGCTCTTTAGTCAAATTCACAATACACTTACCAGGTGTGTTAAATTCACATCAAACTTACCATGTGTGTCAAATTCACATCAAACTTACCATGTGTGTCAAATTCACACCAAACTTACCAGGTGTATCGAATTCTGGTATTACTCGTACACCACGCAGTCGTGCATACTCTACGATTTCTGCAATGTCTTCGTGGTTATATGTGAGTAATGGATGATGCGCTCCCTGAAACATGAAAATACAATGTAACTTCTTCTCTTTAGTAATGGTTACACTATAAAAAGAAGATGTGGTATGATTGCCAATAAGACAACTCTCCACAAGAGACCAAATGACACAGAAATTAACAACTATAGGTCACCGTACGGCCTTCAACAATGAGCAAAGCCCATACCGCACAGTCAGCTATAAAAGGCCCCGAAATGACAATGTAAAACAATTCAAACGAGAAAACTAACGGCCTAATTTATGTACAAAAAATGAATGAAAAACAAATATGTAACACATAAACAAACGACAACCACTGAATTACAGGCTCCTGACTTGGTACAGGCACATACATACAGAATGTGGCGGGGTTGAACATGTTAGCGGGATCCCAACCCTCCCCTAACCTGGGACAGTGGTGTAACAGTATAACATAAGAACGAACTATAAAAATCAGTTGAAAGAGGCTTAACTCATCAGATGGATAAAAATACAAATACTACAAATACAAGTGGACGTGGCCGGGTACTTGTACATCCAAACAACAAAAAGACACCAAGTATAGACTAGCCTAGTACTTTACCTCTATAGGAGATATGTTTCATTATTTCATCACGAGTTGGTTGACCATTATTTCATCACGAGTTGGTTGACCATTATTTCATCACGAGTTGGTTGACCATTATTTCATCACGAGTTGATTGACCATTATTTCATCACGAGTTGGTTGACCATTATTTCATCACGAGTTGGTTGACCATTATGGAATATCTATGTCACGTTCCAATTGTCGTAACCACAATCTCGTCCACTTATTCGATTTTGACATCACTGAATGAAACTTATAACCTAATTTGTACTTACCACGAGCGACATGACGGATGCCACTAATGGAGCAGGATCTGTTTACCCTTCCCGAGCACCTGAGATAACTCCAAGTCTCTAGTGGGGTTCGTGTTGCTCTGTCGTTAGTTTTCTGTGTAATGTTTTGTGGACTTGTGTTGAAGACCCATTGGTGGCTTTCAGCTGTTTTCTGCTCTTTGATCGGGTTGTTGTCTCTTTGACACATTCCCCGTTTCCATTCTCAATTTCATTGTTTCTTTTCGTTTTCTCTGGTCTTTAGCCATATAAAAATAAGGAGATGTGGTTTGATTGCCAATGAGACAACTCTCCACAAGAGACCAAATGACACAAAAATTAACAACTATAGGTCACGATACGGCCTTCAACAATGAGCAAAGCCCATACCGCATAGTCAGCTATAAAAGGCTCCGAAATGACAAATGTAAAACAATTCAAACGAGAAAACTAATCGCCTAATTTATGTACAAAATAAAGAACCAAAAAAACAAATATGTTACACAGCAACAAATGACAACCACTGAATTACAGGCTCCTGACTTGGGACAGGCACATACAGAATGTGGCGGGGTAAACTATAAAGGCGGCTCTATTTTAACGACCTAGTCTGGAAAGAAATCTACATTTTATGAACAGGCTGAATTAGGTTTGATTTCAGGCACTATGTATAATTTTTGCGGTTTCTCATCTAAATGTTGCTCTCGTTTTTTTAGAAACTCTGAAACACGTCACGATGGAGGGAGAAGGGTGGGCAACTATAACCAAGACGGATCTGAGGTTGTACTTATAATCCTATTATAGAGATATGCCTACCTTACCGCTTAGATCGGGAAATACTTTACTCTGGTATGGAAATGACTGATCATCAACTAAATGCCAGTGTAGTACGTTCATTTTGTTCTGGTACATTCCTTCCTTAAATAAATAGAATAATGTTTAAATGATTTTGGTCTTCAGTAGAACGTGCAATTTTATTGTCGCAAGTGGAACAGGATCTGCTTACCCTTCCGGAGCAACTGAGATCACCCCCTTTTTTGGTGGGGTTCCTGTTCCTCAGTCTTTGGTTTTCTATGTTGAATCTTTTTATACTGTTGTTCGTCTTTTGGTCATTTTAGGTTTATTGCCATGGCGTTGGCAGATTGTGTTCGTCTAACGAGTTTAAATGTCACTTTTTGGTATCTTTCGTTTCTCTCCTATTGGTAAATCACATGCTGATTAAGATGCACGATTGTTATTTTTCAGTTGTTCCTATTGTTATAATATAAACTAATCACATGATATTGTTGTCTGATCCGTAGTGGCATTTGTCTTACCAAGTGAATAATACATGGCAAAATCCGTATCACATGCCGTATCATCCCGAGATACCAATATCAGCCCGAGGTCGACGGTGATACGGCATGTGATACGGATTTTGCCATGTTTTATACGCTTTATCATATATTTAAACAGGAGAGTATATAGGAACTGTCCGACAGACTCCGTATAGAATACAAACGAGAACTCCGAGTAGGGGTGCGATAAAGGGTAGACATGCAATAAAGGGGTGTGATAAAGGATGTGCATCAAAGTTGAGCGATACGGATTAAACAGCAGGCTGTTTATCAAATATTCAAAACTACTGTATTAACTACTAAATATATGATAAAAGTGAATAATACATGATTCGCTGCTAGATACGCAGGAAATGTTAAAAATATATATAATACTTGGTCACTGACAGCATTATATTATGCTTGCAACAAAACATGACTATCTATATTACTAACTTTCAACATTTAACAAATGCCGTCTTATATCGGGTTATTTAAAGGAAGATAACTCTTGTAAACGCCAGATATTAAATATACATAGTCAGCACGTGACGTTACTTAACCAATTGAATATACCGAAATCTATAGAAGGTAGGATATATATTCGCATACTTACTAGGACATTATATATCACGTCTTTTGTCATAAAATGTCTGGCAGAATCAACAAGAACCCCTCTATGTTTAAAACGAGGAAAATCTCGTATCAGCGTATCACGAACAAAATACTAAAAAATAAAAAAATAAATTACATTGAAAGTTGTAATCTGTTGCCATGTTATTTTTGTCTAAATAATGTAAAACATGTTATTTTTGTTTAAATAACATATAAACTTGACGCATTTTGTATCAGATGTATAGGAACATATTTATTGACTAAAATGTTCTTTCAGATGCTCAAAAGTATATGCACCGGTATGATGATTTCAAGCTGTTATATTGTTATATTGTACAATGTACAATCATATATAGAGCTTGACAAATGATTTATTACGTCTCCAAAACAAAGTTTGGAGACTTGTTGGTTTTCTTCTTCTTCTTCCGCTACTTTTAAATTCGAACTTGTTTGCACCCGTTCTCCAAAACCGCTTGTCAGATTAATCTAGCTTATATATACAATCATACATAGAGCTTGATATATGGTATACTGTATGTGAACAATCATATATAGAACTTGAAATACGATATATTCAATGTGTAAAATCATATATAGAGCTTGACATATGTTATATTGTATGTGTAGAATCATACATAGAGCTTGACATGTGTTATATTGTATGTGTACTATCATATATGGAGCTTGACATATAATATATTGTATGTGTACAATCATAAATAGAGATTGACATATGGTATATTGTGTATATACATGTTGAAATCCGGATATCGTGTACATTTTATTACATCTGGTGATCCGTTTATTTGGCAATCGCAATGGCAGTCAGCAGGGTTTAAGAACATCCGTTGTTCGACCTGCTAGTCAAATGCATTTTGTTAAAATATACATTTTTACTTTTTGGTCTTTTGGAAAATGTTTTTTGTGATGTATTTAGACCCCTCTACCAAAAAATTTGTTTTGCATGCACACGTATAAAAATTGTGGTTTTTATCCAACGCAATCATAGGTTTGAACGTTGTTTTCAATTTAGACTTGTATATATACATTTATATATAGAGCTTGACATATGGTATATCGTATATATACAATTATATATAGAGCTTGACAAATGATTAATTTATGTATACAATCATACATAGAACTTGACATATGGTAAACTCTACGTGAACAATCATATATAGAGCTTGACATATGGTATAGTGTATGTGTACACTCTTATATCGAGCTTGACATATGATGTATTGTTTGTGTACAATCATATATATAGAGCTTGACATATGATATATTGCATTTTACGATCATGTAGAGATTGACATATGGTATATTGTATGTGTTTAATCATATAAATAGCTTGACATATGGTATATTGTATGTGTACAATCATGTATATAGAGCTTGACATATGATGTATTGCATTTGTACGATCATGTAGAGATTGACATATTGTATATTATTGTATGTGTACAATCATATATAGAGCTTGACATATGGTATATTGTATATATACATTCATATATAGAGCTTGACATATGGTATATTGTATATATACATTCATATATAGAGCTTGACATATGGTATATTGTATATATACATTCAGATATAGAGTTTGACATATGGTATATTGTGCGTGTACAATACTATATATATCGTGACATTTGATATATTGTTCGTGTACAATCATATATAGAGCTTGACATATGGTATATTGTATACATAAAATCATATATAGAGCTTGACAAATGGTATATTTTATATATACAATCATATATAAAGCTTGACAAATGGTATATTGTATATATACAATCATATATAGAGCTAGACATATGATATATTGTGCGTGTACAATAATATATATATCGTGACATTTGATATATTGTTCGTGTACAATCATATATAGAGCTTGACATATGGTATATTGTATATGTACACTCTTATATAAAGCTTGACATATAATATATTGTATGTGTACACGCATATATAGAGCTTGACATATAATATTTTGTATGTGTACACTCATATATAGAGCTTGACATATGGTATACTGTATGTGTAATTGATATATAGAGTTTGAAATATGGTATATTGTTAGTGTTTAATAAAGGCAAAGCGCCCATCAAAATTAATTGTTTGAAAAAATTACTTGCAAATTATGAAAACAAAACAGATGCAGCAATTTTATTATTAGCAGTTTTAGAGGGGTTTAAAATAAAATATACTGGCCCACGTGTCGCAATTTTGCAAATAATCTCATTCGGCAGAGGTTTCTAAAAATGAAACACTTTGAAGTCACAGAAAGAAGTGCAACATGGTAGAATGATTGACCCCTTTTAAAGATTCGAATTTAAACTTTACGAATATCACCAATTGGGGTAGTTGCTGAAAATGACGGTGGTTGGCGTCTCATAACTCACCTTTCATATCCTCAAAATTGGAGCGTCAATGATTTTATTGACCCTAAAATTTGCAAATGAAATATTCTTCTTTTGATAAGGTAATCAGAATTAGACTTCTTGGTATATTTTTTTTATGGGAAATATAAATAAATGTTTGCCAGAAGACTGCTCAATAGCTGTTGCTATACTTTTTGTATAGAACAGTTTCTTTGAGTCTTTAGATCACTATTTGGATGATTTTCTTTTTGCTGGGGAAAGTTCAACAGAAAATTGTAAAATTTTGATGGAAACTTTTAGTGAAGTATGTAGTCAACTAGGTGTACCACTGGCCGAGAAAAAAAAAACAGTAGTTCCTACCACATGTATTACATTTTTAGGCCTGGAAATTGACACAGTGCTGATGTTGGTAAAAATCCCTCCTGAAAAACTTGATAAACTGTATTTTATGCTTATTCAGGTCATATAAAAAAGGAAAATAACACTGAAGGAACTTGAATCAATTATAGGGTGGATGGCATTTCGTTCAACATTGTGATGAGATCACATGTGCTTATACCAAGTCAGGAATATGGCAGTTGTTATTAAATAGTTCGTTTCTATGTATTTTGGCGTTTGTTTTTGTTGAACTTCAGTGTTCCTATTGTGCCTCTTTTTTCTCTTATAATTGATGTGTTTCCCTCGGTTTTAGTTTGTAACCCAGATTTGTTTTCTCTCAATCGATTTATGACTTTTGAACACCGCCTTTATTTAGTACCAATATCACAAAAGCAAGAAGAACAGCTTACTGCCAAATGTCGGCGGGATTTCATGAAACAATGGATTAGACCCCAGCACCTAAAAAGCAAATTCTATATCTTCCACAAAGCACTCCAGATGTTGTACCATATATAATATCTGGTTTTATTCCAACAGAAGGACAGATCCCTCTTAGAATATTGACATTTGTATACAATCTATTTCTACTACCCGAAACATCCACAGAGAAACTAATTGCTAGGAGGCAGTTATACTTAAAATCTGTGCAGAGTAACTCATGGTTCAAAAGAGTCAAAAAATATTCTGGAAATATAATCTACCATACATTTATTTACTTTTGGATTTTACTTTTTACCATACAAAAAAATGCACTGGAAACAGTTGATCTATCAATTAGAAAGATAAAAAAAGACAACTAGCACACAATTTTATTTAGGAGCCAGCTGAGGACCACCTCCGGGTGCGGGATTTTCTCGCTGCATTGAAGACCCATTGGTGGCCTTCGGCTGTTGTCTGCTCTTTGGTCGGGTTGTTGTCTCTTTGACATATTCCCCATTTCCATTCTCAATTTTAACTTTAGCTAAACCTTACAAACATTTTGGATACTTAAATTTAGAATCTTATAATCCGGGAAAGCAACACCCCTTGCTATTTATCCCATCGCAATCAGCTCGAGAATAGAATACTTATTAAGCTAAAAATAGTAAGTGGATCTTACATATTTCAAGCAACTCGTTCAAGATTCAATCAGAACCAAGAAGATACAAAATCCCTGCTATGTGGAGAAGATAACGAAGATATGGAACATTTTCTATTCCACTGTACCTTATTAGAAACAAAACGGCATGCTACAATCCAAGCTATAGAAATAGAACTATATAAAACATACAAACTGAAACTAGCTCAGATGTCAGATGAAGAGAAAATTGTATTGGATTGCTCAGTTCTACTTACACACAAAAAGGAACTTATGAGAAATACACAGAAGCTCTCAGTAAACAAACTGTCATTGCTGGAATTTTTTTATTCTGTTTTGTTCTTTTTCTTAGTCTATAAACTTATTTTTTATTTCATTGTTATTCATTTCTTTATTATTTAACCTTTTTTTGTTTAACCTATTTTATTTTTATTAATATACTATTTGAATTAGACCCCAATAGTGAGAAACTTTAGAATTTTTATCAATTAAAAACTAAATCTCGTTTTACTCTGTGCAAACGTAAACGGTCACATATCAATAGTGTATTTAATATTCTGTGTAATATATGGCTGTAATTATTCTATTTTGGAGTTTTAACTTTAAATCGGTGCATTATTCTTACTTTTCCTCTTCCACCATTTTATTTTTATTTGTTTATTTATTTATTTATTTATTTATTTTTTCTTGCCCATTTAAACAGAGAGGATGAGATGTATCATGTATTTGTCAGTCTTTGTGTCTTATGCATAGTGGTACTGTTCTGTCGTTGGATAAAGTTTGAAATACTCCAGACTTTTGTCTGATCCTTTCTTTCCATGACAGGCAAGACTGATGAATTTCAACATCTATTTTTAACTGTAAATATTTGAAAGTTGAATGTACAGTATTGTGTGATTTTATTTGGGTTTTGGATTAAATGAGGATTTTCTCGATCTCTTATACTGGAGGTGAAGATTACTAACAGATACAAATACAGATGCCATTGAGAAATGTAGGACGACTAGAATTAATATCTCGATATCTCATTTTTAACCAAATCAGAGGGTTGCTGGATTCGTTACCCCGAAATAAAAGCTACTGATAGATTTCTGATGTAAGATGGGGTACATTTGACATCACAGGGTAGCTACTGATAGATTTTTGATGTAAGATGGGGTACATTTGACATCACACGGTAACAACATATTCTTGAATACCCTACAAGGAGGTATAGAAACGATTGTCAGCAACCTGGGTATGAATTGAACTTTCCATGATTGTTATCAGGTGCAATTTTTTAAGTAAAGATATATTGTATTTCAAGATACTAGTATTAGACGGTTTATGTACCAAATAATATTTGGCACAGCTCAATCGCAGCTTCAACTTCCCTCAGTGGTGGTTGTCCAACGGATCAGTTTGTTAAACCATCTGATCTTACTGGGCGATTTGGCAGACTTCACTGCGCTGGATTTAACATTCGTATACTAGTATTCAGTGAAAATTGATGATATATTATATATATATTAGTGGTTTGACATGATTGGCGGTAGCCACATTATAAGTTATATCTATATACAAATACAGACATTTAGAAAAATATTTCAGATCATAGATTGACATTTAAATAGATGTTCACATATGTTATACATTGTATATTGTTTAAGATATAAAGATGTTGCCAAATACTGCCAACATCATGATTCAATTTTTGTTATTTTTTTGTGCTTCAAGGATAAGCATATATAAAGAAACAAGCGTCATGCGTAATTTATAATAAAAATGTGTTTTAAAGTCATGGTGGATTTCACATATTATTTTATAACTTTTAAATTCACCATATACATATGAGTATGTCTATTTATAGAATAATTCAAAGTTTTCTGTTGATTTACCTGATCTTTCCAAGAAAATATAACTTGACTGAGTGTTTCAAGTCCACGCAATGCACCCCATACTTCATCACTCATAAGCACGATTCCAAAGTTCTTGATTAGCAAGCTATCTACAGAAAACAGTAAGATTCCACAAGATGAATTTACTATGGAAGAATGCTACTTTTTTTTCTTTATACTTTTTTTTGTTTTTTTTTACTATGGAAGAACGTTAATTAAAAAATGTCATTAACAAAGCAAATACTACTTTACTTTGGATTTTTCTATAAAAAAACCTTATTGCCTCCTTTGTAATATTCTTGTTCATATCCCGATTATTTATTTTAGAATCCATTTAATAAAAAATTATAACAAAATACCGAGCTCCAAGGCAAGTTCAACAAGAGGCTCTCAAGAGCCTGAATCGCTCACCTGTATTTCAGAGGAGAAGATTTTTAAATGTTAGCAAACTTGATGAACAAATTGTGTAAAATTGTCTTTAAAGGGCAATAACTCCTTAAGGGGTCAATTGACAATTATGGTCATATTAACTTTTTTGTAGATCTTACTTTGCTGAACATTATTGCTGCTTACAGTTTATATATATCTATAATAATATTCAAAATAATAACAAAAAACTTCAAAATTTTGTTAAAACTACCAATTCGATGGCAGCAACCCAACAATGGGTTGTTCGATTCGTCTGAAAATTTCAGAGCTGATAGATCTTGAACAACTGAACAATTTTACCTCTGTCAGATTTGCTCTAAAAGCTTTAGTTTTTGAGATATAAGCATTTGACCCCTATGTTCTATTTTTAGCCATGGCGGCCATGTTTGTCGATGGCTCAAAACTTCGGATACAATTTATAAACTAGATATCCTAAGGAACATTTAGTTAAAGTTTGAAGGTATTTGGCCCAGTAGTTTCAGAGGAGAAGATTTTTGAAATAGTTTACGACGACAGACGACAGACGACGACGGACGCCAAGTGATGGCATAAGCTCACATGGGGCCCTTCGGGCCCCGGTGAGCTTAAAAGGGGGGAGTCTATAAAAACTGACAAAATCATACGCTATCAATCAACAGAACAATTGAAAAACATTTGCCACATTCCTGACAAAGTATAATAATTTACACTTAGTATGCTAATTTTTTTTCCATACTTCGATGGATGCATGGATAGATGACCTTTTACTGCCAAAAAATACATGCATATTCAGGACGAGAACATGATAATTAGATATGAATATAAACCCTGCCTTGTAATAGACCGACACGCTGAACAGGATTTCTCACGTGCTAGTTCACAAAGTAACAGTCCACAGGAAGACAGGTCACACTATCGGGACAAATTCACCGGACAAATATTCTGACTCCGAGTCGACCAGCTAGTCTTTGCTCTTACTCCTAAAATTCCCCCTGCTTTAAGCGGAGAAGCAGCAAATACCAATTTTACGTTTTTTGGTATGAACCGGCAGGGGATCGCAACCACGACTTTTCGCACTTTTACGTGCTTAGAAATTAAACACTTGTATTACATGTTTAGATCTAAACGTGTTTAGGATTGTGTTTAATTTCTAAACACATTTCTCAGTAAGCACATAATATCTAAACATGTCTTGAATTTAAACACTTTTAATGTGTTTAAAAATGAAAGTGTTTAGAAATTAAACACTTTTTTCTAAGCTAAACACGATTCTAAACACAATCCTAAACACATTGTACTGAGACACGTTTAGATCTAAACATGTAAAACAAAGTGCACAAAAGATGTGCTTAGAAATGTGTTTAGGATCTAAACACCATTTTTACAGTGTAGCCAGTCAACACTGAGGTTGTGAGTTCGAACCCCGCTCGTGCGGGTGCACTCGACTCCAATCTTAATTGACTAGGATTGTCAGTTTTCCTATCGAAGGTCGGTGATTTTCTTCGGACACTCCGGCTTCCTCCACCAATAAAAACTGGCCGCCACGAAATAGCCCAAAAGCCGCGGTGCTTAAAAGTGGCGTTAAAAACACCAAAAATCAAAATCAAATATAATCAACCTATGTTTCTGTCCTCGCGTCTTAACTAAACCTTAACCAATGAGTCCGACATTTGTCAGAGAAGGACGGAAGTTATTTACAGTTCTGGAAGACCCATGTCATGTTGCTTTTCGGTATACAAATTTTGGACGTTATTATTGTTAGAAACTTCTTATTCGCATAGCTTAAGCTTCCGTAATAAACAAATGTCACATCACATTTTAAATAGCGATTTATAGTTTCAGGTGAATTGTGGCTTACAAAAATTCGGTCTCTTATTTTAGTAGCATAAATTTCATATTTTTATTTAACATTGATTCATAGAATGACTATTATATTCAAAGTTGCATGGCAAATTGTTTGCTTCCCAAAAAATGCGAAATTACATGCAGGTTTGGAAGTGTACACAAAATATTTGTATGCATAGCAAAGAGTCGTTTTAATTTATAATCTGTGGCATATTTTGATTATTAATACGTACAAGATTCGTCTGACTGAAGCTTTGGATACTTTGAACACACAGAATTCACATAAATGTGAAATGTTGTGAGATTTACGGCTTTGGTATATTTTGGATGCCGATATTTTTTGTCTAAGTTTTCAAAGCCTGATCCTTCAATATGCACCAAGTTTGTATAGTATTCTTCCAAGGCAAACCTAAATACGTTGTCTTCAAATCTTTGCACAGCACTTTCTAATACATCACAAGTATTATTCCTGATCTTTATATTCAACGGTTTGGAAATTCTAAATACAATATTTTCATTTACTTCATATTTCTGTGGTAAAGGCCAAGGTTCTCCTATCGTAGCAACTGGAGCTCTTCTGATCATCAATGGATTCATGGGAACACTTTTGAACTTCATGTAATAATTTCCCGCCGTAAGAGACAGAGATATGTTCGGAATCACTGATTCGCCGTGGCTCTGGTATCGTAATCTATTCGCATCTGTGAAATAAACCGGATAAAATACACAAACAAATTTGAAAATGTCTACAACCATTATTGAAGTGATTCGTTATAGGTTAACCGTCAATCCTATTTTGTTCAAATGTCTTATATGTTAAAACCATCTGTCGACAAATCGTATATATGTTTTCCCTATACTAATAACAAATCAAGATGCAGGGTAGACATCAATTCAAATGCAATCCAATAAAATGAAATAAAAAAGACTTTTAGAGGTTAATATTCGGCCTTAGATGAGGTCAATCTAAATCAATATTAGAAGCTTGAGGATGATAAATGTTTTGTTATATAAAACCGTAAAAAGCCCTATGTTTTACTCTCTTTCAATTTTCTGTTTTTCGTGTATATAGAAGGAGGCACTTTTTCACTTCTTGTTTGTACGATTATCATCACCAATTGTTACATTATGCATATGTTAAACCATTCAAAAGAAAGTAAAATTTTGAAGAACATTTTATAGAGATTTTGCCATGTTTTTTTTTTATTGCGTCAGAATAAAATTCGTATACAATAACTATCATTTTCAATTTTGATAGCATTATTTATATATAGTATTTCCTGAAATCGCAATAACTAATCTCGCATTTTTATTTTATTTTTCAACAGTCACAAAAATAAATGCACGCAGTATTTTCGTTTTCCGATATAATGGTGGTTTTATG
Organism: Mytilus californianus; assembly: GCF_021869535.1. Taxonomy (NCBI): domain Eukaryota; kingdom Metazoa; phylum Mollusca; class Bivalvia; order Mytilida; family Mytilidae; genus Mytilus; species Mytilus californianus. The sequence continues at coordinate 120,382,445 of NW_026262701.1, forward strand.
AATGTCCTTCTTATTTATTTTCTGAATCAATACTAAAAATCTATGATTTTTATCCAAATTATAGTTTTGATATGAAATAGAGATTACTAAGATTTTGGAATTGTACAAGGTCGTAAATTTTGAGACTGATTACGGCGTATTTACACTAAATCTGTTGGAGGTTAACTGATTGATTTTAATTGGTTTTGAACTACCTGTCAGTAACTGCGAGTATTTTAAGATCGGTACATTGTGTTTGTTGTCTTTTTGTTAGTTGTATTTTTATTAATTACCGGTCTGATGACTCGTGTCTTTTCCAACTGATTATTTACAGTTCGTTCTTATGTTGTGCAATTACACCACTGTCCTTGGTTAGATGGAGGTTCGAGCGGTCATAAACATGTTTAACCATACAACATTCCTTGTGTGCCTGTCCAAAGTCAGGAGCCCTGTGATCCAGTGGTTATCGTTGGTTGCTGTCCTCCATAATTGTTTGTAGCATAAATCAGGCAATTAACTTTTTCTTTTGATGCCGGTGCCTTTTATAAGTTTGCTTTATGGTATGGGTATTTCTCATTGTTGAAGGTCATGCGGCGACCTGTAGTTGTTTACATCCTCATCATTTGGTCTATGGTGGTCTCATTGGCTATCATACCACATCTCCTTGGTTGTTGTTTTTTTTTATTATGATTACGATGAACGTTCACCGTACGGCCGTACGGTCTTCAACAATGAGCAAATCACATACCGTATAGTAAGCTATAAAAGTCATCGTTATTAAAAAAAAATGTAAAACAATTCAAAAGAGAAATTAACGGCTTAATTTATGCTAAAACAATTAATAAACAACAACTATGGCAGAGAGCAACAAGTTTATATATTAACAACGTAGAAATGTATGTCTGTCCACGTTTACGCACATAGAATAGTGTTTCTGCCGAAAACCATCTTCGAACAACTTATAATTGTGAATATACATTTACAACAAGTTTGAATTCGATGTGTAGGGCCAACAGACGATGGCTGTTTGTGGGTGAACTTATGGTGTTAGGTATAGTTACCATATCAGGAATAAAAAAACTTACTGTCGATAGTAATAACACAAACTTCAGATGTGGAGGTTAAAATATTTAAATATCATAACAAATTCTTTCAGAAAACTGTTTTTTTTTCCAGTAAAAATGTGTAAATAAAAAAAAAATAGAAGGACAGAAAAATAAATTGAAATGATTAATGTCGAATGAGTTTGATTCATTGTACTAAGTACGAATAAGAGATTTGGATAGGACGGACTAAGGTTCATTCCTCTCGTCATACTTCTTGTTTACGTAATACATCAAAATGGTGTTGTATTTTGTATAGCCCTTAAGGATTTGACTAACATATGTTTTAAACATATCAATTAAACTACGCAAAACATACAAAAAACGTAATTATTAAACAAAATGTTTGCTCCAGCCCAACCATGCAAACAGAGAAGTATATATGTTTGTGTCTTACTAAAAGTAAAGTCCCTTGCCTAACCCCGCAAACAGAAACGTATATGTTTGTGTCTTACTAATGATAACGTCTCAAGACCAACCCGGTCTACATATAGGGAAGTATATGTGTGTGTCTTCATTATGGTAAAGTTCCCAGTACAATCCTGGGAACATATCAGTAGTAAAAGCTTTATTACAAGAACAATCTAGATAATTTATAAGATGTTTGAAGATAATGTATTTTAAACTATAAACTTTTCTGTTTTAATCTTGAGATTCGTAAAAAATAATTTAAAATAAAGTCTTTAGAATCCAGAATTATATGGAAGTGCTATTATATATTGGACTATTACGCGATAATCCGTTCATATTTCAGATGAAAAAAAACTAATTACTCGAAAGGCGTAAGGAGAACAGACCTTCATATGCATATACGTTAAATATAAACCTAAACAATAAGCAAGTGATATAGTTATAACTATTCAAAAAAAGTTGCAATGAAAGTAGAAAAAGAAATTGTAAAATACCACACCGAGTTTGAAACACAAATTCTGTATACTTACATGTTTCTGATGCGCTCTTCTTTGTGTTCGGTATATATTTAAATAGTTGCGTTGAACTAGGTTTTTCAGTTATTGGTACGACTTTTTGTAGCTTCAGGTACGCCTCCTTTTTATTTCCATGAGAAACGTTCTGGTCATTGACATGATAGTGACACTGGATGGATGATGCCAAACAGCATACAAGCAACAGATAACACCGCATCACCAATTCTCCAGTTCATCCCATATCAGAACGATCTTCAGCTGTATTGAAACCTGATATGTATAAAAGCAAGACGACTTATGTTTTGTATGGTTCAATGACCATTTGATGGAGTATGATGTTAAAAGGAAAGGACAATTTTCGTTTGATTGATTCACCTACTAATTACTACATAACGATTACAGTTGAAAAAAGGAAATCGCAAATAAAATATTAAATAAAATTTCCGTTCATGACAATATTTTTGCACAAAATTAACATTCGAAGTAACTACTTCATAATTTGAACAAATGATTAATTCTTAAATGTAATCATAAAAAAATCTTTGAACACTCAATCGTGTTGCTATGACACAAATTAAACTCACGTCAGTTGAAAAGGGGAAAGCGTCTCATTAAACTTTATTTAAACTTACAGTTTAATCTGAAAATACTTCCATGATCAAACTATCGATATTAAATCGACTGCCCATATTTGATTCATTAATCAGTATGACTTTAAATGGTAATTTCCGTATTAAATTTATGAATGACAATAAATGATGAATTTTGAAAAATGGTTTACGGAGAGGAAACGGAAGGATTTGATACCATTGAAATTTTGCTGTGAAAAAAACATGAAACGCAAAATTTTACCATTATACTAAATTCCTTCATTTGATGATAATTGTTGTAAAAATGCTTCTTTCGTTAGAAAAGAATATAAATAACTGTTCATTCAAAAACTTAATAAAATGTGTGCATAATTTTCATTGATATGTGTAATGTTGTTTAGCCCCTTGTTTTCATCTTTTATACTCGCTGATAACCCGACACTTGATGATTTTACATCACCATGATTATTATTACTTTTATGGAATCGAGAATTATTACCGTGCACTTCTTTTAGAATTTTGAATGATATTTAATGATATATATTTGGTCTTACCTTCTAAATGATATATTTCAGTCTCATTTTTTTTTCATTTCTACCTTATTCTCCTTTTTAACCTGAAAACACCTTTTTGACCATGAAACTATTTAAATACTGAGACGTCTTACCCACATAGGATCTTAACGTATGTCAAGTCTTACCCACAGAGGATCTTAACGTGTGTCAAATCACTTCGTTTGTCAGATTTACTTACTTTATTTTCGAATTTTACTGAGATCAAACATAAAACCGGATTTTTTCTGTATTTCAAGTTGTATGTCTTGTTTTGTTTTTAATTTAATACATTATATTTTTAACTACAAATATAAGCCGAAGGGTAGGGATATGTTGTTACTTGCGATGGGAGATGATAAAATGATTTGATTAAGATGAAAGTTATGAACTTGTGAACAAAACAAAATTTATTTTACATGAAATACCCTTTGGCCGACAAAAGGTAAGTCATCCACCGATTATTGTTACCCTTTCCATTATTCGGTTAAACCACAATGCTTATTTAGGTGCATACTATCAACAAGTAAATATTATATGCGTACTGAGAACAAGTACCTGCCTTGTACATAACCAACACGTACTGAGGACAAGTACCTGCCTTTGTACATAACCAACACGTACTGAGGACAAGTACCTGCCTGATACATAACCAACACGTACTGAGAACAAGTACCTGCCTTGTACATAACCAACACGTACTGAGGACAAGTACCTGCCTTGTACATAACCAACACGTACTGAGGACAAGTACCTGCCTGATACATAACCAACACGTACTGAGGACAAGTTCCTGCCTTGTACATAACCAACACGTACTGAGGACAAGTACCTGCCTGATAAATAACAAACACGTACTGAGAACAAGTACCTGCCTTGTACATAACCAACACGTACTGAGGACAAGTACCTGCCTTGTACATAACCAACACGTACTGAGGACAAGTACCTGCCTTGTAAATGTTAGCGGCAATAAGTGAAATTAGGTATTAAACATAAATCCTAGGCAATAAGCTAACGCCTAGGCAGTAAGTCTATTGCCTAAATGATGTTCGGCATTATTTTTAAATCCTAGAATTTAAGCTTAAATCCTGTAAAATGTGTCCAGGAATTAGTCTTAATGCCTAAAATGTTAATGTGCATGAATAAAAAGACATTTATTGAAAGTTAAAATACATTTGATACATAATAACATGACAAGAACTGAAGTTTAAAATGTCAACTACCTGAGATAAAGTCACTAGTTCTGGCCACCTTAGTTTTAAATCGGATATAATCAAAGCTGTAAATTCACGACCATTGTCACTTTGCAGTTTAAGGGGCGCACCAAAAATTGTGAAAACATCAATTAAATTGAAAGTCACCTCTGAAGCACATTTTGACATTAGAGCTCTAATGTTACAAACTTTTGTTAGGTGATTCTATAGAAATTTATAGTTTCCACCCGAGTTTGATTGGAAAGACATTCAATTAACCTGTTCTCTACTGTTGAACCATTTGGATAAAATGTGTTTAACTACCAATCCCTTCCCTAAATACTTTTTCTTCATGTTACAATTTTCACAAAGTTAAAGAAACAATTGGAATCACGAAAAATATTTGAATAGCCATGGAATCACGATAATTATTTGCATAGGCATTTTTAAGTTGGTTAAATCATACAGTCTCAGTCGCCATGACCTGTTGATATGCCTTTTCCAAAGTACCATACAGTTCCTCTAAAAAAACTTATTTTATTTAAATTTTCCTCATCATTCTTCTTTACTTTTTTTTAACAAAATGTTTAACCGTAATGTTTTACATATTCAGTGAAACCAATGGAACGATAATGTGAGGAAAAATTCATTTCTACACTTTTCTACTTTTGATGCTGAGACCAAAAAACAGCTTGACTAGTGAAGTGCGAATTTTCGTCTGACAAATAAATTTCTGATAGAATCATCAATCACTCTCCTGTCATCAGATACAATCACTTGTTTGAAACGTATCATTTGTGTAATACCCCAAAGAAATACAAGTTAATACTGTTATGGATATTTGAATATCTGTTACATTCATGAAATTAATGTATATAAATATTTGGAATATAATATAAACACAACTAGACATCAAGAATATTTCACCGAATGTACATTTACATGGAAGATATAAAACTAAAATCCCAAAGTTCTCTTATTACCCGAAATGATGTGTGGCAATATGTTGAATAATCATCATCAGATTTCAGGAAATAAGCTTATACCTGAAAATTTCAGGTAATAACTTATGCCTAGGCGTTAGATTATTGCCTATAGGATTTAAGCTTAATGCCTAATTTTACTTATTGCCGTTAACATATTTTTCCAACACGTTCTCAGGACAAGTACCTGCCTTGTTCGTAACCAACACGTACTCAGGACAAGTACCTGCTTTGTAGGTAACCAACACGTACGCAGGATAACTACCTGCCTTGTTCGTAACCAACACGTACTCAGGACAAGTACCTACTTTGTAGGTAACCAACACGTTCTCCGGACAAGTACCTGCCTTGTACGTAACCAACACGTACTCCGGACAAGTACCTGCTTTGTAGGTAACCAACACGTACTCAGGACAAGTACCTGCCTTGTTCGTAACCAACACGTACTCAGGACAAGTACCTGCCTTGTTCGTAACCAACAAGTTCTCAGGATAAGTACCTGCCTTGTACGTAAACAACAAGTACTCAGGACAAGTATCTGCTTTGTAGGTAACCAACACGTACTCAGGACAAGTACCTGCCTAATACGTTACCAACACGTACTCAGGACAAGGACCTGCCTTGTACGTAACCAACACGTACTCAGGAAAAGGACCTGCCTTGTAAGTAACCAGCATGTACTCAAAACAAGTACCTGCCTTGTACTTAACCAATACGTACTCAGGACAAGTACCTGCCTTGTATGTAACCAACACGTACTCAGGTCAAGTACCTGCCTTGTACGTAACCAACACGTAGCGGCTGTGTTTTTTCTTTTAATTCAGAGAATGACTGTTTCGCTCAAAATGATAATTATATTAATACATTTTGGGGTTTTAGTGTTCTTGATAAAGGTAAATTCAGAATAGCGCTTCGTAAGCACCAACTTGATAAAGTCAATTATGTTTACCAGCACTGGGTCGATTGCGCTGCATGTGGATTGCTAGTCCCCTAAGATATCATTATCCCAGTAGTCAGCACTTCAGCACTGACATGCTTTATAACATAACCTTTCTTAAATTCTCTGTTGATAGATTTAGAAGTTTTCATAAAACTTAAGTTCCAACTCCCTAAGGCAAAGTTGACTTAAGGGGCCAGCTGATGCCCGCCTCCGTATGCGGGATTTCCCCGTTGCGTTGAAGATCCATTAGTGGCCTTGGAGTGTTTTCTGCTCTTTGGTCGGTTTGTTGTCTCTTTGACACATTCCCGTTTCTATTTTCAATTCTATTAAGATAGATTTGGCTATTACTTTTAGATCCCTTTTGGGAAAATAGCTCCCCACGTATTCAAGGTCCTCATACACCCTGGACCTTCAAATTTTTGGCTTTGAGCATTCCTGATGAAGGTCAATCCAGAAAGAACTACGAACGCATCACGTTTTTAAAGTGTTTTTTTTCCATTTACAGTTAACTGCGACAAGTAAAATGATGTATTTTTCTGAAATTTCTATTTGGATTTACGGATGGAAATAGAACATTCAGATTTTACCACCGACGAAGATAACAGCCTTTAATCAAAATTAGACGAAACTAAAAGAGGAAAACTAAACACATATATATAGTCGTACAAAATTCAAAATGCATTTTAGTCAGTTTTCGAGTGTTTTTTTAGATTTATGAAATTGCTTCATAATAGGTCCATGTTGTATATGTACATCAGGGCCCTCGGTCATAAAACTTTACTCAGTACTCTGAGTACAAAAATTGTGCTCGAAACACCAAATCCAGTATTTCGATTGGTTGATTTCTGAGTCTGAGTCTGAGTAGGAAAATCGGGCTCGAAATTTTTATGTATAATATGATAGTATTATGTATTCAGTTGTATACACATATCTGATATAAATGCGTAGTTGCATATAATTTTAAATGGTTTGTACAAATGCTCAAATGTTCAGAAAAATTTGTGTAGTTTCTTTTTTTTTTGGGTAAAAAAAATACAATGTCCAAGAGAAAACATCAAAATCTTGTATTTATTTTTATGAATTCACATATCAATAGAATATCATTATTAAAATCAAAGTCTTTATGACTACTAGGTCGATATTGTTTCTGTTGGAATCCCACGAGTAACTCCATCTTGTCCACATTGGGGCTAATGACGTAATGAAAAAGCTTCGTGGACATATAAAAGTTCGAATACTTAAAACGTGTAACCAGTTTAATGGGTAGCCCAGGAGGAATTCATTTAATATAAAGCTCATACTTTTTACATCAACATTACATAACAAATACTATAAGATTAAACATGATATTTAAGTATAAACAGTAGGCGATCAATTGTTAACTATTATATAACTGTTAGGAAGAGAATAAAATCCACGCCCTATGTTGATACTCATTCACATATTTAATCCACTCAAAGCTACGCTTTTCGTGAATTAAATACGTTAATTCGTAAAAGGCGTGCTATATATATATAACTTGTCATACTGAAAAAAAGTTTTATAAGTCGTGATAAATGATAAGATATGTAATCCGTGTGCGCTATAAAACTAGTTCTTTTATTTTTTTCACGCGACATCTCTATCTTATTTTGTATGTATGATATATGTATACACCAATAAGCATAATTTCATTTTAAAGAGAATCGCTCTTCACGAATAAAGCAAAAAAAAAGAGTACAATTTGAAGTATATTTTGCATATAACTAGAAGACATGTCCTTATCAAGTTAAATCGAATAAAAAGTGTGAAAATGAAAAGTTAAATGGATAAAACATGTTCTGATGCTCAAGCCATAAGATGTTGGAAAAAATAAATAATACCTGAACCAAAGTCTTTTGTTTAGAAATAAGCCATGATATTTTTAGAATCTAAAAGTACGCACATGAAGCTGTGATACTGTGGAATTTAGTAAATAATGAAAGACTTTTTGAAAATGGCACTCGTGTGAAAACATTTCTGGAAAATTGGCCTGACCTCTTTAAAATATCGATATAGGAATTCTAATTCGAAATTCATAATTTAATACTAAAATACCTACCCAGAAGAATTTTTTTAGAAGTTATTAATCAATTACGTCCAAATTGACAATTTTCTTCAGAATTTATATGATTGTTTCTTAACGCCAGCTCATAGGCTATATCGTGGCGAAGAATTTATGTATTATAGAATATATTCATTTCAAAGCAAAGTCAAACGAATCGAATTCTCATTTGTTGCGTTAGAAACGTTTTCCTTCATTAACACGACCGCTCGGAAATTCAAACATCTATATCAACATTAAAAGCCATACATTAGAATAATAAATATACTATAAGTTAAATAAGTAAAGCCTTTTCTTGACTGGATTCTTAAAAAGACGGCATCGAGAGTGCCCTTGTGTAAACAAAAATAGTCCCAGTTTTTTGTCCGTTTGAATATGCAGGATGTGTAAATACGCAGCCACGTCCGGCATGGGGTCCGGTCGACATTCTTTGCAGAACCTATTTATTTCATAAGTTATTGATTTTTTTTCTTCCTGAATATGCATGAAATATTTGCCACTGGACGTAAAGCAAGCAACAATCAATAAATCTGTCAATCAATCAATCAATCAATCAATCAATCAATCAATCAATCGATCTTTAAAAGACGGACTACTGAATGATATAAAAGTGAGCTCCATTTTCATTATTATCTTATGTTTTTGAAACTAAGATTCCGACTGCCTCAGGCAAAATAGACCTTAAATTAAAGTCATATGAAACTTCAAATTTAAAATTTATATTATCAAAATCGTCATATATGTACTGCTTTTGAAATATTGTCTTCCCGTACTCCAATTCGCCGATATTTTTCCGTATGCAGTGACTTACACTACGAGACCTCTCGTTAGAACTTCGGCCACTGCACAGCCAAGTGCGAGGGCAAAACCGTGATGAAAGAATGTAAAAAAAAACAAACGTGCACTGAAAGGTAAATAGTAATAACTGATTCTTAAAGAACAAATTAAATACACCAAATCTGGGGGGGGGGGGGGGGGGGGGGGGGGGTGGGGGGAAAGGGGGGGGGGGGGTTAAAATAAATTTAAAATAAACATACTTGATCCTTTTTTGGTTGAACAAATGCAGAATGTGCCATTCCATACCCCCATTCCTCCTTAAAAAATTCGTAAAAATCGTACGTTTATAAACGAATTCAATATATATATGAATTCGAAAAAAATATAAAAGTATCAAAATAATAAATTTGCTCTCTCATTAGTGAATGAAATGATATATGGAAAAAATGGAATTTGTCTTTTTATTAGATATATATAGGCATATATTTTGGATTTTTTAAAGTTCAGGTTTTTATATGTCTCTGATAGTGTTGATCAGGATTAAACACGTGTCACTATATGATCCAATCGCAGCTTACCGTCCAAAATTGATGACATAAGTTGAATGATTTTCTTCAAGAATTTGCTGCATATTTGAACATGTATTATGTTACACAGACACTTTTTATCTATAGGATCAATGGTGCATTGGTGAGTTGATAGGGATTTGTATTAGATACAATACAAAGGTAACAAAGAAACAGGCCGGTAACAACCGTTGCCGGATAGTTTTTCTGCACGAGTAGTCAGGTCAAGGTCCGAGGCGATAGCCGAGGACCTTGACCTGACTACAAGTGCAGAAAAACTATACGGCAGGTTGTTTCCGGCCTGTTTTTTTGTTACTTTTGTTTTGTATCTGACTTGTACGACGTTTCAAGAAAGTAATAATACATTTTGCAAGACTAAACATTTGAGAAACTTAGATAGCCATAAAGCAGTAAATGTAAGTTATAGTATAAACACACTTTTTTTTTCATTTCCCTTCAACCGAGAGTTTTTTACAAGAAAAAAATCAGGAATCTAATAATTTGATAAAAAAAGAACCATATCAAGTAAAAGATGAATGTTGTACACATTTAAGACTTTTTAAAATGCAACTTCGTAAAAAAGTAATATATTAAAGAAATATTTTAGTGGTAAGTAAGCTAACGTTTGATTTTTATGGATGAAACGGAAAGCGGGGAGGGGGGCCTAATTTAATTTGAAATAAACAGGCTGTGATCTTTATTTTGATGAAAAAATGCAGAATGTGCCATTCCATCCCCCCATTCCCCCTTTAAAAAAATCGTAAAAATCGCACGTTTGTTGCCAAATACATGAATTCAATATTCAGTGGTGGGGGTCCCGGGGGTTGTAACACCCCTTTTTTGAACGATCAATACATTTAAATGGGGACATATAGTTGGACCCCCCCCCCTGTTTTGTCCTGGATTGGGAACCCTCTTTTTTAAAATGGCTGGATCCGCAACTGATATATATGTATATATAAATTCAATAACAATATAAATGTATCAAAAGAATGAATTTCCTACTTCATTAGTGAATGAAATGTTATGAAAAAATGGATTTTGTCTTATTTATAATATTATATATATTCAGGCACATACTTTGATTTTTTTTTAAATTCATGCTCGTCTCTAGATCCGCAAGTGTTGATCGGGATAAACACGTGTTACTATATGGTCCAATCGCAGCTTACCGTCCAAAATTGATGACATAAGTTGAATGATTTTCTTCTAGATTTGCTGCTTATTTGGACGTGTATTACACGAACACTTTTTTTTTTATAGGATCAATCGTGCATTGGTGAGTTGATAGGGATTTTATCTTTTGATAAGATTTGATTTTTATTTACTTATTTCCTGTCTTTTTTTATTGAAATATGAACGTCGGTATCATCATTTCTTTACTTTCAGCACTGTCCAAAATACTATTCATGTCCATATATCGAAGAAAACATTTATTGACCGATTATTTTGCTTCATAAATGGGGCGGTATGTTCTTTTCTGAGTATATTAACTATTTACTTTTCAACGCCATCACCCAAATATTTTTGTTTAAATTAGCACTATACGGTATTCGGAAAATCAGGAATCATGCAGAACATTAATTTGTCATCTGCTTGACCATAGTAAATTTTTTCTCATAAAATTTGGGATCAAAATATCTTTTTTTTAGGAGAAAACCATACCCCCCCCCCCTCTTTTTGAAGTTAAATGTCTAATCCCTTAGTGTACTGATATGAATAGTATTTTACTGAAAATGTTTGAAAAAAGATATTGATGCTAACGTAAATATTTTGTTTAATAAAAAGACAGGAAATATGTCGGTGAACCAAAAAGTTCAAATCTAATTGAAAGTTAAAGTGCCCATGAACTCACTGATCATGCACGAGTGAATCTATTCATAAAAAGTGTCCGTGTAACAACTAAAAAGAGTCCGTGTATCATCTAAAAAGAGTCCGTGTAACACCCGTTAATGTACTGTTTTTCTATAGCTCTGCGGGGGGCAAAGTCGTACAATACCTTTTGGTTAGACTTTTATTTTATATATATTTCCTGTCTTTTTTATTGATATATAAACGTCGGTACCATCTTTTCTTTACTTTCAGCATTATTCAGAATACTATTCATGTCCATATATTGAAAAAAATACATTCACGGACCGACCATTTAGCTTCAAAAGGGGGTTATGATCTTTTCTGAATAAGAAAATTATTTAGTTTTTTCAACGCTGTCACACAATTTTTTTTCGAAATTAGCACTATTATATACGGTATTCGAAAAAATCAGGAATCAGAACATTATTTTGTCATCTGCTTGACCACATTATATTTTTTCTCATGAAATTGGGGATCAACATATTTTGTAGGAAAAAACCATAACCCCTCTTTTAAAGTTAAATTTTCAATCCCTTAGTGTACTGATATGAAAAGTCATTTACTGGAATTGTTTGGAAAAAAAATATTTATTGATGCTAAAGTAAATATTTTAATCAAAAAGACAGGAAATATTTCGGGGAAACAAAAAGTCCAAATCTAATTGAAATTTAAAGTGCCCATGAACTAACTGATCATGCACGGGTGATTCTATTCATAAAAAGAGTCCGGTAACAACTAAAAAGTGTCCGTGTATCATCTAAAATGAGTCCGTGTAACACCCGTTAAAGTACTGTTTTTCTATAGCTCTGCTGGGGGCAAAGTACAACATCTGTTAAGGAAAAGTTAAATCAACAAATGGTAACGCATGGAAAATATAAAAAACATAACATGACTCTATCAATTCACATATTTTCTCACAGGCTGCACGTGCTCTGTGTTGATTGTTTATCAATGTCACGATCTAGGAAACTTCGGCAACAAACTCAAAAGTTAATAAGCTTGCTATCAACAATCACTGAATGAAATATTATTTGTCGATAATTTGTAATAGATTCGTAATAAATGTGAAAAACGTGCATACGTATATATGCATGCATTGGTTTAATAATTTCGATAACATTATAATTAAAAGAAACTCGTTTCATATGACTTAATTTGACTTTTCTGTTTAGATCCTTTTTGCGCATATAGCTTCTAACGTTGCAATGTATTTACGCATTCCTGTCTTTCAAATATTAAGGTTTGGGCTTTCCTGAAGAAAGTAAACAAATAAAAGCACTTCATATAAATTGTGCTGCGGTCAACTCTTTTACACTCCAATAAAATTACAAAAAGAAGCATTACATTCTTAAACGATTTAATTTTCAAAACATTGCTTGAAAATTCTGTATAACTCACTGCAGACCAAGACTATTTGCGTCATCTTTTCTTCATATACTCTTTATGACTGCGAGGTGTATTAAAATCTAATTAAATCCCTTTTTTTATCAGAGTAATATCCATTTATTTTAATAATTAAACGATAATTCTCGTTAAACTGTTAAGATAATCCTCTTTCTAAGTACTATAGTAAAAGATACTGTTAAACATGATTTAAGGAGCATTATTCTAATACCATTTCATTCCAGTTGGCAATATGTGTTTATGTGTTTGGTAATTTACTTCAGAGTATAATAGAATTTAATTAAAAAATACCCAGTTGTGATAAAAAATGCCAATACAAAGTTAGGACAATAACTGTGAAAAGAAATTAACCAAGAAATAAATTCGGCAACATCATATGCGGCATTGCTTACAATAAAGATATATTATAGCACCTATAGCATTGCTTAAATAAAAACCAACACTGGGTGGTAACCAGAGTAAGCATTATTTTAAAAACTAGATATCCAACGGATTATTTTTTAAATTGTTCCAATTTGTAAGGAGAAGATCGTAAAATATGATGAGTGGTAGCTATCTTACAATGTGATGAGTATATGTTAATTACAAAAGTTATAGGAATCATATGATATGAGCTAAAACGGTAACCATGACATAAAACTCATGAAAAGCTAACAAAGACATTCGTGCAGTACATAGAAATACACACAGCTGCACTCCATCCATATTTTTTTCAAGACAAATGCGCGTGGAATGCAGTTCCCTCCCTTTGAAACATGAAAAAAATAGATACACTTCATTCAGAGACTCAATGACTACCGAAAATGGGAACGTATACCTCAAGAAAAGAACCGTGCTTTCTATGAAATTTGAAAGTTTCGAGAACGCAGATATGAATGGTCAAACCAAGAATCTGAACTTATCCGTTCAGTTACTGAATTTTGGATGAAACCACATGCCTCCATCTTGTTCTTGTTTATGTCGTTTGTGAGATCACGGTGGTATTATAAACAAGAGGCTCTCAAGAGCCTGAATCGCTCACCTGTAATTTTTGCTTAAATCTTTCATCAATGATTATTTTTGCTTTTCAATATGTATTAATGAGTGGCTTAAAAATGCCATTTAAATGTTCTTTGTTTCTGTCATATTTTCTTCAAAAGCAAAAAAATGCATTTCACCCCTATGTTCCATTTTAGCCATAGTGGCTATGACGTATTTCTTGACGTACAAGGAAATAAAATACAAAATTTATACTAGATACTTTGAAACTCATTCAGCCCAATTTTGGCTGCAATTGATTCAACGTTTTCAAAGGAGAAGATTTTTTAAAGTAAGCAAACTAGTTGAACAAATTGTAAAAACATGTCTTTAAAGGACAATAACTCCTTAAGGGGTCAATTGGCAATTTGGGTCATGAAACCTATTTGTAGATCTTACTTTGCTGAACATTTTTGCTGTTTACAGTTTATCTTTATCTATAATAATATTCATATAACCAAAAACTGCAAAATTTCCATAACATTGCCAATATAGTGGCAGCAACCCAACAATGGGTTGTTAGATTTATCTGAAAATTTCAGGGCTGATAGAACTTGACCTAATGAACATTTTAAGCCATGTCAGATTTGCTCTAAATGCTTTAGTTTTTGAGAGATAAGCCAAAAACTGCATTTTACCCCTATGTTCTATTTTTAGCCATGGCGGCCATGTTTTTTTTACGAAACAGAAAATAAAACACAAACTCTATTCAAAATACCCTAAGGATCATTCAGCTTAAGTTTGGTTGCAATTGGTTTAGTAGTTTCAGAGGGGAAGATTTTTTAAAGTTAAAAAAACATGATAAACAAATTGTGTAAAATTGTCCTTAAAGGGCAATAATTCATTAAGGAGTCAATTGACAATTTTGGTCATATAAAACGTATTTGTAGATCTTACTTTGTTGAACATTTTTGCTGTTTACAGTTTATCTTTATCTATAATAATATTCATATAACCAAAAACTGCAAAATTTCCATAACATTGCCAATATAGTGGCAGCAACCCAACAATGGGTTGTTAGATTTATCTGAAAATTTCAGGGCTGATAGAACTTGACCTAATGAACATTTTAAGCCATGTCAGATTTGCTCTAAATGCTTTAGTTTTTGAGAGATAAGCCAAAAACTGCATTTTACCCCTATGTTCTATTTTTAGCCATGGCGGCCATGTTTTTTTTACGAAACAGAAAATAAAACACAAACTCTATTCAAAATACCCTAAGGATCATTCAGCTTAAGTTTGGTTGCAATTGGTTTAGTAGTTTCAGAGGGGAAGATTTTTTAAAGTTAAAAAAACATGATAAACAAATTGTGTAAAATTGTCCTTAAAGGGCAATAATTCATTAAGGAGTCAATTGACAATTTTGGTCATATAAAACGTATTTGTAGATCTTACTTTGTTGAACATTTTTGCTGTTTACAGTTTATCTTTATCTATAATAATATTCAAGATAATAACCAAAAACTGCAAAATTTCCTTAAAATTACCAATTTAGTGGCAGCAACCCAACAATGGATTGTTAGATTCATCTGAAAATTTCTGGGCTGATAGAACTTGACCTAATGAACATTTTTATCTCGTGTCAGATTTGCTCTAAATGCTTTGGCTTTGAGATATAAGCCAAAAACTGCATTTTACCCCTATGTTCTATTTTTAGCCATGGCGGCCATGTTTTTTTTAACGAAACAGAAAACAAAACATGAAAATTATTCTAGATACCCTAAGGATCATTCAGCTTAAGTTTAGTTGGAATTGGTTCAGTAGTTTCAGAGGAGAAGATGTTTTAAATAGTTTACACCGGACGGACGACGACGGACGCCAAGTGATGGCAAAAGCTCACCGTTCGTTCCTTCGGAACGGTGAGCTAAAAATGTAATTTTTTCCACATAGTTGATTAAGTAACGTTCATTTCGCTTACACTTACAGTTTTAAGTACGACTGAAAATGAGCGATTGCCTTGATCAAAAAGATATTTCACTTAACTATATATCTTTCAAGACAAAAGGAGGGGAATGCAAGTTCTTCCCTTCGAAACATGAAAAATAGGGACACATCATACGGAGCCTCAATGACTACCGTTATTGTAACGCATACCTCGAGAAAAACACCGCGCTTTTTTTGGAACGTTTCGAGAACGCAAAAACGAAAATTAAAACCTAGAATCTGAACTTATCCGTTCGGTTTAATACCGAAGTTCAGATGGAATCACATGCCTCCCTCTTTTTCTCGTTTATGTCGTTTATGAGATCACTGTGGTATTATAAACATTTTATTGTCCACATAGTTCATTTAATAACGACAATTTCACTTAAAAGTTTTTATTGTGACTTAATATGAGCAATTGCCTTTCCCAAAAAGACATCTTTCTGTTGAACACTTCAGTCAAAAATATCGTTTGTATGAATATTTTGAACTTAATGTAACAAAAAATAAAAGTTCTGTATCAAAGTCTAGTTCAAATTCTCGAAAATTATAAAAAATGAGGGAAAAGGAAAGTAAATGAAGATAAAAACTAGCGGTCGTTAAGTAAAAGTTTAATTCTTAGAAAAATTTCCAATTGCATGTATTTCATAATTGTGTAAAGCAATGCTGAACGTGGTGACTTGAAATTTGTTTATCTACCGGATTAAAAAAGAGAATGGAAAGATATAATGATAATAAAGGTAGTTGAAGAAAAAACAAAACATGATAAACAAATTGTGTAAAATTGTCCTTAAAGGGCAATAATTCATTAAGGAGTCAATTGACAATTTTGGTCATATAAAACGTATTTGTAGATCTTACTTTGTTGAACATTTTTGCTGTTTACAGTTTATCTTTATCTATAATAATATTCAAGATAATAACCAAAAACTGCAAAATTTCCTTAAAATTACCAATTTAGTGGCAGCAACCCAACAATGGATTGTTAGATTCATCTGAAAATTTCTGGGCTGATAGAACTTGACCTAATGAACATTTTTATCTCGTGTCAGATTTGCTCTAAATGCTTTGGCTTTGAGATATAAGCCAAAAACTGCATTTTACCCCTATGTTCTATTTTTAGCCATGGCGGCCATGTTTTTTTTAACGAAACAGAAAACAAAACATGAAAATTATTCTAGATACCCTAAGGATCATTCAGCTTAAGTTTAGTTGGAATTGGTTCAGTAGTTTCAGAGGAGAAGATGTTTTAAATAGTTTACACCGGACGGACGACGACGGACGCCAAGTGATGGCAAAAGCTCACCGTTCGTTCCTTCGGAACGGTGAGCTAAAAATGTAATTTTGTCCACATAGTTGATTAAGTAACGTTCATTTCGCTTACACTTACAGTTTTAAGTACGACTGAAAATGAGCGATTGCCTTGATCAAAAAGATATTTCACTTAACTATATATCTTTCAAGACAAAAGGAGGGGAATGCAAGTTCTTCCCTTCGAAACATGAAAAATAGGGACACATCATACGGAGCCTCAATGACTACCGTTATTGTAACGCATACCTCGAGAAAAACACCGCGCTTTTTTTGGAACGTTTCGAGAACGCAAAAACGAAAATTAAAACCTAGAATCTGAACTTATCCGTTCGGTTTAATACCGAAGTTCAGATGGAATCACATGCCTCCCTCTTTTTCTCGTTTATGTCGTTTATGAGATCACTGTGGTATTATAAACATTTTATTGTCCACATAGTTCATTTAATAACGACAATTTCACTTAAAAGTTTTTATTGTGACTTAATATGAGCAATTGCCTTTCCCAAAAAGACATCTTTTTGTTGAACACTTCAGTCAAAAATATCTTTTGTATGAATATTTTGAACTAAATGTAACAAAAAATAAAAGTTCTGTATCAAAGTCTAGTTCAAATTCTCGAAAATTATAAAAATTGAGGGAAAAGGAAAGTAAATGAAGATAAAAACTAGCGGTCGTTAAGTAAAAGTTTAATTCTTAGAAAAATTTCCAATTGCATGTATTTCATAATTGTGTAAAGCAATGCTGAACGTGGTGACTTGAAATTTGTTTATCTACCGGATTAAAAAAGAGAATGGAAAGATATAATGATAATAAAGGTAGTTGAAGAAAAAACAAAGCAAGATAAACATTAACTTACCCTGAACGTGTTTGCTTTAGCATGCTGTTCTAAACTTGAGATAGAATATATGGTCTGGTCACTTATTTTTAATCGTACAAGATGGAAAAAAGAAACAATGAAAAGTTCTTATTCATTGGAGAAAACCAACAATCAATAAGATATCGTAAAAAGAGTTGTATTGTATTGATAATTAATCAGAAGATAAAATACAGAAAATAATTAATAATGGATATTAATTATAGATAATACGTAAAATAATAGGATATAGCATTCATTATTTATATTTATCCTGGAATCGACCTTTCTGCTATTCAAATACATACTAGGTAGTCTCCTGGTATCCTGCTTCTGTTGTGAGCGAACGGTTATATTCAAATTACTGTTTTCGTCACAGTTTAACATGGGGTATTCATCGCGGTCTGCGTTTAAACTTTAAGTCATGTTGATTTCATTCAAAAACAAATTCAACAGTTTAGAAGTAAAAAAACCCATACGATTAAGAGTAAATGTTAAATTGCAGGATGAAAAAAATATTCGTACAGGGAAATATAAAATGTATGAGTACTCGCTACGAAACAGGCAAGCCTATCTTTTCTCTCTCTTGCTAAAGCTCTTACAAATACACATTTTATATTTTCCTATATATTTATGTTTATGCCTTTTTTAAATTTTTTATTCGAGCGTTACTGCTGAGTCTTTTGTCTGTCGTACAAAATTATAAACCTGGTATATTTGATGAGGTTTTATTTATGACAGTTAAAGAGGTCATCATTGAAGCATTTCATTACAATACCGACAACTAATAGATTAAAACAATAATACTTTCGAAGCAACTATAGTGAAACTTAAATGATTATTATCGAATCAACTAATAGTAAAAAAAAAGTTGAAAAAAAAAAATTACAAGCTAAAGAAAAAGAGGCCTCATGTGATTGCCAATGAGACAAGCTTACCAAAGGATAAAGATAACAAAACGAGAAAGTGAATATCTACACATATGAATTTGGGCTGTATGCAAAAAAAAAAAAAAAAAAAAAAAAAAACAATAAGAAAAGGAAAAGAAAAGATTGAGCAAATCTGTTTTGTACTATTGTAAATACATATTACTTGAAAATGTTCAAAATCACTGCATTTACCAAAAGAATTGAGCAAATACTTAAACATGCAAACATATTTATGCACTTTGCTTATGATAAAAAAATAAAACCTCAATAGCCTAGCAGTATTTAAATATATCATAAAATGACAAACGATGAAATAATCTAAATAAATATTGCAATCAAGCATAATGACGTATAGAGATTAGTTTCAGATGTAGTTTATGTAACATCTTAATTCAGTAATTTGTGAAAGTTAGATTACTTACCCCTTAAGATGGAGAAATTCGTTTTGACCGATCTTATTTGGTAACATAAAGTATTTGTAATCTGATTTTATAACAAACTTATAACTATGTAGCTATGGCTAACAATTTTATTCAATGAAATATTTGATCATAAACAACGGTATTATCAAGGGTCAACTTTTTATCTGTACTTTGATCATTTAAGTCCTCGAATGTTGCAACAATTGAATGTCTCATCATTTTAGAACTGTTTATACACACAAAGTTTGACACCAATTTACTGGTCAAATGAACAATTATAGTTTCGACGAATCGTGATGAATACACAAGTATCACAATAATATTGTCTGGCTTTTGAACTGCTTAGCTGATAACCTATCTATGATAAGCAGATAGATTTGGGAGAAATCCCTTTGCGCCAAAAAATGCGGCCTTTTGCGCCACTACTCATTTGAGCCAATGCCTCAATTTGAGCCACTAATTTTTAAAAACCCTAGTATCATTTGCGCCAATAATAAATATACGATTCTGATAATTGATTTTAATAATAATAATAAGAAGAAAACAAGCTTGTGATGGTAATTTACACTGACGGAGTTAAAGTTAAAGTCAATTAATAGTTCCTTTTAAAGATATGCAAGTAAAACATCAAACTACTTACAGTCAGACACCATTTTTTAATTGCATATTCAATGTGCGCAATGAATATAATACTATCGGATTTTGTTTTGTTTCCTTCCTTCGTTAGTATAATATAAACAACAAACAAATTGAAATTAGAGAAATTTGGCTGATTATTTCTCATGGCATTTATTCAACAATATTCAACAATATTAAACCAAAAACAACCAACATAAACAAACTGGCCAACAAGTGAAAACTTGATCACCGACGGGGGAAACCAACAGTGAATGTAAAACAATTTCTAGCTGCTGGGCAGATCCATAACAGCTCAATGATCAATATTTGAATAAATAACTGCTTGATGTTGACATCTAATACACTTTCCTCAAGAACTGAATGCCTTGAAGAGAGACATAATTATTTTTATTCATATATTGGTGTACTCTTTGAATTTTTGGTTTTCATTGCTACTGCAAATGAATGTTGAACTTCTCAGTGACATTGATGATGATATACATGACAATCTTAATTGTACATTCAACACATATGGATCTGTTCACCATGCAATCTGAAAAATAATCTAAAACATCAAAAATGTTGTTTATTAAAAGGAGGAAGGGTGGGTTGTAATTACTTATTGAACATTTGATGTGGAATACAATTTTAGCGGGAACACGTGTTTATATATAAACAAAGTCCACGAGGCACTTCAAATCATATTCTAACATAATTTATTAAAATAGATATGTGTACAGGTAAATTGACTCAAATAATTACATTACATGTATGGTTCGTTATAATACGTTATTTTGATTGGCTAACAGCAATCTCGCGTCATTCTGAAATTAACCTTTATTTAAAAATTTCAAAATGAAATGTAACATTCATGATGACACGAGCTCCCACAATAAAGTGCACAGGTAAATAAAAGAAAAACTTGATAGAAATCGTTTTTTCATGATCCTAGCAAAAAAATGTAATTATAAGTTTTGAATGCTTCTTTTAGTAATTGTATAGGGTTGTAAAAGCGTTGACCGTGCGCACATTTTGTAGAATGAAGCGCTTCATACAAAATGGACTTCGGTCAACGCTTTTACACCCCAATAAATTCGCAAAAAAAGCGTTCAAATCTTAAATGAATTCCGTATTATGGCGCAATCGATACCTTTGAAAATAGTATTTGGCGCAAATGATTATCTTGAAACTAGCAATGGGCGCGAATTTTTTTAACACTTTAAGCCAATTTTTCTATTCTTTATTCTTTGTGTGTATTATTCTGTATTCTTAATATTTAAGCACCGCACTACTCTCTTTTTTTTCCTTTTTTTTTTCCTTTTCCTTATTTTTTTGGAATAATTTTTCTCTATTCAGGAATCCCTATCGAGACCCTCGTGTATAATGGGACATTGTAATTAACAGCCAATGCATTGTCCATATGTAGATCTCACTTTTACAGTTTTTTTCACCATATACTCTGAGCTAAACACTAAACAAAAAAGTGCATTATTTTTTATAAAATTTGCTAGAATGTTTTCATATTTCTTTTTGATAATTCAACATGATGTAATTTTTACAATACGGTTTTTTGGCTTTTGGACCTTATAGTCTCGAATGAAATCTATATTATGTAGGGAGAAATAAATAGCCATTTCTTAATTGTGTTTATACCTAACATATAACCAATAAAAGTTTTTTAAAAAACTTGCCCAACCTTAGCAATCATTTATTATCATTTTGTAAGGGATTTCATAAATCACAAGACGTCGACATGCAGCATGAGAACTTAACACTATACAAACTTGCATATGAGGACATTTATTCCCGTTTTCTATAGGAACTTTTTTGACACAGGAATATGCTGGGAATGTATGTACTTCATATTTCCGGTTTTGTCGACAAATAACAACGATGTCGTGGTTCTAAATGTTTTTATTCACAGTGGGATAAGTGTTGAGTCGAGAAGGACCAAAAAAAAATCTGTAAAACTATGTTTTTTTTAACATGCAAATACATATAACCTTACATTATTATTTTTCGAGAGAATTTCATTACAAGTTTGCAATGATATTCTAAACATTTAACTCTTTGCGGGCATATTGTCTTTTTATTTTTGGCCATGACGTTGTCAGTTTGTTTTCGATCTATGAGTTTGACTTACCCTCAGGTATCTTTCGTCCCTCTTTTGTTTAAGATAAGGAAAATTTTTAAGCGTCCAGAAACTCTTTCCACAAACCAATTCTCAGAGAGTTCTTCGAAGTACTATAATCAGGATACAATTTTATGCTTAGGACTATTTTCAACAACTCTGTTTTTCGATCACATCGGTCTAATAATTGTTACGGGAACGTTTGATATACAAAATACTGTCTATGTCAGAATATAATGATATAAAAATCATGGCTGTTCAGGTTAGAATATCTAATGGAAAATAATTTTACAACGATAAATATCCGTTAAAAGATTTTACATTATTTTTACAATTTTTTGATAAATTAGGGCGTTTAAATTTTTACACAAATATGGCGTCTACTCGATTTATTCACACTACATGTTTATGTCAGAATAAGGTCTATTTGAATTTGCCTGTTGGCGTTAATTCAAAAGTGTTAATCTTTGCTGTTTACAAATTGAAGTTGGTCTGTTAGGATATTGTTCGAATATGAAACTAATTTCACACAAAACTCCTATAGTCTGCTATTCTCAACGTTTGTTATATTTATAGGAAAACAATAAGATCATATGGTTATTCTGTTTTATTTTAATTCATTTTCATTATTCACCAGAACTTTTTCTTGCGAACTTGTAATCAATGGTGTTCTTGCAAAGAACATGCCAAACAGGAGGGCGATAGTTGTGTCAACGTTACTGTTATCCCAATACTTGTATTTACCTTGTTGATAGCAGTTGAATGTTATACTCAATCCACAATATAAGTATACAAGTATTCAGTCATCTGGTCATGTGATCTTATTTTAATTCTAAATCATAAGATGTTTTTTTGCTTTCCATATAACTTTTTGTGTCTCCCTTTTAATATTTTAGTAGATCAATTGCACTAAATCGCTTGCAACAAGAGTTTAATTCTTCGTTAGTAGCTTACTTAACATCTTGCATTCACTGTATTCTTTTCGTGGTAAAGTACAATGTTATATTTATTTTCCGATTTTGAATTTAAGTGTCAGAGTGTATATCAAACAATATTCTGCTCTCAACCAAAAACGTCTTCAATCATCCCAAAAGCCAAAATGAGAATATGTGTTTCAAAAGCCGTATATATGCATAATGAATGACTTCAACAACATAGTTGACTGATGAATTGGCCGCAGACTGCGCAATTACTATACCAATGTTGCAGCTGTGTACACATTTCTTGGGTCTGCCCAAAGACCACGTCTACATACGATTGTTACTGAGATCGTTTGGGAGCCATACAGTGCCTTACAATAGTTTACATACGATTGTTACTGAGATCGTTTGGAAGCCATTCAGTGCCTTACAATAGTTTACATACGATTGTTACTGAGATCGTTTGGGAGCCATACAGTGCCTTACAATAGTTTACATACGATTGTTACTGAGATCGTTTGGGAGCAATACAGTGCCTTACAATAGTCTACATACGATTGTTACTGAGATCGTTTGGGAGCCATACAGTGCCTTACAATAGTTTACATACGATTGTTACTGAGATCGTTTGGGAGCCATACAGTGCCTTACAATAGTTTACATACGATTGTTACTGAGATCGTTTGGAAGCCATACAGTGCCTTACAATAGTTCACATACGATTGTTACTGAGATCGTTTGGGAGCCATACAGTGCCTTACAATAGTTTACATACGATTGTTACTGAGATCGTTGTGGAGCCATACAGTGCCTTACAATAGTTAACATACGATTGTTACTGAGATCGTTTGGGAGCCATACAGTGCCTTACAATAGTTTACATACGATTGTTACTAAGATCGTTTGGGAGCCATACAGTGCCTTACAATAGTTAACATACGATTGTTACTGAGATCGTTTGGGAGCCATACAGTGCCTTACAATAGTTTACATACGATTGTTACTGAGATCGTTGTGGAGCCATACAGTGCCTTACAATAGTTAACATACGATTGTTACTGAGATCGTTTGGGAGCCATACAGTGCCTTACAATAGTTTACATACGATTGTTACTGAGATCGTTTGGGAGCCATACAGTGCCTTACAATAGTTAACATACGATTGTTACTGAGATCGTTTGGGAGCCATACAGTGCCTAACAATAGTTTACATACGATTGTTACTGAGATCGTTGTGGAGCCATACAGTGCCTTACAATAGTTAACATACGATTGTTACTGAGATCGTTTGGGAGCCATACAGTGCCTTACAATAGTTTAAATACGATTGTTACTGAGATCGTTTGGGAGCCATACAGTGCCTTACAATAGTTTACATACGATTGTTACTGAGATCGTTTGGGAGCCATACAGTGCCTTACAATAGTCTACATACGATTGTTACTGAGATCGTTTGGGAGCCATACAGTGCCTTACAATAGTCTACATACGATTGTTACTGAGATCGTTTGGGAGCCATACAGTGCCTTACAATAGTCTACATACGATTGTTACTGAGATCGTTTGGGAGCCATACAGTGCCTTACAATAGTTTACATACGATTGTTACTGACTTGTTCCGTTGTGGAGCCATACAGTGCCTTACAATAGTTTACATACGATTGTTACTGACTTGTTCCGTTGTGGAGCCATACAGTGCCTTACAATAGTTTACATACGATTGTTACTGACTTGTTCCGTTGTGGAGCCATACAGTGCCTTACAATAGTTTACATACGATTGTTACTGACTTGTTCCGTTGTGGAGCCATACAGTGCCTTACAATAGTGTACATACGATTGTTACTGACTTGTTCCGTTGTGGAGCCATACAGTGCCTTACAATAGTGTACATACGATTGTTACTGAGATCGTTTGGGAGCCATACAGTGCCTTACAATAGTTTACATACGATTGTTACTGAGATCGTTTGGGAGCCATACAGTGCCTTACAATAGTTTACATACGATTGTTACTGAGATCGTTTGGGAGCCATACAGTGCCTTACAATAGTTTACATACGATTGTTACTGAGATCGTTTGGGAGCCATACAGTGCCTTACAATAGTCTACATACGATTGTTACTGAGATCGTTTGGGAGCCATACAGTGCCTTACAATAGTTTACATACGATTGTTACTGAGATCGTTTGGGAGCCATACAGTGCCTTACAATAGTTTACATACGATTGTTACTGAGATCGTTTGGGAGCCATACAGTGCCTTACAATAGTCTACATACGATTGTTACTGAGATCGTTTGGGAGCCATACAGTGCCTTACAATAGTTTACATACGATTGTTACTGAGATCGTTTGGGAGCCATACAGTGCCTTACAATAGTCTACATACGATTGTTACTGAGATCGTTTGGGAGCCATACAGTGCCTTACAATAGTTTACATACGATTGTTACTGAGATCGTTTGGGAGCCATACAGTGCCTTACAATAGTTTACATCCTCGTCGTATGGTTAAAGGTTACTGTGGACAGTTGTCTCGTCGGTAATCATACCACATCTTCTTAATTTTATTTATGTCATGTAGGACATTCAACAATGAGCAAAACCGCTACCGTAAATAGACAGCTTTAAAAGGAGCCACCATGACAAACTGTGAAATATATAAACCAAAAAAATTCTTAACAAAACGATAAACGAACAGTCAGAATCGTCAAAATCATTTGTTGCTCCATAAGCACTGTGTGGGATTTGCTTTTATTCTCATCGCTTTTGTTGTAATGGCTCGCTGCTTATACTAGTAGCTCTTGAGAACTAATGGGTTTCCCTGATATCAACCGATGGCTTTTATTTTTTCTGACTTCATCTATAGGCGGACTGTCTTCATCATAGTGTTGTCTCTCCCGTTGCAAATATTGTTTTCCGTGTTGAAACCCATCTTTGCCGGATTCAATTATTCCAAGATCATCAATTTTGTAAATCTGAATTTCCTTTCCTAAATATGATTGATAATTTGTAACTTTTGATTAACAATATCTGGTATATATTCGTTTATCTACAATACCTGTTATATCTTACCTCTTGACTCTGGGAATTATGTCTGCTGTGCAAAGTTCTAACTCAAAATAGTATCATCTGAAATTATGCAGCAAGTATGTGCTGCAAACTTGAAATTCTTCAGCTGCTTTAGTAGTATCAACTACAAAAACGAACATAGTTTTCGCTTACCGTTTACCGCTAAATACTAGTAACTTAAATGCAACATATGTATGTACTAAAAACCAAAATAGGATATAGATGTGTTTTGTCCGCTAATCAAATAATAAAATTTGTAGTATAATGTTTTCAGAAGTTTTTTTTTATAAATCATGGAAAATGTGTTTGCACAAAAGACAATATGAAACTATATTCTCAGTTTGATCTAAGAAAGACAACTTTTCTTTTTTTTACAGTACAATTTTCACAAGTTTATACTTTTCAAAAAGACCATATACCAAAAAAGTGAAAATTGAAGTGCAAACAAAATAAGTCAACAAGGTCTGGTGCCACTCCACTAAAGGTCCCGTAGGCCCTTCCCATTTAGCTCTATCTAGCAGTGCATTTGAATATACACGCGTAAAGATGCTGGTTCAAAGTATAGAAGCAGGCTCAAAATTGAAAGAATTGAACATACATTACCTAAGATATATTCTATTATATTGAAAATAGTCAAATCAGACATGAAATTTGGCACCTATATATTGGATCTCCCCACTGTGTAATCCATTGTCTATCTTCAGCAGAAAATCTTGCACTGGTTCAGTTTTTTTTTGTCAGAAAGAAATCTAAATACTCATGAAATTAACCTATACTAAAAAGGACTAAAATTCACTCCCACTCCTTACGATTGACTAAGGAAGAAGACACCGTGAAGAGTTCTGCCTGAAATCACGTTTCATATTCAAAGAATACAAGATGAATCCTTTTGTTCCAAACAAGAAAAGTCTAATCACGTAATAGAGATAAAAAATGAACGATATATATAACTTAGTCGGGTATATATGTATATCCGACTTTAGGTAAATCTTTTATTCTTTTTATGCTGACTGCCATAAGAAATCGGATGAAAAATCGTGCTGAAAAATTAATATCCCCACTTAACATATGATAGCAGTCATACCGATAATGGAGGGAGTTACTTTAAGTCAAAACTCGCAATTTTTATGGATTACATATAAAATACACATTCAAAACTATATATACCGGTATGTGAATGATAAAAACCAAACATACATATAAATACCCAAACCCGGCAATCTAAAACTACGCTTTATGTATTGCTTGAAGTTTCTGTAGCACTTATTATATATTCATCATACTTTTAGTCTTTATATTCTTGAATCATTGTGAAAATGCTATAGCTACATCACAGATAGTGTGGATATAAAAAAAAACACTTAATACAAGAGAGAGTAAAATGCGAATTATTATTAGTTTTTGCTTTGGCAAGTCTTATTTTACAAATATTCCTCATAGTCTGAGAATAGAAGTTGTGCGATATTTTATGTGTGCGATTGTCAATTGTCCAAATGTCGGAAATTTTTGTTTACACTATTATATATATATCATATATAAAATATTATGATTCATCGGTTTGTGGGCTGTGGAAAATTGTACTTTTTTTTATATTTTATCGGATTTATTTCTTGTTTCAGTATTTCTCAATTCTACAATGGGAAAAGTTTTGACGTTTGTTAAAGATGTCGGAATTGTTTTGTAGATAAATTTTTAGTTCCTGCAGCCTTTCGTCCCGGAGGTGTGGGATGTTAAGTGTGGTATACGGATTGTTAGAACGCGGAAGATCCCAATATTGATGCGTGTCAATGTCCTTGTAGTACAACTAGTAATTTTCATCTTCCCTATTAAAGAGGATATATACTGAGGTCTGGTATTAATGATTTTCATTGTGAATTTTAGATTCGTAGAGATTATATTTAAATCGTGGATCGTTCAATATCGGATTTCTATTTTGTTCAAAATATGAAACAATCGTCCAGATATATATCTTTTCCAGTTTTTTGTCATGTAATTTCCAAGGTTCATATATATATGTAAAATTCAAGCACTTCGTCTCTTAAAACCGTATTTTTGTCCACACTAGTTAACTATATGTAATTCCTAAAACTTAACTCAGAATACAGCCACTTTAAATGATATACAGTTAGAAATGCGGATGTGACATGTAACATGATAAACTTTAATTTACTTTAATATACAAAACAAATTAGATTTAACACTATTTTACGAGCTACTTATCCTGCCTGGTCAAGATCATATTATGATGGAAGGTATTTACAAATATTTAATAATTTATTATTTTCGTAGTTTCATCTTTTATATGCAATATGAAACGCTCATGGTATGGTTTAAAATATCTAAGAAGGAATTTAGTAATACATACACATGTACTTGTAGCAATATTGATTAAACAGAATGATGCATCACATGACGGATTCTCTACATTTATATATATATTTAGTAATTAATGAAATTAGTTAATATAAGTATGATAGACCATACCGGGTAAATCTGGTCACAGTTTAAAAAATATGTATGTTACAGTAGAAATTAGAATTCAGTAGGATAAGGAATTATCATAGTACAAATTGGAATTCAGCAGGGTGGGAATTATCCTTGTACAAATTGGAATTCTGATTCATACAAATTAAAGTCCAATACAAATCAGAATTCCAATATCTTCTATAGCAGACATTGAGATATCCAGATTTGTACTAGGAGGATTCTAGATTGTACTAGATGATTACCCAATAAGACATAATGATACCAATTTTGATTTACTTCATAATGATTTATAAATGTTGGTTGTTTAACCAGGACGTATGCAACCAACAATCAATTAATCTTGACTACAACAAACATTTTATTGGAAGTTTTTCTGTAATATTTTTTTTTACAGATACAAATTAAATTCGTTTATGTTATTAATGTCCTTCGATACATAATTAGACAAAAAACATGTGAAATTTTTAATATTGTTTTAAAAGCAATATATAGCTCTGAATAACATTTTGATTCTAAGGAAAAATATAAAATTATTGATCTTTGTTTTAATATAAAAATGTGGAGATGTGGTATGACTGCTAATGAGACAACTATCCACCAGTTAAAATGAAGTGGTAGTAAGCAATTTTAGGCCACTTTACGGCCTTCAACAATGAGAAAACCCCATCCCTTTTCGGCTATAAAAGGTCCCTTCATGAAAAATGTGAAACAATTCAAACCAGAAAACTAAGACCTAATTTATAACAAAAAGCAATGTACGAAAAACAAATATGACAACCACTGAACTACAGGCTTCTGACCTGGGGACAGGCACATGCAGAATGTGGCGGGGTTAATATAAAGAAGAGGATGTGGTATGATTGCCAATGAGACAACTCTTCACAAGAGACCAAATGACACAGAAATTAACAAATATAGGTCACCGTACGGCCTTCAACAATGAACAAAGCCCAAACCGCATAGTCAGCTATAAAAGGCCCCGAAAAGACAAAAACCATAGAAGGGGGGCAGGATAAAAATACAGTAAAAAACATGTTTTTGGGCGCTCAACCCTCTCTCTAACCTGGGACAGTTGTTTAACAGCACAAAATAAGAACATATATATATAAGAACCTATATAGTTTTAAGTAATATCCTGAATCCTAATAGAAATTTTGTACAATCCAGAATCCTCCTAGTACAAATATAATTATCTTAATTACTACCAGTAGATATTGGAATTCTAATTTGTACTGCATGGATTTTAATTATATAGTATAAATCAGAATTACAACTTCTTCTATAGTAGATATTGGAGTTTCAGTTTGTACTGGGAGGGTCCTGGATCCTACTGGATTCCAACTTGTACTGTAACATATATATATATTGACTACGAAGAGAACACTGATTCTTTTGTATGCTTGCAGTGAGCTCATCTTTGGAAAATAAAATCCGCCCTATCCTTCCAAAAAGTAAATAACAATCTGTACTAAGTACCATTTTTTAAAACGAACAGAAAGAAATATAACGTTACACATTCTAATTTTAGAATTATTCCAGAAGCATTGGGCAATAATATGTGTTACATGACTTTCTTTTCGATGAGACTGGATATCATGTTGAGAGACACACCAAGATCAAATGCAAAATCGTGTAACCGCATCAATACTTTATATTTACAGTTCTTTATAATTATGTTCAGCATTAGCATGGTAATCGGCAAAAGCTTTGATAAATAAACATATTTTCCTCTTTTTATGACTGAAAAAAAAAGAACATTTGAAATATAAATTCAACTAGCCCTTTTCATGGGCCTCTTATAAAATGGTTGTTGCTGAAGTCTTGACCCTTAGACGTAGATATATAGATAGTTTAATTCAAATCAGTCATGCTAAATAGTCATTGCATTTCTAGTCAAAACTGTAACGTTGTGGTTTACTTTTTAAATAGGATTGGACAAACATAAGACAAAGGTCATATATATACAACCGTTTAGAAATATACCACTATAGACGCTACTTGTAAAGTTTTTGATTTCCATTTAAACCAGTACTATTTCACTGACTGAAAATCATTGTAGTTGTTGGAAAGGCAAATACTAATTGATTAGTCGGAACGAAATAAAATAAGCCAAAGGTGTATTTGACTGACGTGAATGAGACCAAAGAATAACATAGATCACGTAGATGTTTTTCCTGGAGAAAATATTGAATTTTGTGTAAAACAAGAATGTGTCCATAGTACACGGATGCCCCACTCTCACTATGATCATTTTCTATGTTCAGTGGATCGTGAAATTGGGGTCAAAACTCTAATTTGGCATAACAATTAAAAAGATCATATCATAGGGAACATGTGTACTAAGTTTCAAGTTGATTGGACTTCAACTTCATCAAAAACTACCTTGACCAAAAACTTTAATCTGAACGGCGGGACAGACGGACGAACGGACGGACGGTCGAACGAACGGACACACAGACCGAAAAACATAATGCTCCTTTACTATCGTATAGGTGGGGCATAAAAACCAGGCTCTCTCATAATGACATGGACATTTGTAGATTTTAAACCAGTCGCATTAATCTTTTCAGCTGGTGCCTCGACGAGGGGTTTCCTTCATTTCTGCATTCGTTAATTTTTAAGTCATTTTTCACTATTCTGTATATTTTTTACCCATTATTCTCTTCTTTTTTTTTATATTTTAACACCTTCTGTAATTTTTTGGCCTATATTTCTCTATTCTTAATTTTTTTGCACTTTTTCTGCACTTTTTGCACACTATTTTCTATCTGGTATTAAACCACATCCAGACCCTCGTACAACACGGTACAGTAATTTTTCATTATTCTATTCTATATTCTATTCTATTCTATCAAATAAATAAGATTTATTTAGAGTCGGCTTGGTCCAAAACAAAGGATATAAAATATGCTCTATTGAACGTTTGAAGCATGAAAGCATACAAGGGAGACAATTTCCCCGCGGTTTTATGGGTTTCCGAAAGAATATGGATAAGTGCCGGTGTATTCCGATAAAGGAAGTCGGGGAGGGGAATTCCCGATAAACTTTCCTAGCCAAATCTCCTACAAACTTTCCAAATGAGGAGGAAATTCGTTGTAAACATGGTAAATAAGGGTCGAAATGCTGTATACAAAAAGTCTATGTCTTCTACATAATTACAAGTAGTCATAATTTCAAAGTAAACTGCTTATGTTCAACACACATGATAACCATTTTCGAGGTATCAGTGGGGGACTCGTTAATCGAATAAATAAAGGTTTTTCCTGAAATTTGCTTTCATTTTTTAACGTTTTCCGTGAATGATTTCCTTGTGTTTACAGAAAAAAAGTCACAAGATTGTAAATCAGGTGGGTTATTCGGTCATAGAACAAAACCAATCACATTTTTATTCTCCACCCTGTCAAACACCTAAAATTCACAAGATTCAT
The DNA here is from genome assembly GCF_021869535.1 of Mytilus californianus. Lineage (NCBI taxonomy): Eukaryota > Metazoa > Mollusca > Bivalvia > Mytilida > Mytilidae > Mytilus > Mytilus californianus. Next base: position 120,414,511 of record NW_026262701.1, read on the forward strand.
CATTGTTAAGCTATGCACTCCTCTGTATTAAACCCACCACTTGATATGTGTCAATTTTTTAAAACTGTTGATGTGGCAAAAAGTTACAAAAGGTAACCAATATTTCATAAAAATAACATGTTAACATGGTAATTAATAAAATAATTTTGTGTTATATCATTCATGTCATTGGAATTTTTGAATTAATATCAATGTATATAGAGTGGAGTAGTCCCTGTTCAAGTTTGAGTATAAATTTTCATACAACATACCTGTGTTACTTGTGTTGTTGTCCAGGGTCGTGTTCTTTTATTATGGGTTTCTTGTACAATGTTATATATATTACATGATTGTGACAAAGTTACCTATATCAGGGTCCATTCAGGGACTCTTTACACTAAACATTGTTTTCCCAATAATATTAACCATTCAAAAAGATTATTGTTTCCTTTCCTTTAGTGTGGATTTTAGTTTTTCTGTGAAATTTATACATGTTTGTAGGAAATTAGTTATTTGTTTACAAATTTCTAGGCTCACCAAGTGAGAGCCAATTTAAGGTCTTTGATAGGGTATCATGGGTATAGTTCTTACTTTTTGTAAATTTATCCTAATGTATGAATGTTTTAGTTGGAAATGTCATTTGATGTTTTAAGTGGCATTTGCATTGTTTCAACTACAAAACACACCATTCGGTATTATTAACAAAATGATTTTGTTCATATAAAAATAAACGTGATGTGGTACTGGTATGAATGCCATTGAGAACTTAATCGACCAAAGACAAAAGAACAAATAATGTAAAAAATCACAGATCATCATACAGCCTTGATCTTAGTTTACTATGAGGAACCCAAGGGTGACTAGGGGATAGAAAAAAGGTAATTTTGGTCTTCTTCCAATCAGAAATAAAACTGACAAAGTGGTGCTTCTGTTTGGTTGTAAGGGATGTATCAGTATAAGAAAATTATATCTAATTCCTCCCGGGTGCACTAGGTTTGGGTGTTACCTAACAATTATGGGTTCCATCTGTTCCAATTCCAGCAGACATATATTATTCAAAATGGAAGTTAGGGTTACCACTACAGCTGCACTGGCAGTTATTGATGATGAAAAATATAAAAATAAAAATTTTGCAAAGGCATTATTCTTATTTTTTCGTTGCTCACAAAATTTTTGAGTTTCATACTGTTAACCATGGAATACAGTGTGTCAAGACTAATTACACCTGCCTTCACTTTTGCGTTGGCTGCATCGATTGTTTAAAACAATGCATGACATTAATGACATTTATAATGTCAAAATAAAAATTTCTGACTTCATTAAACCAAAATGACATCTGACAGCTATTATAAAGTGTTTGTCTGAAAGAAAAATAGAGTTTTAATGCATATTTCCTTAAAATATACTTATATGCTCAAATACACTGATACATGTATATATATTCAACCAATGATTTGTATAGTCTTACTATACATGTACAAATCCTTGCTTGAACTGATTATCAATTTGCAGTTTTCAGTTCACTGTTAGCTAAAGATAATTGTATCTTTACTCTTCAGTTCCCTTCTCTGCCATTTTGAATTCTGTTTACACCTATTTTTTTGCGCAAATAGAAATGTTCAGAATGCAATTTTGTCTTGTTTCATTGAACTTCCAGTTTACTCGGTGCATTCCAATCCTCTGGAACTCGCCAATCAAGCACCACCATGTAGAAAGAGTGCCAGACTGTCTGCACCTTAAAAATCCTTCAAACAAATTATTGGGTGGTCTGTAGGTGGCCTGATGAAGGCTGTACATTGACCTTTAATTGCTTATATCTTCGTAAGTTTAACTCCGGTATATAGCTATCAGAAATTAGGACTAAGGTGTTGATGACCTACATTAAGTGAAGTGAACAACACTAGTACTCAATCTGTCTACTAAGTGGAAAACCATATCATAAACAAAATGTGAAAAAAATCAAAAGAGAAAACAGCTTGATTTAAGCTAATGACATATGATTAAAAAAAAAAAGATTATAACAGACAGCAAACAAGTACAACCACTGAATAACTGGCATATAAAGAATCGAGTGACATTAAACATGTTTGTGATCAGGGCTCGACAATAACGCTTGTCCGATTGTCCGGTACCAGAGGAAAAAAGGGTCGGACAAGTAAAAGTCATATCAAGTTTGTCCGATGGGACAAGTAAAAATCATTCTGTTTGAAAATAAATTAAATCCAACTTTGATGATCAACATTGATCAAAGTAATTTAAAAAAAGAACAAGAAAAGAAGATATTTGTTTGACATGTTTACTTGCGATCGATAATTTAAAACTGGTTCTTTGTCAGATACTCTATAACAGATAAAACGCATACTATTCTCAGAAACCCGTTTTACCGAATGTGGCTTTGTAGATAAGGTAACAAGACAGTTGGGCACCGTCACGGAAACGAATCGGCTCCATGTTTAATAGACAGTTCGGCACGGTTGGAGACATTTCGGGACCAAGACAAACCAGTACCTCGTTTTCCTACTTATTCGGTTGCTTTATGATAAATATATGATAAATTTTTTGATCATAAAATTTATAAAATCATATTTGATCATATTTAGACAAAACAATATTTGATTGTGTTTGAATAAACATTTTAATATATTAAAAACAAAACTGATTGTAGTAAGGCATTAATCATAATAATCAATATTTTATCAACTCAAAAGACCAGGATACAAACCAAATGAGTGTAGACTGACAGGCCTAACAGACTGTACCTGATGTGCAGAGTCTGATGAGACTTTGGCATTGATGAAAAATAGAACCCAAGTCCTGTGACTAGACTTGACTAGATTCAGTTTTTCTGGATTCATATTTTTGAAAAAGGATACCAAGAGATATAAATCAAATTCTGTTCTATTGTTTTAATTCATTTTGTTCATTAAATCAACCTAAAATGCAAAAAAGGTTAATATAAAGGTTTATTTTTGGACAAGTTATAATTCCATTCGGACAAGTAAGTTTTGGTATGTACTTGTCCTATTGGGCAAGTTGAAAAAAAAGTTATTGTAGAGGCCTGGTGATCTGATGTTCAGTAGTTGTCTGGATTTTAGTTAAATATAGTAGGAATCTGATGTTCAGTAGTTGTCGTTTGTTGATGTGGTTCATAAGTGTTTCACGTTTCTCATTTTTTATATAGATTTGATCGTTGAATGATTTTACACTAGTCATTTTTGGGGCCTTTTATAGCTTACTGTTCGGTGTGAGCCAAGGCTCTGTGTTGAAGACCGTACTTTGACCTATAATGGTTTACCTTTACAAATTGTGACTTGGATGGAGAGTTATCTCATTGGCACTCATACCACATCTTCTTATATCTATTATGAATGATAAACTGTCTTCATAACCTCAAACAGCTAGTGTAACAGTACATTAGTACAAACAGTAAAACGCAGTCGTAAAAGCCTTATCTCACCAGATTACTTGTAATTTAAGATCATAAAAAACTATAAAAAAAACTACACAAACTATATATACATTATTATTTGGGGAATATGTCAATGAGCATGATGAGACGGTAACCAAACAACAAAATTACAAAGATACATTTACATGAAGAGGGCAACATAAAGTCTTCAACAATAGACAGGTGTCTGTATGATTTGCCAAGATCTTAATTTTTTGAGTCCATTAAAGTGAATAACAGAAACTATGAAAAAAAATGAAAACACATTACAAATTTCATGCGTCCGAAGATGTGTCATCAAAGCCTAGATGTACAATGTTATTTAGATGTGTGTCATCAAAGCCTAGATGTACAATGTTATTTAGATGTGTGTCATCAAAGCCTAGATGTACAATGTTATTTAGGTGTGTGTCATCAAAGCCTAGATGTACAATGTTATTTAGATGTGTGTCATCAAAGCCTAGATGTACAATGTTACTGTAAATTCAGAAATTATTGCGATGTTTTTATTATTGCGAAAAATGCGACAGGGTTATAATCGCAATAATTTAAACTCGCATTTTGATATTTTTTATATGAATTAAACAGGATTTTTCTCAATATCGCAAAAATTCAAATCGCATTTTAGTCTAAAATGACAAAATCGCAATAATAAATGCACGCAATAATTTCTGAATTTACAGTATTTAGATGTGTGTCATCAAAGCCTAGATGTACAATGTTATTTAGAGCCTAGATGTACAATGTTATTTAGAGCCTAGATGTACAGTGTTATTTAGAGCCTAGACGTACAATGTTATTTAGAGCCTAGATGTACAATGTTATTTAGAGCCTAGATGTACAGTGTTATTTAGAGCCTAGTTGTACAATGTTATTTAGATGTTATTAGTGAGAACTAGGGCTGTTCCTTTGAGGTTTGTGTGTTTTTTGCTGTGCATGTACTGATTTTGTGTCATGGATGGATATCCATATCCTTTGTTTAAAATTCTATCATTGCAATATATGTCAAGATTTCATTCTCTTAGTACATGTAGTATACAAAAGCAAAGATCTTCCAAACACAGTGGCTGATTTAGGGAGGGTGGGTAGCTATATATATATAGTGTACACATCCTCCTTTTCATCAGGAAAAAACATCATTTGTGTAAAAAATATATTTTACCTTCCCTACTCCCAGCAGTATTACAACGAGCTGATTACAATTATTACAGAATCTTTCGCCCCTCTTTTCATTAAACTGTGGGTTTACTTTTGATAAACATTAACAGAAAAATCAAAATAAGATATACTATGTAGTTTAAGGCAGGCTCCGACAATGTTCAGGGCACATGCCAATGAACCAGACTTGAATTAGTTCTTAGGTTTTTGATTTGATTGTAATCTCCAATCAGAAGTGGTGTTACATGTGATTTGTGTCCACCATGGACTTGATTGTAAATCTCCAATCAGAAGTGGTGTTACATGTCATATTACATTATAATTTTTATCTTCATATTTATCTTCCCAAGTTGAATAACAAAAGGTTAATAGAAGAATGTTCAATAAAAATCAGTTCAGAAAAGGGACTTAACTCTGTCAAGTCTATGATAAAAGTATAGTAGACAACAAAAACAACACAGAATCAAGTAAAGCTATGTTTTACAGCTTGATGTATACACCTTGTATGCTGTATTGAAAAACAATAGAATTCACCTCAAATCTGCCAGTAGGCATTTATTGTACAATTGATTGGTCTATGAACAAAATCAGCTTAGTTTGAATATTTAAGATGATATGAGCAAATGTTTGCTCAGTAATAAAAATATGACACCAAAAAATACTAGGGGAAAACATCAAATTCATAATGTTGATAATCAGTCATACAAAATCATAAATGTTTAGCTAACCTGGAATGAAGGGCAACTATGACAGTTCGACATCACTTAGAAACAATAAAAATGTTTGTCACTTCAAATTTGTATTGGAAAGAAAGTAAGAATTTTCTAGTGATGATTAATTACATGTTCTTATATTTTACAGTGATTTCAGGAAAAAGATAAAATGTTGGAGGGTGTTCAGTATTATCAGTGGTATCACTGACCTATAACCTTTCAGTATGGATCATCGAAGTCAAGCTGAAGAACTTTATAAACTCACCAGGTGTAACAGTTCTGAAGACAGTAATCAATTAACTACAGTAAAAGAGTATCTACGACATTTTGTCTGTAAATGTCAACCTTCACAGAAGTTCAAGGTCAAAGAGATTCCAAGTATCATTATGAAGAGTGCGAAACAAGCAAGTTTTATATCATCTAAGGCCAGTGAATCTTTTGAGAAGTTAGAGTATTATTTCAGTCTAGTGTCAAGTAACCCATGGAAGGCTGAATTCCACACAATTAAGGTAATTTGGGGTTAATATAATACTTCTTGTTAGTCGGGAAGGCCTTTATTGAATATTGAATTTGACATAAAAGGGTAGGAAGTATATATTGCTAAGACAGCAACGTTAACCCATCAATAGAGTAATTGGTAAAAAAGACATCTAGGGGTCAACATAGTATCAAGGCTTTTTCTGACCAAAATGGGAACTGTCATGTAGACTAAATTTACCATCTATCCCAAACTTAAACAACTGAGTACAGTAATAAAGATTAGGCAAATCTATGTAAATACTTACCAGAGAAAAGTTGGTCAGACAAACAAATTTTCAGCTTGAATGATAGTACAAATAAATATAATTTTGACTAATGTTATATTCTTTATTGAAAAAGCACTTAACGCCCATATGGGCCAATGGCTTACAAACATACATATGTAACAAACAAGGAAAATACTGTAAATTCAGAAATTATTGCGTGCATTTATTATTACGATTTTGGAAGAATTAACCAAAATGCGAGATTTATTATTGCGATTTCAGGAAAAGCTGAATACATCATATGTCTCAGATATCAGAATGCGAGTTCTTATTATTGCCATACTCACCCTGTCGCATTAATAAAAACCTCGCAATAATTTCTGAATTTACAGTAGACAATACACATATGCATCTTGCAATAATTATAATTATGCTAATATACATGTATGTAGTAATAACCTGATCAAGGTAGGCAGCAAACTAGCTTGAAATGATGACAAAAAGATAAACAATGAAAACTCAAATTTATGATATTTGTAAAGATGTTTACTTTCAATGTCCAATTCTGGATATGATACCACATGAGGCTAAACCAGGCTTACAGTTCAGAATCATCTGCATTTTATAAAAGGATAAATGGAGTTATTGCTCTTAAATGACAATTTTTTACCAATTTTGGAATATTTGCCTATTACCTTGAAACTTTAGAAGATAAGTACAAACTGTTCATGCCCTGGAATAGATTTTTAGAAGTTTTGGATATTATCTTGAAAACAGTAATATATCGAGAGAAAACTGAAAAGTTAAATTAAAACAAGCATATTGAGATCTACAAATAATTATTTCATTGGTCTTTGATATTTTGATAAATTCTAAGTGGAGGGCCATTTGTATCAAGGGTGTGATATATTCTGTTCGATTTAACTTGAATGCTTGTGAAAAAAATGTTTAGAAAAAATATTTTTGATTGTTAAAAAAATATCAAATTGCCATATTGTTATCAGGTGAGTGTGTTAAGCTCTTAGAAGCCTCATGTTTAACATGTGGTGTACATTTATTATTAAAAGTTAAAATTTCAGCTTGGCAGTAAATGTAATCATGGTAATAGTAAATCTTTCTGTGGATATGGTGAGGTAATATCTTTAGACTTCTTTGTTACATTCTATATATACATGTAGTATTTTGTTTTTATTCTTTTCAGAAATACAGTGGATTTTTTCAGACAAAGATAGCATCTCATCTTACTGGAGTTGAAGAATTGTTTAGAATTGCTGGATATAGTGAAAATCCTATAAAAAATGAGTTTAAATTAAGTAAGAATATTAACAAAGAATTGCTTTTAGCATTGGCATTTGAGTGTTTTATTGCTTCTGTAGAATGCATTATTATTCATGAACTGCAGATAAGAACTAAGTTCTCGATAAATGCAGCTGAAATAGCGGACTTACGAACAACATACTGTGGTGACGTTGAAGAAATGTATTCTGTTTTGAGAAAATCGTTTAACTTAAAAAAGGACGATTGCATTATTACATCACCAGATCATACAATAAAAAATATTGATTACGTTGATCAGTTGTCTCCAAGGCAACCACAAATGAGGACACAACATGGACAAGCACTTTCTGTTGTCGAGAGTGATGTTAGACCAGAAATACAAAATAGTGAATTTAAAGAAGGCACATTGGAAGATCATATGATGGCAAGTTTGCAATTAATTGAAGAAGAAAAAGAAGAAATGTCACAGACACCTAAACAACCTTCTGTTCGACCATCAGATGAATGGTCATTTGTAAATGAAGGCTTATTGAAAAAATACGGAGAAAAATACTTCAATGGACAAAGAGGAAACATCCTACAAACTCCTTCAAGTAAAGAGAGTCGACCTTATCGTGACTCTGGAATAGAATCTGGAGTTCCATCGGAATTACCATATGCGGACGTGGATACCATAAGGACTCGAAGTACTCGTGTTATTAAGGAAAAAAATCCACATAGTGCTGTTCATGCTCAGATTTCATGGCCAACTCATCCAGAACAATCACCCCTTCATCGACCACAGTATTCATGGCCACAGCACGAGCCTCCGGTACCACCGGTTCACAGACCACAATTTTCTTCTCCCTTTCCACAAGGACAACAACAAACAACGAAAGCAGAACTTTTAAGGGCCAGAAATAAATCCGTTAGTTCAGCTTTTGCACCTGATCAATGGCCGCCAAAAGAAAATATTAAGTCTGAAATCTTAGAACAGTCAACAGCTGATGACATTGTTGGAGTTATTCGACCCTCAAGGTCAATAACAAAGACGGACTTTGTTGGTGAGACCCCACAAAACCCTACTGCTGCACCTGTTTATTCACGCATATCCAAACCTGTTGTGAATGATAAGCTCTCATCCCCTGGGCATTGTCAACCATATGCTTTCAGTAGCCATTCTGCTCCTGTTGCACGTAGGGAGCCAGAAGAAAGAATACCATCATGTAGCCTGGGAGATGAAGAGACATGGATTTGTGATCACTGTACCATGAAAAACAATAGATATGTCAATACATGCTACATGTGTTCTAAAAGTAGGGATATCGTCAAATCTCCAGATGTACGATGGGGAAAGCAGTGTCCACGATGTACATTACTAAATAAAGCAGATTCGTATGCCTGCGAAGCGTGTGATAATAAACTCCCAGAAGCTTGTGATAATCCTGTGTAGCATTGTTCGTCAGGTACCTTTAATAGTTCAAATAGAAATTTAGTAATTGATAAACTAATCTTAAATATTTCGGAAAAACTAGACTACCTGATTATACAAATATTAACCTTTTTTGACAAAGTTAATAGATTTTATTAAAATTTCTCAGCCCTGTCATGATAATTTTTTAGTTTTATTTCGAAGTTATAAACAATTGAATTATATATTTTATTTTAGTGTGAATATTTTAGATGAGTAAATGCTTTATGTTAGGACTAGTCCATTAAATGATGCAAGTATAAACTATAACAATTATTGTCAGCTGTCACATGGGTTCCAATTAGTGTGGTTCCAAAGTCCAAGAGCTGTCTTTTCTGGGAGTTACTGTTTAATTTTGAATTGCAAAAGTCAAGGACTCTAATTTTTGTCGAGCCTTCGACTTTTGTCGAAAAAGCGAGACATAGCGATCCTACATTCCGTCGGCGTCGTCGTCGGCGGCGGCGGCCACAAATATTCACTCTGTGGTTAAAGTTTTTGAAATTTTAATAACTTTCTTAAACTATCCTGGATTTCTACCAAACTTGGACAGAAGCTTGTTTATGATCATAAGATAATATTCAAAAGTAAATTTTGTAAAAAAAAAATTCCCAATTTTTCCGTATTTTACTTATAAATGGACTTAGTTTTTCTGCCAAGAAACATAACATTCACTCTGTGGTTAAAGTTTTTGAAATTTTAATAACTTTCTTAAACTATCCTGGATTTCTACCAAACTTGGACAGAAGCTTGTTTATGATCATAAGATAATATTCAAAAGTAAATTTTGTAAAAAAAAAAATCCATTTTTTCCGTATTTTACTTATAAATGGACTTAGTTTTTCTGCCAAGAAACATTACATTCACTCTGTGGTTAAAGTTTTTGAAATTTTAATAACTTTCTTAAACTATCCTGGATTTCTACCAAACTTGGAAAGAAGCTTGTTTATGATCGAAAGATAGTATCCAGAAGTAAATTTTGTAAAAAAAAAATTCCATTTTTTCTGTATTTTACTTATAAATGGACTTAGTTTTTCTGCCATGAAACATTACATTCACTCTGTGGTTAAAGTTTTTGAAATTTTAATAACTTTCTTAAACTATCCTGGATTTCTACCAAACTTGGAAAGAACCTTGTTTATGATCAAAAGATAGTATCCAGAAGTAAATTTTGTAAAAAAGTAAAAAATAAATTCCATTTTTGCCGTATTTTACTTGTAAATGGACTTAGTTTTTCTTCCAGTTAACATTACATACAGTCTGCACTTTAAGTTTTTAAAACATTTATTAGATTGATAAACTATCCTGGATTTTTACCAAACTTGGACAGAAGCTACTTACAATCAAAAGATAGTATAGAGAGGAATATTTTTATTAATTTTTTTCCTCATTTTTGTTGAGCCTGCGATTAACAGCAAAAGTAGGCGAGACACTGGGTTCCGCGGAACCCTTACGAATTTTTTACACAGGACCTTTGACTTTTTCAAGGAGGACCTTTCACATGTTTCACTTGAAAATTCAAATGGCCCTTGACCGTTTCTTATTTAAAGCAAATTTGAACCCCTGCCCCTGATGGTATTCATTGCTGATTATAAAATGTATGATATCAATTACCATGCATACATCACATGTTCTAGAATGATATCAATTACCATGCATACGTCACATGTTCTAGAATGATATCAATTACCATGCATACGTCACATGTTCTGGAATGATATCAATTACCATGCATACGTCACATGTTCTGGAATGACCTTGATACCAAAAGTTTGGCGAGCCAAAAAATAACATGTTTTATAGCATAAGAACAACAGGGGCAGAGAACAGTCAAAACTGCAGAATATGAGATCTTACATTACCATACTAAACATGATGATGAGAAACCAGTTCGTCAATATGGTGTCTTATTTTTAGGCATGTTCTCCTTTGATAGTTTTATGTTTAGGTCCTTTTGGTATTGGAACTCTAAAACATATTGCGCTCCAAATCCTATTGTCTGATTGAAGGTTATTCTAGAAATGTGCTTTGTACAGTGAAATCTATATCACCTGTATAGCCATGTGAAAGTATAACGTGATAGATAGACAAACTGAAATCTATATCACCTGTATAGCCATGTGAAAGTATAACGTGATAGATAGACCAACTGAAATCTCCTGATACAAACACCTTCAATTATTGGTAGACATTATATGTCCATGTGTCATTTTTGTCAAAATGCCAGATTTAATGGATTAGTCCTCAAACTAGACTGAAATTTACACTTGTCCTACACTCATCAAACTTATGAATTCATGCTTATATTTATTAAAAGATTTATACACTATTTGTATACATGAATATCATGGCAAGTTTTTTTGCTTGCAGAAATGTTAGTTTTTTTTCAGTAATATTTTTAAGCAACTGTACATGTACTTATATGTTACTTTTTTTTATTAATCACAAAGGTTGTTTGTATTTATGCTAAAATTGTCATGGTTCATTGCATGTACTAGTAGAAACACAATGTATGAGATACCAACATTTTATATATTACAATTTTTTTTTCAACAAAAGACATAAACATGATAATAGGATGTTAAGTTCCTCTACTCAGATCCAAAAGTTTTGTAAAATTTGAAAATAATCTTGATTTTCTTATTACTTAGAATTGATAAAAAATGTCTAACAAATCAAGCATATTTATGACACAGATAGTAAGAAAAGATAGTTCATTATTATTCCATTTATAAACAGTGTTTTAGACAATAGAGCATTATGCTACAATACATAATGAACCAATACAAACTGAAAACACTCATTACACTGATGGTACATGTTGAATATTAAATACTTAAAAATATTTGTTCACAAAAATAGTGAAAACAGAATTTCCCATTCAGACTAAAAAATAATTCCTGCTTAAAAATAACATATATTATGTTGAATAGAACACAGACGTATTATCAAATGGTTAGCAGATCAAAAAATTTGTAATCAATGTTCTTTATTTTTTTCGTATTTCCTGTCTATTTGTATTACATTATTAATGAATTTATGTCGGTATCAATATTTCTTTGTTTTCTAGCAATGTGCAGTTGATTATCCATATCTGTTCGATATTTATGAAGGATTATCGTTATAATAAACGTATCAACCAGGAAGTTCCTGGATGACAGATTTATCTCCCATTTCGTCTATGTTGTTTAAAAATGACACGTTTGCCAGTTACGTTGCTTTCGCAGGGAAATTTGATTTTTTTTTTTACCTGAATGAAATGATAGCTGAGTAAGGGTGTCGTTGATCAGAAAATCAATACATGCTTCTGATAGAAGAATCATTTAGGAAGGACATGAGTGCCTTCAAAAGGTACATAGTCACATAAAAATGTTTTTAATTATTTTTTATTTAAAGATGGGTAGGCGACTTAGATCCTTCAGGATTTTTCAGTATACAGATATGGATAATAAACTGCACATTGCTAGAAAACAAAGAAATATTGACGTTAAATACATTAATTATGTAATACAAATAGACAGGAAATACGAGGAAAAAAAATTGGAAAAACATTGATTTAAAAATTTTAATCTGCTTACCAATAACAACAAAATATCGCAAAATATTTGTACAAAACATTAATATTATTTTATGATTCTTAAAGCATGAATAACATTGAAAATTGTAAATGCACATATTCATTTACCAGTCAAAGAGTGTTTATAAAAAAATATATATAATATATATATATACGAAGGTTGTGTTTCTGCTAGAACTTTTTTTTGTTTGTCTTTGTTTTGAAAAGTTTTTAAAACATGTATTTGTCAAATGCATTATTTTTTAAAATACCAACTTACAGCAGTGTGTATGTGTGTATTAACTGGAATGGAAGTATGGAATCATTTACATCAGCAAAAGAATGTTTTATTATGTCAATTTAAGGGGAATCACTAATGGTAAGTCAATGATATTTGGTATGCAGAAGTATTAGCACTAGCAAATCTCATATCCAAAAAACATAAAACTTTATATTTATTTTTTATTTTTTTCTGAAAACAGAAAAAATAAGGTCAATCAGTCCGTAACCCAACAAATTAAAAAACCATTGGCCTTATATGTATTGTTCTATATTTTCGGATGAAAGTAAATCCAGAAAAGTGCTTTGGACACATGAAATTCTTAAAGAGTTGTTTCATTTTTGATATTTTTATTTGATCTTTTTCTGAAAAAGGAAAGAATGGTCAGTGGGTCATAACCCAACAAATTAAAAAACCATTGGCTTTATCTATCGTTATATATTTCAATTATAATGGTTATTTCTGCTAATCTTCCTTTTAAAAAATAACATTATATGATTATTATTTAACAGTACATTATTTTTTTTACTCAAAAGCATCACTCTCAACATATAACAATATCAAATATATGACAAGAGTGATTAGAAATAAAATTTTGTGAGATCATTTGAAATTTGTACTGTTTATTCTTTTCTCACACAGTGTAATGCAAGCAGGTAATGTAAAAATATGCTAAAATCAAAAATCTTGGCGAGGAAGAACTTTGTGATTTTTTCACTTACCTATGTTTGCTTATTACAAAATTTTCATGTGAAGTGATTCCTTGATTAAACACTAATACATTTTGTGTATTGGCAAGGGTGAATTGTGAGACCAAATGTACAGTGTTAGGTTGAAGTCCGTAAATATTTTTCCCTGTATTGTATATTTTTGTCTTTGTAACATGCTGTATGTACATCAATGTTCCAACAATTCTACCTCCTTTTCAATGTGGGCATACTATACTGTTTACCACAGAGATTAACAACAACAATATTCTCTTACACACCAATTCTGAAATAAATTATTAATTGAGGTTTCTATTTAACCCCATGCTTGCACGGAACTGTACTCCAATGTTCACAATATAGATACACATTTTCAATACCTACCACTTTTTTTAAATACCAGTAATGACCCATCAAGACTTGAAATTGAGCATATATTCACCCAGTTATAAAAAAGAATTTAAATGCTTTAATTCTCTTCAACTTTTGAATGTTAAAGCATATTCCAGAATAAAAAAGTTGAACTAGTGTAAAATATCCAAATAAAAACATTGGTCAAAGTAAAATATAGATGCTCTTTTAAGGCTGTTCAGCGACCTGTAATTGGTGACTTCTTTATCCTTTGGTAGTTAAAGAATGGTGTCATTAGCAATCCTCCCACTTTTACTGATTCTTTTATTTTTTCATGTCCTTTGGTTTTATTGTTTTGTTGGGTTGTCTCCCTTTAATGGCTTTATTCATGTAATATAAGCTGGAGCTATCAGTTTAAAAGTAAAATTATAGTATGCTATTATATTTCCTTTGCTTTTTAGTTCAACATGCATTTATTTCATTCACTGTAGTAAAATATTTTCCATTTAAAGTAAACACAAAATTAAAAACCAAGAACACCATCTTGAAATGATTATTTATTCATGACTGTCCTGATTTTACATTTATTGCTCTACATATGAATTAAACATTTATCATAACATATCATTACACATTTTTAGGATCATGTATTTGGTATCAAACAAAACGAAAAAGAACTCCTCAAGTGAAAGTTCTTTGGAATACCATTATTTTGAATATTTTCTGTGATTTAATTATTAATGTTGTGTTTATAAGTTATTTTATTAACATGATATTTTTTAAAATGCTTGACTGAAAGTGTAGAAGAAAATTCTTGCCCCATAAAGCATATTTTTTTGTTACACATCTTATCTACATTATAAAGTACAATATTTGTTTGAATCAATATGAAATTCCTGAAAAGAATTATAAAATTTTGAAGCATAATTTTTTTTTTTAAACCAAATGAAATTATTACATAATAAGGTGTAGGACAAGGGTGAAAATTAACATCTAGTTTGTTTGTTTTAGATATAAATGATTTTGCTATGATTAAAGGAATGAATTGATAATGTTATATGATATATGTATTTGAATGAAAAAGTTATAGAAGATCAACAAATAGTTTTCATTTTATTTGACCTCAGTCATGATTGTGGAAAAACTGTTCAACTGGATATTTCATAAAACATGTTTTTACAGGAAACATATAAAAAAAAAATTAAGTAGATATGATATGATCTATGAACAATATAGTTATCAAAGGTACCAGGATTATAATTTAATACGCCAGAAGCGCGTTTTGTCTACATCAGACTCATCAGTGACGCTCAGATCAAAATAGTTATAAAGCAGAACAAGTACAAAGTTGAAGAGCATCGAGGACCCAAAATTCCAAAAAGTTGTGCCAAATACGGCTAAGGTAAAAGAGGGACGAAAGATACCAGAGGGACAGTCAAACTCATAGATCGAAAACAAACTGACAACGCCATGGCCAAAAATAAAAAGACAAACAGACAAATAATAGTACAGATGACACAACATAGAAAACTAAAGACTAAGCAACACGAACCCCACCAAAAACTGGGGGTGATCTCAGGTGCTCCGGAAGGGTAAGCAGATCCTGCTCCACATGTGGCACCCGTTGTGTCGCTTATGTTATTACAAATCCGGTAAATAGTCTAATTCGGTAAGTCACATATGTGAAAAGGGAAGGGTATTGTTGTTACGACATAAGGAACATATCCGATATCATCTGTGAAACGGTTATTCCATAACGGTCAACCAACTCGTGATGGCGTCCGTAAAATTTACGAAGGGATGATTTCAACTTCACCATTTGGAACTCTTGGCTTAATAGCTTCCTTGTGAGCAGCAATCCTCTATCAAGGAAATCATGATAGGAAACACAAGCCCGGGAATATCGTATCAATTGGGAGATATATACTCCGTATGCAGGCGCTGCTGGAATGTTGCTACATAGAAATGGAAAGTTCACAATTGGGATTCTGAAATCATCTCTTTTGTCGTAAAGTTTTGTTTTCAACCGACCCTTATTGTCAATTTCTAGATGTAAGTCAAGATATGAGGCAGACTTAACTGTATCTATAGTATCCTTTATCTCTAGTTCGATGGGATAGATTCGTTCAACATAGTCACCAAATTTTGTATTATTTAGTGAGAGAACATCATCTATATAGTGGAACGTAGAGTTAAAGGATATTGCTAACTTCTTATCTTTCTTCCTAAGAAGTTCCTGTATGAAGTCAGCCTCATAATAATAAAGAAACAAGTCGGCAAGAAGAGGGGCACAATTGGTTCCCATTGGAATTCCGACAGTCTGTTGAAAAACACGTCCTCCAAACGTAACAAATATGTTGTCAATCAAGAAATCAAGCATCTTGATAATGTCAGTTTCAGAGAATTTTTTGTTTGAATCAGAGTGATTCTTTACAAACTAATCTATTCCTGGGATAAGAAAATCCTTAGTTTTTCGAAAAATTCAAAGTTTTGTAACAAGAGGACAATTTGGTCCTTTAAAGGAGAAGTATGTAAACAACTATATATATATAGGGAACTTTCCACGTCAATACCGCTGCTGGTGGACTATCAGTCCCCGGGGGTATCGTCAGCTCAGCAGTCAGTATTTCTGTACTGACATGATTCACAACGAAACTTTCTAAAATTAAGAAATGATTAAACAGTAAGTTTTTAACTCCTTAGGCAAGTTTGACCTTAGATACATTTGGCTATTATTTTTAGGTCCTTTTTGGTCATATGGCTCCCCAACTGTTTCAGTTCTTATACATCCTTGGCTTTCATCTTTTCGGCTTAGAGTGTTCCTAATGAAGATAAATCAAGAAAAACGTATGAAATTTATAATGTATTTGTGTCTCAACTGGTTAAAGATATGTTTTGCGGTCATAGATCATTAGATACAAGAATGATTATCTGAAATTTACCAATTGTGTTCTATTCTTCGTTGTGACATTTTGACTGACTGTCGACTCTCATGGCAGATGGATGCACACCCTATAAACGCAATTAGGATCACTTCATTCAGAGTTCATGCGATTCCATCAGCTTTTTTTTTCTACTTTTGGTTATCTCAACTGCTTGATAAAGGAATTAGGTATTGACAATTCACTTGGAAACTGAACATCTATGCCACGACACTTACCAAAGATGAAATTCTGAACAATTATTATTCAATGTTTCTTTGGAATTTCACCAAAGAATAAAAACTGAATCTTCCTTCACTGTATTGGATACATATCCTTACAAAACAACGTTATATTGCTGGGTCTTCCAAGTGTCCTCGAAACCTCTTTCTAAACTAGAAACATCAATTTGATCAGCAATCGAAGCTGGGCTTCATAGAAATTGTAGAGGCTGTGTAAATTAGATGTGGATACTTAAAAATTTCAAAGATCTGTTAGAGAACATACAATCTAAGGCTCTTTCATCTTGCAGTAGTATTAAATATTTGACTTTTCTATCCTTTACACAAGTATTCCTCATCCTAAACTTAGAGACAAATTGAAATAATTGGTCTTGCTTTGTTTCATTAAAAAAATGGCTAACATAGTACAAATATCTTATTTTAGGGAGGGACACATCATACTTTGTTAAAAAAAAATCACTCATGATTCAAACATAATATACTCTGAAACTGTCATAATTGCTTTATTTTGACAACATATTTGTTAAATTTGAAGGAGGTGTTCAACTAACAATCGGTATTCTCTTTGGAACCAACTGTGCACCTCTTTTGATCCTTTATTCATATGAGACATACTTTATGCAGGAGCTTCCTAGAAAGAATGTTTAGATGCTATATCTTTTAACTTCACGTTCCACTATATACATTGATGTCTGCTCGCTATCTAAATGTTAAAGTTTGGGGACTATGTCGAACGCATCTATCACATCGAAATTTAATTGAACAGATACAGTTAAGCCTGCATCATATCTTGACTTACATCTATAAATTTGTAATGTCTCGGTCCACACTGAAAAGAAATTCAAAAGTGTTTATCTTTACTGGTTTCTTTCGATTTTGTTAATATTTTTTTCCTAAATCTCAACTAGTTGCTTATATACACGGGAAATTTGCAAGTTCCGGTGACGTAAACAGCCAGTAGAAAAATAAATTGAGCTTGAAACGCGAGGAATTTATTCACATAGCAACATTTTAAATCAATTTTACACAAATTTAGCTATAGCTTGCTATCCTCGTCGATTGTTACATTAAGAGGGAAATGCTAACGTTATATGGTAATTTTGATTTATTTTTAATTTCTATCAATATTACTATTATCTAACGACGATTTCTTGAAAAGTTAGAACTAGTAGTGTCGTCGCGGAGATCCCTGCAAAACATTGAAAAGTTCAATAACACAGTGTTTGAAGGTGTCTCTACTGAAATTTTCCTTGAAATCCACAGCACAGTATTTTATATTGACATACAGTTGAAAGGAATGCATATATGACGTCATCATCAGAGTTCACAGGCTTATAATAAAGTATGCCAGCTGCGCAATTCCTCTACAAAAGACTCATCAGTGACTGTTTATAAAAAAAACATTAAATTTAAAGATTATTCCAAATAAATAATTTCCGAAATATTCCAAGGTCCAAAACCTGAAGACCAGCTATGTCAGCGATAGAAAAACCTTCGTTGATCGAATGATTTTCACATTTTATGAATATTATTTATTCAATATTTTACCTGAAAACGACTGCATTAATGATATTTTATGTCGGCACTGTAGTATTGACATATAGGCTTGTTACACTTGCTCTTCTATAAGAGTGTCTCTCTCAACACAACTAAAGGTAGACATCAAGACAAAAATGACGGCAATACAACTTTTGTTTTATTGATTTGGCATATATGGTAGAATCCAGGAAATCCGACACAGCGTTTGTCTTTGACAGACAGTTGTTTATCATCTTGATAAATTGTTATAGTGTTCTTTGTATTGCCTTTGTATAATTTTATCCTTTATTTGGTTATATCCTTTTGGCGTGGCTCGGTATTTATACATCCCGCCATTGTGTTATTGTGCTATGGTCATATTTTGTATTCTTGTCTTTCATTTTTGCTTATGAGCTTAGCCTATAGAGTGGCTATTTGCCATTTTGTTTTTCATTATTGACATTATAGTGATTAAGATTAAAACACAATGTTGACTGCTGTATCCCAATTTTTACCCATTATGTCGGTTTGTTTTGCTCACACTTTGTTGTAAATATAATGGAATTCTATGCGACTGCCATACAATTGAGAGGTTTAGCTAGCTATAAGTCAAGTTTAATCCACCAATTCTACATAAGGAAATGCCTGTACCAAGTCAGTCCTTCTATTAGGAGCTTTCAATTCAGTGGTTTTCGTTTGATGCTGTTATATTTAATTTTCGTTTATTGGTTTGTCATAAATCAGGCCGTTGGTCTTTTTGTTGAAATATTTTTTACATTTTAATATGTTGAGAACGAATATAGATGACTATGGATTTTGCTCATTGTTGAAGGTCGTAAGATGACCTATAGTTGCTTAAGTGAACGTCATTTGGACTCTGTGGGGTGGGTGTGTCCCATTGCCGATCATACCACTTCTCCTTATTTTATATTATATAAACTCATCAATTATATCAGGCTAATAACTCTGTACGCCAGACGCGCGTTCGTCTACAAAGGACTCATTAGTGACGATCGAACCAAAAAGGTTAAGGGGCCAAAATATGGCTTGCGGAGGTAGTTCTTTATGTTTCGATAGAATGTGTTTCAAATTTGTCTTTATGCTTGGTTGATAAAAAGTAAAATAACAAAAATACCGATCTCCAAGGGAAATTCAAAACGGAAAGTCCTTTACAAAATGGCAAAATCAAAAGCTCAAACACATCAAAAACGAATTGTAAACAACTGTCATATTCCTGACTTGGTTCAGGCATTTCCTTATGTAGAAAATTGTGGATTAAACCTGGTTTTATAACCGCATGATCATATTGTTAATCAATGTTTAATTTGCCTTTACATAGAAAAGGGTTAGCATCTGTATACCTTTGTGTCGGATTCGTCCCTCATAAAAAAACATAAACTTGATATGCAATTGTTTAAATGAAGGAACTTACATCGCGTGAGATATTTGAAGAGAGTTCAATTTTTAGATTTTATTGAATCAACATACACGTTTTATGAAGGCCAGAGAATCGATTAAGAAGACTGTTTTGAATCACTTTCAATCTGACCTTCAATGTAGTTCTTTTCGATAGCAAACAGCTCTTTTATGTTTCTATGAGGGTTTAGTTTTCAAACATTTTGACCTCGAGCATCACTGAAGAGACATCAATTGTCGCAAATCGCGTCTGATACAGTAATATCTATACGATATAATATGTTATTATGACATTGTATATGACTGGGCACCAGCGTGTCACTCGTCGTGAGCTGATAGTCCAGAGCTTCCTTTGACGATTCGGATTTTCTTGATAGAATGTTAACCCTCGGTTTTTGGTTTGGTTGTTGTTGATCAATCTTTGGTGTTTTACATTATTCTTCGACTTTTGATATACAAATATGAAGTGGTATTTATTTTCAATGAAACATCTCTCCACCAGAGATTTTAATGACGTAAAATTGAGCAACTATAGGTCACCTTACGGCCTTCATTAAAGAGCAAAAACCATACCGCATAGCAAGCTTTGAAAAACCCGACATGAAAAATGTAAAACAATTCAAACGAGAATGTGATGTAGAGCAACAAAAGACAACCGCTTAATTTGAGGCTCCTTACTTTTGACAAGCACATACAACATGTGGTGGAGTTAAACAAGTTTACGTGTGCCCAACCTACTCCTAACCTTAAACAGTGGTGTAACAGCACAACTTAAGAACATTTTTTTGTGCCTTCTTTTATTTTGGTGGTAGTGTTGCATGTCTTTTTGTCGACTTGTACTTTTTGATTGCCTCCTTGTGTCGTCTTACTGATTTCTATCACATTTATAAATGACACGTAAAGGGGCTAAATAATCCTGCAAACATTACTTAGAATGGCTAATAAAATATTATATCGAATTGTGTTTTTGTATTTTATTTATTAAAACATAATTCGTGAAATATTTGTTATCATATTATACTAAATTATATTAAAGAATCTTCCAGTTCGTCGAAGTAAGCTCAAAACTCTGATTTTATCATTGTTACTTGATCTAAGGTGTTTCACTCTTTCTATTGCACTCCACAAAAAGTCTTGCCCGGTTGCAGGTTGTATATTTACTTGAACAGACGTAAAAGTAAAACATTTAATTTCAAGCAAAGGTAATATAGAAAAAAGTAAAATAACAAAAATACCGAACTCAAAGGGAAATTCAAAACGGAAAGTACCTTATGAAATGGCAAAATTAAAAGCTCAAACACATCAAACGAATGAAAAACAACTGTCATATTCCTGACTTGGTAAAGGTATTCCCTTATGTAGAAAATGGTGGATTAAACCTGGTTATATAGCTAGCTTAACCTCTCACTTGTATGACAGTCGCATAAAATTCCATTATATTGACAACAATGTGTGAACAAAACAAACAGACATAAAAGGTAAAAATGTCATAAATAGGGATACAGCAGTCAATATTGTGTTATAACTTAATCCCTATAAAAACAAACAAATATGCCAACAAAGAAAAACAAGATCGCATAAAGACAAAGCACATAAGCAAAAATGAAAGACAGGAATACAAAAAATGACCATAGTTGAGCGCTCACAAACATGTTTAGCCCCGCCACATTCTTCATGTGCCTGTCCCAAGTCAGGAGCTTGTAGTTCAGTGGTTGCCGTTGGTTTGTGTCTGTCATATTTGTATTTCGTTTACTGTTTTGTTATAAATTAGGCCGTAAGTTTACTCAATTGAATTGTTTCATATTTTTCATGTCGGGACGTTTTATAGCCGACTATACGGTATGGGTTTTTCTCATTGCTGAAGGCCGTACAGTTGCCTATAATTGCTTACATCCACTTTATTTGAACTTTGATGGATAGTTGTCTCATTTGCAATCATACCTCATCTCCTTATTTTTATATAGCACAATAATACAATGATAGTATAAGTACCGAGCCACGCCAAAAGGATATAACAAAAAATGGACTAAACAGTACAGATTAAGTATTTACAAGGACTAAATAAAAAGAACTCTATAACACGTAATTAAGATGATAAACAACGTCAGTACCTAGAATCTATACTTCAAGACCATCATGTATTATTTGTGAAGTTTAAACGGAATAATTATCAACAAGGTCTTGGTATCTTCCGATGTACTTTTTTAGAAAAAAGACGATACGTTCTTTGATAAATAATAAATAAATAATAAATAATAAAGCCTTTTAATACAATTACTCTAATTTTAGCCGTTATAAATCTGTGCACATTCAAAACAGTAACGAAACAAACATTAAACCCGCTGCATTTGTTTGCACCTGTCCTAAGTCAGGAATATGATGTTCAGTAGTTGTCGTTTGTTGATGTTGTTCATAAGTGTTACTCGTTTCTCGTTTTTTACATAGATTAGACCGTTGTTTTTCCCGTTTGAATGGTTTTACACTAGTAATTTTTTGGGGCCCTTTATAGCTTACTGTTCGGTATGAGCCATGGCTCCGTGTTGAAGACCGTACTTTGACCTATAATGGTTTACTTTTATAAATTTTGACTTGGATGGAGAGTTGTCTCATTGGCACTCATACCACATCTTCTTATATCTATATAGCAAAATTAGATACAAAAAAAAACAAAACAAAAAACAAAAAACCACACACACATTTGACGACTTCAATTCTAAACCTACTGATCGCAACTGATCATTGTGGTGAGGCTGTGAGGTCGTAATTGACATAGTGAGGTACGTGAATAGCCATGCAGTACTTACTTTTTTTAATTAGGTAACAAAGGTATGGAGCAACATTTTGTTTAGTCATATAGCTTCCAATGTTCTTACGTAGACATGATAGAATACGTCCATTTCAATGTTTTATGTTTGAACGTTCCTGGTGAAGCTAAATCCAGAAAAGCGCTTAGAAAGCAGGGATTTTTATAAAAGGCGATTTTAATTTTCGGTCTTTGTAGGTGGATGTACTCTTTATACAAACTAGGTACTGAAAATTCACTTGAATACCAAAAACGACACTTGCATGTCCTTTATACTGCACAAGTATTTCTTAAGGCAATGTTGGTTTAGTTGCTAGTACCAAATAGTAGTCTCCAAAAGTTAAAACAAAATGGGTCTATGAACACTCATGCTGCATTAATTGTGTGTATCAATCATATAATAAAAACTGGGTGATAAGGGAATTAGGAACGAGCACTTCACCTCGAAGCTCAACATATACTTAAACGACACTTACTAAAAATGAAATCCTAAACATATATATATATAGGTTTGTATTGTGTTTCTTTGGAATTCTAAACAATTATATGGTGTGTATTTTGTTTCTTTGGAATTCTAAACAAATATGTTTTATTTCTGAGGGATACCCAAATAACATAAGTGTCCTTACAAACAACGTTTTATTGCTTGGTCTGACAATTGCTCCACTGAACCTCAGTCAAATTAGGGGTTGACCATTTGATTGGGAGAGGGGGGCAGGAGGATTTTGAAAATGAATATCCTGGCCTGGTAAAAGCTGAAAATATATAACCTTGCATAAGAAATGATGAAAATTAATCTTCTGCAACACAAAATGCAGGAAACAATTGTGTACAAAAATGAGGCTTTCAAAAAAAACAAAACAAATAAGCATGCGTAGAAACAGATAAACATGAATATATAGTCCTTCCACAAAAAATCCTCCCCGAATATCAAATGATCGTCCCCTTATTAACATATATTTTCATGACAACTCCTTGGGCAAAGTTGACCTTTAATGAATTTGGCTATACTTTTTTGGTCCCTGTTGGTCCTCTAGCTCCTTACGTTTTTATGTATTTATACATCCTTGGCTTTTATATGCTTGGGTTTGAGCTTTCTCGATTATTTGGACACACGATATAATAGTGTTTTTTCAGTTTATCACCAATACAAAACGGGCTTCAGAGTTATACCCTTTATTCCGTACGATACACATACTGTAATATTAGTTCCAGTAGAAATAAAATTACAGAATTGTTCTTGCACTTGAAACTTATATTATGAAGGAACTTCAGAAAGCATCAGAAACAAGAGCCATAAATTCTACAGTTTAAATGGACACATACTACAGCAAGTCCAGCATAACCCGTACCTAGGCCTACAAATTTCGGAGGACCTCAAATGGACCACCCACATATCAAACGTGGCAAAGAAAGCACATTCAACTAGGCTTTCTAAGAAGAAACTTGAAATACTGCCCACAAGATTGTAAAAAAACAGATTACATCTCGCTCGTCAGATCAACGATGGAATATGGAGCCATAGTATGGGACCCCTACACGTTAACTAACATAAATAAGCTTGAAAGGATACAACGTCAAGCGGCAAGATTTATCATCAGAGATTACAAGTCAAGAGAGGACGGATGTGTCTCCAAAATGCTTGCCCAACTGGAACTCCAAGATCTCCAGACAAGAAGAACAAGCCAGAAGTTAATATTTATGTACAAAGTGGTTGAGGTTCCCGCTATAGAACCAGACGAATTCCTCAAAAAAGCACGTCCGAAGAGAACCATAACTGCCAAGAAATTCGAAGAATACCACGCAACAAATATTGTGGAAAAGCAAGTAAAAAATCACTCCAAGTGTTTTGACATTCCACCAAGCAAAACACCACAATATTCAAACTCATTCTTTGTAAAGACAGTGATCGCGTGGAATCAGCTAGACGACACTGTAGTGCGCGAATCAAGCGTAGCGAGCTTCGAATCTGCTCTCACGCCCCGTCAATAAATCGGCGGCGCTCTCTCAAACCGTTGTATTAAAGCCAGTATTGGTATCGACAACGTATTCATACAGATACAGACTTCTATTTCATGACACGAATAACGTAGGAATTTACCAGTACATACATACATTCCCTAAGGGCTAAAAAATCCAAAGATCTGTTCGAGTACTTACAGCCAAAGTTAGCCTCCTGGTGCTTTAGTGTAAACACTCTAAATTCATCTCTTTGTGCAATAATATTGAA
The DNA here is from genome assembly GCF_021869535.1 of Mytilus californianus. Taxonomy (NCBI): domain Eukaryota; kingdom Metazoa; phylum Mollusca; class Bivalvia; order Mytilida; family Mytilidae; genus Mytilus; species Mytilus californianus. The sequence continues at coordinate 120,439,304 of NW_026262701.1, forward strand.
GAATTTAGCTTCTCTGTCCTTTATTAGTAATTCCTCGTTCTAATCTATGACTTACAGACATATTGAATGACTTAGTCAGACCTTGTCTCTTGAAAAAGAATGGCCAACATGAATATAAATATCTTGTTTTAGGAAGGGACAAATTAAACTATAGAAAAGTCAACTCTGCTTCAAACAAAAACTTCACTGAAACAGACTATATACAGATGCTAGATATTTTATTGACAACATATTTGTCACATTCGGAGGACTTGATTTTCAACAGACAATAGGCATTCCAAAGGGAACAAAGTACTCCCCTCTGTATATCGACTTGTTCCTTATTATTATGAGGCAGTCTTAATACAGCAGAAGACAAAGGGAAAAAGCTGACATTAACCTTTAACTTTACATTCTGTATAAAGATGATGTATTTTCAATGAATAGTTCAAAGTTTGCGGTCTTTGTTGACTGCATCTATCCCTTGAGATAAAGGATTCCACCTATATATAGAGAGGTCGACTTTCATGTAGAAATTGATAATGAGGGTCGGTTGAGAACGAAACTTTACTATAAGAGAGATGTTTTCAATTTTCAGATTTTGAATTTCCCATTTCTGTGTAGCAACATTCCAGCAGCCCCTGTATCAGGAGTATATATCTTCTAGCTGATACAATATTTCAGGAATTACTTTTCTTGATAGAGCAAATGATAAAATTACAGTAATCCATATGAAAATTTCTTGGGTGCCCAACCTGATTTGGTAGAGTGTTATGATATATTGGTGTCACAGATGACCAGTGATATATTCCATTAATTGTAACCACAATCCAGTGGTTTGTAACATATCCAAATGAGACTTGTCACCTTATTTTTACTTGAAATGAATAGAACAATAGGTGCCACTCGCAGTGCAGGAACAGCTCACCCCCAGTTTTTGGTGAGGTTCAAGTTGCTAAATCTTTAGTTTTTATATAGTGTTTTGTTATTTGTCTTTGCATAATTTTTCTTTTTGGTCATCATGTTCTCAGTTTTTATTGGGCTTCGAATTTTTTATTGCCCTCTTTAATTATAAGTCTAATGGTGATTTGGGGTATAGCCTGAACAAGAATTATAAGTTAATTGGTTATATGGCATGACCACATGGCATTACAAGTTTAATGATGATTTGGTGTATGACGTGACAAAAAATCGTAAGTTTGATGAGGATTCGATGATGCCATGACCAAGCATTAAAAATGTTGACGAATTGGGGTAAAGCCTGACCAAGTTAAGACATGGTTAGGCATTACAAGTTTGATGAGGATTTGATGTATGCCATGGTCAGACATTAAAAGATGACAATGGAAGTATGCAATGACAAAGCATACAAACTTTGATAGAGATTGGATGTATGCCCTGACATAATTATAGTTTGATAATGATTTGATGTAGGATGTGCAATGAATATCAATTATTTCATTGTTCATTTTTATAAAATGACATGGTTCAAACATTGTAATATTTTCAATATAAACCATCAATTTAAACATACAAAACTACATACATAAATATCACAGGCCTCTCTCCAAGCTAGGTCTTTGTTTCACTTTGGTGAATATGACATACATGAAAGATTATTTGTAATGGGATATATTCTTGGTTTTTAAAACAGGAGCTTCGAAATCAATACAAAAAGTTTTGTAATTCATTATCAAGATCTGTACTACACATATTCACTGTATCATTATGCTTCACTAATTTTATAATTGAAATATTTCATGCATGGTTTTCTATTGCAACTGTTTTGCATTAACAGAATCAGTAGTATCGAGTGTCATATTTGTATTTCAATAATTATTCTGACTTTGCCTTTCTGATCATGGCTTCCAACATGTCCCATTGTTCTTTAGTGACAACCTTTAAGTCGTTGAACTCACCAGCTCTACTTACGTATTCTCCACCATCAAACTTAACAACCTGTAAAGGAAATGTAAATCTTATACCATTTTCACTTTGAATGATCATCATAATCTAAAATAAATTAAAGTGAAAATGCAATCCGTCAGAGAATTTAATATGTGCATTTTAGTGTAAATCCAGTACAATCAAATTCAAATGCAACTCTAGCTATTGTAATTACTGAACATAATTTAGTGGAATTAATCTTACAAGAAAAAAATAAATGCATGCTATAAGCAATTGATGGTCCTCAGACAACATGATAAATTATTCTTTTTATATGTCTGTATATGAACAACATGTGCATATTTTTTACAATTGAATAGATTTTTTTCAAACTTGGCAAAATCTGCTTTATATCAGATATATTAAAAAAAAATACAATAAAAAGCATGGATCACTGAGCTTTTTTTAAAAGCTTGAGAATGTGCAAATTGTCAGATTTTGTAATAAAAGCACTTTTGTGTAAAAAAAAAAAGAAAAGTAAACAATAGAATTTAAAAAATAAGATAGAAGATATAGTTCTAATAATATGCTTTCAGAAAATAAAAAGAAAAATTGTGGTCACCATACTCTTTTTCTTACTAAATAACAAAATATACTTATCAACTGCATGTTCATTCCTTTTATTTGTTAATTATAAAAAAAAAGGGTTTTAACATGTTTAACAATGTTCTATATTTTGTTATTTTATTAATTAAATTTTTAACAACACAGAATTCCTCTTCATTTTGTATTTATATGAAAACCCATGAGTAATAGAAAATTTTAACTCGTCTAAAATTTAATTTGCTTGTTTATGGTTATAATAACTGCAAAATATATATCATATACAGTATGTTTTCTTACCTCTCCTGTCATCCAGCTAGCATAGTCACTAACCATATATGTTGCTAAATTGGCTATTTCAGGGACCTCTCCTAATCTGCCAACAGGTAAAACATCATATAACTTATCCTTCCATTCTCCTGTAGGATCTAACCTTCCAAATGCTCCCTGTAATGTATTGAAAAGCTTTATTGCCATATTCTCAAATTTTCCTTTGATCTTTTTTTTGTAATAATTTTCCTTACCTCTATTTTGTGTATTTTTTCTTTGCTTTTTTTTTTGTGATAGTTTTTCATATCATGCTACTTGCTGCCTTGAGATAGAAAATTATCGTCAGAAACAAAGGGCCCACATGACGTTGTCAATGTAAACATAAACAACATTGTTGGCAAAATAGCGATAAACAGATTATCAATGGTCTTTCAAACTCAATGATGTCTCTCGGCTTCATTTCATCTCAGGGCTGTTGCCCTTGGATGAGATTGTAGCTGAGAAACACCCTCTCCTCTTAAAAACCATTGATAACCTGTAAATACCACGCTACTCAAGTGATATGGGATTTTCTCAGTCAAGTAAAAAGAGAATGTATTGGCCTCATAGGTATTGCCTAAGAAAACCAGGATAAACAAATTATCAATGGCCTTTTAAACTCGAGGATGTTTCTCTGCTATATCGCATCTCAGGGCTGTTGCCCTTTGACGAGATTGTAGCTCAGCAATGCCCTCTTGTTTGAAATACCATTAACTATCTATAATTATTTTAATTTACCTAATATTCTTCCACAAAGCATTTCAATTCCTACATTTTATATGTTAATACTGTGGCTTCATTTTTTTTTCGTGACTTACAATTTTCTTGGATGGAGGAAAAATTGTTATTTTATGAAGATATTTGCTTTCGTGGTTTTAATGAAGTTTGCATATAAACCTAGAGAGAACTATGTATACATGTGAATTTAAAATATCTTGTCAATATCATTCAATTTAATTAACTTTTCAAACCCGCAGTGTGGATTGATTGATTGTTGGTTGCTTAACGTCCAGTGCCCTCATTGCAGAAGCCTTTTTTCTATTAATAACTGTCAGAGAACCTATTTTCTTTATGATATTTCATCTGACTTTCACTATTAAATTATTATTATTACAGAAAAAATCTGTTTTTTGGACTTTCAAAATTCACTCCGGACAACAAATCAGACAATAAGTTGACAAAAGGCCTAAAAGTACATCTAATGATGCTCATAAGATAGCAGATACATTTACCTTATAAAATTAAGCTGTTATTGGTTTTCAAGAGCTAAATTAACAGCTGATCATCCCTACAATGGCTTCCTTTTTAATGATTGAAAAAATTGAAAAATTAGGTGGTACAATGGGGATAAAATTTTTATGAAGTAAAAGCTTGACTGATTTGACCTCTAAATCAGACTGGTCTTAAGAGAATCATTTCCAATATTTGTTTTTTTATAGATTCCAGTTTTATCCTGAAAGTGGTTACCTATGTTTTCACTTTATTATCTGGGTTTTACCTTTGTTTCTATTGGTCCTGGTGCTATACAGTTAAATCTTATCCCATATCTTCCCCATTCTGCAGCTAGGGACCTGCAAAAAAAAACTGGTTACTGAGACTTGTAGGAAATGAAAAGTAAACAATTTATTAGGTTTCTGAGCACAAAATATGGTGTTTTCAGACTCTGAGCAGTTTGTAGTGTATGTCATTTGGTCATTTGGTGGAGAGTTGTCTCATAGGCAATCAAACCACATATCTTTTTTTTTATACAAAAAATAAATTGTAGTTTCTTATTTTTCTTACTTTGTCAAGCATTCTACTCCAGCCTTTGCAGCAGCACTTGGTGTAACAAAACCAGAGCCACTGGTGGCATATATTGTTGTTATAGCAAGGAATGCTGCACCTGTGAATAAAAATACACTAATTACAACCAACTGAAACTGTCCACTAGAACTGTGGACAATAAATATATCTGCCTTCAGCTTCAGTTTTATGCAATTAAAAACTGATCTGATATTAGTAGCTTACAAATTGTAATAACCTTTCACTACTGGTTGTGAAATAGACTTGAGGACATCTTACACCTTCTGTCCATGGCTAATTATTGTGTGATGAATAACCTGGACCCAACACATATATGTATAAAAATAGGGTCATATGTCTTAGAAACTTTTTTACTTTGACTTGACCACGGCCTTTAAAAAATTAAGCCTGTCAGACATTCTGTCCCTCCTATTTTCAACCTCTGTTGTATTTGAAACTAATAGCATACCCCAGGCAGATTAAGTGCAAGGAAACAAAGATGTGATCCTTGTAATCATTAACTACTGCAGTACTGGAACTTGCATCTGCTGTGACTTTGATCTTTCAAATATGACCTTCGTAGGACAAGACCATTGCACATCCTTTGGGTAAGTTCAACATACAGATACAAAACAAACTAATTTCTGTTTAATGATTATTGTTATGGCAAGGGAAAAAACTGCATTCATAAATATTGTTGTTACTAGGACAAGGAAGATACTGGGGTCTACACTCTACAGTAATGATAACAATTAAGAACTAGATCACACAATATGTGATTTCCACTTATACATGTTATATGTAAAATTACCTTGACCAGCCTCTATTAGTCTTTTACCAATCTCTAATGAAACCAAAGCTGATCCGTTCAGGACTATATCAACGACTGTTTTCCAGGCATTGGCAGATAACTTCTCTGATGGTGAGATAAAGTTTCCTGCTGCATTGTTGATAATGACGTGTGGTAATCCTAACTCTGATACACATTCATCTACAGCAGATTTAATAGATAAAGGATCTCGTACATCAGCAGCTATAGGTAAAACCTGGGGAAAATATGTATAAACCATTGAACGAAAATTTTATGGCAAAAAGGTCTCTAAGTTCAGCAGAAGTACCGCCAGGTAAAACCTTGGAAAAAATATGTATCGAACTCATTGAACCAAAATCTTATGGCAATAAGGTCTCTAATTTTGGAGATATAGTTGCAACCCTGAAAATGCAAACGCATATATAAAATCAGCAAGATTTGATAGCTAATGGTTCTATAATATTTACAGCTATAGGTAAAATATCTTCTAAAGGCGATTTTATGACTAAAGGGCATTAACCTGAACAATAAATGTAAAATATGTGCACAGCCGATTTGATGGCTATGGTGTCTTTTATTTCTGAGGCTTTGATACAACCTGGACAATCACCTTCTAAAATTTTATGCTGATACAGTGGCTAAAATGCCTCTTATATCAGCAGCTGTAGAAGGTACCAATTTTTTGTGCCAATGCTAATACATCTACATACCAAATATCATTGACATATTACTAAAGTTCCCCTTATTAATATACATATGTCAAATATATGATGTCACAGTGATATTACAGATGACATTTCTGCATTAAAGCGACCAGACTTCTGTAATTGTGGACATTTTCATCCAGATTATTTTTGCTTATTTCCTCATATACATAGTTTGAAGAAAGGCAGGCAACCCTATCATTGATGTGGGAATTTAACCTCTGTGAGTAGAGTTTGTGTATTGAAATCACAAAAATAACAAGCCACAAAGCCTGTATAAATAGAATGTCATATGTATCACTTATTATCAGACAATATTTGTACCTTGTTTCCTGTTTCAGAGGTAATTTCAGATGCAGCTTTCTCTAATACATCCATTTTTCTGAAGAAAATAGCAATGTGGTAAACTGTAATTGTATGCTTTGACAAATTTGACTACTATTTATGCTATATATTTTCTGTGTAGATGTACCTTTATTAAGTAAAACAAGATTATGTGTCCATAGGACACCATGTCCTGCTCGCACTATCACATTTCCATGTTCAGTGAACCACAAAATCTGGGTCAAATCCTAATTTGGCATATAATTACACAGTTCACCTAATAATGAGCTTGTGTACTAAGTTTCGAGTCAAGTGACCACAAACAACCTTAACCAAATTTTAATCTACAACAATGTATCACATTTCCTTGTTCAGTGCAATGTGAATTCCAGGTCAAAACCCTAGTTTGGAATATATATTTTAAATAGTTCACTTTACAAGTTTCAAATTGATAAGACCACAAACTACATTAAAACACAATTTTGATCTCCCTTAAAACAAAACTTTAACCTTATATGGGACGGAGACACAGACTGGAAAACATAATGCCACTCTTCTATCATGGGGGAGGGGGACAATGAAAATAGTATGAGGAGATATGTGGGCAAACCTTTATAACCATGTACCTACCCTTTTTGCAAATTTTTGCAAATCAATATTTCCCCACACTCTTTTCCTTGGACAGACATCAAAACGCTTATTTATTACATTCAATTTTAGATTATCTCCCCTACTCTGTCTAGTTCTGTTATAAAATGACAGAGGCAGTTTAAGCAGTTGTTGAAGATAAAGCCATTACTCCTTTTCTCAAAAGCAATTAGTGCTACTCTCCTTAAGAATCAAAACAATAGTATATGGATGATTGATTGTTGTTTGCTTAATGTCCAGTAAATATTTTATGCATGTTTAGGAAGAGAACAATTAATATAGTGGGTAAGTATTGTCATAGGGGGTCAACCAGGATTGAGGGCTGAAAATTAGGAATGCCACTGGAAAATGAGGGTAAATTGGATAGGGACAGAAATTAAGTCCTGCAACAGGCCAACATGCCATCAATAACCCCTCAAAGAGTTGCCTTATCTCCCCATCCATTAAATGATATATGTATACTACCTGCTTGATATAACCACTTGAGCACCTAGTCTAGACAACATGGTAGCCATGCCTTTCCCCAGTCCAGTTCCTCCACCAGTTATAAAAGCTATCTTTCCATCAAATGTTCCATCTGGTAACATCTTTCCCATCTGGGCAGGGAACATTTTGGAATGGTCTTTAACATGGCTGACAGGTGTTGTGGAGAATTTCTTTGTCTGAAGTGGTAAATGTAAACATCATTCTAATTACAAACCGTGTGATGTACAAAATTTTCAAAACACCAAAATATCAAAACAGCAAATTAAAGATACACAAATAAACATGATAAAAGTAATGTTTCATTGCATTTGATGGAAAATGGTGATTTTGTTGCAAATCAAGCCAAAATTTATACAGAAAAAAACACATACTTTCATGACTTTAGATTACTCACTTGAATGTCTACGTTATACTACCGCCTATCTAATCCAAATAATTATGATGTCTTGAAAGGCTTTTTTAATTTTGTCACAGCAAAAAATTAAAATAGCCCTTAGGCAATGTTGAACGTCATAATTATTTGGACTACAACTATTATGTCTATTGTTTATAAAAATTCCTAAACAACCTTTGAAATTAAAAAAAAAACCTTGTGCTGAGTCACTTAAGCTGAAAGAAACCTAGAATGTGTAGATATAAGAAGATGTGGTATGAGTGCCAATGAGACAACTCTCCATCCAAGTCAAAATTTATAAAAGTAAACCATTATAGGTCACAGTACGGTCTTCAACACGGAGCCTTGGCTCACACCGAAAAGTAAGCTATAAAGGGCCCCAAAAAATTACTAGTGTAAAACCATTCAAACGGGAAAACCAACGGCCTAATCTATATAAAAAAGGAGAAACGAGAAACACTTATGAACCACATCAACAAACGACAACTACTGAACATCAGATTCCTGACTTAGGACAGGTGCAAACAAATGCAGCGGGTTTAAACGTTTTAATGGTACCAAACCTTCACCCTTTTTCTGAAACAATAGTGTAACATCACAACATAGAAAGACACACTATAAAATATCAACTGAAATAGCTTAACTCAATCAAAGGACATATTAACACCATTGAACATACACTGAACAAATAAATTTGACCTATGACACAATGTAAATACAAAATAAATAAACAAAGGGTAGAATAATAAAAGTAACATGTTATATCGGTAAGAAATGTCAAACAATTTTTTTTTATTGTGTGTATTGCTGTGTGTTTCTTTATTCTACATTGGCTAGAGGTATAGGGGGAGGGTTGAGAACTCACAAAACATGTTTAACCCTGCCACATTTTTGGGCCTGTCCCAAGTCAGGAGCCTCTGGCCTTTGTTAGTCTTGTATGTTTTTTTTAATTTTAGTTCATTTATAACATTGTTTTGGAGTTTAGTATGACGTCCATTTTCACTGAACTAGTACACATTTTTATTTAGGGGCCAGCTGAGGACGTGACCTCCGGGTGAGGGATTTTTTCACTGCATTGAAGACCCATTGGTGGCCTTCGGCTGTTATCTGCTCTTTGGCTGGGTTGTTGTCTCTTTGACATATTCCCCATTTTCATTCTCAATTTTAATTATTCAATTTTCCACATTTTTTTTTCATCATGCTTGAAGATATTGACTTGATATTTGTTATATAGTTTACACCATGAAAAATTATAGATCAAGTTAGCATTTTGTTCCAGTACAATGAATTTTTAACCGGTAGACTATATATATATGTATCGCCAGGCAATCATGACTCACAGAATGCTTGTTTTTATGTTTTTGTTAATATTTTTTATCAGAGGGGCGGATTTAGAGGGTTTTCCAGAGGGCCCAGGCCCCCCCCCCCCTTTTGAGGGAAAAATTTGGTTGATTATATAGGGAATCACTTAAGCATGACTGGAGCGGGCCCCCTCTTAAGCAGTCAGTGGGCCCCCCTTATGAAAATTTCTGGATCCGCCACTGTTTATCCCTTAAATTCAAGCGACTGTGTTTTAACTATATATCTTAATTTTAAATAAAAACTTTGTTATATAGTCTTACTATACAAATCCTTGGTAGCATCAGAGACATATTACAAATGTCTCTGGTAGCACTGGAAAAAATTAGAATTTTTTTTGGTTAGGCTTTTAGTTTTACATTTAAAACATTTATCATTTAATTACAAAAATAGCAAATTTACATATAAGTTATAAATGCCTAACCTGTGTATATACATGGCTCCAGTTAGAGTAAAAATGTGTTTTTGTCAGACTGGTTAATTAGCAGACGAAAAGGGTCAAAATCTGGGACAACGAAAGGACATTCAAATGCTCTAAATGATTTATTCCAACGGCAAATTATTTAAAATACAAAATTGTTGAAAAAAAAAAAAAACTTTCATACTTTGCATAAGTTTTTCCACAATACCGAGTCGAGTTTGAAATTTAAACAAAATCTTGCACTTCGACAGGGCGCTGCCATTTTCCCCAAAGAATTTCCGAAATAGCTGTTTTTCCAGAAAGTGCAATATGAGCAAAGGGAAACAGGGTTGAATATTAAGTACCAGTACGTCCTCTTTTCGGAACAATTGTTTAGAGGTGAATCTGAAATGTTTCGATATTTTCGTCTTACACAGGTAGAAACCCTTAAAAGATAAATAAACCGTTGTAGAAATCTCTCTGTGGAAAAGCAATAACCTTTCTAACACCCGAGTGCTTTTTAAAGCAGTTACAATGTGGGTTCGAACGTTTCATAACTATGCATGGTTTGATCAAGGAAACTTCTCAGCATCATGAGCATGGCATGGGTTTCCAGTTAAAAAAAAAGGTTAAATGTTGGTTGTTCCTTGTTTTGATATTGGAATGGGGAGATTGATGAGGAATGCCCTTTACCGTCAGGCGTCAAACGGTCATTTTCGGCTACCGTTAGCGTCAAATTGGTTAAAATGATACCGTGATTCGTCAGAGGTCTCAAATAATTATCGGTAGCATTATTAAATTAATGTGATTCACAAATCAGTCGATTTTTTTATCGTTTAAAAGAAAGTGTACATTTTATCGTCATGGACCAAAAACTACCGTTAACGTCATTTGGCAAGAATTTTTACCGTTATTCGTCATGAGGGTACTCCCATTACGACCCTCATTGATAGGCTTAATGCTCATCTGATAGAATAGATTTGCAACTTTTAGTTGAATAGACGACTTTCAAATTCATGCACTTTCCCGTAAATTTAAGTAAGTAAGTAAGTAAATGTTATTTTAAGTGGGCATATATTTACACAACAACAGAAAAAACATGAGCTCTGGTGAGCTCTTTCAGCGACTATCATACAAAAACCATGCAGCTTCATGTAAACACCAATAAATAAAAATAAAAAAAGCATGCAAATATACGTAATGAAAGCAAATTAATTTGGATTTCTGAACCTCCAGGGTCAATGCTCATGCAGCAAACACCTCTATGTGAATCTGGGTCCCTTCGCCCAAAAACATTTTCGCACCCTACACGTTTGCACCCATTTTATTAGTTTTTTTGTTAAATAAATTTTCAATCGTTTTTTGGTTAGTGTATTGCTATAAATATTTTTTTTGTTCATTGTTTCAAAATGAAGTGACTTTCTAAGTGTTGAATATTTTTCTAAAAACGATTTTTGTGTTGAATAATTTTTAGTCTTATTTTGGTTATTGCATGTATTGTATTGCTATTAATAAGGTTTTTTCATCATTGTTTCAAAATAAAGTGACATTTTTTGTGTTGAATATTTTTTTAATCTTGTTTTGGTTAGTGTATTGTTATAAACTTTTTTTTTCATTGTTTCAAAATAAAGTGACTTTCTAAAAAGTTTTTTTGTGTTGAAAATTTTTTTAATTTTAAGGTGGCTTGGGCGTCTTAATTTAAATTGATAGAATTTTTTATTTTAATAATTTGTCAAAATGAAGTTTTTATCATGCTTTTTTCAAAAATATAATAAAATATGTGGGTCACCGGACTTTTTTTCAAGCTACAGATTGTGCAAAATTGTCAGATTTTGTATAGATTATGCATGGAAAATCAAATTTTGTGTGCTAAAAAGAAAACTACATGATATAAATTTAAGATATAATGTGAGAAGATAGCTCTTATAACATGCTTTCAGATAAGAAAAAGAAAAAATGGGGTCACCGAACTTGTTTTCTTGCTACAGATTAAGGTAGCAATACACAGTTAGGAAAAAAACTTAAAATTGACACTCATAATTTTTAAACACCCTCTTTCCCTTCCTTTCTAACAAATAAGGCTTAATATTTGTGTTATGCATGTGTATATTTATAGAAAGAGAATCTTCCATAGATTTGATTTCTAATGGTTATAATGGTGAAATATAATCTCTTTTGGGTGTAACCATGGCAACAATCTGCATTTCTTTGATACAAAATATTGCATAAAAGGGGGGTGAACATGTCACAAAAGTCTCCAAAATTTGGTCCAAAGGAAAATTTCAATCAATTACAGTGATACCTTTCCTGAATCCATAGACATATATCTATCAAGAGGTCCAAAAAAAATCATATGCATTTCTGCTCGTTTTTCCATAAAATTGAATTGAAAAGATCGAGCGCAAAATCTTTGTTGATAAACACTACAATAATTTATGGACCTATGGGCGGTACGGATAGGAAAATACGGACTGTCAAACAGAAAAATGGCCTATAAAACATGCTAAAAACAATCTAAATGTTCATATAAACCCACTAAGAAGGCTATATTATTCTTCAATTATCTAAAAATCAATTTTATTGTACAAAAACTTTCATATTTAAAAAATTCACCATGGCCATAATGCGGAACTAAACTTCTAACTGTGTATTGCTACCTTAAATAGGTAAATTCATAACACTTTCTATTATAAAAACTACTTTATCTGAGTTATCTCCCCTTATTTGGCAAAGTTGACAAAAAATTAATCAAACACAAATAAGGTGTTTTTGAGAAATTACAGCCGTAATTATGATAAAACACACAATTTTCTATATTTACATCAAAAGTCTTACACATAAATTACATAATACCCTCAAAATTTGCACATTTCATCAAAATATTTTTATATAAACATATACGCATTGGGTGAGAACGTGTAGGGTGCGATCGTGTATTGGGTGCAAACGGACCCGATACCCCTCTACGTGCATTGAAATGGGGGAACCAGCAATCACTGAAATATCATAAAATTCTAACAAGCTAAAAAGCACAAATGAATAAGTAAATTAAGCATTGGCATTTAGTAGCATCGAGATATCTGAATAATGCATAAAAAAGTAGAGCAAAAAGTCAGAAAATAAAAAAGAAAGAAATTTCAGCTATGAGGCAGCACTGGATGGAAATGGCACAAACTCCATTTGCACTTTTGACCACCCACTCTAGGAATTTATATAATTCCTAAATTGGTCAAAAGAGGTCATAGTTCTGGCCTCATTGGGAAGGGAATTCCATACTTGTGCTGCCTCAAATCTACAAGATCTTTTACCATAACTTGAGTTATTTTAATTAATTGGAATTGTCACAATGCTTATGTTATTACGCCGCAGTAAGAACCGATTGTTAGATGACGTTGTTAAAGTCAATTGACCTCAGCTCAACCGGTGTAACTCATTTATTAAAAAGAACTCAGGATTGGTGTATATTAGCACTGAATACACCAATCTCCAGTTGTTTTTTATGAATGAGCTACACAGGTTGACCCAGAGTCAATCAGTGTAACAATGGCATTGGGCAATCGGTTCTTACTGTGACGTTATAACACTCATGACATAAGCATTGTGACAGAATATTTACAGGAAAGTGCACGAATTCGAAAGTCACCTATATAGATATAAGAAGATGTGGTATGAGTGTCAATAAGACAACTCTCCATCCAAGTCACAATTTGTAAAAGTAAACCATTAAAGTAAACAGTCAGCCTTGGCTCACACCAAACAGCAAGCTATATATGACTTCCTGATAACTTGGCCCATAACAAACTTGGATTATAATGTAACAAATCCGGCCTAAAACACAAATACCTTCCAAATGAATTAAAAAATAGGTTTATTGATTTAAAATCAAATCTTATGCTCCTCTTCAATACAGTGTAACTTGTTGATTTCAAGTGACTAAAACTCGTGGTCAGTTCAGATGTAGCGAAAGAAAGAAGGGCTGGAAAGACTTCCTTTTGAACCCCTCTTATTTACAGAATAAGCATAGACATACATAAAGGATGATTCAAAAGGAAGTCTTAGGAATTTATGGACAGAATGACGATATGTTTGGTTCATTTGACTTACATCCATCTCTTCTTGCCAAAAAATAGCAAAATATGACATTAATGTTAAGATTAAGTTTAAATTTCTATTATTTACACTTAAACACATACAAATATACATGTAGATGCAAGCACTTTGACCAAAGGAGAACAGCAAACAAATCATAAAGAGGTCTTCTAATAATTGTCACTGAAAAAATGTTCTTCATAGAGATAATTTTCACCCTTTAACAATATCTATTATACTATAGTTGACAGCTCTATGTAGATCTACACTTAGACAAAGATGTACAGACGCAAGCACTTTGACCGAAGGAGAACTGAAGATTGTTAATGTACTCAAGGAAAAATTTCCCAAAGCTTCTGACATACAAGCTTTAGATATATCAGGTAACATTTATTATCATCTCTCACATCTCCAGAGGAGTTATATTCTTTTTTTCTGGCCTTCACTTTTTCAATGCAAATTCTTTCCCATGCTTATATTTTCATATAAAAATCTCATTTGTCTATTATTTTCATAATACTGCTGATTTATAAGTCTCCAGAGAGCAAATATTGAAGACCTTGTACAGTTACTTAACGTCTGTTCACAGAAGATTTCTTTGTTTAGTTCTTGGGATAAAAGGTTGAACTCTAATTAAAACGTTGTAAGCAAACCAGACAATTTTTTGGAGGCATGTTTTGCCCTACCTAGCCTTGAGAAATTCAGAGGTTTTGTAAAAAAAAATTGTTTATATAAGTAAATTTTTAGAGAAGAATTTGGGGGCATTATTCAAACTTTGAAAGAAAATTTAGATCTGACTAACTTACTTATACAAGTAAATTTTATTTACATCTTCAAGTATATAAAGTGGACTTGTTTAAGCACTGACTGACATATTATTTTTTGAAGATAACCCCTTTTAATGACCCAAATGATGGTTTTAATAAATGTATAAATATTATACTTTAGATTGAAAAAAGTAATTACTTTAAACAGTCTTTAGTGACAGCCATTATGGTGAAAAGAAATAACAAAAGATAAAGAGAAAAAAGTAATAGAAACTAGTTATAAATAAATGTGATAAACTCTATATTACCAATTAAATATGAAATTGCTTTTGTGGAGCCTTCAACTTTTTGTCGTTTGGTTTATATGACCTTGACCTCATTTTCTTGGATCATGTTAAGTTTATGTGATAGTTGTAGTAAAGCTTTATATTTAGGACTATCAACATAATATCAATGGTTAGTAAAGAAGGTGAGACATTTCAGCGTGTGCACTCTTGTTTCTCTTTTTTAGGAGGATGTGGGTCCATGTACAAAGTTTATGTAGAATCAGTAGAATTCTCTGGACAGAGAACATTGAATCAGCACAGAATGGTGAAAGAGGTAATGCAATTGTATGGGTATATAATATCTGTGACAGTGAACTTTTATAGCTCAAGTTTGTATTGATCATCACATTATTTTTGGGGCTTAAACACGTACAAACTCTCGTTCCCCTAAGTCTGTAATTCAGGTCAATCGTTATTTATATGTATGATGTAGGGACATGAAGTGTAAAACCATCAATATTTGACAATGAAATTGAGTTTTATCCACTTATAAATGAGAACAATTATTGTCTTCAAATAACATAGTAATAATGGTAATATTGGAAAAAATTGTCTATTTCTTTTTCATTCAACAATAGACAAATCGTCAATTTGAAAATGTGAGAAAATTTGATTGATGTTGATGATTAAATCAAGTAAATTAAATCTATTGATGATTGTTACTTGTTTTTTTTTTAACATCCAGTGAATTAAATCAAGATCTTTTTGTTATTAAATCATGTAAATAGAATTATAAAAGATAAAAAAAAGGGTTATTCCATAGCAACACATTAGACTAAATTGAATATTACTTTGATAGATATAAAATTCCTAATTCAATTGTTTCACTGTATATAATTTTCATTCAAGAGAAAAATAATAAGCTATCCATAGTTGAATGTTCTAACTGATTGATTGCTATACATTCTTACGACAGATATTTCATGCATATGGAGGATAAGAACAAATATATAACAATATATGTTATGTTAACTATACAAAGACAACAAAATCCAGGTTTATTTTGATGTGTCGACATACTTTGCCACTACTCTGGATACATCAGGACAATTATACAGATTTTTTATGCCCTCACCGTAGCGGATGGAGCATTAAGTTTTATCCTTGTCATCTGTAGGTCCGTACATCCATACAACCGTATGTCCGTATGTCCCGAAATTGGTTTCTGTTCTCTAACTTTTGTTTGACTCAACCAAATGTTATGAAACTTACACACAAAGCTTATTACTGCAAAACACAGATCAAGTTTGAATTTTGGTGGCGTCCTTTTTACTGTTCTAGAGTAATCCCCCTTTACAAATGGAAAAATTGCTGAATTTTTTCGTTTCTGTTCTCTAACTTAAGTTTGCCTCAACCAAAGGTTATGAAACTTTTACACAATGCTTAATACCACAGAACTCAGATCAAGTACTAATTTTGGCATCATCACTTTTTAGCATTTTTTGTGTCGCCGGCGACGAAAGTCGTGGAAAGCGAGACATAGGGATTGCTTTTCTGGCGACAGTGACAGTGACGGCGTCAACAATTGTTAAGTTTTCTGCTCAAGTTAATTTTATAGGAAATACTTGTGATAGATCAATGATATTTTGTATGAAGTTGCATTGCTATCAGTACATATCACTTTGACGAATATTTTGAGGCCCCGCCCCCTAGGCCATGGTCCAGTGACTTAAAATTAATTAGCAATTTTCAATGTTAAGTTTTCTGCTTAAGTTAGATTGATAGGAACTACTTGTGATAGATCAATGAGATTTTGTATGAAGTTGCATTGCTATCAGTACATATCAGTTTGACGACCATTTTGAGTTCCTGCCCCCTAGGCCATGGTCCAGTTACTTAGAATTAACAAGCAATTGTAGATTCATAGGAACTACTTGTGAAAGATCAATGATATTTTGTATGAAGTTGCATTGCTATCAGTACATATCAGTTTGATGACTATTTTGAGGCCCTGCCACCTAGGTAATGGTTCAGTGACTTTCAATTAAGTAGTAATTTTCAATGTTGAGTGTTCTGCATAAGTTAATTTGATAGGAACTACTTATGATATATCAATGATGTTTTGTAAAAAGTTGCATTACTATCATTTCTCACAGTTTAAAGAGTATTTTGAGGCACTTCCCCCTAGGTCATGGTCCAGAGACTTTGAATTAATTAGCATTTTTCAATGTTAAGTTTTCTGCTTAAATCAATTTGATAGGAACCACTTGTGATAGATCAAGGATATTTTCAATAAAGTTGCATTACTATCAGTACATATTAGTTTGACAACTATTTCAAGGCCCTGCTCCCTTGGTCATGGTCCAGTGACTTTTAATTAATTAAAATTTTCAATGTTTACTGTTTCAAGGTTTTCTGCTTAGGTTAGTTTGATAGGAACTACTTTCAATAGACTACAATATTTTCTATAAAGTTACATTGCTGTCTGTACATCTCAGTTTGTCAACCATTTCAAGGCCATTTGCACTAGCTGGTCCAGTAACTTTGAATTAATTAGCAATGTTGCTGTCTACCAGATTGTCTTTTTGTCCCCTGCGTAAAGCGTTGGGGGGATATGTAAATAGCGGGCGTCCGTGTGTCCGTCCTGTCTTGTTAGCGCTCTCACGGGTACAATTCTTGCCAGACTTTTATAAAACTTATACTATGATATCAGCAATATCTAGGACAAGTTCTAAAATGGTGGACGATCGACATTTTTTAATGGAGTTATGCCCCTTGGAAATATTGAATTTATGGAAAATGACCTTGTTAGCGCTCTCACGGGTACAATTCTTGCCAGAATTTTATAAAACTTATACTAGAGGTTAATATCAGCAATATCTCGGACAAGTTCTATAATGATGGACGTTCAAATTTTTTAAAAGAGTTATGCCCCTTGGAAATATTAAATTTATGGAAAATAGCCTTGTTAGCGCTCTCACGGGTACAATTCTTGTCAAAATTTTATAATACTTATACTATAGGTTAATATCAGCAATATCTCGGACAAATTCTAAAATGGTGGATGATCGACTTTTTTTAAAAGAGTTATGCCCTTGGAAATATTAAATTTATGGAAAATGGCCTCGTTAGCGCTCTCACAGGTACAATTTTTGCCAGATTTTTATAAAACTTATACTATAGGTTAATATCAGCAATATCTCGTACAAGTTCTATAATGGTGGACGATTGACTTTTTTAAAAGAGTTATGCCCCTTGGCAATATAAAATATGTGCAACGCAGGGGACATTGGAACTCTGTTCTTTTATTCTGAATGTTATGCAGACAGGCGAGACATATCTCTGTGTCAACAGTTTATGTTGATTTTTCATGGGTTACTGGGTATATATTTCAATTGTTAGAATAATTATGAACAACACAGCTGAAAACCTGATAATATTTTAGAGAGCTCATAATTTTGCGGCCATTTTTTTTTTTTATTTTTTGAGGCTTCATATCCAAAAATGTTCTTGAGCATCATAATTAACACTGTGCAAAGTTTCATGCTTTTACCATAAAGTGATCAATTCTGCCAATTTATAGGACTTAGCTGCTGGACTAATATGGAGAGGGAAGGTTCTGTTGAGTGGTTTGACCTTGATGAAGGTCAGGATTTTGAACTTTAAATATATTTTTTCTGTGTTGTTTAAAAGTCTTTCACACTAAGTGCTTCTTGAAGTGGCATTATAATTTTTTTTATGTTGGCAATAAGGTAATTTGTTTTCATAATTAATCTAGCAATGCTGTTCACATGATTGCAATTTTAATTTACAAGAAATTAATTTAATGTAGAATAAAGACATACACAGGTGTTATATGTTAGTAGTTCAATGTTCATATATAAACTCTGAAGTTCAGAACCAAATGCTATCAATTTTAAAAATGTTTTATAATGTTTTTGTTTTCTCTGAAATTAACAATTATTATTATTTTTTTCTGTAATGGAAAACACACATGCTCTTTAATTGATTTTAGAAATATAATACAGTAATATCAAGGGAGACAATGCCCACCTGCTACCTTCATGAGCTACACCAAGCTCTTTGATTTACCATGTTACGGAACACTTTTACAAAAACAAAATCAATAAAATGTTAAAGATGATATTATTTTATTGATATTGAAGATAGTTTAGGGATGATTTTATAATTGAATATATGAAATAACTGAAATACAGGACTGATAATTTATGCTAGCTAGCAGGCAAATGTCTAATTGAAATGCTGATTCTCTTAGGTTTTGAAAGTCTTGAAATATATATGACTAGCAAATCATTGCTAGTTACTACACACATGTGTTTGAAATACCTTTTTTAATATCATATAATAAATAGTCAATTGTAACAACATCTCAAAAGAGTTTTTGATTTTCTTTTGAAAAAAAGATCAATTAAAAATTATCAGTAGAATGACAAGTCAATCTCAAGATTCTATCCAGTTTAGCCTTCATAGATTATGTAATTAGCAATGATTTTTATCACCTAGAATCTGTGAAACACAACTTCTCATTGTTACTTCTATTGAAAAGGTCCTTTGATAGATATTGTGAGATATTTTTTTTAAATATTGCGGAGCTTTTTATTGAATTTGCATTGGAATTCAGTATTTTTGTTACATATTACAATTATATGGAGAAAAAAAAATATCTGACATTGTAAACACTTTTATGTTTTAATATTGATGTATTCTTCTCTATGAAATTGATATTAAAATTGCATATTTCTATTGTATCTGTCATGTACAAAAATTCTTGCATTGTTAATACTTTCATAGTTCTTTAGACTCTTGATAATGTAAAATGCTTGAAAAATGGTCCTGTTTTAATGTAATCCAACGCATGCCTACATGTGTGTATGAATATCATTGATAATTAGTAACTGAAAGATTTAAATTACCAATATCACACCTCGGGTAATGGATTTCATCTGTGTCATGAAACAAGATATTGCAATCAAAACAGAAAGAACCAGGTAGTGTCATCCAATAAAGGTACTGTTACTAAAACCAGTGTTTATACAAGTACATTCATACTTTGACTAAAATAATTGTAGTCATAGAATTATTTGTTTAACTGGCAATTAAAGAAGAAATAATATTAGTAATACAAACTTTTTGTTTTACAGGCACTGAAAGAAGAAATAAAAGATATGCATGGGTTAAATGTAGTGACAAAAGTACCTAGCTGACATGTACCTTGCTTTATTATACCTTGGAGATTTATATTAATCCATATAACAAACAAACACACGGAATTGTCATCTATACTATGTATATAAGGCAATTCAAAAGTATTTTGAGATCACATAACCGAACAAATATTGATGGATGCAGCTTTGTATTTTGATTTTTTCTTACATTTTGTAACTTTATCATCAGACTATTTCCAAGCATTACAAATCCATAAATGCTCTCTTTGTCGCGCAATATCATGAAAATGAAAAGTGTATGAATGTTCTCTTCTTTGTATCTTCACTACCACCATGACTTTTTATTATACTCCATGTAAAAATGCAATATTTTGATTGGCTTATACCAGGATGTTAATTTCCTCTATTCTATGGTAAATACTCTATTACCCTTCAGGGAGACGCTTGATCAAGTGTGCGCTTTATTAAATATGACTCTATCCTATGGCAAATACTCTATTACCCTTCACAGAGACGCTTGATTAAGTGTGCGCTTTATTAAATACGGATGGTTGTTATGTACAAGACGTCATAGTTTATTACTTTGAATTTGAAATTTAATCGACAGTAATAACAGAACATTCAGTATAATAAATTAAATAACACATATCTGAGAGGGAAATAGAGCAGATTGTTACCCCTCGAAAAGACATTGTCAGCCTTGGCTTCGCCTCAGTTGACAATGTTTTCTCGGGGTAACAATCTGCTCTATCACCCTCTCAGCTATGTGTTATTTATATAATGTTAGCTCATCTGTTTCAAGCATTATGTAAGCATATTGTATGACATTGTTGTCCGTTGCTTGTCCTGCATTTTAGAACAACTTTCAGTCTGTAACTATTGGAAAGGTTTAAACCAAAGTTCCCCTGAATCAACATTTAGAATATCTTCTTTAAAGGTTTGTGATTTTGTTCAAATCTCAGACTATCATGTTGCCATTGCTATACATAGATGATTTTCAGTAAGTGTATAAACATAAGATGATGTTGTATTATTGCTGATGAGTATATTTTAATAAGAAGTTCCAGATTACCTGCTAGTTTATTTGATGTTCTATTATTTACACAAAATACTAGTATTGATAAATGATCTTTGGTCTCTGAAACTTTGACGAATATGAGTTTCTCAATCATTAACAAAATTCTATGTAGATTTTAGACTTGTACATAGTTGTTGAATGAGTAGTTAAATATTGCATTTGAGTTTTGTGTCAACTTCTGTACTTTTAATATCATTGCAGACATTGGACTTACAAATTCTTAAAAATGTTTAGTTTCTAGAATTTTAATCTATCCTCTTTGCAGATATTTAGTGGATGTTTAGTATATCTATAATCATTATTATACTACTTCTATGGGTTTTTTGTAACGAACCTGACTGGCTATAAAGCCATTGCACGGTAGGCATAACTATAATAGATGGAGATAAACTTTAAAAAGCAAAAATGATCAGCAAGACAACATCCACAAATGTGAAATCGTCAAATGACTCCTTATTGGAGTTGTTTTACCAGTTTTTTGTGTTTTTGCCTAATATCTTCAAAACTATAATAGATGACAATTTTTACCCATTTTTAGTGCTTTTTCCCTATTAGTTTGAAAACTATAATAGATCTATAGACACTTTGAATAGCAAAAATTATCAGCAAGACATGATCTATAAGGGAGCTACCATTTGATTTTTATGGGGGGGGGGCTAGGATGAAATTTGAAAAAAATAGGCAGGACAGGAGTTTTGAGTAAAAAAAAAAGGCAGGATGAGACACTTTGCCAAAAAAAAAAGGCAGGATGACAATTTATGTCAAAAAAAGTCAGGATAAACTAAAAAAAAAAAAGAAGGCAGGACCGAATAGAGTAAAAAATAAAAGGCAGGACAGAGATTACAACTAAAAAAAAATGCAAGACAAAATTTTTCATCCTAGCCCCCCCCCCCCCATAAAAATCAAATGGCAGCTCCCTAAATATGTCAACATGGCCGAAATTGTCAGTCGACTCCTTGTTGGAGTTCTTGCTTTTTAATGACGACACAGGCTCTGTTGTGTTTTTTTCACAAATGCATTTTGTATGCACTTTTGAAAATTAAATTCTCCCAACTATGAAATTTTCTAGGATCCGTGTGACAAACTAAGTCCGTATTTAAAAAAAAAACTTATTCAGTTGTTTGTAAATAAAGGATATATTAGTATACCGCTGTTCAAATGTCACAAATTGATTTAATTGAAACAAATCCGGGGCACAAACCAAAACCGAGGGAAACACATCAACCACAAGAAGAAACAAAATGGAACAACAGATCACTAAACTGCCACAAAAACAAATGCAAAATACATAGAAACGGACTATGTGACAACAACCGCCACACTCCTGAACTGGCACAGGACATTTCAAGAAAAAATAGTGGGTTGAACCTGGTTTTATGGCTAGCCAAACCTTCTGCTTATATGGCAATGTTAAAAATACTGATAAAATTACAACATTACGTGACAGGAATACAGTACAAATAAATGCAAGAACATTCAGGACAGGGAAATACATAAATAAATAATATAATAGTACATTTCAACATGTAAACCATTTACGCCCACGAAGATCCTTGTGTATTCCGTGTTATCAATAATTACTAACAACCAATTTGAGTGTTTTCCGATACCTAATATTATCAGTGTTGTCTCCCTTTGAATCAACCCAGTTTTACAAATATAAACTCGAGGGAAATATATACGGTTTAACTGATCAGTCACAAGCAACAACATATTGCTTGGTCTTCCAAGCGCTACCCAAAACCTCTTTCTTTGTTTTTCGCTTGTTCCGTTGATTGATAGCTTTTGGTTTTGTCAGTTTTTATGGACTTAGACCCTTTTTGAATTTGCTTTGGAGTTCGGTATTTTTGGTATACTTTTTTCATAGTTCTTGTGCAATTACCTATGGTAGGGATGCCGTCAAACAGATGTGATTACAAAGATATGTTAGAGTACATAGATCTAAGTGTATTTCCTGTTGTTATAGTATAAAAAAACATTTACACAAACATTCCCCATTCCAAACTTAAAGACAAAATAAAATAATTGGTCTCCCTTTTTTTCCTAAAAAAAGAATATCCAACGTAAATACAAATATCTTATTTTAGGGAGACACAAAACATACATGGTAAAATATCACTCTGATACTTACAATATAAAGGTGTTTTGTTTCTTGATTGACAAAATATTTTGTTACATTTGGAGAACGGGATTTTCAACAAACAATCGGCATTCTCATTGGAACCAACTGTGCTCCTCTTTTTGGTGATTTTTAATTCATACAGGCAAACTTAACAAGAAGGTATCATTATCATTTAACTTCAATTTCCGCTATAAATATATGATGTCCCATCACTTAATAACTCAAAATTGAATGCATCTATCCCATCGAACTTGAAATAAAGCTACAACAGATACATTTAAGTCTGTCTAATATTTTGACTTGCATCTAGAAATTGACAATGAGGGTCGGTTGAGAACAAAACTTTACGACAAAAGAGATGATTTCAGCTTCCCAATTGTTAACTTTCCATTTCTATGCAGCAATATTCCAGTAGCGCCTGCAGATGGAGCATATATGTCCCAGTTGATACCATCCTCGTACCTTTGATGAGTGTATCAATACGATATTCCGGAGCCTGGATTTCCCATCATGATTTCCTTAATAGAGGATTGCTGCTTTAAAACAAAGGAGCTATAAAACCAAAGGTTCCAATTGTTTAAGTTTAGTCATCCCTTCGAAAATTTTGCGTCACGAGTTGGTTGAGTTGGACTTTGCTATTATTGTTATTACTCACCTGAACTAAATGTAAGTAAATTAACTGCATTTGCAGTGTCTTTAATATCAACTCAACTGATATTAGAATATTTTTGTTTTGAAGGCCTTAAAATTGAATCGAGCTTCCTTGATACACGCAATACATAAGTCGTATCCCACTTAGTTTTTTGGGTCACGAATCGGAAATGGTCTAGTTTAGTCTGTAAAAACATGGTTTATTTCTAGTCAAAAATTTATTTTGAACTAGCTTCTAGCAACTGCGAGTACTTTTAGATCGATACTTTGTTTATATTGTCTTTTTGTAAGGTCTTTTTGTGCTTCTCGACGATCTTACAAGCCAAGTTCTTTTCAATTGATTTCTAAAGACAAACACCAGTATACAAAACATGAAAAACTGACTACTAAGCAACACGAACTCCATTTTATGTATCAATGCGTTAACTTTGAAAACATTTGAAGCTGTTAATTGTGAAATAAAAACATTAGCACTAGGAATGATGGTGGTATAATTTTATAATTTAAAACAAGTCGACAGTAGTTTATTAATATTCAAATCGCGTAAATACATTAGGAAGAAACAAACGAAGGCAACATACAAAAACTGAGGGAATCGCATAATCTCCAAAAGGCGCGAAATCGGATGCATTCAGACGTCACAGGGTAAGCGTTTCCTGCTATGCACGCATCACCATGTGAATTCATAATCAAAATGTCACAATCGAAAATCGGACACAATCCGTAAAATTAAAGACTTACTGGTATCTAAAAAAAAATGAAGACCGCCGGGTTAACACGTCGTTAATGAGTTGATACACTGACACATCTTATCAGTCAACTGATTCGTGATGGTGACCTTAAAACTTGTAGTGTTGATTTCAGTCATTCTTCCAAATAACTTTGTCTTTGTTTTATACCTATTATGTCTGTTTGTTTTGTTCACACATTGTTGTCAATAAAATGGAATTTTATGCTACTGTTATACAAGTGATAGGTGTAGCTAGCTATAAAACCAGGTTTAATCCACCATTTTCTACATAAGGAAATGCCTGTACCAAGTCAGGAATATGACAGTTGTTTTCCATTCGTTTGAGGAGTTTGAGCTTTTGATTTTGCCATTTGATAGAGGACATTCCGTTTTGAATTTTCATTGAAGTGCGGTATTTTTTGTTATTTTTCTTTTTTCTATGTTTTATTTTGTGTACTGTTGTTTGTCTGTTTGTCTTTTTCTTTTTTACCCTCGCGTTTTCAGTTTATTTTCGACTTATGAGTTTGAATGTCCCATTGGTATCCTTCGCCTCTCTTTTAGAGCAGTTTTTATTGTGTAAGGAGCACACTAATTTGAACAACTATAGATACGTAATCAGTACTATTTTGTGAATTGCTGTTATGAAAGCATAATTTACATTGCTTTCCTTTGATCAGATTCTAATCAAGCAATATAACATATTATACGATAATAATAAAAGAACTCTAGAACTCAAAGACATTTACAGCAATATCGTATTTTATAATGATTTTTATGTTTAAATTCATAGAGATTCTAGTTTCTAATTCCGATAATTATGAACTCCCCGAGTTTCGTCATGTAACAAATAAATTCACCAGACATACTACCTAAATCTTTCATCAACTTCAAATCAACGAGCGATACGGTAACATATATGTTGCACTGTTAAACTAATGCAGTGAGTACTCAGAACCCGTCTTTTAATAACCAAAGGAATTAAATTAAGATAAAAAAAAATGACAGAAATATCATTCCTTATCTATTGCATAACAAAAAGAAACAACGCATAAGAGCTCGGAAAAATGTGTGAAATTAATTAAAAATAAAAAAAATTCTGCGAAATTTCACGAATAATCTTAACAAAAAGCAAGATCGAATACGAATGAAAAAAGTATAACAGAAATACCGAACTCTAGTGTGAACATATATTTGTTCCGCATAATACTTGTTCCACCTGGAACAAAACTATGGATACCAAAAGTTCTTGGGAACAAACACTACATAATATTATTTCCACCTTCATAAGTTATTTTCCTGGAACTAAAACATCATATGGTTTCATAATATTTGTTCCTTTAAAGAAAGAGTGACATGTGTCATGTTTATATATTAAATATTCCTGGAACTTTTATTATATAACAAATATTCTTGGAACTTTTAATTTTCAACAAATATTCTTGGAACTTTGATTACATAATAAAAATTCCTGAAACTTTTATCAATCTACAATCAACATCCTTCGATGGATTTTACCCAAACTTAGTAAACTGTCCTTGTCTTTTAGAACATTGACTTTCAAGGTCAAAGGTGAATATCACAGATGAACTTACAAATTTCAGTGTATACATATATTAATGAATTTTGCCCATACATTGTTGGCAATTTGTACCACAAATTTTGTAGAGGTCTTTTATTACAAAATGTGTATACAACTGATTCTGATTGTCAATGAATCATATAGATTTTAACAAGTTGAATGATATTGTTTGATAAAATGAATTTGTGTTTAATGTTACATGTCACCCCTATTTGGTATTGTTCTTGGTACTTCAAATGTCAAAACATTGTCCCTTATATTTATTCCAAAGAACTTCTGGCATATAACAAAGGTTCCATTGGGAACTTTCATTATGTAATATTTTATCCTTTGTATAGGAAATATTCTTATAGTATTGGATAAAATATTATATAAGGACAGTTCCCAGTGGAACTTTTGTTATATGATAAAAGTTCTATGGGACAACTATTATGGGGGAACTTATTTTCTGTCACTCTAAGGCAAATTCAAAAAGGGGAAGTCAAAAAAAAAACTGACAAAATCAAACGCTATCAATCAACTGAACAAGTGAAAAACAACTGCCGTATTCCTGACTTGGTACAAGTATTTTACAAAGAAAATGATGGGTTAAACCTGCTTTTATAGCTAGCTAAATCTCCCACTTGTATGACAGTTGTTTTAGTTCCGTCATATCGACAAAATTCGGTAAGCAACCCAAACAGACATAAAAAACCCCAAGCTGAAGATTATTCGATTACATGTACGCTTCAAATTATAAAAATATTGTATCAAAATGAAGTTCTTGAGGTAGGTGTTGTTTCACTTTTGATTCTATAGCATTAAAGTCTTATGCAACGAGTTTCTTGTCATTATAATGTTAATGATATTATTGAACCAATGTATGCGTATATACTAAACTAAGACCTCTATGGATGTTTTTTTACATTTATTACGATGCCCAAACGAATAATCAAAATATTCCCTTCAGTGATTTTTGATCAAAAACCTTAGCTGCTTATTAAATTTCAGGTTTTGTTGCCGAAGTTTAGCGATCGTGAATTTTATAAAGAATCAATAAAGAATCATGGAGTGCATGGAAAATATGTGAGTTAATAGAGCGAGATTAATTTTGTTTAATGTATTTTCTACCCGTTTCCATAAGTTTACTAAACTTTGACATAACAGTTGTTAAATAATTTGGTGTATTCATTTTTCTTTTTTTTTCGAGTCAATTAACACTATCTGCCTTTCAGTCCACGTTTGTTTACCTTTTCTTTCATCACGAGTTTTCCCTTGCCGAAGTTTCAACAATAGGTCTCGTAGTTAAGGTCACTGCATGCATACAGAAAAGCTATCGGCGAATTAGAGTACGGGAAGTCAATAATTCAATAGCAGTACATTTCATAAGAAAAGGGAATTTCCTACACAGTAAAGTCCACTGACACTTGCGCTTCGGATGTATGACATTTATGACGTGTTGTTTTCATTTTTTTTAAAGTAAAACTTATCCCTAAGTAAATAAAACATTTTCAAATTTCTTTAAAAAAATTGAAGTATAAAATAATTTCAATCCTGTTATCTACTATGAGTTTATTACTTTAAATCGAAAATCAATGGATTTCAGCAAGTCAATATGGCGGCTCACTCCTTATTTGCGACTGTAGATTTGACGGCATATAGGAGCCAATGAATAAAATGGTTAGTTAAAAATTTCTAATGTTTGGATTAAAAGTTTTCACAATAAAACACTTTTTTGGAGGGGTTATTGATGTGTATACTGGGCCGTTGATTAACAAACTTCACATAAAAGTCCTTCTTTAAATTAGTTTGTGAGTTTATCGCACCAGTTTACACATCAATAACCTCTAGAAAAAAAATGTTTAATGCTATTATGATTTTTTATTGTAGACTACCTGTAATGGTGAAATCTTAATAACTGCACTTACGAAGTGTACAATACCCTGAAGCAATTTCTGTAGGATTTCAGCCAAAAGGAAACTAATAATTCTTGGATATTGTTGTTTGTCTTATTGTTATCATGAACACAGGTGACTAGAATCATTATAAATCTTTTTTTTAAACTGAGTTCTACATATTGATAACGTTATAGTAATATATCATAAGAAAGAAAATAATAATAAATGGGGAGAAAGGGTAGGTCGAATGAAAATTTAAGTAAATATTATCTCAGACACTAGAATCAATGTTAAAATTACCGTTTATATATATATATATATTTTAATTAGATCCATTTTGTAACATCTTGTGATTCGTTTATTTGGCAATCGCCAATGACAGTCAGCAGGGTTTAAGAACATCTGTTGTTCGACCTGTTAGTCAAATGCGTTTTGTTAAAATATACTTTTTCACTTTTTTGGTCTTTTGGAGAATGTTGTTTGTGCTGTATTTAGACCCCTCTATCAAGAAATTTGTTTTGCATGCACACGTATAAAAATTGCGGTTTTTATCCAACGCAATCATAGGTTTGAACGTTGTTTTCAATTAAGACTTGTTTATATATATATATATATATATATATATATATATATATATATGTATATAGAAGTCTATAAAAAGGACCAACCAGCAAATTTACTATGTACCGGATCGTCTAGAATAGACGATACTGTGCAGATAAGGAAAAAATTATATAAGTCTAGAAATTTGCACAACGATACTTTTATAAGATATATTATACGAAGATGTTGTTATTAAATCGTGTTTACAAATATTTCGGCTTAACAAATAGCCTTCTTCAGTGTCAATTATTTTAACAATACTGATTATATGTATAAACATAGCTCAATAATACAGGTAAGTTTTGGTCTATTGATTTAATCCAAAATCCTGAACATCATAATATAAAACAAAACTCAATACTCAAATATACGTGACTGTGTATATTTACATCCCAAAAATGAGTGAAAAATAAAACTTAGTATTTTTTATTGATGCCGTTTGGATGATGTACATTTAGTTCCTTTATCCAAAAGCTTTCCCGAACCTGTCGCTGGGCATCACTCCAGTGAATGTTCTGTTCAATCACTAGGATCTTCATGCGGTTAAAGTCATCAAGTTTGTGACCAGACTGTCTGAAATGCTGAGAAACTGGGAGAAGTGGCTTCTTAGAGATATCACTCCTATGGCCATTGAGGCGTTTGTGGAAAGGCTGCTTTGACTCACTAACATATTGGAGGCCACAAACCGAACATTCTAGAATGTAAATAACATTCATACTTTTGCAGTTAACATTGCAAAATATCCTATAGTTATTTTCGGTTGCCTTACTGAGAAAAGTTGATGAGTGATGCATCTGTAGGCAGCATTTGCAGCGTTTTCATCACACGAACGACATTCTCCAGAAGTACTTCTATTATCAGACACTTAAGTTTTTCAGTGCAGTTCGTTCTTCATTGGTAAGATTGTCAAAAGGTTTATTGTTATTTCTCATAATGTCCGAATTAAAATTGTCAATAAATGATTAAAAGGTGGCATTTTTGCTCGGTTTAGGGATCCAAGTACTCTTTTTTATAAATTTGTAGTTGTTCTCGTCTTCTGAAATTTCTGAGTCGCTATCCGAGCTTCTGTTGTTATTTTCCTTCGACGCGAAATATTCCTTAATGCGTAGACTTCTGGCAAAATTGTCAAGGTCTTCCGACAATTTAGTTTCATTGACAGGGGCAGGTAGAGGACAGAAATTTAAGCCTCTCGAGAGTAGAGATGTTTCAGCTTCCGTTAACTGGTGTTTAGAAAGATTGACCACAATGTTGGAGGGCGAATCAGTCTCTAGTGACCTACGTTTAAAGCGCCTTACTCATTTTCTCTTTTTTTCAGATGGTAAAGAAGGATTGATATGTTCGATGCCATCCCTACGGAATTTTCTTTTCTGCCTTTCACTCAAATTTTGAGATTGTATGGTTGTTATGTCTTTAAGGCGAGCATTGATAGCATCACAATTGTCAGATGTGAGATCTTTTTTGCAGTTATTAAAAAGGGTGTTAAATTCGCCAGTAAGAGTTTTCAGATGTTCTTCGCAGTGTTGTTTGAGGAGGACCATTAACCGCTTGGAACAATGGTAGAGGGTTTGATCCCATTTGCAAAGTAATGTGTTGGATAAATTGCCAGGTGTTTGTGGTATGAGCTTGATTTGTAGTCCGTTAGGAATACTTTCATTATACACATAATGGGTTAAATTAGATAAGTGGTGTTCAGTTCTAATTTGTTTTTGTTTAATAGCTCTAAGTTGTTTAAAATAATCATTGATGTTCATGATATAAGAGCTGAAAACTTAAATTCACTGGGATTATGTGAATAACATAATACAGGTCATTCAGAGGAAAAATAATATAGAAGTCTGTAAAAAGGACCAACCAGCAAATTTACTATGTACCGGATCGTCTAGAAGAGACGATACTGTGCAGATAAGGAAAAAATTATATAAGTCTAGAGATTTGCACAACGATACTTATATAAGATGGTATCACCTTCCTCGATACCTCCAGCTCGCTCACAGATGGCATCATATCCACTGATCTATATTCTAAACCTACTGACACTCACCAATATCTGTCCCCTAAAAGTTGCCATCCTGCTCATTGTACTAAGAGCATCCCGTACAGTCAGGCACTCAGAGTCAAGCGAATATGTTCCATCACAGAAACAACTAAAAAACAACTACGTCAACTCGAAACCCGCTTGAAGAGAAGGGGCTACAAACACAGAACTATCCAAAAAGTTTTCAGAAAGCGGAAACTATTCCAAGGAGTAAACTGTTAGAATACAAATATAAAAAAAAAAATAAAAGGACTCCATGTGTTCTTACTTACCAACCCTCTCTCAAAAACAGTTTCGGTGTCATTCGTGAGCATTGGAAAACAGTTGAAAAGAATTCCAAACTATCCAAGATTTTTCCCGAGCCTCCCATGATAGCTTTTAGGCAACCCAATAGTCTGCGGAACCTGCTGGTGCGGGCTGAAGTGTCTGATAATAGAAGTACTTCTGGAGAATGTCGTTCGTGTGATGAAAAACGCTGCAAATGCTGCCTACAGATGCATCACTCATCAACTTTTCACAGTAAGGCAACCGAAAATAACTATAGGATATTTTGCAATGTTAACTGCAAAAGTATGAATGTTATTTACATTCTAGAATGTTCGGTTTGTGGCCTCCAATATGTTGGTGAGGTAAAGCAACCTTTCCACAAACGCCTCAATGGCCATAGGAGTGATATCTCTAAGAAGCCACTTCTCCCAGTTTCTCAGCATTTCAGACAGTCTGGTCACAAACTTGATGACTTTAACCGCATGAAGATCCTAGTGATTGAACAGAACATTCACTGGAGTGATGCCCAGCGACAGGTTCGGGAAAGCTTTTGGATAAAGGAACTAAATGTACATCATCCAAACGGCATCAATAAAAATACTAAGTTTTATTTTTCACTCATTTTGGGATGTAAGTATACAAAGTCACGTATATTTGAGTATTGAGTTTTGTTTTACATTATGATGTTCAGGATTTTGGATTAAATCAATAGACCAAAACTTACCTGTATTATTGAGCTATTTTTATACATATAATCAGTATTGTTAAAATAATTGACACTGAAGAAGGCTATTTGTTAAGCCGAAATATTTGTAAACACGATTTAATAACAACATCTTCGTATAATACCATCTTATATAAGTATCGTTGTGCAAATCTCTAGACTGATGTATATATAATATATATATGTTACAGTGAATTTGTATAATCAGGGATTCTACATAATCCCTGAAATTTTCAGGGATTATGTAAAATAACTGGTTAGTTTAGGGATTATATATAATCACTGAAATTTTCAGGGATTATGTATAATCACTAGAAAAGACGTCAGGGATTATGCATAATAACTGAAATGAAGAAACAGTTTTGTGTATGAAGAAAATGAATGTAAGTTAAACTAAATAACTTATAATATCAAATCATAATAAAACTTCATTACAAACATTCTAAAATATTTCCATACACCAAATTTGTAGACCTATTGCATACAGTATAAGAAAAACAGATCATAACAAAAAAACTGAACTATAACCACTGAACCATGAAAATGAGGTCAAGGTCAGATGACACCTGCCAGTTGCAAATGTACACCTTACAATCCTTCCATACACCAAATATACTAGTCCTATTGCTTATAGTAACTAAGATATAGACTTGACCACCAAAACTTAACCTTGTTCACTGATCCATGTAATGAGGCCGAGGTCAGGTGAAAACTGTCTGACGGGCATGAAGACCCTGCAAGGTACAATGTACGCACATACGAAATATAGTTATCCTATTACTCATAATAAGAGAGAAATTAACATTACAAAAAATATTTAACTTTTTTCCAAGTACTCACTGAACCATGAAAATGAGTTCAAGAACAATGGACATGTGACAGACAGAAACTTCGTAACATAAGGCATTTATATACAAAGTATGAAGCATCCAGGTTTTCTTCCTTCTAAAATATAAAGCTTTTAAGAAGAAAGCTAACGCCGCCTCATCACTATCCCTATGTCGAGCTTTCTGCGACAAAAGTCGCAGGCTCGACAAAAATGATAACCTTAAAGTATAATAAAAATGTTAGGCATAATATTTTAAAATGTCACACAAAATTAAAATATTAAGCACTATATATTAAAATGATAACCTCAATATATTTTACACAAACTACAAAAATGTTAAGCACAATATATTAAAACATTCATTAAATAAATTTGGATGGCAGAAACTTTTGCACATTTGCCCTGTTTTTCTACAGGCACATCTACCTGATTCGCATCTGTTTTACTACACTATCCACATTAAAAAAAAATCTTGTCTTTCTCATATCGAATCAGATTTCAGGGCATGTCTAAGAGAAATAAAGTTTGTAATACAATCATCTGAAGGTACCCAAAAAAAGGGAATCAGCAGCCGTGAACTGGATTGCTGATGCTAGCAGAATTCTGTTGCGTTATTTCTCTCAGAATTGAATTTCATGTTCTTTAACCCCGCTATGGACAACGCCCTCAATTCAACTCGAATCAACCACTGATTTGTTATAAAAACTAGTATACTTATGAGACGCAAATCATATAAATGGTACTTCTGTTTTTGTATATCTAGTTTTGACAACTTTTGCTTTTCACAAAATATATATTTGTTTCGTCAAATATTGAAGACTATCTATTTTTAGATCCATGCCCACCAACCCCGTCCCCTCCTATAGTACTGCATAATGCTGTAAAGAGTGTAATATGTATGAAATATATAGGATAATAGCAGCCTTAAAACAATTTAAATATACACTTTGTTAGCAGATAGAATTAAGCAGGATTTTAATCTTTTTTACTTGGTTCTTTTGTCATCAAAGTAAAAATACCATTTTTTGTTCCTTGTCCATAGCTTGCATTTTGTATTTTCCTCTGCCATACTTATTTGTTTGTGAAATATTGTGGTTCAACATACAGTTAAATAAAATATCACTGGTAAAACCTTTCCCTTATTTTATTTTTTTCATTATTGATAATCCCTGAAATCATATTAGGGAATTTGTAAAATAATTAGTAAAATGTTCAGTGATTATGTAAAATCACTGGTCATTTTCAGGGATTATATATAATCACTAATGAGTTTAGTGATTCTACATAATCCCTGAAAAACCAGGGATTCTACATAATCCCTGATTATACAAATTCACTGTAACATATATATATATATAGCAAAGGAAATTTGTAAGAGAGAAAAAAAAAACAAAAACAATAAATCGATAGTAAGCAATGTATCCCTTATGTCCTCTCAAAGATTATGTCATTGCTATGTCATTCCATCTGTTGAAATGATCCACACAGATGATTTAGATGTTCTTTACTTAAATGGAAATCATATTAAGGTCATATTAATAACAATTGGAAAGGATGTAATGTCATTCGCGATCATGTGAATATCTTCTTAATTGGGAAGACAATACTTACATAATAGTTATTGAAAAACTGGTCATTTTCGTGATATATGGACTGCACAAAGGACAGTGGTATTGACTAAGACAGCTATAATGACTGAGCCGTAGTCGAGGTCCATATCGCTGTCGCAGTCAATACCACTGTCCTACGGGCAGTCCATGTATCACGATAATGACCAGTTCTTCAATAACTATTCTGTTTATTTCATTGAGGAACCATAGTTTTAAAAATTCTCATAAACTCAAATTGTTCAAAACAAACTCAGTTATTGAACGATTTCTATAGGAAAGAGTAAGGACCAGTCATAGTGATAACTATAAGTCACTGCCATTCATTTAAGTGCAATTTTTTGTATATGAAAACAAAATAAAGTTTTCTATAATTTTATAACTAACGAAAACATATGGTAAACAATTCAACAACTTCAATATAAAATTGAAAACAGGAAAATGTTTTATTAAAGGGACATCTCTATCAATAGAGAAACCACGCCCCATCGGTCATTAACAAGTCTGTTAACGACCGGTTTTCTGGTCCGTTTTTTTCCCTGTTAAAGACCGATAGAATTTATTACTGAAGAATAAAGAATGTCATGTGGCCCCTTGTTATCCAATAAGAGAAGCTAATTCTTAACCGATATGAAATAATTTGTCATATTTTAAGTACATTTAAACCATATAAACTTGTATTGTCTAATGTTTAAATAAACATGTAGCATTTAACTTTATACAATGTTAATTTCATCCCTTGAACACAACTTTACATTTGGATGATGTTTTTACTCGAATTCACGGATAAACATATATAAATTGCTAATGATCACCGGTCTGTAATTAGTATATTATGAAATTACATTATTATAAGCACCGCATGCCCGCTACAGAGGTAGCGCAAACTGAATAAACGTTTGCAAAACTTTTAACAACCCGTATAACTACCAGAATTTAAAGAATGCTGTACCGTGCGAGTTGATCGAGTAGTCTGACTGCTGTAGATTTGTATGTGAGAAGCTTAAATTGTATGTACACTTTTTCTTGCAATTTCATAATTCAACAGATGATTCAATATTAGGGAAAAAAGACTAAATTTTGACACCATGTGTGTGACTAAGCTTCAAGTGTGACCGTTCAAATAGCGATCTTGGTCTTTTGAAAACTTTCTTGTGACCAATAACGCCTTTTAAATGGCTTAGGGTTGAATGACGTCTACAATAAATTAAAAGTTGGTCTTTACGAAGTTGTTGATATTTACAAAGTTATAAGTCTGGTATTTTTTATGAGTTATTTTTACTAATTAACACGACACTCTAGAAACACTGAGACTTTACTTAATATGAACATCCCGCCAAGTTAACATAGTGTAGCGTGTAGAGTCCGTGTAGGTCAGCGTTGCATTTAGCTCTCATCATCTTTATTTGCATTGTATTGAATTTCACTCTTTATAAAGTATTCTTGGATGACACCCCATGGTATTTTGTCTGGATCCGCCCTTTAGTTTTGTACCAAAATACCTTTAACAGCAACACTTACAGCTGAACAACATTTTGATTTTGATACAGACTCTCTAATCTTCTTTTCCATACGGTCGGTGGTTCTCTTCGGACACTCTGGCTTCCACCACCAATAAAAACTGACCGCCATAAAATAGTCAAGAGTGTTGAAAGCAGTGTTTAACACTAATTATCAATTAATAAATCTATAAACTTTAGATTCCAGTAAGGCTTGATAACTTTTAGATTTTCAGCCTGTAAAAACTAATCAATGATAACAGGCTTATAATTTTGTACGCCAAACAGAATACAATACCATTTAACGTACTTTACTGAGAACATGTGTTTTTTCATTGACCTACAACTCAAATGTTCACAGATTACAAAAAAAAAAAAAAGGAATTCATCTGATTTTTTTCTTCTTTTGTGTCCACGTTTAAACGATAAGTTGAATGATCAAATTAAAATAATTAACCGAGAGCCGATGAACTGCAACAGCTGATAATTTGTAGGTTATTATGCCAACAAAAACAGTTGTATGTGTTACAATGTTTAGTATGAGGCTTTCGTTTAATTAGTCTAATTCAAAGATATTGTGAACACATAATTTAATTCATGGATAGATATTGAAACACAGATTTAAAAAAAGTAAGTACAATTGAATTCTAATTAAGATTGTTGTGATCCAACAGCTGCATTTAACAGGTCAGGATTTCCATAGGAGGATTTAAGTGGAGAAACAGAGGCCCGCCCCTTAATGAAGCTTCATATATGGTTAATGTATATACAGACTTTTTACTTGTCCCTCTCCTAACGTTGTCTAGTTTGAGGGCCCTCTTTTTTGAATATGACAGTTGTGTTTGAGCTTTTGATTTTGCCATTTGATAAGGGACTTTTCGTCTTGAATTGGAGTTGGTATTTTTGTTATGTTTACTTTTTTCAGTCATTTTCAATTTCTTTTTTTGCTACTTATTGATTTACAACATATTTACAATGAACAAAATGTACCCGTTTCCCACTTACATAAAAGCATTATACAAAATAGAAAAGACTTTATAGGTATATGATTTGCCGTGCATTTCTTCATTATCCTGAGTTCTTTGCACGAACTTATCTTGTCCATTGAATTAATAGTATAAGTTACTCTTAGATGTTCCCAACGTGGGAGTATTTTTTCTTTGTAAGATATTTTGTAACATAACCCCACAAACTTTTATGATATTAGCTCTGCACATTTATTATCCTTTCAAATGAAACAGTCGGGGGTGTGATGGTAAAAAATATTTAAAACAATTTTTTAAATTTGTTTTTGGAAGAAAGTTTAATTTTATGTATCGAAATGTGAAACAAGTGATTATTGACATCCCCACTGGAAGGCTTCTGACAGACTGTGTATGCGTAAATTCATTGTTATCGCTAGCCGATGACAAACCAGTCAAAGGTAAATGATTCACTATAATTAACAACATGCATATTAAGGTCGTCCACACTGTTACGGCCTCTATTCTAATTGTTCACCCGTCTTGAATTCAATTTAAAGAAATAGCAAGCCTCCTCGCCTCTGTGGTAGCTATAATTTTAAGTTCAATGGAGCCAATAAGGAAACGGTACTCTAAAAGTGTTGTAGAAATTCTCAAAATTTGAGTGAAAAACAAGCAATGAAAGCGACTATAGAATTAGTACCATACTGTTGTTGGAATATTATTCCACCAAACTCAATAATTATGTCACTTGTGGAGCAGTTATCTGCTAAACCTTCCAGAGCACCTGAGATCAACCCCAGTTTTTGGTGGGATTCGTGTTGCTCAGTCTTAAGTTTTCTATGTAGTACTTTATGAATTTGTATGTTTTTCGTCGTCTTTCTGTTTTAGGCATGGCGTTGACAGTTTCTCTTAACTTATGAATTATATGTTCCCATGGTATCTTCCGCCAATGTTATGTAACTGTAATAGTCTCGGAAAGGGTCTTAATGATGGAATATTTAGGTGATCACATTATGTAATGTCCATTATATTTTTGTGTTAGGAGCGGTATGATAAGGTTCATTTACTACACCTTGCCCTTAAGGAAAAACTGCTTTAACTGCCAGTTTTACGCGGTTCAGAGACTTATGGGTTAGGTAATAGGCAATGATAATTGAAAAACATGAATATACAATAAAATATTCATTATATAAAAAAAACACATAACTGTAATGATACCGATATAACGGGATATCATATTCTTATTTTTGTTAATGGAGCTCGTAAGTTAAAATACGGTCCATTCAACTACGTGTTCATTTGAATAAACTCATTCTTGAATCATTGTAGTAAGAGCATTCATTATGCTGTTTCAGTACTAGCATTGATTTTATTTGCAATACTTTATTAAACATCTTAATACATACTGCAATTCATTTTAAATATTTATGGTCAAACATCCTTTATATATTTTAGAATTGCACAAAATTATGTTTTGCTCAGGCTGCTAATGACGTCTTTATGCTTAATCCGTTATATGTGAACTGATTGATATTGAAGTAATTTTAGAAAAATTAAACCAGGCATTGGAAGTTGGCTTTGAACTAGGTTTTGTAACTGCAAGTACCTTTAAATAAAAATGTACGTTGATCATTGTCATTTTGCTTAGTTTCTTCTGTTACCTATTCTAACATCTGACTCGGACACTTGTTTTAAACCGATTTTTACTATGCGTATTGCTGTGTGTTCGTTTATTCCGCATTGCCTGGAGGTATAGGGGAGGTTGATATCTCACAAAACATCTTTATCCTCGCCGCATTTTTGCACCTGTCTCAAGTAAGAATCCTCTAGTCTTTGTTAGTCTTGGGTGTTTTTCTAATTTTAGTTCAGTTGCATGTTTTGGAGTTTAGTGTGGCGTCCATTTTGCTGAACTAGTAAACAATATAGTTAGGGACCAGCTGAAGTCCGCAAATAAGTGCGGGATTATCTTGTTGCGTTGAAGACCCATTGGTGGCTTTTGGCTATTCTTTGGTCGGGCTGTTGTCTCTTTGATGCATCTTCTTTTCTATTTTCTATTCTATCACCATAGACATCAGGATTGAAATTTGTATGCCAGTCTGTTAAAGACTCATCAGTGACGATCGAATAAAAAATATTTTGTCATTGCACATGATAATACTTTCCTATACTCTTATGACATCTTGACTCTTGGCAGTGAAAACATGGTCAATCTACTAAGTTTGAATTAGGCTGTAAATTAACTTTCGGGTATTCATACAAAATGCACATAGGTTTATTAAGGTGGTACCCAAAACCTTGACAAACACTAATTTTAATCATTGAGAAGCTTAATATTTCCTTAACAACACAACGTAATTAAAACGTTTAGATGATTTTACAGAGTTATCTCCCTGTAGTGTTAGGTACCACCTTAAGGTGTTGGATGAACATGTTTGATAAACATGATCCTATGATACATATACTTATATATAGCCGGTGTGGGTAAAAATAATTCAGTAATTTATCCTCAAATTATACTCTTACAGCCAGTTTCCGCTAGTTATATCTGTAATAGATATATTCAAAATGGAATAATTGCTATGCTATTATGTTATGTCATAGATAAATACAAAAATTATTGTAATACAGGAGAACCATTCAAAATATAGCCTTCAAATAGAAACAGGAAGATATGAAAGATAATAATTACATAACTTTAATTGTGATTCTTTTAGAAAATATGATATACATTGAGTTTGTTTAATTATCCACATAAAATAGATTTAAGGCACTTAATGTTACACAATGCGTATACTTGATTTAGACAATTTGATTAATTTGCTGGAGATGGGAACTATTTAGTATTATAGACGGAACCATGAAACAGGTATAATTATAATATTTAGATAACAATGTGTATCAATTCTAATTAGATTTAAATTACATATATGTTTAAGCTCCCTGTTATAGAATGACACATGTATCGGATAGAGAATGGTTATAGAATGACACATGTATCGGATAGAGAATGGTTATAGAATGACACATGTATCGGATAGAGAATGGTTATAGAATGACACATGTGTCGGATAGAGAATGGTTACGGGGAAGATAACAATCAGACAACAACCCGACCAAAGAGTAGAAAACATCCCATGGCCACAAATGGGTCTTCAGCGCAGCGAGAAAATTCCGCACTCGGAGGCGGGCTTCAGCTTATGTATTTTAATGTTTGTAGTTCTACTGTTATAAGTCTGAAATAATTTGAATCTGATAATGACTATACTAATGCTATTTAGAAAGTACACAAAATATGTTTGACAGTCGTGGTTACAAGGAAGTAACTTGATAACTATTAAAAGTTTGAAGGTGATATAATTCTATATTGTTAATCAGCATTTATGTTACAGTATATAAGTTGAAAAAAGAACTCAACCATTATATTTTACTTTTAAATATGAACAAAACTATTGAAATATTAATGCAAATATTTTTGAATGTGTCTGATATGTTACGGGTGAAAAATTAAGGCATAATAAGACTTCATGGTATTATCTTAATTATTATTTTCGAGTACAGTTACACGGGCACTTTTTGGATATTCATGCCGCTGACTCACAAACTCCACACAAAAGATTGTATATATATGTTTTTCTAATTTTCTTGAGATCCATGAATCCTATAATACACATACTTAATATATATAGCCGACTTCATGGTATTATCTTAATTATTATTTTCGAGTACAGTTACACGGGCACTTTTTGGATATTCATGCCGCTGACTCACAAACTCCACACAAAAGATTGTATATATATGTTTTTCTAATTTTCTTGAGATCCATGAATCCTATAATACACATACTTAATATATATAGCCGACTTCATGGTATTATCTTAATTATTATTTTCGAGTACAGTTACACGGGCACTTTTTGGATATTCATGCCGCTGACTCACAAACTCCACACAAAAGATTGTATATATATGTTTTTCTAATTTTCTTGAGATCCATGAATCCTATAATACACATACTTAATATATATAGCCGACTTCATGGTATTATCTTAATTATTATTTTCGAGTACAGTTACACGGGCACTTTTTGGATATTCATGCCGCTGACTCACAAACTCCACACAAAAGATTGTATATATATGTTTTTCTAATTTTCTTGAGATCCATGAATCCTATAATACACATACTTAATATATATAGCCGACTTCATGGTATTATCTTAATTATTATTTTCGAGTACAGTTACACGGGCACTTTTTGGATATTCATGCCGCTGACTCACAAACTCCACACAAAAGATTGTATATATATGTTTTTCTAATTTTCTTGAGATCCATGAATCCTATAATACACATACTTAATATATATAGCCGACTTCATGGTATTATCTTAATTATTATTTTCGAGTACAGTTACACGGGCACTTTTTGGATATTCATGCCGCTGACTCACAAACTCCACACAAAAGATTGTATATATATGTTTTTCTTAATTTTCTTGAGATCCATATGTTGAGACTTTAATACATAGAGGCTTTCACGTTTTGTCGTTTTCCTGAAATATTTTTGCTTCAGTTGATGAGGAGTACAGATAAATATCAAAGGAAATATCAGTTAAAACCTAGTACGTTTAAAGAAAAAAAATGTCCACAGAACGTAAAATATCATTCAGACTTGAAAAAATTATACAATACACACTAATATTAAAATAGGATTGCTACCATTTGGTAGTCATTGCATTATTCATACTAATAACATAATCTATCTTTTAGTTCTAAACATGCTAAAATGCTGTGAATATAGGCGTGGTGAAAAACCATTGCATTTGTAAAGGATTGTTAACTGTAAATAATAAATTAGCTGTTTTTGTTAAAATCAATAATAAATTAGCTGTTTTTGTTAAAATCAATAATAAATTAGCTGTTTTTGTTAAAATCAATAATAAAATTGTTTCAATTTAGGTAAAAAAAAAACTTTTACTTAAACATTTATCAAACTTAAGAACGCATATGCTTTACACAAGTAAAAATTCATAATCAAAAGTATAAAACATAAAGAAAAACATTTTTTTTTCGGTCGCTCAAACAATCATTAAGATTCAAATACAGTTACTGTAATGAATATATTTCAACTGGGCAACAAGAACCCCGCCAAAAACAGGGCTGATATCAGGTACTCTGGAAGGGTAAGCAGATGCTGCAAATTAAATATAGAATCTGAATATTTTTTACGCATAGCTTTAAGAAAAACCTTTCTTTAAATAAAAGATCTGGTTTTTTTTCTATTGATTCTCAGTACAAAAACAATTTTATTAAATGTCAATCTTTAATGCATCCAGACATAATAAACGGTCTTGAGTCGCTATAAACCAAATGGCGTGTTTGATTTCAAAGAGTTCAAAATTAGGAGTAATGCTATCAAAATTATGTGATACTGAAGGCAATACTAAATTGAAAGATGTAATTGTAAAACAAATTACCATAGGTCGGTGATGTCTTCTGTTCAAATATCCATATTGCTATAGAGATAGCAAGGTAAGTATGGTTTGTTCATCCTACTCAAATCATTTGTACAAACTTCAGATCATCAAACGCCTGATATTTAAGTAACAATTGATATAAATATCAGTTTAATAGTTTTCCCACTATTTCCTCAATTAGACGATGCAAAATTACATGATTATTCTGCATTGATCAATGTACTATTCATCAATCGAACCAGAAAATGTAATTGTTAATTAATTCTTGAAAGTAAACTCGAGAGGCATAACACTTGATATTGATGGATGCAATTTCTATTAAATCCTAGCTCTTTATTGTCAAATGCATCTTTAAAAGCTGTCTTCTTGTTTTCAGTCAATTATCTCCCCAATATACCACATTTTTTTTCAATCAAGAAAATGGAAGCTATTGAAGGGATATGACGCTATCAATTAAGCACTTGAAAAAAAAACCGTTAAATTTATTCATATGACATTATTACGATCCCTTCTTGAAAGTTGTATTGTAAATAGAGAATATTATATGGCATTTTCAATATCACATCCGTATCAACCCGAGACACCAATATAATCATGAGAGCTCTGCTCGAAGGATTATATTGGTTTAGGGTTGATACGGTGTGTGATATTGAAAAAGCCATATCATATACACTTTATTATATACTTTAAATAAACAACTCATAGACAGCACAAATTCTTCGGTATACATTTCAAAGTTTGCTACATCACCACCGTCAACATCTTTCATCTTTGAAAAAGTAGCGTTATGACGTAATGACATGACGTCATACAAATAAGGGGTTTGATAAAGCCTTTGCAACCGTGCTGATATCGATATCATCACGGGTGGCTGATACAGCACGCTTGCCAATGATTGCATTACACATACAATGTATCTGTATTTACTACTAAGTATGTAATAAAATAAATGTATCAACTAACTATTAAGTTGCCTGTGCCAAGTCAGGAATTTGACAGTAAGTTGCCTGTGCCAAGTCAGGAATTTGACAGTAAGTTGCCTGTGCCAAGTCAGGAATATGACAGTAAGTTGCCAGTGCCAAGTCAGGAATATGACAGTAAGTTGCCTGTGCCAAATCAGGAATTTGACAGTAAGTTGCCTGTGCCAAGTCAGGAATATGACAGTAAGTTGCCTGTGCCCAAGTCAGGAATATGACAGTTAGTTGCCTGTGCCAAGTCAGGAATATGACAGTAAGTTGCCTGTGACATGTCAGGAATATAACAGTAAGTTGCCTGTGCCAAGTGCCATGTCAGGAATATGACAGTAAGTTGCATGTGCCAAGTGCCAAGTCAGGAATATGACAGTAAGTTGCCTGTGCCAAGTCAGGAATATGACAGTAAGTTGCCTGTGCCTAGTCAGGAATATGACAGTAAGTTGCCTGTGCCATGTCATGAATATGACAGTTGTTTTTCATTCGTTTGATGTGTTTGAGCTTTTGATTTTGCCATTTGATAAAGGACTTTCCATTTTGAATTTTCCTTGGAGTTCGGTGTTTTTGTTAGTTTACTATTCATTTACTATCAGTTCTGTACTTTTTGGAATATTGGACAGTTAGAAAAAAAACCAGTAACAAAATGATATTTTAATATTTCGTTAAAGGGCAGACAAGACATT
Organism: Mytilus californianus; assembly: GCF_021869535.1. Taxonomy (NCBI): domain Eukaryota; kingdom Metazoa; phylum Mollusca; class Bivalvia; order Mytilida; family Mytilidae; genus Mytilus; species Mytilus californianus. Next base: position 120,482,992 of record NW_026262701.1, read on the forward strand.
TTCAGAGGTTAAAGACTAACTACACTAGATAAGACACACAATCAAATATTTGTTTTAGTTATGCATTTTTAAGATCCAAAAGTAAAGTCTGCCGTCAATGGATTTATTAAAAAAAATTAAGGGGGTTATTGTAAACGGTGTGTCAGACCTTTTTCTTTTTTTTCTAGTGTATTTCACTAATGAAACAATTAACATGCTTTAATTTTAATTAAAAAAAGGAGTGAAGAAAAGAAAATTAAAAAATACCAGAAATACACTGCACGAAGTTTGTTTTAGCTATTTGAACATGTTATTATGACTCATTACGAAGGTAATCATTTGACCCAAACATTAGAGACTTTTTCGAACATTTTGGTTTCCACTTATCTTAAAATAAAATAGAGTCGAATTTCTGAAAATAACCGGGACAGTACACATTGGGACGACAGGAATACATTCGAAGAGTCTTTAAATAAAGTTCAGTTTTAGCCATATGTTATGAAGCGCAAATAACTTCTTTAAATTCTTTGTTCAAAAATTTAGAAATCACTTAGAAACTAAGATTCCAACTCCATAAGCCAAGTTAAGCTAAGATGGATTTCATATAACTCATTGCATATTTAAATACTTATACATCATTGGGTCAAGGTTTTTGGCTTTCGGCTTTCCGGATTTAGGTAAATCTAGAAAAGCGCTTCGGCTGCAAATAATTTAGAAAATGTTAATTTCTTTTACTTGCACTGGGTCTTAACATATATTGGTGAAAAGTAAGTCTCCTAGTGTATCTTAAGCTCTGTGGTAAGTCTCCTAGTGTATCTTCAGCTCTGTGGCAAGTCTCCTAGTGTATCTTCAGCTCTGTGGTAAGTCTTCTAGTGTATCTTCAGCTCTGTGGTAAGTGTTTCTCCAGCTCTGTGGTAAGTCTCCTAGTGTATCTTCAGCTCTGTGGTAAGTGTTTCTTCAGCTCTGTGGTAAGTCTCCTAGTGTATCTTCAGCTCTGTGGTAAGTCTTCTAGTGTATCTTCAGCTCTGTGGTAAGTGTTTCTTCAGCTCTGTAGTAAGTCTCCTAGTGTATCTTCGGCTCTGTGGTAAGTGTTTCTTCAGCTCTGTGGTAAGTCTCCTAGTGTATCTTCAGCTCTGTGGTAAGTCTCCTAGTGTATCTTCAGCTCTGTGGTAAGTCTTCTAGTGTATCTTCAGCTCTGTGGTAAGTGTTTCTTCAGCTCTGTGGTAAGTCTCCTAGTGTATCTTCAGCTCTGTGGTAAGTGTTTCTTCAGCTCTGTGGTAAGTCTCCTAGTGTATCTTCAGCTCTGTGGTAAGTCTCCTAGTGTATCTTCAGCTCTGTGGTAAGTCTCCTAGTGATCGTCAGCTCTGTAGTAAGTCTCCTAGTGATCTTAAGCTCTGTGGTAAGTCTCCTAGTGTATCTTCAGGTCTGTGGTTAGTGTTTCGGTGCTGACATGATTAGTAACATAGCATTATCATTGTTTTGAAATCTTCTTTCATTTATTTAGAAATTATTAAGAAAATAAGGTTTTTGCCTTGGATGAATTGGTTATTCTTTTTAAGTTATCTTAAGTCATTGAGCACCTCGCGTTTTCAAGTGGATAAGTTATTCTTTTAAGTTATCTTTGGTCATTGAGCACCTCACGTTTTCAAGTGGATTGGTTATTCTTTTAAGTTATCTTTGGTCATTGAACACCTCGCTTTTTCAAGTGGATTAGTTATTCTTTTAAGTTATCTTTGGTTATTGAATACCTTGCGTTTTCAAGTGGATTAGTTATTCTTTTAAGTTATCTTTGGTCATTAAGCACCTCACGTTTTCAAGTGGATTGGTTATTCTTTTAAGTTATCTTTGGTCATTGAACACCTCACTTTTCCAAGTGGATTGGTTATTCTTTTATGTTATCTTTGGTCGTGGAACACCTCGCGTTTTCAAGTGGATTGGTTATTCTCTAAGTTATCTTTGGTCATTGAACACCTCACTTTTCCAAGTGGATTGGTTATTCTTTTATGTTATCTTTGGTCGTGGAACACCTCGCGTTTTCAAGTGGATTGGTTATTCTTTTAAGTTATCTTTGGTCATTGAACACCTCGCGTTTACAAGTGGATTGGTTATTCTTTTAAGTTATCTTTGGTCATTGAACACCTCGCGTTTTCAAGTGGATTGGTTATTCTTTTAAGTTATCTTTGGTCATTGAACATTCGCGTTTTCAAGTGGATTGGTTATTCTTTAAAGGTATTTTTGGTCATGGAAAACCTCGCGTTTTCAAGTGGATTGGTTATTCTTTTAAGTTATATTTGATCATTGAACACCTCGCGTTTTCAAGTGGATTGGTTATTCTTTTAAGTTATCTTTGTTCATTGAACACCTCGCGTTTTTTAAGTTATCTTTGGTCATTGAACACCTCGCGTTTTCAAGTGGATTGGTTATTCTTTTAAGTTATCTTTGTTCTTTGAGCATCTCGCGTTTTCAAGTTGATTGGTTATTCTTTTAAGTTATCTTTGGTCATTGATCACCTAGCGTTTTCAAGTGGATTGGTTATTCTTTTAAGTTAACTTTGGTCATTGAGCACCTCGCGTTTTCAAGTGGATTGGTTATTCTTTTAAGCTATCTTTGTTCATTGAACACCTCGCGTTTTTTAAGATATCTTTGATCACCTCGCGTTTTCAAGTTGATTGGTTATTCTTTTAAGTTATCTTTGGTCATTGATCACCTCGCGTTTTCAAGTGGATTGGTTATTCTTTTAAGTTATCTTTGGTCATTGAGCACCTCGCGTTTTCAAGTGGATTGGTTATTCTTTTAAGCTATCTTTGTTCATTGAACACCTCGCGTTTTTTAAGATATCTTTGATCACCTCGCGTTTTCAAGTGGATTGGTTATTCTTTTAAGTTATCTTTGGTCATTGAGCACATCGCGTTTTCGAGTGGGTTAGTTATTCTTTTAAGTTATCTTTGGTCATTGGGCACCTCGCGTTTTCGAGTGGATTGGTTATTCTTTTAAGTTATCTTTGGTCATTGCGCACCTCCCGTTTTTAAGTACTTATACATCCTTGGCTTTCGTTGTTTGGTTTTGGGCTTTCCTGATGAAGATTAATAAAAAAGAGCCTCGGGAGCAATTAATTTATATCGTGTAATTTTCCTTTAAAACAATTAAGCCACATCGTACGCTCCTCAGATATCAATTTACGGGAAATTGTATGCTGATTTGTAATTTTTTACAAACAATTCTGAAAAAAAAGGCTAATTAAAACCTTTTCTGGCATTCTCACACGAGATGAAGTTTATCATCGCTTTGTTGTTGAATGTTTTTCAATACATAGTGAATTACACCAAAATCGACCCTTCCGCCATTTATGCGCCATTCGGGAGGATATAAACAAGTGGAGAATCATTGAAGCAAGTAATTACATTTTAAATATCTTTGATAAAGGTTACATGTTACCGTAGAAACCTTTACCTTTGCCTTATCAGCAATTTGTACATTTTTCCTTTGATCCTACTGCCTAATATCTGTATAGATCATGGACAGGACTTAATACTCGAAAATATTAGGCAATGAAGTCACGTATCAATGCAGTAACGTCGCGTGTTCATGGACATCCGCGTCAATTTATCAATGAAATGGACACTTCATTCATACAACCGAATAACTAGCACAACGTTTTGAACGCGTAAAAGTATTTTTAATAATTAATACATTTTAGTTCATATTCTCAACCAAAAACACATATTGTTAAAACAAATTGCCGATAAAAAGAATAATGGCATTTTATTTTCTGATATTGACTTCACTGCTCGAATATAAGCTCGCCCTTGCGGGCTCGCTTGATATTCTTGCTGATAAAGTCAAAAATGCCTTTATTCTTTCAATGATGTATTAGATAATAACATATCAGCTAAAGTCTACACACAGTATGTAGATGATAAGATACTGAGAGTATCATCTTAAGACTGTATATCGCAAGTTATTTAAAAGCCTGAAGTTGTAAATTCATAACGGTTGCGGCGAATAAGACCCCGTTCACACTAGCATTTTTCTTTAATCGATCTAATTTGAATCGATCTAAATAAAACCAATTAGCGTTCACATTATCTTTAATCATAACGATCTCTATCGGTCTAATCTGAACCAGTGCGTTCACACTACAATTAAAAATGCAATTGATCTGACCTTATTACCCGTAAAACTGTAAACATTGTGTATAAATAGAACTAATTTATCAAATTGATGTGTTGATACACTGATACACACACTTGGAAAAAAAAATTGGATGAAGTTATTGTTTCTCTTGAATCACAAGTTTAAATTTTGATACTGGTGTTCTTGCAGTTTTCTTCGATTTTGAAACAAAAAACTGTAGCAACGAAGTTACAACACGACGAAATACTGCTGTTCCTGAAAAGAAAAAATCAACTTAAAAAAGAAGACACAGATTTCGCAAATTTATGCTACGGCGAAGACAACATGTTTTCAGTTTGTTTTTACGTGCATGTACACAAAGATGATAACAGAGAAATATGGGTTAAACAACGAACCAATGATATAGTTGTGCCGCTATACATGCGCATACATTATTTTCGATTTAATCGTACTAGTTTAAACCGATCTCTGCGTTCACATTTAAAGTAAGATCGGTTTACTTTAGATCGATTCAAACTAAACTACTTCTTTTGGTGTTTTAGTTTAGACCGATTGAAGATCGATTCAACGCGTTCACATTGGCCCTTAAATCGATCTAAAGTGAATCGATCTAGTTTAAATCGATCTAAATGTCCTAGTGTGAACGGGGTCTTAGACAAAACATACTAGTAGATTAGTTCTGGACTGCCACCATATTAACCTTAATTTTTATCACTTTAGATTTAAATATGAAGTTGTAATCGTGACAAGAAAATTGTTTTCAAGTGGTTTTGTTTATTTTTCTTTGACCTAAAGTCAACGTTAAATGGTGAAACCCCGAGACAGAAATTATTTCGGTTTTCAATAGCAGTCTATATTTTACGCATATAACGTTCCGTGTTTCGATTTAACAACATCGGTTTTTTTTATATTTTCAAAACATTTACTTGATTTTGGTTTTATTATTTCCGGGGTAAAAAGTGAAACTGGAATCCAGTTCTAATTGCAGGCACGTTTTGCGATGAAATAAACTCACCATAGATACCAGACACGCGTTTTGTCTACAAAAGACTCACTATAGTGCAATAGAATAAAAAAAGTTGAAAAGCACAGGTACTTGTCTCTGAAAAAAAATCCTATATTTACAGATTATCGTTGAGATGACCAATGATAATCTGTTTATCGCTATCTTACCTATGAAGACGTTGTTAATTTCCTTGACAACGGCACGTGTTCCCTTAGTTTCTAGCGATAATTTTCATATCACTCGACTCCGTTTTCATATCACTCGACTCCGCTGAGAACGGAAATTATCTTACCTCCTATACATTTCTAGGAATATGATTGGTTAAAAGCGTCCGCGTGGAGACCGTGTATATTCCATATTAGGTTAGTAGGGAGGCGGGGCTTATTTCATACACGGTTAGTAGTGGTGTTACGTCCCTTTATAAAAACAAAACGGTACTGAGAAAAAATCTTAAAGGTTTCAACAGACGAAGAAATTGATGATGAAGATTGAAATAAATTCATAAAACACATTTAAACCTAACAAGTTGTTATTGTTGGCATCTGTTTTTGTAGGATCAATGGAAGTAGTTTCTTAATGCTAACGGTATTGAAGACTTGATCATTTTGATAGGTCACTAGTCTAAATTTCACACGTTAAGATAGTCGGTAAGATAAATTCGTTACATAGTGTGCTAGTGACGTAATACGGTATATATGGGGTCAGTAAATTCCATATGGGGATTCGAGCTTCGCTGTCACCCCATATGGAATTTACTGACCCCATATATACCGTATTAGGTCACTAGCACACTATGTAACTAATATTATCAGTCAGCAACATCAATGGAAAAGTTCGTAAAATAGCGATAAATCTTAATATAATACCGGTATATAGGATTTTTTTCAGAGACAAGTGCCTGTGTTGAAAAGGCCAAATAAAGTACGAAATTGAAGAGCATTGAGGATTTAACATTCCTAAAAATACACCAAATACAGCTAAGGTATTCTATTCCTAGGATATTTTCGAGGTAAGATCATAACAAAAGAAAAAAATTACAGAATTTGAAAATGCATATACGGCAGGACGGTGTACCAAGTTACACGAAAAACGGGAGATACTCGTAAAATTACTTGTTTCAGTCATTGGCCTTGATATCAACAATTCAATCTCGGCTTCATAAGTAACCCGAACCAGTGCGCCTCCATTTATGTCCTATCCTGAACGTTATCATAGGTATTACAAGTACTTTATGTTTGAACTTAACACAGCCTACATATATGTTGAAATCACAGTTTTTAACAGTGAATATATTATGAAAATTATATGCAACATGTGAACACCAATTATCAGGGATGCACACATATACATCAATATCTTAAATTAAACTGTAGTGAATGAAAAAAAATACTTGCATGGTTTCACTTCACAAGGATTTTTAATCCTTGCATCTCACGTTCGTAATTAATATATCGAAATACTATTAATCATTTATCGTTAATAATTACAAACTACGTTAATTAAGTCATACCGTTTCAGTATGGATTTGTAAGTCTCTGCTTTTATTTTGAATAGCAATATATTCATCAATTGGAAAGTTAGACTTGAAGAAGAGATTGATTCATAAAAAAATGTCCATCAGTAATACTCGACGATTGTGTTTATTGATAGAATATTTTAAATTTTCGGAATATAATTAATAAATGTATGTAAATGAAATTTCGATTCATTTTGTTTTTGTATTAATAGTTCAATCTTATACCTTCTAAATCTTTGCAATATGGTGCGATTTTGTAAATCCGATTTGACAACAATATCGGTTTCGTTCACACACATTCCGGATTAAATGACAGTGACAAACCACTTGAGGATATATAGTTTGACATCCGAATTCAACTAACATCAGATTTAAACCTAGAATATACGTGATGACGCAAATGCATATTCTAATCTAGAATATAAGTGCGCAAGAAAACCACGTGCATGCATACATTTCACTCGCGGAATGTGAATTTTCTCATTTATTATCTAAATTCAGGACACGGCAACAGGAGTTTGACATATAACTTTTATCATGGTCATAATTTTTTGAGTTACAGTCAGGAATCTGATGTTCAGTAGTTGTCGTTTGTTGATGTGGTTCATAAGTGTTTCTCGTTTCTCGTTTTTTATATAGATTAGATCGTTGGTTTTCCTGTTTGAATAGTTTTACACTAGTAATTTTTGGGGCCCTTTATAACTTGCTGTTCGGTGTGAGCCAAGGCTCCGTGTTGAAGACCATACTTTGACCTATAATGGTTTACTTTTATAAATTGTGACTTGGATGGAAAGTTGTCTCATTGGCACTCATACCACATCTTCTTATATCTATTTGAAATTTTTTTTAAAACCAAGGATTTTTGACTCCAGGTATAGATTACCTAGCTGTATTTGGCAAAACCTTTCGGATTTTTAGGTCCTCGATGCTCTTGAACTTCGTACTTTATTTGGCCTTTTTAATTTTTTTTAGAGCATCACTGATGAGTCTTTTGTCGACGAAACGCGGATCTGACGTACAATAGTTTAATCCTGGTATCTGTTTAACCATGTTTAACCCCGCCGCATGTTTGGGCCCAAGTCAGGTACCTCTAGCCTTTGTTTGTCTTGTGTGTTTTAAAATTTTAGTTCATTGGTATATTTTGGAGTTCTGTGTGGCGTCCATTTCGCTGAACTAGTTTACATTACTGTTTATGGGCCAGTTGAAGCCGCCTACTGGTGCGGAATTTTCTCGCTGCATTGAAGACCTTTGGTGGCCTTGGGCGGTTTTCTGCTCTTTGGTCGGGTTGTTGTTTCTTTGACACGTTCCCCGTTTCCATTCTCCTTTCTATCCATACATATCTACATATTTTTTTTTATATAGATTGGTTCTTTTGAGAGCATGTTCAGGTATTTATAAAACTTCTGAAAACAAGATACTCTTCAAAACTAAGTTTTTCCTGTTGAATATTTGGATCTATTTAAGTAAATTCAGGAAATCCTTAAACTTGTGAGACAAAATAATTGTTAAAATTGAGAATGGAAATGGGGAATGTGTCAATGAGATAACAACCCGACCAAAGAGCAGAAAACCGCCGAATGTCACCAATGGGTCTTCAGCTAGCCCCTAAACAAAAATATGTACTAGTTCAGTAATAATGGACGTCATACTAAACTCCGAAATATATAAAAGAAACTAAAATTAAAAATCATACAAGACTAACAAAGGCCAGAGGCTCCTGACTGTGGAGCAGGATCTGCTTACCCTTCCGGGGCACCTGAGATCGGTCCCAGTTTTTGGTGGGGTTCGTGTTGCTTAGTCTTAATTTCTCTATGTTGTGTCATCTGTACTATCATTTGTCTGTTTGTCTTTTTTTTTGGCCATGGCGTTGTCAGTTTGTTTTCGATCTTTGAGTTTGACTGTCCCTCTGGTTTCTTTCATCCCTCTTTGGACAGGCGTAAAAATGCGGCGGGGTTAAACATGTTTTTTGAGATCACAACCCTCCCCTGTATCTCTAGCAAATGTAGAAAAAACAAACACACAGCAATACGCACAGTAAAACTCAGTTTAAAAGAAGCCCGAGTCCGATGTCAGAATAGGTAACAAGAGAAAATAAACAAAATGACAATGATACATAAATTAACAAAGGACTACTAGCTGTCACTGACATGCCAGATGCAGACCTCAATTAAACTGATTGAAAGATTATGTCTTCATCATATGAATATTAAGCACAATCCCTCCCGTTAGGGGTTTAATATCATACCATCATAAAATATATGAGAAGAACATAACCCGTATCATGCTAACAACTGGTTTTAGAATAAATGTGTTTATTTCCGATGCAAAGACCCTATAAGTGAATCAATATTAAAGCCAAAATATGACATCTTAAATGACCTGACAACAGTATTGTAACTATATTCCATCTTAATTAGCCTGTTTAAAGGTTTTGTTAGCTTTAGAGGTGAATGCCGACATTTTTGTGCATTGTAAAGAATATTACCATAAAAGATTGGATGTAAAATACCTGAACGTATAAGATGTCTGCATGTTGATTTATATTTACGAATGATATCCTTGTACCGATGTTAAAATTTAGTAAATGTTTTGACTAGTTTGTGATATCAAAAACCCTGGTGTAATAATTTTTCATAAATACATAGATTTCTTTCGCTAAAATCTAATACGTTGTTACATACACGAGCGAATCGAACAAGTTTAGATAAATAAACACCATAAGATGGTGGCAAGGAAACGTCACCATCTAAAAATGAATAATTAACAATAGGAAATGAAAAAGCATCTCTTTTATCATAAATTTTGGTATTAAGCTTCCCGTTAATGATATAAATATCAAGATCCAGGAAAAGGCAGTGTTCATTGTTAGTATTAGCTTTATTTAAAGTTAGTTCAACAGGACAAATCTCTTTAGTGTATATATTGAAATCGTCATTATTAAGAGCAAATATATCATCCAAATATCTTAAAGTATTATTAAATTTTTATATCAGACGTTGTTTAGATGGGTCTTTGCTGATTTAAGTCATAAATCATAACTCATAACAATACAGAAACAGGCCATAAGAGGCCCTAATGAAGCTGGTGTGTTACTCTGAAGAACAAAATACAAAACCTTCTTACAAGTTGCATGCCACAGAGTTACACTCCACATGGAAATTGAACTTTTAAATTCTCTATACCACCTCTACCATGAGAACAGACAGCTTCAATAATGAGGAATAATTGAAAGCATCCAGGAAACAAAATATAAAGATATGAAAGATGAAATAAATGCATCTAGATTATAAAGCAAACTGAGTGCTGACATTTATAATGAGATTGATCTGTGCAATTTGCTTAATACATCCAGTTTGCAGAAAATGGGAATTGCAATAGGATTAGGACTTTGTATCTTAAGCACGAAAAAAAAAAATGTTAACTCCTAACCTTAAAAGGTGCATTCAAATGGTAGCTGTATACACTTTTCTATTTACAACTAAAATTAAACGGTACTTTTTTATTGACTTGTGCAAGCAAGAATCTACACACACTTACATATTTTCCATAATAAAAATGTTTGTTTTAACATCATCATTACCGTATTCTATCCACATTATTTCAAATCAAAATAAAAAGAAAAAAAAAAAAAAAAAAAAAAACAACAACAACCATTCAGCCGTCTCGGGTTCACGTATTGCTTTTCTTTTTTTAAAGAAAGCAACTTGTTTTGTTTCCTTTGTTCTCTTTTTATTCGAATAACGAGATTCGAACATCGGTAAACTACTGTCGCCTTAATTTAAGTATTTTGTAAATAACGCTCAAGTTCACATTATTGCGACAAACAATGGGAGAAGTTTGAACCTTATGTCACTGATACATTGTTTACGTGTAATAAGTAATAGACGCCACTCTAATATAGATATATTTGTATTTCTTATTTTAATCATTTCTCTAGTCTCAAAATCAATTAGTATGCATGTGAAATTTTTTTTTCTGAAACCGTGCCTCATATCAATTCAAATTCATGATCAATATACATGTCAGTTTTACGTGCATCAATTATTTTCGCTATTTTTCTATATTTTTTTCCGGAAAGCTTTTACGAAATACACTTAAAATAAAACCTTAATGAACGTTACATTTGTCTGTATATAAAAGCGTGTTATTGTCGAAGCCAAGATAAAAACACGCTATGTAAATTTTAAAGAAATCCATATTCTGGAGAATGGAGCTGAAATTGTATTCAAATAACATCATGGAGACTAGTATGCGATAATAAATGATATGTGATCAATATCCTAAAAGGCAATCACCGCAATATGAAAAAGTATTTTAAACAATCGCACAACTACCACCGTCATCATCATTAATCGCACCACCACCACCTCCTCCTCCTCCTCCTCCTCGTCCTCTTTCTCCTCCTCATCCTCATCATTATCATCATCCATCACATTCTTGCTTTCTCAAAAGGTGGCATGGCATTAATAACAATAGGTTACAGAGTTGGAATGAAATGTTAAGACTCTAGACAACAGGTTAATACGTACCCAAACGGGTAACAACTGTTCGGAAAGGTCATTTCGTAACCTGGTTACTTTTAGTAATCTAAATTTCTTTTTTTATCCAAGACAAAGTTATTTACAAGTGGTTATCCCTCATTTCTCACGGTGTATCCACATTTCAGATCCTATAGACTAATGTGTTATCTCCTCTCGTCTTTAATATGCATGAACTATACGCCACAGGACGTCAAGTACCAACATTTCTTAATAAATCACAAATCCAGCTATAATGAAAGACAATAGTCTACCTGATGTTTTTTATTTATAAGAATCGTATACAAAATATAAAAGCAAAGATCCTTCATTGTATATTTAAAAAAAATGTTTGCATTGATATAGTTTTGAATAACACTATTAACCAATGAGACTGTAAATACCCCTGGGTAGTAATCTTTTATATACGCTGATATAATAAAGACCACTATTAAACGTCCTTAAACTTTGACATTCTTTTGAGCTTGACTATAGTTGTCAAAGAGAAGATGTTGATGTCAAATTGATTTTAATCAATACAAAATATATGAAATAAAAAATGAGACGACCAAATTTTTTTTCAGAAATTCGTGTGTGCTGCTTTTTGAATTAACAAAGGCATACGATCAGTTGACCCAGTACTTATCAACATTATTCACAAAGTTAAAAAAATTAGTTGAATATTTTTCGACATTTTTTAACATAATATTCCTAGCATGATAATGGTAGTGTAACAGTCTGCCCGTATGAAGCACCCGACAGCGTTGTTAGGATAATAATGGTACAGTCTGCCCGTGTGAAGCACCCGACAGCGTTGTTAGGTTCATAATGGTACAGTCTGCCCGTATGAGCACCCGGCAGTGTTGTTAGGATCATAATGATACAGTCTGCCCGTATGAAGCACCCGACAGCGTTATTAGGATCATAATGGTACAGTCTGCCCGTATGAAGCACCCGACAACGTAATTAGAATCATAATGGTACAGTCTGTCCATATGAAACACCCGATAGCTTTATTAGAATCATTATGGTACAATCTGCCCGTATGAAGCACCCGAAAGCATTGTTAAGGTTATATTGATACAGTCTGCCCGTATGAAGCACCCAACAGCGTAGATAGGATCAAAATGGTATGGTCTGCCCGTATGAAGCACCGACAGCGTTGTTAGGATCATTATGGTACAGTCTGCCCGTATGAAACACCCGACAGCGTTGTTATGATTATAATGGTACAGTCTGCTCGCATGAAGCACCCCACAGCGGTATTATGATCATTATGGTACAGTCTGCCCGTATGAAACACCCTACAGCGTTGTTATGATCATAATAGTACAGTCTGCTCGCATGAAGCACCCGACAGCGTTATTATGATCATTATGGTAGAGTCTGCTTGTATGAAGCACCCGACAGCGTTGTTAGGATCATGTATATGTAATGTGTTGTTATGCTCTCTGAATATTTCAATATTTTATTTTTGTGATATTCATTTGAATGACGATTGTATAGTCTAGTATCATCTATGTAATTTGTTATTCATTATAGATTGAATTGTGCATGCTAAGGTTATAATTAGAAACACTCCATACATCCGTTATTAATGATTCAAACTAGTCACGCTTCAAATACAAACACTCCATACATCATTGAAACAAATTAATGGCTCGTTACCGAGCATATATACACGTATTACAGGAAAACAATGTTCAATATATATTAACGTAAGTGAATATCCTCCATGCAAAAAGAAGAGAAGATAAACTATTAAACACTACAGGGAGATAACTCTGTAAAAATCAGCTAGACGTTTTAATCACGGTGTATTGTTAAGGAAATATTAAGCTTCTCAATGATCAAAATTAGTGTTTGTCAAACTGCTATATAACCAATGAAATTTTTCTGATAAAGTTGTTGGTTGAAATTTTTTGAAATTTTTATATTTTTGTCAAAGGGTCAAAGTAAACATTTTGTCAAAATTTTATGAAAATTAAACGAGCCAAATTAATATTAGTCAAGGTGTTGGGTACCAACTTAAATACCTTTTGTTCTCATTAGAAGACTATAGACATGTTTAATACACTATAACTTGTGATTGCTATTTGGATTACAAGTTTGATCTTTACTTATGAATCTTGACACAAATATGCCACATTTTCTGACTGGCCAAACAAACACCAATTAAACTAATCTTACTTTGACTTGGAAAAGAGAGGCGAAAGATATCAAAGGGACATTCGAACTCATAAGTCAAAAATAAACTGACAACGCCATGGATAAAAAAGAAAAAGACCAACAGACAAACAACAGTACACAAAACACAACATTGTAGTTACGATAGAAAGAAATTGGAAGAAATTTTTATATTCTATACCTGCTACTTAAAGAATGAATGTCTTTACCTTTTCATAGGCAAATCATTCCGTCAAAATATATCTTCAACCTGCCTTTTATAGCAAAAAGTACTTTATGGTTTTACATCATTCGTAAATATAAATTAACATGCAGACATCTTATACGTTCAGGTATTTCACATCCAAAATTTTATGGTAATATTCTTTACAAAGCACAAAAATGTCGGTATTCACCTCAAAATCTTACCAAACCTTTAAACAGACTTATTAAGAAGGGAAGGGATATAGTTACGATACTCTTGTCAGGTCATTAAGGATTGCATATTTTGGTATTAATATTGAATCACTCATAGGGTCTTTGCATCGGAAATAAACACATTTATTCTGAAACCAGTTGTTGGCATAATACGGGTTATGTTCTTCTCATATATTTTATGATGGTATGATACTAAATCCCTAGCGGGAGGGATTGTGCTTGATTTTCATATGATGAAGACATAATCTTTCAATCAGTTTAATTGAGGTCTGGAGCTGGAATGTCAGTAACTGCTAGTAGTCCTTTGTTAATTTATGTATCATTGTCATTTTGCTTAGTTTTTTTTTGTTACCTATTCTGACATCGGACTCTGACTTCTTTTTAATTGAGTTTTACTGTGCGTATTGCTGTGTGTTTCTTTATTCTACATTGGCTAGAGGTATAGGGGAGGGTTGAGCCTCTGGCCTTTGTTAGTCTTGTATGTTTTTTAATTTTAATTCAGTTATATGTTTTGGAGTTTAGTATGGCGTCCATGTTCACTGAACTAGTACACATTCTTATTTAGGGGCCGGCTGAAGCCCACCTTCGGGTGCGGGATTTTCTCGCTGCGTTGAAGACACATTGGTGTCCTTCGGCTGTTATCTGCTCTTTGATCGGGTTGGTTGTTGTCTCTTTGGTCGGGTTGTTGTCTCTTTGGTCGGGTTGGTTGTTGTCTCTTTGATCGGGTTGTTGTCTCTTTGGTCGGGTTGGTTGTTGTATCTTTGGTCGGGTTGTTGTCTCTTTGACATATTCCCTATTTCCATTCTCAATTTTATATTTTATATCAATCATTCTTGACAGTTAAATAAACACTATCGATTTGAACATATCTTTTTAGTTTTTCAAACATTCAAATAAATTGTATATTGAGAAACTTTTTTAAGAATTAAAAATAAAACATCGTTATAACTACAAGTCGGATGAAAAAAATATTAATAAAAAGCCCCTTATGAGATCGAAAGTTTAGTAGTTCATATCCCAATTCTGTTTTATAAATGTTTAGATTTCTAAGGCCCAGTATCATATGAACATTACAGATCCATGTTTTAACCAATCTCCCCATTTCGAATTTAAAACACTGACCAGCTTCAAGAACACTTCAACTACATTTTTTTATCAACACTCTCCTCTAGTTTAGTTATTCGTACATCTAGTCCAGAATCTACCGACCCTGCATGTTCATCATCTTCATCTAAAGTCAAAACATCTATGTCCTCCTCCATAATAGTCTCATTTCGTCTTTCCAGTCGAAAAACATTTTGACCATTTAACTGCAAATAATACATGTTAAAAATTAAAATTGAGAAAAATCTCCTATTAAGCTACGTACTGTTTCCGAATAAAGTTATTAGTTTTTTCTTGTAAGATTATATTAAAAAACATTGAAATATTGTTTTTTTTTTTGCAGGAACATGTTGGAAGTTTGCAGGACTTCTGCATGAAATTTGAGTAGTCATCATATCCATTTCAGTATATCAAAAGAATTTGACAAAAAGTAAAATAACAAAAAAACCTAACTCCAAGGAAAATGCAAAACGGAAAGTCCCTTATCAAATGGCAAAATCAAAAGCTCAAACACATCAAACGAATGGAAAGCAACAGTCATATTCCTGACTTGGTACAGGCATTTCTTTATGTAGAAAATGATTGGATTAAACCTGGTTTTATAGCTAGCTAAACCTCTCACTTGTATGACAGTCGATGCTCAAGAGTTGTATGTTTACCGTGTCATTCCATACTGTGGACAATTGATTAACTTCATGGCTATATAAAAAAATGTTTTGCAATGACAGTTTAAAATAATCTGACATATAAAGAGAGGCGGAAGATACCACAGGGACATTCAAACTCATAGGTTGTAATCAAAATGACAACACATTGGCAAAAAACAAATAGCGGAAAGAAAAACAGCATTTTACAAAATTTGATTTGATTTGATTTTTGGTGTTTTAACGCCACTTTAAAGCGCCGCTTTTGGGCTATTTCGTGGCGGCCAGTTTTTATTGGTGGAGGAAGCCGGAGTGCCCGGAGAAAACCACCGACCTTCGATAGGAAAACTGACAATCCTAGTCAATTAAGATTGGAGTCGAGTGCACCCGCACGAGCGGGGTTCGAACTCATAACCTCAGTGTTGACTTGCTAGTGATTACAGTAGTAACTACTTAGACCACTCGGCCACCGAGGCCCCGCATTTTACAAAACTAACCATAGAAACTCAAGACTGAGCAACACGAACCCCACAAAAAACCGAGGGTGATCTCAGGTGATCCGGAAGGGTAAACAGATCTAAACAAACAATACAAATAAATCTTAAAACCAAAAGCAATGCAGCTATAAATTTGAAATCGTCATGTGACTTTTTGTACCGTTTGATTGCTGTCTTATTTACGTATACCCACATATTTTTTTTATTCTAATACAATCAGAACTGAACACAGCAATGAAGGTATGATCACCGCATGTCTGTTTCTGGTCTTAATCTAAGTGCAACAATAGAAATGTATTTACGACTTCATTTCTAGATTCGGGCCAAATTATAACTGGACATAATTGTATTGTATCAGAAACTTGCCTCTTGTTAAAGATTGTTTGTTAAAGTCTACTTTTCTTATGTTTTGTGTTTTCTTGAGTCGTAGGATTGTTGCTGTGCTAGGGGTAACCGCCGTCTATATTAATTGTTTTACTTGGAGATGTGGTATGAATTTATTCATCTTGAAGTTCTAAAGTGGTGCAAAAAACTAAACTTGTTCAAGGGAACTATCCGCAAAAATGCATCCATTCAATCTGCAATCATTGTGTGCAAACTTAACTGTTTTGGAGACTTTATAAATCGACTGATTATAAACATATCTAGTTACTGTAATCTCTGCTGTATCATTAATGAACTGCTGCTGTGTTTGAAAACTTTTAACGAGAAAACGAAAAAAAAAAATCACTTTCTGTTATTTGAGTATCGATAATATACAGTCAGACATTTTATAATTATACAAAATTATGAAGTTGTTTGTTATCTAACGAAACGAAAAAACGAAAAGTTGAGCAAACTTGAAATTGAATTCATGATGGTCGTTGTTATCTTTGTAAATACCTCAAATGTTATCAAACATGACCGCCTACATGTACACTTCTCAAAAAGATTGATTTTCCGGAGGTTTTGCTCATTTTTGAAGGCCGTACGGTGATCTTATAATTGTAAACTTCTATTTCATTTGGTCTCCGGTTGAGAATTGTCTCATTAGCAATTATATCACTTCTTCTTTTTTTTATGATTGGTGTTTGTTCAAAGTTCAGGGGCAAACAAACCTGTTAATTCAGTACGAGAACAAATTAAAAAAAGAATAACTTAGTTAAATAGGTTCTGCGAAGTTGGTTGGCCAGGTTTGATCCACCATTTTCTACACAAAAAGAAATGCCTGTACCAAGTCAGGGATATGACAGTTGTTTTCCATTCGTTTGATGTGTTTGCGCTTTTGATTTTGCCATTTTATTAAGGACTTTCCCTTTTTGAATTTTCCTTGGAGTTAAGTATTTTTGTATTTTACTTTTTACCCGTCGAAACAAAAGATACATACATAAATAAAATATCATAAAATTCAATACTGAAAACTTCAAAAAAAAAGCAACCCAACGCCCGGTAGTTAGTCAAGATATGGATCAGACTTTTAAGTTCTATGGAGTGATGGGCTGAACAAAGATAATAAACTTTGAACTATTCAATTAGCCAAAAAACGCAGAACATGAAGTTAAATGAAAAATTATTTTATATTCTTCTTCTGAAGTTTTATGAAGTTTTACGGGAAAAAAAGTACAGATCAATAATTATTGTTTGATAATTACTCTTGTGATTTACAATTCATAAGGAATGAAATAAATAAATGAATTAAAAAAAAGCCACCAAAGGCCAGCTACTACCACACTGTGGTCAAATTATAAATTTGTGATACCAACTATTAACCAAAAATCCATTAAAAAATAAATGCCCACCATCGTTACTTAAGATAAATGATAAGTTTAGGGATACATGTTCTTTGCAATCGTTTGTTTAGTTGTTCATGACTTGCACTGCAACTATGTTTATTTGTATATTATGATTTGACAAATATCTTACCTGCGAATCGATAACTTCAGTCACCAGGAAGCAATCATATGCTTTAATTTTAGCACATAAAGGTAGAGATATCAAAACACTCAAATGTTTCGCAGCCTTTGAAATGGTAGTCACCTTTTCTAATGCACTTCCGAAAATCTGGTAACGCCCGCTTTTATCTAAAACTTTTTCATGTAAAACTTCCAAAGTAGCACATATTGAGTATTTCAAATCTTTCGGCCGTATATCATTTTGGATAATTTTGTTCAATTGAAGACACATATTTGCCGTTTCACATGGTATGGAGTTAGCTCCATTTTCAGCACAATCCATGCCAAGTATGAACACAACAGAATCGAAACTAATACTGTAAATAAATGCTGAAAATTCCTCAGCTAGAACTTTGAATCTAGAATGAAAATTTTCTATACTTTTTATTTTGTTATTTATTTTCTTCATTCCTGCAATCAGATAATGAAAATTTCTCACATCAATGTATATTAAACCAACGGGTCCTATTCGTCTAACCCCAAGTGTTTTACCATTTGTCAGAGAATGTATTATTGGTTTCGGGAGGTATGTAGTTAAGATGTGTTGTAAATGTTGTATTGTCATGTTATGCTCGACGGTCTTTTCGTCAATTTTTTCCTCTAGAAGAACCGTGTATTCCTCTATTGTTTCCATCATAGAATCCAAAACAGATTTAGTAGTCGGACTGGATCTTTTTAGCATTTTCAAAATCTGTTCAAAGGAGGGTCTATCCTCAGGAGAATGCCCCCAGGCGATCTCCATACACTGACGAACACTGATGGGCATATCGTCGATAGGTTTCGGACGAATACCTCCAATCTGAACAACAGCGTTGACTACATCTTCCGGGGACATTAAATCGGCGAGTTCCGAATAAGGATCCTCTCTCGTATAAATTTCTTGTAATATGATAGCGAAGCTATAGACATCAGATGCAGTTGTAGGGTTGCATTTATATTCCAGTCGAATTATCTCTGGTGCAACCCAAAATTCTTGATATTTTATTGCAAAGGTTGTTTCCTCCACACGGTTATTTTTGCGAAGTGCGTGTAAAGAATTCCTTTTTTCATCTTGACATATGATCAAAGAGTTGTATTCCCAATCACATATTTTAACTGTCCACTTTGAATCAATAAGGCACTTTGTCGACCTGAAATTTCCGTGGATTATATTTTTAGAATGTAAGTAATGCATTCCACTAGCAATGTCAACCGATATAGATAATTTAAGTTGTTTACTCATGTTAAATTTCTCGTTTTGTAAAAGATCGATTAGCTGACCTTTACCACAATATTCGCTGATAATATAATGATCAGAGTCTAGCTCCGTCAATCCAAAGAATCTTACTATATTATTATGAAAAAACCTATCTTTCATAACCAACATTCTCGCCTTCATAGGTCGAGTTATTTTTTTTAATTGTTGTACTTGTAATAAACGTAATCCGACTGTTTCGCTATTCCATTTCCCTGGCCACTGTAAAACTTGTTGAATTAAATCTGGACACTCTGATGCCTGTGTTGAAGAATTAAGAGAAAATATTGACTTTCCGCTAATGAACTTAGACTGAAGTGAATTCAAAACCTTCTGGTCAT
This sequence comes from Mytilus californianus, assembly GCF_021869535.1. Classification (NCBI taxonomy): domain Eukaryota; kingdom Metazoa; phylum Mollusca; class Bivalvia; order Mytilida; family Mytilidae; genus Mytilus; species Mytilus californianus. Next base: position 120,502,499 of record NW_026262701.1, read on the forward strand.
AAAAAAATATTACATCTTCAATCGGGATAAACCAGTCATCATTGTTGATTTTTCTATAGAATTTGATCCTTTGAAAGCATATATAACTAGAAAAACTTAGAACAACAAATATAAACAATGGTACTGAAACAGCTACAGGGACTATCCATGTCACTGGCTGCTTATTTTCTGCTGCAATATTAGCTTTCATCATATCCCAAACAGATTGACTTTGGCACGTAAACTCTTTAAGGACTTTTTCAGTGATTCTCGCCACCATACTGGTACTCAATGGTGCCATACCATAGGAAATACAAACTTTGCGTTGTTCGGAATCTGTCATGAACCAGTCTATATATCTTATAAATTCTCTTGCAGATACACAGCTTGACATTGATGTCTTGTATGCAATAAAATGAGTAAATCCAGCGATAGGATACGACGTTTCACTACCTGCGTTGTGTAAGGAAAATGTAAGATCTGAATTTATTTGAGCAAAATAATCCATTGAGTTTTGCACATTATGTGCAGTTGCCTGACAGAAGAAACCCTTTCTGTTTTCGATATATGCTGTTTGCAAACTAGATTCTTCTGCACTGCCAGCTGATAAGTATCCAATAGAAAAATCGAAAGACATTAAAATTCCTGAAACACCAGCAGACGTTTTACCAAAATAAGCTATAACATCTGGTTCCCACCTTTCATGTAAGCCAGTAACTGAATTAACACCATTTGAAAATATTCCATACGCATTATCCCATGCAGGACTAAATGAAGAGAGTGCTTCGGTAAACAGCGAAGTCGTTCCGGATTTATCAGCTCTTGCTAAGACAATTAACCGATGATACGGGAATATAAATTTTGGATTACTATGCTGGATGAGTGTATCGTTCCACCATCGAATTGTTCCATTAAAAATACCAACAACCACCTCTCTTGTCAAATTTAACTGAGAATCGAATCCTGGTAGTTTGAAGGCGAGGACTACAGCACTGAAAATAAGATGTTTTAAGAGTTTTATATTTATTTGTGTTATATGATCGCATTAAATTCAAATTTTGAATTTCAAAATAAATCGATACTACTACAACTTAACAATTAAGGGGATTTGTAACAAAATTGTCTGCTCAAGAGGGAAAACGAAAGGATATGGTCGTTAAATTATTTAATATTTATATGTGTGCGATGACACCCCATCGTTCCGCGTAAACACACAAAAACACCACCACACATCAACCATACACGCGAAACATAAATAAAAGCATTTCCATTAACCTTCACCGTAACAGAACCAACAAATATACAGACAAAAATAAAAATACCGAATATTAGCATATTTGCATAAACAAGTCTTGTATACAATTATCCAAAAAAAGTTCACATCACAAAATACATTCAAATGAATAAACTATTTATGCAATATTTTGTCCTTCATTTCTATTTTGATCGGGATGACATGAGGTACATGTCGTTATCAAATCTGTCAAAAATCATTGTTTTATCCTCATACCTTCAACTCGGGCTTTTTAAGCTGTAGTATTTTGCACCTAACATGAAAGAGTCATAATTGTACATAACTGCAAAAAAATATTGTTCTTATATGATTGGTATGACCTCAATTTGTTTGTCAAACAATAATTTTAGAAATATCAATGGCTATAAATTGAAAAACAACGAAATACTAATGTAAAAAGAGAATGCATTTTTAAAGGTTTCATAGTACGGTAAAACTACAGACAAATTGCAAATTGTGAAACAAAAAACATGACATTAAAATGCCTCTTGTAACAGTATGCTTTAATGCTGATGTTATTTCTAAAAAATGTTAACATACGTGATTGTTGGTGTTGTTTTTTTTTCTTTGTTAGACGCTGTAAGCACATACACGATATTTATAAATCCTACTTGTTTATCATATAATGTATTTGCTTTTACAGTTTTTGTAGTTTATCCGTTTAATATTGCCTGTCAAAACTTTAATCAATTAACTATAAATACGTATATATTCAATTTGATCAGCTGTCAAGATGAAGAACAGGAATAAAAGCCCTGTTCATTGATAATTTTCTATGTTTCTATGTATTGTGTGCGATTTTGTCCCATGTACATTTACTCCATATCCTTTCATTTTTTAAGAATTGAAAGTACTTATGTTACAAGTTTGATGTACATCCTTGGCTTTCAAAATATTCGGCTTTGAGAGTTCCTGATGAAGGTAAATCGATAAAAAAAAAACCCCAAAATGCTATAAAATAGCTATTTGAAACAAAGAGTGCAATAAGTAATCGATTGACTTGCATTGCTGATATTTTTTAATGTTTAATACTACTCTCTGTCTATCAAAGTTTCACGATGATAGCCAAAAAACGCAAAAATGAGTACAAAAATTGTCCTTTTAGGACAACAACTTTCCATTCTCAATTTTAACTCCTATGAGGAGACCATTGACAATGTCAGCAATTAGACTATTTGCCGCTTTCGGTCACTATATACTTAAGTTTCTTGATAACGGCTAAACAATGGTAGAAGTTGTCATTTAAGAGCAATAATTTGAGTCGATTGACGTTATCGATCATCAAAATAATTTTTATATCTTTTCTTTTTTAGATTTGCTGTCAACATTTTTTTCTCAATCTATTATAGCTTTTACGATAATTTTGAAACAGTTAGTTCTAATGCAATGCTGTTACACCAAGTCCGAAGTAAGGGAGGGGATTGGATCAGCACAATCATGTTTAACCCCGTCATTGTCTTTATATCTCATGTCAGGAGTCTGTAACCCAATAGTTGTCATTGGTTGCTGTCTGCAAGAATTGTGTTTCGTTATTTTTGTATAGAAATCAGACCTTTGGTTTTCTCCTTTGAATTGTTTCATATTTTGTCATATCAGAGTCTTTTATAGCTTACTGTATGATATTGGTTTAGTCATTAGCGAAGGCTGTTCGGTGACCTGCAGTTGTGTACCCCTCGTCTTATGGTCTCAGATTGATAGTGATTTTATAGACAATAATACCACACCTCCTTATTTGTATACGAAAGGGAAACGCGCCTTTAAAGAGTCAATTGACGATTTCGTTTCAATAGAAATATTTGTAGATCATAACGAGCGCATCGTTTTAAGTGACTTTTTAGCTTACCTGGCCCAAAAGGGCCAAGTGAGCTTTTCTCATCACTTGGCGTCCGTCGTCCTCCGTCGTCGTCGTCCGTTAACTTCTACAAAAATCTTTTCCTCTGAAACTACTAGGCCAAATAAAACCAAACTTGGCCTAAATCATCCGTAGGGTATCTAGTTAAAAAAATATATCCAATGACCCCGCCCATCAACCAACATGTCCGCCATGGCTAAAATAGAACTTGGGTGTCAAATTCAGTTTTTGGCTTATATCTCTGAAATAAAGCATTTAGAGCAAATCTGACAAGGATAAATATATTCATCAGGTCAAGATCTATCTGTCCTGAAATTATCAGACGCATCAGACAACCCCTTGTTGTGATGCTGCAACTAATTTGGTAATTTTAAGGAAATTTTTCAGGTTTTGGTTATTATCTTGAATATTATAATAGATAGAGATAAACTGTAAACAGCAAAATTGCTCAGCAAAGTAAGATCTACAAATGAGTTAACATGATCAAAATTGTCAATTGACCCCAAAAGGAGTTCTTGCCCTTTAAAGTCAATTTTTACAATTTTTCGTAAATTTTTGTAATCTTTTACAAAAATCTTCTCCTCTGAAACTACTACGCCAAATTAGACCAAACTTAGCCTAAATCATCCTTAGGGTATCTTGTTTGAAAAATGGATCTGATGACCCCGCCTATCAACCAAAATGGCCGCCATGGCTAAAAATAGAACATAGGGGTTTACTTTAGAAGTCTATGGGAAAATTGTAAAAAAATAATTTCAAATGGTCACAACTTGAAAACTAATTTAAATAATGGGGTCTTCAGTAACTATTGTAAGCCTACAATGGGATGGCCTGCTTTTAATTTAACTACTGGGCCAAATTAAACCAAACTTGGTCTCAATCATTATTGGGGTATCTAATACCGTTTTGTTATGATTTTAACCTTATTTTACATGATTTCCAAAACCACAGTAGATACAGGTGAGCGACACTGGCTCTTGAGAGCCTCTAGTCTTCTCTATCTGTTATGACTTTTTTAGATATAGCTGAACACACAAATAATTTTAATTATTGCTAGTCGGACATACGTGACATCATTTGTAGATACCCTAAAGATGACTGCAGGAACTTTTGGTCCAGATTAGCTTAAAGACTTTCGACGAGATGATTATTGAAAAAGTTATCGACGACGACGACGGAAGATGATTGATGCCAAATGATCGCAATAGATCAGGTTGACGTTAGGTCCAATTGTAGCTTTACGCCAATGTACATATGGAGTAGCTAATTTTAGGAAAATATCTTCTCAAACCGATCCTCACGGAACAAATGGCTTCTGTCTTTTAGAGTCCTAAATTAATGTCCCTTATGTAGACACCGTGACAGTGGAAGGTTAAATAAGGTTTTTCAATGATTGTCATTTCAATATCAAGTAATTACTGTAAATTCAGGAATTTTGGCGTGCATTTATTATTGCGGTTGTTGAATGAGCAACACGACGGGTGCCACACGTGGAGCAGGATCTGCTTATCCTTCGTGGATTACCTAAGATGACCCCGGTTTTTGTACGGTTCGTATTGCTCCGCCTTTAGTTGTTTATGTTGTGTTTTGTATACTGGCGTTGTCAGTTTATTTTTTGGTATCTTTTGCCTCTCTTTTTGAACAATTATTTATTACACTGTTGAGCAATTAACAAAAAAACGAGCTTAATTGTTGTAATTTCCTAAAATGCTATTTAGAAAAAAATGCTATGCAAATTTGAAATGAAAGTAATGAAAGTTTTCATTTTTGTGAAGCAGTATATGTATATAATTCATACAAAACAAATGGACGTCTTTCAGTAAGAGTAGCTACAATGGTTTTGTGCTTCCAGAGAGCATACCATACTCCCATACAGTGCCTTTAATGAACGTTCCTAATTAGTTTGAAATTTGCTTCTTTCTATTAAACATTGAAACACAATGAACCGGCTTCGATTGACAAGCGTAGTTGTAAGAGTAATGAACATTTTCAAACAATACACTTAGACAGTTGGTGCAAAGCAACACAAATAGTCGGAACATTAACAAGTACAATTAAAAATCATCCTCCCTACGTAACACAAAATAATATTGAAAAAATATCTTGAAAGTCAAGTATCCATAAAGACTAAAACGAAAAATTTAAACCGTAATAACCGATTGAAACACAAAATGAAGTATAAGTATCCTGTTGGCAGCAAAAAAGACTTTTTTGAAACAATCAACGCAATTTTCTCATTAAGTTTTAGTTTTCTAATGGTTTCGTATATTTTATTACAATGCATGTGTTTCAAGCGTAGCTCATTTGAACAACAAATGATAACTTCCGGAACCCATTTTGTAAAAACAGAAAACTTGTCAGATGGAGATTAAAATGCACTTTAATTAATAGGCAATACGTGTATCACGGTATACACCCGGTTTTCAAAAACGCGTTTAGACGGCCATTTGGAACGATTTTCACAAATAATAAGGAATTAAAAAAATACTAACAACAACAAAAGGCCATCAATAATAAACCACACACTCTTCCAAGAGTAAATAATACAGGCTAGTATAAACGATAAAATACAATATGCGGATTTGATAACCTGTTAAGGCATAACATATGATTTGGTTTAACAGGACATCTAGGTACCAAAAATATGTTCATCTAGTCTTCTCAAGTCCGGCAGTAAGATCAATGTTCAGGAGCTCCCTCAGGCTGTGCGGAATTCATACATACGAAGCCACGTCCGGTCGAACAAGGAATGTTCAATCCGATGTCTTGAGATAAAAAAAATACCACGATCTCTACTTTACGTTAAATAAACCTTGCAAATACTACCCGATGGTTTTGAGGAAGCATGTTACTAGACTCTCTTTCTGCTTCTATCCAACCTATTCTTTTTTTTCAATAGCAGGCTAAATTCCGCGCCATTCATCAAGTCCAACAACCTTGCAGAACCTTATTCTGTAATGTATTGTTTAAACTTGTTTTCATCCAAACATGAAATAGTTTGGACGTTAGGTTAACACCAATATTTCAATCAAACAATCTCCAAATATGTGAATTTATAGATAATTAAACTCATCATTGATACAAGTATTAAAATTGTGTACGCCCGTCTCCAAAAGACTCATTCGTGACGCCCGAATCATAAAATTTAAAAAGGCAAAATAAACAACAGTTAAAATGATGAGGAAGAGGGAGGCTAAAACATTAAAATTTATTGATTGTACTACCTATACATATCATAATCAAAGTGAGACTCAAACTTTTTTGCGTTATTAGGATCGAACATGTATTGTCTAAGTGAAAATCATATTGTTTTTTTTCAAAAACAGGAAGTCTACTTATCACATGATGTCTTCAAGGTGTTTAAGGTAGCACTACAGTCAGAATTTTCTGACTCCAACCAACAGTCTTTAAAGATTAATTTCTCCAAAACTACTCAAAGGATTTTTAAAATCTTTAACTCATTTTAAAGCTGAAATATTACTCTTTCTTAATCTATAGATAAATTTGGTATGATAAATCTCAAAATATTGCTCATTAATTGCCAAAAAAGTGGTCTTCCAACTTGGATGAAAATGGCACATTCAGGTCAAATGGTAGTAAAAATTTGTTTTCATCCCTTTAATTAACCATATACAAGCTACAAAACCGTGTCTCAGATTTTTGATATATGCCTCCAGTAAGAAGATATATTGATTTAACTGCTGGGTGCCAAACCTCATTTCACCTTTCATCTTTGGAGACCTATAAATTCATTTAGAAACAAATTATCCAAAAACTGGGACATGGTATTGTAGAAAATACTCCCTTTAATCACATATATCAAAGTCAAGCCAAAGGGGGTACCCATAAAGTTTATATTTTCATTTTTTCCTAACAAATCTCACGAAAAATTGTTCTGAGAAATGACCTAAAAACGGAATTTCCCCCTAAGAACCCCTATAAATGCAACATAATTACAAAAATTCCACTGGGAACACCCCAGGAGTGTTCTGACACCATTATTTTATCAATAGAACCACACACTTTGTGTCTTTGATGCTCTGATGCTGTAAATTTTGCATTATGTGTGGCACTGTGCAACACTAACTTGGCATTTCGCGGGAGTTTGACGTCACAGATTTGACCAACATCTGTGATGTAGTAATTAAACAGAGACAAAGCTCCGCCTCTGTCCAGACAGTCTAAGATAAGAGAATAACAAGATTGCCAGCTGCATATAATCAATATTTAACATCATTATTCTCACTATAAAGAATAATTTTCATTTGTATTTTAAAAAGAAATATACTATTACTGAAATTAGCTAGAACATTAAAATTGTGCATCAAAAGACATGTTTATAAAAAGATCCAAGACCATCCCCTTCTTTAAAAAAAAGACAATCCCACATGAGTTTTGAGTTTTATGGAATAGAAAAATTTCAAATAAACTTAAAATTGGTTAAAATGCCTAAAACTGTATTTAAATGTAGAAGACCATATAGAAGAAATTTATACAGGTAGTCGCAGGTTTTCAAAGATACTTTCACACTATTTTCCATATTTTTTTTCATTTTTGGTAGATTTCTTCCCTTTAGATTTTCATATCTTTTTCTTTTTCTCTGTTTATAAACATGTTATATAAATTACTTTTGTTGCAATACAATGAGATAAGACCACAAAATTTATCTTGTGGTCAGGGATTAACAACTGGACACTGGTATCAACAGATGATTGACATATTAGTTAAATTTAGACAATAAATATGAAGATTTTGTTAAAATTATACATACTGAAATGGATTTAAAGCTAAATAAACGTAAAACTAATATATATGATGGCAAAAGTAACAAAAGGAGACGAATGAAAAAATCGTGGTGGATCGACAACTTAACACTACTTTGGAACGATGTATGTAAAGCCGAGCGTGCGTGGCATAAGTGTCATAGCGGATGCAAGAAGGATTTACGCCATATATTTGTAGAAAAACGGAAATTATTCGACAAAAGCAGTCAGAAAGCTAAACGACAGTTTTGGTACCACAGTCAGGAACAACTTCTAGATGACCAACAACGGGATCCTCGAGAGTTCTGGAAGAAGATTGGTGAAGTCGGCGTTGGAAATGAACGACAGAAATCTATACCGATGGAAGTGACACTAGACGATGGGACAACTAGTACAGATACAAACACTGTGTTAAATAAATGGAAAAACTGTTTTGATAAATTATTAAATTGTAATAATCAGACCATTGACACTAATGTTAATATTAATATTCCAGATGATTTTTTAGATAGGGAAATATTGTTTGAAGAAGTAGTAAATGCTGTTGCTAAAAGTAAAAATGGCAAGTCACCTGGTATTGATCAGTTGTCAGTAGAATTATTTAGAAATAATGCATTGATGTTAACTTTGCATAAGTTATTTAATATATGTTTCAAGTATGGAAAAATTCCTTCTGTATGGGGTAAAAGTATTATAACCCCAATTCCTAAGTCTTCAACTTCAGATCCACGAGATCCTTTATCATACAGGGGCATAACTTTAGCTCCCTGTGCATATAAATTATATTGCAGTGTACTAAATGATAGATTAGTGTATTGGTTAGAACAAAGAGATATTATTCATGATGAGCAAAATGGCTTCCGTAAAGGTAGAAGTACAATTGACCATCTAAGTACATTAACTTCAATTATTGAAACTAGAAAACTGAAAAAGTTATCAACATTCACAGCTTTCATAGATTTTAAAAAAGCGTATGATACTATTAGTAGAAAATTATTGTTTACTAAATTGGATGATTTAGGAATTAGTACACATTTTTTATGTACATTGAAAGCTATATGTTCACATGTAGAATGTTGTATTAAACTTAATGGTAATATGACAGACTGGTTTAGCGTTAATTCAGGTTTAAAACAAGGATGTGTATTATCGCCTGTTATGTTCAATATTTTTATTAATAGTTTAATTGATGTAATAAAAGCACTAGACATTGGTGTAGACATTGATGGTGAAAAAGTTGGTATACTTTTATATGCTGATGACATTGTATTTATTGCTGAAAATGAAAATAATTTACAGACTCTATTAGATGTATTAAGTAGTTGGTGTGTTACCAATTGTATGAATGTGAACTTAGATAAAACTAAAGTTATCCATTTTAGGAACCCTTCGGTTCAACAAACATCTAAATCTTTTTTGTTGAATAATAATACAGTACAAATAGTATCTTGTTACCAATATCTGGGTCTACTGTTGACAGAATATCTCGATTATAATGAGATGGCTAAAGCTGTAACAAGGTCGGCAAGTCGAACTCTAAGTTTATTGATTGTTAAAAGTAAAGCACATGGTGGTTTCCAGCACAGTACCTTTACAACATTATTTGATACTCTGGTCTGGTCAGTCATAAGCTACGGTGCATCCATTTGGAGCACTCGTTCATTTTCTTGTATAAACGCTGTCCAGAACAGAGCTATCAGGTTCTTTATGGGTGTTGGCAAGTATACGCCAAATGATGCTATTAACGGGGACATGGGCTGGAGACCACCTAGTGTAAAACAATGGACATGTATCTTTAGGCACTGGGCAAGATGTAGTGTCATGACCAATGACAGAATAAATTATAAAGTTTTCAAATGGTCACATAAAAATGCTGTGAATAATAAGAAAAACTGGTGTAATAGAGTCATGAAAAAACTTAAAGATAGTAATTTTGAATTGTATGCTTGTATTGATAGTGTGCTGCATAAGAATATTGTTCTACAACTTGAAAACGTTTTATTTAATAAATATATTGCAGAATGGCAAACGAAAATTTTGTCACAGGGTAATGGTAACAAGCTTCGTACTTATAAGCTATATAAATCACAATATTGTACAGAGTTATATTTAAAACAAAATATGTCTATTAAATTTAAAAGTGCTTATGCAAAATTTAGGAGTGGTGTTGCTCCACTTAAAATAGAAACAGGACGATATGAGAATAAACCAATAAATGAAAGATCTTGTTTTATGTGTAAAAATGAAATTGAAGACGAAAAACATGTATTTACTTTATGTCCTTTATATGCAGACCTTCGAAATATATTGTATAGTGAAGCAGTAAAACATAATGATCAATTTTATAACTTGTCTAATGACGAAAAGTTTATATTTTTATTCAGAAAGAAGAACTATGTCAGGTAGTTGCTAAAACCTGCTTTAATATTTTATGTAGAAGAACAAATTTCTTATTTGTATATAGCTGATGATGTATTTTAAATCTTAGATAATATATAGTTTTAAAATTATGTTAAATATTGTATATAATTAATCATTTAATAGTCTCTCATAATTCTTAATAGAATGGCGCTTGTATATGTTTTAGTATTTAAGCTAATGATATTTTACTGTTAATTTTAATATATTATATGTTTTATATATGTTTTTCAATATTTTATGTTATACGCAATGTTTTATATGTATATTGGAATGTATAATGTTATACAAGTGGTGAGACTTTAATAAAATATTGAATCTGAATCTGAATCTATAAGCCCCTCCTAAATGCCTATGTATTTAGATTAATTACCATGTGCTTTTATTTACATAAGTTCATTATCAATTTACTCCCTGTTGTGATATGAGAATGACTTTGGGATTTTTACAAACTGTGCAGAATAATACTTAATTCAAAATTATGTGATAAAAAAAATATCTTCAAAAAATCATTGTTAGACTGTAGTGCTACCTTAATAGGACGAAATGTTTCTCTAACTGTTTTTGAATAGTAGTGGTTGCTTTTTAATAACAAGAAAATGAAAAGAATATCCAGGTATTGAAAAGAGTTGCCGCAATATGTAAATATTTTCTGTTTGTCTTTTGATTTTGATATCTTCTGCCTCTCTTAAAACAATCACGGCATAGCATATTCACTTCTAGAAATTCAACACCTCCCAATTCTTTTACTTACTATCATTACAATGGTACGTTAAATATACACCCATGTCTCTTTGTCTGCTTTTTTTAAATTGCGTTGACTGTATCCTTACTAGGGACAGAAAATTAAACCTAGCGGAGTTTGACAAGTTTCTGAGCTCTCAACCTTCCCCTATTCTAGGACAGTGATGTAAATTAAGGAAACAGTAGTTTTACGATGTAAAAATCTCGTAAACTGATTAGTATGAGAGAAATCAAGGCTACTAACACAAACTGAGGGAATCGCATAACTTCCCAAAACAGGAACGAGACAGGTTGCGTCGACGGGGAGCGTCTCCTACTATGTACGCATCACCGCCATCAGAATTCAAACTCAAACGAAAATGCAAAAATTGGGAACATTTGTATAACATCACAGTATAAGTACAAACAGAAAAAATCATTTGGATAAGGATTGCTTCATCAGATCAAAATACAATAATAGACACAAAGTACCGATCTAAGTACTGGCAGTTTAAGAAAGCTAGTTCAAAGCCAAGTTAAACTAGTTAATAAAGCATGTTTTCTTAGAATAAAGTATCGATAAGTACACATACAAAAGAATTGATTTTTAAGACGTCTGAGAAAAGCATGCCTCTACGTCTTTTTCACGTTTTATATATTTTCTATTACAATGTCTATGATAAAGTGAAGTATATTTTCTAAAGCCAAGTGGTGTTTTAATGTGAGGACCACTCACATTAGTAGAATTGGTATTGTAATACTTGATTTCTAAATTTGGAAATATTTAAAATAGAATTAATTGGTATGTGGCTGTTTTTGTTATTAGTGCTAATGGTTTGTATTCATTAATTCCCATGACCATATATAAGAATGCTTTGAAAGTTAATTTCATTTTTATTTGATAATGTTTTCTATCATTTTTCTGTGTACAATCTTATAAGTCAGGTGATTAACATAAACATCGTCAACGTATCATTAGCGTTGACTCTTTTTGTGTATTGACTACATGCCTTTATCTTAAAATAGAATTGATGACTACTCTCTTGGTAATAAGTACCTTTAAATAATATTATACATTTACATCTAAGCGATTCCGTTTTTCATTTATATATTGTAAGAATCAAGTCAAAATTGCATATGAAGTGTGCATTAAATGATAAAATATATACATAAGGCAAATTGCCTAACTGAATGGAATACAGCAACTGACGATATATCGTTTTATCATTGCAGATGGAATCTTTTTATTGTATTTCTTTCATGTATTTAAATATGCTATTTATCTTTATATTATTCCACTGAAAGATGCTATTTATTTATATGTACATTTAATCATAATGACCGTAAAATTATTGCATAGAAAGGATGATTAGATGAAAAGTAATTTAAAATTTTTCATTTGGGACCATACGGAATTTCAGTATATAGTGTATCTGGAGTAATAACGACGTAGGCGCATCGCAAGTGCACTTTTGCTCTGCAACTTCGTGCTATATTTAGTCTTATTTATTTGTTTGATTCGAGCGTCACTGATGAGTCTTTTGTAGACGAAACGCGCGTTTATCGTACAAAAATTAAATCCTGGTATCTATAGAAAATGAAAGGATATGGAGTAAATGTACATGGGATGAAATCGCACACAATACATAGAAAACATAGAAAATTATCAATGAACAGGGCTTTTATCCCTGTTCTTCATCTTGACAGTTGATGTTGGGTCTTCAACAATGAACGAATGATGAGTTACTGTAGGTATACTACTAATAATTATGCATGATTAATTAGGTAATGAATGCTTTCTAAATTCTAGACATTTTCCGTTGCGGGAACTAAAATAATTGTTTGTCATATATAGCAGTTTTTTGGAGTTTGTAAAACGTTCGCTTTTGAAATTGATGGTATTTAATTGATGCAATATTTTAATAGTATTATCTTTCATTTTTGCTGGTGTGTTTTGTACGTTTGACTTTATGTGTTTCTTTGTTACATATGACGTGGCTCTTTACTTTTGAAGATCCCACCATTTTGTTATTGTTCTATTATAATACCATTATGTTATTGTTCTATTATAATACCATTATCTATTATAATTTTGAAAATACTTTGAACGAAAAAATTATTTTACTCGCGTAGTGCTATTAACCATGTGTGGATTCTTTAAAAATTCTAAAGAAATTCTGGATAATTTTAAATCTCGGTCTTTTTCTGAAATTAGTTCTAACAAAAACTTTTGATTTTTCAACCCTGTATACCACCATTCCCCATGTGAAATTATAATTTTGAAAATACTTTGATCGACAAAATTATTTTATATTTCTTCCTGTGTGACGTTTACATTTTCTGGCGTCAAACACGCGACTCTACACTACCCGTAGATGTGAATGCAGTCACAGGACTTTAAATATTTCAATTCTTTATTATTTGATATATAATAAATATATAAGTAAGCAATGAATGCGGTTGTTAAATTTGATAGATGCTTTTTGTGCTTCTTTGTTAAATGTTTGTTTGTTTTGAGATTGTGACACAGTGATGACTGCTGTACCCATATTTTGACAATGTTACCTATTATGTCTGTTTTGTTCACGCATCGTTGTAAATATAAGGATATTTGATGCGACTGTCATACAAGTGAGAGGTTTAGCGCTATAAAACCAGGTTCAATCCACCATTTTCTACATTTGAAAATGCCAGTACCAAGTCAGGAATATGACAGTTGTTGTCCATTCGTTTGATGTGTTTTATCATTTGATTTTGCCATTTGATTAGGGACTTTCCGTTTTGAATTTTCCTCGGAGTTCAGTATTTTCGTGATTTTACTTTTTACTGCGTCAAAGAGTAGCAACATTTTTTAGTCAATAAGACAATAAGACAACACTTTTTCATTGATTGTATTTGTTGGGGATGTTAAGTATTTTTGACCAAGGAATTGTCTGCTTGTTTAATTATGAATTCAATCTCTTCTTCTTTTTTACAACGTTCTTTAAACAACAAAATAACGAATTCCAAGGTAAATTAAAAAAAAGTCCATTAAACATTACAAAATGAAGCGCTCAACTACAGCAATTAACGAAACAATTATCATATTTGAATCATTATCGCTGCGTTAAGAGTTTATGGGGTTCCATCAGTTTTTATATCTTGATTGTATATTAAAGTAGGGTTTACGAGTTTTAACGTCGGTATACTTCTGTTGACTCTCATCGTAAATCGATTCCAGGTTAAACAATTTACCAATACCATGACAAATAAAAACTTTGTTCTGCTACCTATATCTACTGTTCGTTGTCTTTGTTTGCTATAGATAATCCTTTGAGGTAGACGTCGAAGGAAACATCTTACAAGAAAAAAAAATGAAAAAAAAATACGCGACTCACGTGACTTACTTTCACCATTCCCATCCCTAAAACCTTAATCCAATTGAAAAATGATAATTTGATTATGAGTGAGTTTCTGCATAGTCCAATATAGTGTTTGGTGATTAGTTATCTCATTGGCTCGCGTTCAACATCTCCTTATATTTTTACAAATTTCACACCACATGTTTCTCGGATAAGCTCGATAACAAAAGTTAAGAAACAAAAATACATAAAATATATTCTCTTGTTGTTAGTCGTTTCGTCGTTTTTCGTTTTTTTGCCATGGCATGATCAGTTTGTTTTCGACTTATGAGTTTGAATATCCCTTTGGTATATTTCGCCTCTCTTTCACCTTAGATGATTGATTGTTTGTCTGTGTTTTAACGCCACGACACAAGTGTCAGGTTTCTGACCTGTATATGCATGTTTCGGAGAAAATTGTGCTTTAAAGCTGGTTTTATAGCTAGCTAAACCTCACACTTGTATGATAGTTGTTTATAGTTAATTGTGTTCTTTTAAGGGTATACCTCCCTTCACACCGTTCACAGTATATATGCTGTTTCGGCTCTTCATACATCATTAAATTATACGGTGATTCATAGTTGCTTTTACGTTATTTGGTCTAATTTGGCAATCCGATGCTTTCATTTATCACGATATTGACTTCCGATAAATATATATTTACATTTATTTCCTTACTGTTTTGAAATTACATGCATGTAATAATTAACTGCGGGCGTTGCACAATATCGTTTGTTTTTTAATTTAATTATTATAATCTTTTACGCAATATATATTGAAAAGAGATCCCTATCCTACAAAAAGAGAAAACATTATTTGTATAACAGCAGTCGAAATTGTTTGAGCTAGCTTTAAGTGTATGTAAGCAAGTTTGATACAGTTTAATTTATCGATAGTTTTGTAGCATTGTTTGTGTCATATCAATATACTTAAAATTAAAAAAAAGTTTTTCAATCAATCTTCCATATGGGTTGTGCCTATTTTAAGTTTAAGGTTTTCCCTTTTAAAAATGATGTCGATGGCAGATCTCTGGCTGCCTGTTTTTTTTTGTGGTAAGTGCATGCATTGCACGATACGTTTACCCTGTAGATGCACCTGCTCCTTTTTGTGTTCATATCAATGCCTCGGGTTTTGTTTGATTCCTTGATTTGTCTCATCTTGATGGACTTATGAGATTTTATCATCGGGAAAATTCTGTTGGCCTAATTTGTTCACGACATACATTCTCTTAACAACTAATGTATTTTGGGCTTGATATATAATATAGATTTTATATAGTATAGGACCCTTTGTTGAACTCGTAAGAAAGATTGTTGACTATTATAAGATAAAACCAATTATGCCTGAAGAATATTTTCAAGTTTCAGATGGGATTGCGTGTAATTTTAGACCATTGACCCTTGTTACGTGCCTACGTAATCATTATTTCTCGTATTCATGTCCGTAAAGTCCTCATTAAAACTGTTTCATCAAAAAGAAAATAATATACAATTCGAAGTTTATCCGTATAGATCATGACACTAATCATTTTCTTATTGTCTATCAAAATTCGTGTCATTTATTCTGATTTTTTTATATAGATATTAATAATAATTCCTCAGTTTTCAAGAGTTAATAAGTTAACTTATTTTCAATTTGACGCTGTACTTTTGCACATTATCAGCAATACACATGTACCAAATATAAAACATATCTTTTTCAATTCTCACAATATATTTGAAATGTTGTGAAATAATCTGTCTGAAACGGGCGAATCATTGTCTGGTATTAACTCTGTGTATTATTTTGAAAATGGTTGTAAATATGGTCACTCCCTAATGTGTCCGTACTAAAAATGCGTTCATTTGGTCCAAACATGTTTGACATCAACAGACGGCTAGAACATTATCCGTTATTCGTGTGATTCTCAAATGTATGCATTTTATATGTAAAAACGTGCCTGTCCCTTTTTGACAACAAATATTCATATTTTATTACAAAACATGACGTAATCTCGATATAAATGTTTCTGATACGTGACGTTATCGAATATGTTTACAAAATCGTTCTCATGTTGGTGTTTATGTAATTATGTTATTCATACAATTCTGTTTATTATGCTTTATTTTAATGATCACATGATACCAGCTAAACAACTTCCATACATTGTTTCCGGTAGATTAATTTTAGAATAACGAAAACTCATTTACGCTTACAAAAGTTAATAAATATTTAATCATGCATAGGAAATTGTATCAATTTGTCAGATACAGTTATTCCGTATGAAGAGTCCTACGTACTCCCGCATTTTACTTACATAAGGATTGTTAACGGTTAAAAATATATGATGATATTTCTTTATAATCTATCGAAAGCTCAGGATGTCGTATTAACTTGGATATATATACACTACAATAAAGCGCTGCTACATAAATTAATCCGATATTAGTTTACCGACGTTCAAATATAGTGAATCGATTAAAAAAGACAAATCAATGTAACAAACGAAAAAAAAAGAAATGTTCTCAGTGACACATTAAAGACCTTCTCTATTATCTTAAACATGTTAAAGTCATATGAAACTTCAAATTTAAAAAAAGTTCAATATGTTTTATATACTTGATATATTATTAAAATCTTCCTAAAAGTAGTGCAATTCACCGATATTTTCCCGTATACAGTGATCTTAACCACGAGACCTTTCGTTAGAACTACGATCGCCACACAGCGCAAGTGCGAGATGAAAACCGTGATGAAAGAATGTAAACAAACGCGCACTGGAAGGTAAATAGTAATAACTGTTTCTTATGAGAACACATTTAATACAACAATTCATGTAACAACCGTTAAGAAATACAAGAGGCTCTCAAGAGCCTGAATCGCTCACCTAATTTCAGAGGAGAAGATTTTTAAATGTTAGCAAACTTGATGAACAAATTGTGTAAAATTGTCTTTAAAGGGCAATAACTCCTTAAGGGGTCAATTGACAATTTTGGTCATATTTACTTTTTTATAGATCTTACTTTGATGAACATTATACCCAACAATGGGTTGCTCGATTCGTCTGATAATTTCAGGGCCAATATATCTTGACCAATTTAACAATTTTACCCCATGTCACATTTGCTCTAAAAGATTTAGTTTTTGAGATATAAGCCAAAAACTGCATTTGACCCTTATGTTCTATTTTTAGCCATGGCGGCCATGTTTGTCGATGGATACAAACTTCGGATACAATTTATAAACAGGATACCCTAAGGAACATTTAGTTAAAGTTTGAAGGTAATTGGCCCAGTAGTTTCAGAGGAGAAGTTTTTTAAATGTTAGCAAACTTGATGAACAAATTGTGTAAAATTGTCTTTAAAGGGCAATAACTCCTTAAGGGGTCAATTGACAATTATGGTCATATTAACTTTTTTGTAGATCTTACTTTGCTGAACATTATTGCTGCTTACAGTTTATATATATCTATAATAATATTCAAAATAATAACAAAAAACTGCAAAATTTTGTTAAAACTACCAATTCGGTGGCAGCAACCCAACAATGGGTTGTTCGATTCGTCTTAAAATTTCAGAGCTGATAGATCTTGACCAATTGAACAATTTTTCCCCCCATGTCAGATTTGCTCCAAAAGCTTTAGTTTTTGAGATATAAGCCAAAAACTGCATTTGACCCCTATGTTCTATTTTTAGCCATGGCGGCCATGTTTGTCGATGGATCAAAACTGCGGATATAATTTGTAAACTAGATACCCTAAGGAACATTTAGTTGAAGTTTGAAGGTATTTGGTCCAGTAGTTTCAGAGGAGAAGATTTTTGAAAAAGTTTACGACGACAGACGACGACAGACGACGGACGACGACGGACGCCAAATGGCATAAGCTCACATGGGACCCTTCGGGCCCCGGTGAGCTAAAAATTAAGTAACAAATAGGAACGCATGGAAAAAATCAACAAAAAAAATCTCATGGCTCTAACAATTTACTTATTTGTCACGAGCTGCACGCGCTCTGTGTTGATTGTTTATCAATGTCACGACCCAGTAGACTTCGGCAACACACTCGAACGTTAATTAGCTTCCTATAAACAATCAATGAATGAAACATTATTTGTCGATAATACGTTATAGATTCGTAATAAATATTAAAAATAAAACGTGCATACAGGACTTAGTTTAGTATGTATGCATGCACTGGTTCAATAATTTCGATAACATTAAAGTTACAAGAAACTCGTTTCATATGACTTTAACCTAATTTACTATTCTTTTCAGATGCAAGTCAAAATGTTATGACTACTGAACTGAGTCGGTGATATCCTTCAACTTCGAATTTCACCAAGATGGATGTTGTCGTCCTCAGGATTTTGACCTCCAAAATTGAAAATTACTTATTTCAACCCTAATTAATTTCATTTAAATTTTCAAATTTTCATATCTAAAATATATATAAACAAAAAATGTGCTGTTTGAAATACCATTTAAATTGGACAAGATGATTTAAAAATTCAGATTGGAGTTTATATAGAATTTACTACCATTTTAAATTCGTCAATGTTTCATACCATCCATGCAAATAATTCTGCATAATTTCTGAATCATACAGAACATATTATTTTTTTATATGTAAGCTTTATGTGACAGTAGTTTGAAATATCTGACAGCCTATGCTTTACCTTCAAGCTAAATGCATATAGACATTAGATATAACCGTCAAACTTGAAAAAAATATCTAAAACCCAAAGTCAAATGCAAGTATCGGCGTTGTTGTTATACAGAGAAGAAATTATGGCCATTTGAATATCTAAAATAATCAAAATTGATGAAACTATTGAAACACAGTTTTCATTTGCCTAAGACGTATTGCGTCTCGTTCGGTCGTTCGGTACGACGTAATTTGACGTTTACCACCGATGATAAAAAAAAGTTGGCAAAGTTGTTTATGATCAATAACAGAATAACGAATTGCAATTTTACATTGGAAGATTTTGATTTTTAATCCGATCATAAAAGAGTCCTTTGAAACTTTCGAAACAGGGTAGAACGAGCAGAACAGCGCAAGTCATTAAAATACTTTGTTCAATTGTATATGGCCTTGGATCCTATCTATTACAACCGTACCCACCATGCCTTTTTCAACATTATTGATAACGCAAATGTCTTCATTTGTATCAAAATTTGAGCATTTTAATATATTTTAAATTTCCAAAGAATTGCCTTTTTCTTACAATCGCTTATCACTCCATTGAAACGGCTATTACAGTTGTATTATCACGATAGGTCTCTGACTAGAAGATACGTATATCGGAGTGGGTGGATATAATTTGGTGTATTTTGCGATTCTGTTCATCGGTTTTTAAGTTTTAACATAATTTAATTGCTTATTCACTGATAAATTGTTTTAATATATTTTATTTAGATAGGTTTATTTATTGAAAAATCATGTACTCGTTGTTTTGTTTTATCTTTTGTTCTATCATATACAAATAAATATATGAGAATATTTTATTCCGTGTTGTTCTCTTATCTTGGAATTAATGAGATAGAACCATACTTTTTATTTTATTTTTTTAAGCCTTAAATGAATAAAGAAAAACACATTAAAACGTTCAAATAAGAAATTCGAAAATCTTTTGCTTTGATTTCGTAAAACATCGTTGAGTATACAAACTTGCAAGACATTGGATTTTTCCAAAAAATGAGGTCTTATTGAGTAAGCAAACTATCAAAAAGAATGTTATCGTTTTGGAGCAGTTCAAGTACAATTGCAGAAAAGCTCTTTGTTATATATTTGGAATCGAACATTCTAATAAATGATGTTGCAACTGACAGTTCACATGTAAAAACTGCCGGCATTCGACATTGGACATTTTGCAAGACATTTACTAAATACCGTTGCGTTTTTATTTGTGGCGTGAATGTTTTTAAAGCTTATATGTTGTGATTTTTTACCAGAGTTGCTTGTCATTGTGTTGTGCATGATTTTGTCGCATTGACGCAATAACGTGCGTAACGTCTTAAACAAAAGGTTGCTATTTGTGGATTTTAAAAAAATTAGACAGTTACCTTCTTACGTAAAGAAGAATTTATGATAAAGACCTCTGCGACTTCCAAGGTAACTAGTTAAAGGCTTTAATGCTGATTTAGTTTATATGTCAGTTTGATCAAGCCATCAGAAAATCTTATTAGCTGTTTTCTGGTCTGGAATTAAGGATGTTCGCTGCTCTGTTTCAAAATAACAAGCTTTTTAAAAGACTGTTATAAATTGATAGAATACGAATAAAGGAACTAAAAAAGCAGAAAAAAATGAAGGGTCCGTGTGCTCCTTTTCGAGATATAAGCTATTGAAAATTTGGCGGGAAATGATTCTCTCTAGACTTTTCATACATTTAACATTGGCACCTTTTTACTTTCAAAAACAATGAAAAAATAACAAGGATTTTAAAAGATTTTCAAATATGGCTTTTTAAACTATATGTAATAAAATTATAAAAAGAAAAGTAGGGGTTAGCGGGCAA
This sequence comes from Mytilus californianus, assembly GCF_021869535.1. Taxonomy (NCBI): domain Eukaryota; kingdom Metazoa; phylum Mollusca; class Bivalvia; order Mytilida; family Mytilidae; genus Mytilus; species Mytilus californianus. The sequence goes on from NW_026262701.1 coordinate 120,523,405, forward strand.
AATTTTTAATGGCACTACATGGATAAAACCAGAGGATTCCGAATATCTGGCAAAAAATCAAAAACAAGAGGAGCGAACATCCTTAAATCTATACTGTTGGATGAAATGTAAATTTTCAGCGAAAAAAAGTTTATCATTGTATGTTTGGAATTAAATCGTTTTAATCAGTCACAAAATGTCTTCTTGATACACATATCAAAACATATATCACTGCATAGAATTTAAAAAAAATAGATTTTAACCTCTTTTTGAAATCATTTGAACTTTGAAAATTAGGTAAAAGCTCCTTTGGTTATTTTTCAAACACTTTAGGATAGAGCTTAATCGCAGGAAATGTAGATTTGATAAAATATGTAATTTTTGGACTTTTGACATTCCCGAGGTTTATCTTCTGTAAAGACACTGTGGGGTTCTGACTTAACCGAAGGTATATCTTCCATAGCGACATTGTGAGATTCTGACATTACCTTACGCTAGATCTTCATTACGATAATTAGGGATTGTGACATTACCGACTGCATATCTTCTATAGAGACTCTGCAGACTTTTGACGTTACCTACTGTATATCTGCCATATCGACTCTATATGATTTTGACATCGCCGACAGCGACACTGTAGACCTACTGTATATCTGCGGGCACAGGACTTTTTCGCTTTTTTTTAACTGTAACACGATAGGACATTTGCACTCCAAACATTATAGACATTTGCGCTGTATTTTTAATTTTGATACACCTGCATTAAATTGACCGGACATTTGCGCTTTTTTCCTAGTTCACATTGACACAGTCTTAAATATAGAGTTATAGACTAGTTAAGGAAAAAATGTATATCTCATGATAGACTTTTATCATTGGACAACAGTCGGTTAATCATATTAAAATTCGTTTTATTGATAAATAGGGACCTTAGTCAAGAATCGAGAAAGAGAAACTAGAATATTTATTTGAAATGTGGGCGAAATAGCAGTCAGGAAAGATTACAAGAGCTAAATTTGTTCATTCCCGGAGCTTCAAATATCAAGCAAAACTGACCCTTGATGACTATGCGTATCCTTATGTCTTTAGAATGTTTACTTTTAGCTATATATAACTATAGTTATGTGCTCTGAAATGAATTTTAAACAGGAATGAATTATGAAATGACTATTAAACTTTTAACCATATTGCAAATTATGACTTTGACTGGGCCAGGTCAAAGCTACCGGTCCTAAGCCCGGATCAAATAGGAAGGAAGTTATAATAAGCAAATATTGTAAAAGCGCAAATGAAAAAGCGGAACGTCCGATATCGACTCTATATGATCTTGACATTACTGACTGTATAGTTTCCAAGCGACTCTATGGACTTCTGACATTATCAACTGTTTATATGCCATATTGACGTCATCGGATTTTGACATTATTATTAGGCTCTTTTGAAATATATGTACTTTAGCAATCAGGTAAACGTTTTGGGATAGAGCGAAGTTACAGAAAATGTAGAATTCTGTCGGGAATGTAAAAAGTCCACAAATAACATTTTTATCAATTTTGATATTACTGACGGTTTATCTGCCAAAGCGACTCTGTGGTATTCTGATATATTCTATATGCAGAAGTTTACAGTAACGTTCTTTTCGGATAAAGTAGAAACGTAGAGTATTGTGTTTGTTTATACATTAATCTTTTTGTGACGATTATCAGTCAAAATTGTTATTACAGTATTATAAATATTCCTATTTTCAAAAGTGCGATTGCAATCCATTTATTGCATCTATTAATGGAAACAAAGCACATTCTTTGGGACTGGTTAGTGACTTCATCCAAAAAATTGTGTAACTTCAAAATATTTTTTGATTTTCTCCAATCTGTTGTATAAAAAGAATTAAGAAACAGCTAAATGTCTCAAAATTTTGGGAGAGTGGATGATTCGATATTTTTGAAAATAATGTGACAGTGATGAGAATCATAATTAAATGTAAAAGATTTGTATTTTCAAATTGATGATAGAGAATTAAACGAAGAAAAAGAACACCAAAAAGACTTCTCTGACATTTGTAACATTATCCTCCTCTTTATTAATTTATGTCCAATTTGAAATTATTTCAACAGACAGAATATATATTCAATTCATATGAATTAAGTGTTTATATTAACCTCTATATCAAAATGGTTGCAGTATTGATGGCATTAATTATTTAAAAACTTTGTAAATAATCATATTACTCCCCCAAACAATATAATTCAGATTTCAAGATATCGTTTTCCTTGCGTTATGGTTGTTTTAAACGTTTGGATTTAGGATTTAACTGAACACTTGTGAGGGTCAAAATCTTACCTGCTTTATATAAGTCATAAACAAATTTCAAATTAATATGCTGACCACTAAAACTTTGCTTTGTTTTTTATGAATCAAATATGTCAATCAAATAGTGAAGTGATAGCTGCTATGTCTCATTTTCAGAAATTACCACATGCAGCAAATGTCAGTAGGATTTGTGTTTCAGATACATGTACATGTAAATGAAATGTTATCGTTGGATTTATATAGAAGACTCGAGAGCCACGTATGTGTTATTGGATAGTTTGTTTTATACATTTGTAGTTTAATCCGCCCAATACAGAACGTAAGTGGTTTCCAAGGAGTTACAATCTTCCAGAGAAAAGAAACAGGAAAAAATGAACTTTGTTCATATAAAAAAACAGTTCATTTTTGTTTTGAAAAATAGTTATTGACGCAACTGAATTGTTGATTGGCGCAAATGCAAAACGTCTAATGAAAGATGAGTTGTGACATACGTCATTAACCAAAAGTCTTACATAAGACATCATACAGTAAACGAGACAAATGTTTTACAATATATCCTGATTCTTAAAACAGATAAATTAATAGAAACCATCAAGATCTGTCATCAACACCAAATTAAAAAAAAAATGTTAGCTAACCACTGAGAAGCTTCTCCTTGTGGGGTTAAACTCGTGGTTTTTATTTTGTTTTAGCTGTACCCCGCTTTTCAATCTATATTAATGACTAACAAAATGTACACGTGTCTTTTTATGTTGTAATGGTACACTACTGTCTCAGGTTAGGGTGAAGGTTGGCGCCTGTTAAAACGTTTAAACCGGCTGCAATTTTATGCACCTGTCCTAAGTCAGGAGCCTGTTGTTGAGTGGCTGTCGTTTGTTGGTGTGGTTCATATGTGTTTCTCGTTTCTCGTTTTTTATATAGATTTGACAGTTGGTTTTCCTGTTTGAATTGTTTTACACTAGTCATTTTGGGGCCCTTTATAGCTTGCTGTTCGGTGTGAGCCAAGGCACCGTGTTGAAGGCCGTACTACTTTGACCTACAATTATTAACTCTTTATACATTGTGACTTGGATGGAGAGTTGGCTCATTGACAATCATACCTCATCTTCTTATATTTATAAATAAAATCATTATTAGTACAATGCAAACAATAAATGATACAAAATATTGCACCGTATAAAAAAATGTTCTGTAATACTGAAAACACGGTTCAATTATTAACAAGCCGATATGCAGTCCTACACTCCAATATAGGCTGCTATATCTGCTTGATAATCTCATGCAACAATCAAATTACGGAACTGGAAGATGAGATCATGTTGCAATACCAATAAACAAATTTGGTAAACATTCGATGCATATAAACTAAACAAAAACATATTAGTATTGCTTAACACTATTGATAAGAAAATTTATGATACCCCCTAAATACCTGACATAATTATTAAACAACAACAGCATAAGTATAAACTTAATGTTACCCCCCTAAAAACCAGACATAGCTATTGAACAACAACAGCATAAGTATAAACTTAATGTTACCCCCTAAATACCAGACATAGTTATTGAACAACAAGTATAAACTTAATCGATAAGTCCATTAAGCTAAGGAACATTATTTGAATAAAAGAAATGGAATTGCAAGCCTTAAAAATAAAACTAAAAGAAAAAGCATTTCATCAAATTTCTGGATGTGGACTCTAACACATACTTCTTAAAATTAATAAAAAAAACAACAACCTTATCTCATAAGATAAGGTAAAAAGAAAACGTAATATAACGGGAAACCTATAACAACTATACTTTTTTTACTGCAGAGGAAATATTGTACATTAAAACTAAAACACAGAATCTTATTTCTATGTGCATAAAATATCTCTTGCACGTCTAAACTAACGTTAGTTGTGCACATTGAAAACAAATATGCATTTAACAATCCGTAACTATATATGTGTGTTCAAAAATGAAATTCGTGACTTTTATAATTGTAAAAAACAGTAAAGCAAATAGATAAAAGGCACTATTGCTTGTGATTGAGTTTCCTTTGGTTTTAAGCCTTGTCTAGTCAACATAATACATATCACGGTATATCGATGTTGCATTTCCGTCTTTGTACGGAACATGCATACATACATGCTGAATAAATAAAGTCAATGGTTGAAAGACGAAGAAAGTTTTGTATTTAATTATTTACATCTTCCGTACATTCTTTTGATCATAAAAATATATATATATTGATGATGTCTGACAAACAAACTATGTTCAAAGCTCTCAAACAATGCTACCATTCGATATCAATATATGTTTTTGTAAATTGTTCAAAAGACAAGCACAATGAATTAAATGAGAAAAATATTACTTTTGCTGCAAAGGAAAAATAGGAAAACCAGCTTAACATGACAGGCATTAATTGGAAAAAAATACACACTGCATGTACAAAATACACTAGAAACAAAAAGATTCGTTGTTTCCGATATAGAATAATCCATAAAATTTTGGGAACTAATACACTACTTTATTAAATGATGCAGGGTTTCTAAGATTTTCTGAAATGGTTAATTTAAAAAGATCTGATTTGAAATTTGCCGATACACATGTCTCATTGCAAAACTGATCATTATCGAGAAGGCACGCAAGTTTTAATTGCTAGAACTACTACACAAACATGCCCTGTTATAATGTTGGAGAAATATTTATTATTATCTAATATAGATGTATCATCTTCAGATTATATATATAGGTCCATGTATTTATGTAAAAAATCTAGATCTTATAGATTGAGAGGTCTTAAACCTTTGTCATATACTAGAGTTAGAGAAATTATATTATCAGCTCTGGAACCAATCGGCTTAGATATGTCTAGATTTGAATTACATAGCCTGAGATCAGGTGGAGCTACTGCAGTTGCAACAGCTGGCATTCATGATAGATTATTTAAGAATCATTGTAGATGGGCATCAGATAAAGCAAAAGACGGTTATGTAAGAGAAAATATTAAAGAAAAACTGACACTATCTAAAAGTTTGGGAATTTAATTTTTATAAATATTATTTTTGTTCAGATCTACTTGGCTTTCTTTGTCTTTCGAAAGGCTGCTACACCATTAAGCACACTTATCCTATTTATGTGTTGTTTTATTTATCAAATAATTCATATTCGTTTGAGCTTGGCGTATTAGAATATAAATATATTTATTAAAGTTATCGGTCACATGACGTTGTAACGGTCAAGTGATTGTTTACTATAAACACGTGTTTGTGTTTATACTAAGCACATGGTTTATGTTTATGTTAAATATGATTGGATGGCATATACCCGCAAATGCGGCTTTTACGGGTATTTGCAGCTCATGAGATTAGTGAAAAGCATGATTAAGTATTACTTAAGAGGTTCGTTTGAGAAATTAAAGTTATTCAAAGTTTGCCTATAGTTAACGTAGCAGCAGTATATTAATATTTATTTTGCCTCTTTTGTCTCTGTATTTGAACATCAAACATTCATATATTTAGTTATGATGTTTTATTTGTAATTCTGATTGGATATTGTTTTATGTCTTATCGTTTGTGGTTCTAATTCTCTTCTTATTTTCTATATGTATGTTAAAGTAAAGATAATTAATCACCTAGTTCATTTGTATGATCTTTGGTTAAAAACATCTATATGCACAGGATTTATTTGTTTTTACACAGTTTGATTTAGAAGAAAAACCGACTTGGTTAGAAAATACAATTAATTGAAACCATTACTAACACAATTCTATATTAATATTCTTGTAATTGTTAGAACATACATCAAATAACACCATTACAAACCTAATCCCGATTTTATATTCAATTTTTAGAAATTTACCTGTGACGTCACTTTTTGTTGCGTTGATACATTCGTGTGACGCACAGTTCATAATTCTATTATGCTGTATGTGCGTACTGTCGTAAATTAATTTTAGGTGTTCGTTGTTATTCTGTGGTTTACATGTCGAAATGTACTATTATATTATTTATTTATGTATTTCTCTGTCCTGAGTGTTCTTGCATTTATTTGTACTGTATTCCTGTCACGTAATGTTGTCATGTTAACGGTATTTTTAACATTGCTATATAAGCGGGAGGTTTGGCTAGCTATAAAACCAGGTTCATCCCACCATTTTTTTCTTAAAATGTCCTGTACCAAGTCAGGAATATGGCAGTTGTTATCAAATAGTTCGTTTCTATGTATGTTGCATTGGCGTTTGTTTTTGTTGCACTTCAGTGTTTCTGTTGTTCCGTTGTTTTCCTCTTATAGTTGATGTGTTTCCCTTGGTTTTAGTTTGTAACCCGGATTTGTTTTCTCTCAGTCGATTTATGACTTTTGAACACCGGTATAATACTCTTGCCTTTATTGTAGATAGATTTTGATTGTGTATACTATTGTGATTGGATTGGTAGTGCTTGCCCTAATATTTATAGTGAAAGACTTTATTTTGAAGCATATTTATTGTAACAAATATTAAAGGCTGCTACACCTGTAGGCACACTTATCCTATTTATGTGTTGTTTTATTTATTAAATAATTTATATTCGTTTGAGCTTGGCGAATTAGAATATAAGACAAGAAATTTGTATCTACGTAAGCCATTCTTTTTTTTTGAAGTAAATCATGACCAACTCTTTCAATTTGTCTTTTAGTTTGGAATGGGGAATACTTGTGTAAAGTGTAGAAAAGTCAAATGTTTTATTACTATTGCAAGATGAACGAGTTTTAGAATGTATGTACCCTATTACATCTTTGGAATTTTTTAGTATCCACATCTGATTTACGACACCTCTAGAATAGGTAGTTTCACAATAACTTTGAAGCCCTGCTTTGATTGCTGATAAAACTGATGTTAATAATTTAGAAAGAGGTTTCGTAGAGCACTTGGAAGACCCAGCAATATAGCGTTATTTGTAAGGACACTTATGTAGTTTAGTTATCCAACACAGTGAAGGAAGATCCAGTTCTTCATCTTTGGTTGAAATTTCAAAGGAACATAGATCAAACCTATGATTATCCAGGATTTCCTCTTTGGTGAGTGTCGTGGGTGTATATGTTGAGTTTTCAAGTAAATTGTCAATGTCTAATTCATTTATCAAGCAGTTTATGTAATGTGATTTACACACAAAAGCGATGTTGTTTGTGGCTTTATCTGCGGGGACAACAACATATTTGTCATGGAGGTAGGACAGGTGTTTTGCAACATTTGGGTCTTTAGATATTGATATAGCATTGGTGTTCATAGACCCATTTAGGTTTTTAATTCTGATTTGTATCAACGACCTCACAGCCTTAATCCATTCGGAAAGAGTATCTAGGTCTTCTTTCTCGCGTTTAACCCATTGTCTGGCATAGTCCTCGACTGAATTCATCAGTATTTTGAAGTTGTGTTTCATATTGATGGATTTAGACTCACGATATTTCGAGCCTTTGGATAAAACATTTCGCAGAGAAGTGTGTATTGACAATGTTTAGGTCACCAGTAATAACGTGGCCGGATTATATATGAAAGGGGAACTAGCACAGGTGCAATCAGGAGGTTTAGACTTGAAGTCGTCAATATTGAAATCCTGCAACACGAGTTCTTAATTGAAAATTTTAGTTGCAATTGGTTTAGTATAGTAATAAGAAAAGATAGGTACAGACTGATCTTTAAAATAGGGAGGTATGTTCGATTGAACTGATTTATGATGAAGGATATTGTTCAAGTTGATGGCACCGAAACCTTTATTGGCGAAGGAAAGTTTTGAATTGTATTTTGTGTGTGTGCTATTTTGAAATCTTTTGTATTGATTTATACACTCACATATATATACAATAACGAAATAAGACTCTCACTTTGGTTATAAGATAGCTATTTATGTTTAACCTAATAATATATCTCATTGTTGTTTTGATTAAAATTTTCTTGTTAAAATGTCTTCTGTATACCTATGTTTATGCATATTGTGCCAGTCCATTTGTTATATTAAAAGAGAAAAATATATAAAGGTCTGTCAAAACAAAATATGCTGAAAACATAGTTAGTTAAGACTCTAAATACGTTAAATGAAGACACATTATTGTAGCCCTAGACTGGTTTGCCTGTCCTTTGTCAGTTTGGCTCTAACATATTTAAGCTTGACAACAAGGGGTTTGTTGCAAGGGATAGAACTAGCCTTGTTGTAAACCTAACATTTGGTCACATTATTTAACAATTTAATTTTGTAATTTTTGCCATAAAATATTATTGATATTACAACTGAAAATTATTGATTCAGTAAATCTTCTAATATCTGAGAGGCGGACGATACCATGGGGACATTCAAAACTCATCCTTCAAAAAGAAACTTACGAAACAACGTCAAAAATCGAAAAATGAAATAAAAAAAACAAACAAACAAGTTCACAAAACTTTATGTGTTTATGATGTATGACCATTTGTTTACCGTATGGTTCGATATCTCTTTCAGAGATTATTGATATATATACACTACAATTTTTACAATATACCTTGATAAATTAATACAGGAGCAACAGTTATTTACAGTTAAATCCTTTGATTGAACGACTGCGTTCCTCGGTTTACACGGCTACTCTTGAAAAATATACATTCAATCTTGTTTTTTGTAGTCGTTGATGTTTTCTATTCAGACATCAAAGTGAGAAGGAGCCAAATGGGTTCAACACCGTAGCATATATATATATAAAGAGCTGGAAGAAGGTTAAATGGAAGTTCATTTAGTATGTGAAAGAGGAGATTGAAGGGGTATATATTGCTTAGAAAAGAGTCTCCTTCAGAAAAACATAATGGAAAGAAAAGAAACCACAGGAATAGCAATAACAAATTTACTCAACGTATTAGGACCCTAATAAAAATGTCGGTCAAATATGAATAATGATAATTGAAAAAGAATTACAAAAGTATGTTATCAAATATATTTGGACAAATGTGATGTCCCCGAGAAGGAAAACCCGTAAAATAATGTTTAAATCCTCAAGACAAAAGATACCATATAAATAGTATTCCTACGTTTTCACACGTTTGTCATAGTCTTAAAGTTTTCTTTTGGATTAGATCCCTTTGTGCATTTGAAATGATTATGGGGCCACTATCAAATGCCCGAATACAGTACTTACCACACTCTTTATACAGAAGAAATATTACCAAACGACTTTGTTGTGCTCGAAGCACCTGTCTGGATTGGCCTATTTCAGAAACATTCAGGATCAAAGCACAAACGGAAAGTAGATTCATTGAGAACATACAATCGATGTTACTCCGATATTGAAGTCTAATTTGAAATATTAGATTTGACACTCAATTCTTTTTCTTCTAATTATTACCTATTTTATTGACATTTTTATGACAGTAGCTGTACTTGAGTTTCATTCAGTTAAGAATAGATGGATTTAACTATATGTTTATCACATTATCAATATTACAGATTTTACAGATTTTATAAATTGTGTATGCATACCAATGACGCATTTAATTATAGCGATTAATGATTTACATATCCGGTTGTAACATTGAATTAAATATGGCATTATTTCACAGACCAATCTTTACCAAGAAGTTATAAAACTAAAAATGGTATCATAAGACCACATTGGTTCGATTGCGTTTTTCAAGTTCAAGTTGAGTACTACAAAATGAATCAGAAAAAGGTGACATTGGAGTAAGTAACAGTTTGACATAAAGAAAATATTCTGCTTTGGCACAATGTATTAAAGACGGAAACCATTTTAAATATTTAAACGACTCAAGAATGAACAGGATGAGGATACCAAGGGGACAATCAAAAACCAAAAATCGAAGAAAAAAAAAACAAAGGGAAAATGGACGAAAAGCGCTAATTGTGTTTTTTTTTTTGTCTTAAATATCTATAAAAAACTATTCAGATAAGTATCTGTGAAAAATAGCTCAGTAAATTTAAATAATGTGAATATGAAGTAAGTTGTGCAAAAATTTTCTACATTGAATATAAAACAACAAACAATGATTAAAAGTATAATATGATTGTATGAAAGGAAAATATATTATAATTCACAATTACTGTAAACAACTACACATTTTGACATTCAGCTTTGATAAGTAACATTTTATTCACTCACTCATTTATTCATGTATACATTACTATGGATGTATAATGAAAAATATGATATCAAAGAGGTAACGAAAATGAAAGACAGTCACAACCTTTGTCAACGAATGAGAATACAAAAACAAAAGTCCAAGATACCATACAGTAATGAACCCCGGAATATCAAGCATTTTATGTTTCTTTATTGGCATTCGTCAAATTGCTTACGACTAGCAAAACAAAATCCGGTTTAAGTCACTATATTCAACACACTAAAAGTGTTTTAACCGTCGGGCAGGATTTCCTTAGTCGTATTTGGCAAAAATATCGGAATTTTCGGTTTTAATGCTTTTCAAATTCGTTTTTTATTTGGCCTTTCAACTGTTTTGATTCGAGCGCCACTGGTGAATCTTATGTAGAAAAAACGCGTGTCTGACGTATTCAATTATAGGCCTGGTCTTTTTGATGAGTTTTTATTAAGTGATGAATGTCAATGGGCTATAATGAAAAATTTTGTCCTGCATTTTATTTTAGTTGTTATCTCTGTCCTGCCTTTTTATTTTTCACTCTATTCGGTCCTGCCTTTTTTCTTTTAGTTTATCCTGACTTTTTTTTGTACATAAATTGTCATCCTGCCTTTTTTTTTGCAAATAATCTCATCCTGCCTTTTTTTTTTACTCAAAACTCCTGCCTATTTTTTTCAAATTTCATCATACCCCCCCCCCCCCCTTTCCCCCCCTAAAAATCCAATGTTAGCTCCCTTATCTATGGTATCATTTGTAAAATACAATTTGATACATACGACCAACATAGTCACTAAACGTTTATTATTTTGGGAGGTGACATTATCTTTTTAATGAAACATGAATTCAAGGAATAATGCTAGCTTCTTTTCATTCTTTTTGAGAAGACCTTGTATATATTTAATCTACCGAATAAAGAAACAGGTCTACAAGAAAAAGGAGTATAGCTGGTTCTCATAAGAATGTTCTTATCCCGTTGAAACGAATGTCTACAAGAAAAGGAGTATAGCTGGTTCTCATAAGAATGTTCTTATCCCGTTGAAACGAATGTCTACCAAATTTAACAAATATTTAAAGAATCCAGCATCTTGATGAAACCAGTTTCAGAGAATTTCATATTAGAAGAGTTTTTTACAATTGGTAAATAAAATAATGGTTATGAGAAATGTGAATATAAGTGTTTGATACATATTTTCCAGAGCACCTGAGATCACCCTGGTTTTTTTGTGGGGTTCGTGTTGCTCACTCTTTAGCTTTCTATGTTGTATGGACTGTTCTTTGTCTTTTCATCTTTTTTCGTGTTTTGCAAGGGCGTTGTCAATTTGTATACGACTAATGAGTTTTATTATCCATCTGGTGTCTTCCACCTATCTTTTGCATTCATTTATACATTTCTTTTGAGAGATAATAAAAAATTGTGTTATAATGATGTGTTTAACTTACCCTGCCATTGTCGGGAACGTTACTAGATCTGGATGATTTGACTCGTCTGTAGAAGATAGAAGAGTATCTGATCCTGCATATTCTATATCTTTATCATCTTTAATTGCTGCTTTTCCGTTCCCACTTCCCACAGTATCATAGTCCATGTTCAATGAAATATACGGTGATCGGTACCGTTTGTAGGCTGGTATCCAATTTTTGTATACAGCTCCAGGAAAACTTGCTCCTTTCCCGCGTAAATTTATTTCTCCCATAACAGACCATAACGATAATGCAATAATAATCAAAAGCATATCAAATATTTCCTTCTTAAATCTACAGAAGCGAATTTATATGTACTAAGTATTAACATCTCGGGTGTGCTCATTGTTTTACATTTTTTCAACATCTACACTGCTCGCTTTTCAAGTGAAACGTATTAATGCTGTACAATTAACGGATGTGATAATTTATTGGACATTCTCGTAATAGCTTTATACACTTATCAAAATGATTATCTGATTGGCTCTGAATTACAAGCCATAAGACAGCCAGGCTTACCTGTATAAATATAATTAACCTTATGTATTACTGAAAAGTTATTCATTCTTTGTCTGCTGAAGCTGAATAGATGTCAAATATTTCAGAAGTTCAATTAGATTTCAAAAATATGTGGTGTTCTATCGGCAAAAATTGTATTATTTTATCTTAATCAAGTTGTTGATTATCATGCTTTATTACAACTTTAATGATTGTCTTTTCGATATTATATATTTCCTTGGTATTTATTTATGCAAATTAATCAAACACACGTGATCAAAACAAAACATTCAAACCGTCATAAATATAAAAAAAAAAAAAACACATACACATTCTAAACCACATTAGACCAAATATGCAAATGACATGTACCTAAAAACATAAATGGTACCAATTTTCTGCATCAGATGCGCATTTCGACAATCAATGTCTCTTCAGTGATGCGCGAGGCCAAAATATTTGATAAACCAAAGCTTATTAAAAAAATTAAGACCTATAAACCAAAAAAGGACAAAAAAGTAAAGCCAAAGCCGAGCAACGTGTAATAAATAATTTTAATCACTTTCTGAATCGTGAATTTGATAAGGAAAAAAACCAAGTAAATCGTGTCAAGCACAATTTAGCAGCGATCTAAAAATTGAAATATAGATATTTCATTATAAGATTGTCCTTGACTTTGTGTCTGTCCCAAGTCAGGAGCCTGTTATTCAGTGGTTGTTTTTTGTTGGTTGCTGTCTGCCATATTTGTTTTTCGTGTATTTTTATAGCACAAATCAGGCCATTGGTTTGCTCTATTAAATTTTTCACATTTGTCAAGCTGGGGCCGTCACTATCTCATTTTACAGTGTGGGTTTTGCCCAATGTTGAAGGCCATACGGTGTTTACATCCACGGCCTTTGGTCTCTGGTGGATAGTTGACTAATTGAAAATCATACTGACAATCATTTGACCACATCTTTTTTTCAAATTGATTACATATTTCATGAACGTAATAAAATTGACGACATTTTTTATTTTATTTTCATTAATATTTAATTGAACTTATAGTTAAAACGTATGACATAGTTTATCGAGCATGCTGGGGTAGATAAACCATAATTACAAAAAACAAAAGTTATTATTCAACAACAATATTGCACATGCTGTTAACAGATTTCTTCACTTGTACAGCTATTTCAGTGAAGATTCTTGTATATTAGTACATAAAGACCAGGGTATCTTAATGTATATATTTAATCTTGTTAGTATATAATTATATCATTTATCATAAATTCATTATTTTTTTAATTTTCTTACTATTATGACTCCATATAGAAACTTTATATAAAAAACAGTAGTTCTTATGTTTTTGATCATTTATATATATACATATACAGGTAATACAGTTTTTAGTATATGCCTCTCTGAGTAGACAGATATCAAAATTCAGCATCCATTAATTTGGAATCATATGTGTTTATATTCTATCTTATATGCATTTGAATAAAAGGAGATATGTGTAATACTTTGATGAAACAGCAAACACAAAACACCAAAAATATCACCTTTTCAATAAATATTGCGCGAACGAAAGTTTAGTATGTCAGATGCGCGTTTCTTATACACAAGACGCATTAACGTCGTTTGAAATCGAAACAGTTGTCAGGCATAACCAATACGAAGTTGAAGAGCATTGTAAACCAAATAATCCAAAATGTTTTACTGGGCCAAATCTGACTTAGGCCATCTATGTTTTACTGGGCCAAATCTGACTTCGGCCATCTATGTTTTACTGGGCCAAATCTGACTTAGGCCATCTATGTTTTACTAGGCCGAAACTGACATATGCCATCTATACGTGTGGCAGAAAACTGTTGTGTTTTGAGCAGTACATTTACTCGTTTAAACATAAATGAATGAATAAACTCATCATAGATAGATGAAAAAGTATACTTAATGAGAATAAACGACAATGTATTCTCATGGACTAAGTAACCCTTGATTTTACAACCAACCAGTTGATCTACTATGAAAAATGTTAAATACAAGTACTGTTAATTATAAAAACCCTTATGTCTTAGTATTCCTTTAACTTTTCTTACCAGATTCATATAATGAATAAACATCCGAAGTTATTGGTTTTTTTTACAGATAGTGTAAAAAAAAATATAGATTACAACTTGCTATTGTTTCTATCAAGGTCCCCGTCTTGGACAGAGGACTAAATAAATGTATTAAAATTGTTTGGATTCAACAGACAATCAAGCTACTGCACCTTCAAAAAGAATTCAATATTCATTCAATGGATAAAACAAATCCCTAGGGCTTCCACAAGTACTTGACTAATAGTTAACGACTTGCAACCGTTAATAGTTTAAATCATTTATGTAAGTGCTAAGTACAACTGTATTTGTATATTTATAGTAGTTAAAAATCAAATTAAATGGTCATCTATATACACTATTACAACAAATGGTCTCGGTATATACATATTTTTCTATATGTTGTAAAGACACCGAAAAGGGGTCATTTTGTAGAGTATTTCCACCCTGTTCCTTCTGTAACGATTAAAACTATTCAAAGGGAAATATTTTGACATGAAACAAAATCCGTGAACATTTATTCTTTCGATGTCATTAATTCAATTCAACAACTATATATATTTGTAACCAAGCATGTATTAACGTTTGTTATATATGCATTCACTAGCTGTATCAAAGATTGTCTCTGACGTAAGAATTTTTTCTGTAGGTTTCGGAATAATTATATGGGAATTGCAAGGAATACAAGTTCGTATTATTGTTACATCTGCCATATTACTAACTCGGTATAAGAATTTTCCAAAGAAAATGGTGGGTTAAACCTAATTTTATAGCTAGATAAACCTCCCACTTGTATGACAGTTGTTTCTGGTTCCGTTATATTGACAAAATTGGGTGAATAATCCAAACAGACATAATAGGTTAATGTGACAATAATTGGGATCCAGCAGGCAACACTGTGTACAAATACATCACAGACATACAACACACCTGACAAAAAAATTCAAAACACATATAAATAAATCTAACAGAGACGCCAACATTTATTTGCTGTAGTTGGTAGTAAATTTGACGGAGATTCCAACGAAAAAGACTTTCGAACAGCGGTATACTACTGTTGCCTTTATTTGTAGTTTTTGATAGATTGACAAAGACGCCGATAAAAATTTTTATGATGTATTTTTTTTTTTTTTAAACTCGGCACGAAAGAGAGTAATTACATTCTCGATTACCCTAAGTTTTTTTTCCGACTAATGAGTTTGAATGTCCCTTTGGTATATTTCGCCTCTCTTTTATGTCTGTTTGAACGATTTGTTCAAATGACTTTTATACTCCGAATATTTATATGATAAGTAAAAAGAGACGGAAGATACAAAAAGTGAAAATCAAAACTGGTGAGTTGAAAAATCATGTTACATTATCACTTGGTCTAACTCAGTGTATCTAATCATGTTACATTATCACTTGGTCTAACTCAGTGTATCTAATCATGTTACATTATCACTTGGTCTAACTCAGTGTATCTAATCATGTTACATTATCACTTGGTCTAACTCAGTGTATCAGGAACCTCTAGCCTTTGTTAGTCTTGTGTGTATTTTAATTTTCATTTATATGTTTCGGAGTTTAGTGTGGCGTCCATTTTGCTGCACTAGTATACATTATTGTTAAGGGGCCAGCTGAAGCCCGACTCCGGTAACGGGGTTTTCTCGCTGCGTTGAAGACCCATTGGTAGCCTTGGGCTGTTTGTCTATTTTTTCGTTTCCATTCTCAATTCTATTCAATAAACAAAAATCTATTCAATACCATCTACTTTACAGAAGACATAAAACACGAATGCCTGGTCTATCTTTATCAGCATAGTACAAATTAAACAAAACTTTTGGCAATGAAACAGTTGAACAAAATCCAAACTTTAAATTTAAAATGTCATGAATTACAAATTATTTTAAACATGTTTTTAAATTTTGAATATGTAATTGATAACAGGTAATTAATAAACAACTATAAAAAAAATAAACAGCCTCACAGAACACACAGGTTAACATTTACTATGATAACATAAAACATTCGTAATACAATATCTTCTCCATCCGCTACAATCCGCCAAGAAACAACACACATTTCAGTAGGTATGTTGAAAGAAAATGTATCTAATCATGTTACATTATCACTTGGCCTAACTCAGTGTATCTAATCATGTTACATTATCACTTGGTCTAACTCAGTGTATCTAATCATGTTACATTATCACTTGGCCTAACTCAGTGTATCTAATCATGTTACATTATCACTTGGTCTAACTCAGTGTATCTAATCATGTTACATTATCACTTGGTCTAACTCAGTGTATCTAATCATGTTACATTATCATTTGGTCTAACTCAGTGTATCTAATCATGTTACATTATCACTTGGCCTAACTCAGTGTATCTGATCATGTTACATTATCACTTGGTCTAACTCAGTGTATCTGATCATGTTACATTATCATTTGGTCTAACTCAGTGTATCTGATCATGTTACATTATCACTTGGCCTAACTCAGTGTATCTGATCATGTTACATTATCACTTGGTCTAACTCAGTGTATCTAATCATGTTACATTATCACTTGGTCTAACTCAGTGTATCTAATCATGTTACATTATCACTTGGTCTAACTCAGTGTATCTAATCATGTTACATTATCACTTGGTCTAACTCAGTGTATCTAATCATGTTACATTATCACTTGGTCTAACTCAGTGTATCTAATCATGTTACATTATCACTTGGTCTAACTCAGTGTATCTAATCATGTTACATTATCACTTGGTCTAACTCAGTGTATCTAATCATGTTACATTATCACTTGGTCTAACTCAGTGTATCTAATCATGTTACATTATCACTTGGCCTAACTCAGTGTATCTAATCATGTAATATTATCACTTGGTCTAACTCCTAATGTGAATATAATGTATCATTGTCTTTTGTCGCCTTACCCATTTGTCCATACTTAAATAAGTCACCTGATTCTTTAAAAGCTTACAATTAATGAAGCTAAGCAAATGGCACTAATAATTTTTCTGAAAAAACAAATAATAAAATTATAAGATCTACCATTGAAGCTAATGCAGATCAATTATGCTATTAATAGCTCGAACGCTATAAATATATGTAAATATCTTATGGACTTTGTGTACTTGCAAGTGCAGTCTAAAATCTCAAAGAGTACGATTTGATATACATGAAATAAAGAATGTCAAAAACTTATATCGCAAATTTATTTATTTCAAATAAGATCGGAGTCTAACGGACCTTGCCACGAGCAGTGATCGAACTCCCATTGTCATTGTTGGTATGCTAGTGATCACTGTAGATGACATAATACTACGATAAACCAAGTGCACAGCCGACATCGAAATTTCGGAAATTTTTGGACTCATTTATACCAATAGAAGTTTTTATTAATTCAGAACCAATACTTTGCAGTACAATAAGGTTTTCAACCCTGAAGTTGGCTGGACACTGTTTAACGTTGCTGCAAGTTTGAAATGAATATGACAATATACAAAGTATGAGTTATATTTTCCTTATGGTATTACATAGCCAGCTAGCAATGTGTGGGCATATTTTCTAATGTGATTTGTTAACTTTCCGTCTGCAAAATGTTGCACTTCATCCAATACTTGAAAGAAAATCAAAGATATTTATTGCGTTAATATGTATAAGATTGCAAATAGTTTTGTTTTTTCTCTCGAAAAATATTAAATTTTCTTTTGCAACATATGTCGTTTCCTATGTAAGAAGAATATTAAAACAATGCTATTTGTGCATTTCCTTGCAAAGTTTACTTGGGAAAATGATGAAAATTTCAACAACAAAATCCACCCCAAAGAGATCTTCACTGTTTTATGTGTAAGATCGTCAATCTATTGTGTTTCATTGGTAGTTCAGTCAATTTGGAGTGTATTCTGATCAGTCCTGTCAAGTTTCAATTTTGATTCAAAATATGGTATCGAATGTCTACCGCTTGGTATTATCCTAAAGGGCAGAAATACATCTGTACAATGAATAGTTCTGAAGAGAAGCTAACTCTGTCAAATAAGTATGATTTGCCGTTTCAACACGTTTAGAGCTCCTTAAGGAAGTACAAACACATTTATCGTTGTAATAATGACAAAATATTATACTTTCGTAATGAACTACATTGGCCACACAACTGATTTTATCATTACAAAAGAAGTACTGCTACCTTTCTTTTGATTAAAACTTTCCATGACCTGTTATATCATCATCATTGTAAATCACGTTTCTAATCAACATAAGACCAACACAAGATGTTAAATGTGCCCTTCTTGTATTATGTTATGTAGCATTTAATTGATTTCATTCGTTACATGTACAATATTTATTAAGAATAACACATAAGACTGAATGTTACATAAAGTTAATCATGACAGCATTACTATTTTGATATAATTTATGTTTGTCTTTGATTATGAGCAGAGGCTCTAACGAGCCCGTGTCGTTCACCTGATATTTTTGCATAAAATTGATAAAATGCAACAAACATAGTTGTGTTCCTGGGAAACCGATTTGCCAAAGTCTTGCATTGCTGATAATGTTTAATATTTTGTTTACGTAGATACTGTAAGAAGGTTTGTTCCAATTAGTTTCAGGAAAAGATTTTTTAATTGTAACGGACGACTGACGACGGACAAGGGACGCCAAGTGATGATAATTACTAACACTGTCCCCTTGGGCGAGTTGAGCTTAAAAAAGAAGAAACCATTAGTTATAATGATAACAGATTTAAAACAAAAGTGTATACGTTCATTTTTTCTTCTTCTTTTTTTTATTTAGATTTCTTGCTTTTATCTTTTTTGCCTTAATCGACTGAGGTTGTTCGTTATCATGCAAAATTGCAAGAGGATTACAAATTAACAATTGGTTTTCAAAACACGATGCCCTTTCTTTATTGCACTTTAGTCTGTTTTTAAAAGATATCACATAATATCAACAAAGGACTCATTTTTTTAAATAGATTATATACACTATTCTTTTAAATCATTTGTGTTTGAATGTCTGTGATGTATGCTTACACAGTTTTGGGTGCTGGATCCCAATTATCGTCACTTTTACCATTTGTCCATTTGGGTTTGCCTGCCCATTTCGTCAATATAACGGAACGATTAACAACTGTCATACAAGTGGAAGATAAAGCTAGCTATAAAACTAGGTTTATACACCATTTTATTCAGTAAATGCCTAGTTGTATTCCATTCGTTCCGTTGATTTATATTTTGTCAGGTTTTATGGACTTCCCTCTTTTTTGAATTTACGTTCAGGGGTTCAAATTAACATTTGGTACTGGAAGGTCCAGGACCTTCGACACTCCAAACTGAAAGGTCCACAACCTAAATTCCAGGTCCTACTTTTACTTGAAATATTTCCTAACATAGTAAGATACAAGTAACAAAATTAATGTGCTGTTGGTGTTAGGTCAACTTGTTTCATTGTCAAAGTCACTGTTGTATAAAATATTTAATAACAATTGTAATTGTCTTGTATATTATAAATTCAGATAATCTTTTTCTTTTCTTTTTTTGTTATTGGGGAGGGTGTCACCATGGGTGGGTGTGTTGTCTCAACTATTGGTAATTTATTACTACTTATACCATTTTATAAAACAGTTCAAATTCAAAGCTGTTTAAGCAGAGACGTATATACATGTGTATATAGGTCTCTGGTTTAAGTGTATCATATCTAGTTGCACTATTATAATGCATTAGTTCCTATGTGAAAATAAGATAAGAAACTTCCAGATTTGTACTGGTCCTTTAAAATTGAGAAGACATTACCTCTTGGAATTGTAGTAATACGTTTACACTATACAAAAATCTACATGTAATATCAATATTTATTAATGATAAAGAAAATTACTGTCACATTTTTTTGGATTTTGAGATGAAAATTTATGAACTAAAAGTAATTTTGAATTTCTGTAAAAAAATATTTCCTACTTTTTCTTTCTTTTCAATATATCTTTTGGTTTTCAATTCTAGTGTTTATATTTTATCATCAAACATGTATTTTGTCAACTGCCTGGAATTATTATTTTTTCATTGTATTTGATCGGCAAACCCGGGATTACCCATATCCGCTACGGAATCGGATCCGTTTTTTGTTATTTTATTCATTTCCGGTTTATAGCATCCCATGTTTTTCAATGTTGTTTTGTCAGTCAGATACGATTTTATTCGGATTTACACATTACTAGTTGGCAATTTTCGGTATAAAGCTAGCGGTTGAACAAAATGAACATCGCTGTCATGAATAATAATGATGAAAATAAATTTTGAGATTGTTTGGAAATTTTTGTTTAAAAAGGTCGGCAAAGTTTATTTTTATTTTCTTTCAAACTGAAAGTCCGTCGGGCGTAGCTTGTAACCAAAACGAGAGTCCGACTGCAAAAATGGAAGGTCGCGGACCTCGGACTACCGCTAATTTGAACCCCTGACGTTGGAGTTCGGTATTTTTGTTAATACTTTTATGTATCTCACATGACCTTTCAAAAGCACCTGTTACTGCTACATGAAACGTATTTATGTTTATAATCAAGATTGAAGTAAGAAATTACTGCTACGTTAAAAAAGTTTATTTCTTATTAGTTCAGATAGATGTACCATGTGTACGGTCTTCCGGAATCCTTGATATCTTGTATATCGAATGAGTGACCAAACAAATCTTTAAAGGTTTTTACCGAGAAACTTAAAGGCTGTATAGTCTTTCCGCTTGTGTAAATGGCTATGAAATAGATTGATTCTATCAAATCCAGTTACATTTTATAATCGCCTCTTTCTAGTTGTCTACGTACGTCTAGGTCATAAATTCACGAACCACCTCGCCGGTTCCACTACGGATTAAATCTCACGGATGATCCCGGAAATGCAGTTTCCGTAGTCCGATACGGATCCGATACGGATGTACAACAGTGTGGCTACGGGTTTTGACGTATCTACCACGGGTTATGTAGGAAAGGGGTCATTTGTCGACATTAGTGATACGGATTCTTACGGTACGACACGGTTTAATACGCAACGACACGTGTCGGGGCGTATGTACTGCGGACAAACAGCGGTTTTCTACGGTATAAGTAAGAGTTAGTACGAATTAGAACAGTCTGATACGGAATAGTACCAACTGCCACATTAGTTGTGGATCATTAAAAAATGTTGTCTTTTGCAAATCATTGACAGTATAGTACTTGTTTGGTACTAAATTAAAGCTATGAATTCTATGTTTGTGTGTTATATTGTGCATATTCCAATTAGGTATTTATCTTCAGCAATGAGACATACGTAAATAGAAATAAGGAACAACACGAAGTCCACAGTGTAATATTTAATAATATCCAACAAAGCTTGACAGTTCTAAAGGACGATCTCTCCAGGCTCCGGGACGGACTTGGCGTTCGTCGTCTTCTTGGTCCATTAGAGGGTTCTGATCACTAGGATATCTGACACTCATGATGTTGTGAAGGCAAAACAAGGCCAAAACTATGACGTGCACTGTATCTGGCTTTTGGTGCATGGCTGAGAGCAAACATCTGAATCTATTTGCAAGAATACCAAAGGCATTCTCTACAAATCTTCTGGCCCTCGATAAGCGGTAGTTGAAAATCCTCTTGTCATTGGCAAGACCCCGTCTGGAGAAATGCTTCATGAGCCAGGTTTTCATACCAAATGCGTCGTCTGCGATGATATAATAGCCCATTGGTTTGTCGTCACTGGGAAGAAGAGTTGCTCTTGGTATGCCGATTAACCCCCGTTCAATGGCCTTCTTCAGGTCACCCTGGTTTCATTTCTGAGTGTCAGAACATGCACCTTGCGCACCTATATTAAACCATCGCAATTCGTAGTCGGCGTCGACAAGGACCATCAGCACCACTGAGTGATATCCTTAATAGTTGTAGTATAGGGATCATCCGTTCTTAGGACACCGTATGTTTCACTGTAAACTGTTAAGCTATAGCCTACCACTGTTCAGGCTCAGTAGGAGTCTGGATGACATCCGCAGCATACACTGAAACTATAGCCTCTCGGACACTTTTATAAAGTTCTTAAATGCAGCTGGATTTTCCGCACAAAGATTAGCCATGAGGGCCTCATACTGGCAATGGATAGGTCTTCGGAGAAGCCAGTCCGTAGTCCACCATCTCCTCTGCTTTCGGTCCGCTCTACGTCTGTCATCAAGTAGCTCGACCACTGCCCTGGCATTTTGTGCCATATCAATATCTAATTCGAGCCAATTAATTGCAGGCATCAGTTGTTGATTGTTCATGTTGGATAATGCTATGTATACCTCTACGGCAATACACAGACTACGTTGGGCCCTACAAGTAGGGAGTATTTATACAGAAGCCTAATGTCGGTTTGTCGTGGACCTTGATATTCCGTATTTTGTCGTGTTGTAATGTAATCAACCTTAAAAGACTTTGAAAACCCTGGCTGATCGCTAGCTATCCGTAATCCAACGTAATGAGATCGTGCCGTTCCGTAGCAAATTCGTAACAATTGGTATTGCATCCTTAAGCCGAGGTCACACGTTCACGATTTTTACTGCCGTCCTTGACAGGACCATTCCCGATTAAAATTTGTCGAAAGTCTGATCAAGATCCTGTGAATCGTGGCTGGAAATTGAAACTTTAATTAAAATTTGTAAAAACGTGTATTTAATTACGAAAACAATCAGATATTGTTCAGGAAGCGTCCATATTCAGCCGTTTCCAGTTGAATTTGTCCCGATTTTACGGTTCTCAATCCGATATTAATCCGATTTGTATCTCTCACATGGTAAAAAATGACCGAATATGTCCCGACAGCGTCCCGATTATACCGAATGTGATCCGACAGAGATCAGATAGTGACCAGACAGTGAACATATGCTGACGAAAGATATCCGTTAGAAAACTGTCGCCATATTCGAGATGATCAGGTACTGTCGGAACGCAATCCTATCACAGTCTGCTATACCGCATTGAAAACGGCTTGGTCTGGACTCCGTCGTATTGTGTTCTGTAATTGTCGAGACTCTGACGTAGGTATTATAGCCAAATTTCGTATTAATACCGGGACTGTTCCGGAACGATTTCGGCAAAGACGGACCAATACAGATTGCCACAAATGATGCAGTATCGTATCCGTAGCTAGTCCGGCGTTAAATCCATAAATGTGTGACCTAGGCAAACTATATAAAGCGTGTTATTTGTATGTCCATAATTTAAATGTTGCAAAAGAAAATGAATTGATTCAAAACATTTTTAAAAAATTCAGTAATGTTGCATAGTTGCAATTTTAAATTTTCGATTTATTTCAGAACTCAGATTATCTAGTTATCTTACCTTCTTCTTAATTTTCTATTTCCGTGTTATAAAATCTCTGTGCATTGTTTAATTGTATTATATTGGGTATTGGTGAATTGATTTCAATTCAAGAAAAGAAAAAAAAAACAACAAATAGAAGATCACACAACATCGTTGACGTAGGGACAAGATCAAAATACAAACAACTGGTGTACAAGTCATTACACACGAAACAATATACAAACAACTGGTGTACAAGTCATTACACACGAAACAATATACAAACAACAGGTGTACAAGTCATTACACAGGAAACAATATATAAACAACTGGTGTACAAGTCATTACACACGAAACAATATACAAACAACTGGTGTATAAGTCATTAGCTAGTGTGGAGTGCTACCTAATCGTGACACGACACAATATACAAACAGCTGGTGTACAAATCATTACACACGAAACAATATACAAACAACTGGTGTACAAGTCATTACACACGAAAGCAATATACAAACTTCTGGTGTACAAGTCATAAAACACGAAAAAATATACAAGCAACCGGTGGACAAGCGATTACACACGAAACAATATACAAACAACAGGTGTATAAGTCATTAGCTAGTGTAGAGTGCAACCTAATCGTGACACGACACAATATACAAACAGCTGGTGTATACGTCATTACACACGAAAGCAATATACAAACTACTGGTGTACAAGTCATTACACACGAAACAATATACAAGCAACCGGTGGACAAGCGATTGCAAACGAAACAATATACAAAGAACTGGTGTACAAGTCATTACACACGAAACAATATACAAACAACTGGAGTACAAGTCATTACACACGAAACAAAACATAAACCCCATTAAAAATCGCGGATTAACTCACGTGCATTGGGAATAAACACTTCCTCATGATTATGTAATTGATTATTGTTGCACCATATGGGGTTTTACCGCAAACTGCAACATTGAGCGGACAGCAAGATTAATTTTGAATAAACCTTTTGATTATCCATCAATATCAATGTTTAAAGAACTTAATTGGATGACCATTTTTACACGGATAAAATATTTTCAAGCCATTTTAATGTTTAAATGTATGAATGGACTAGCGCCATATTATCTTACTAGTAAATTTACTGCGTGCAGTGATCTATATAGTTGTTCTCTTAGGTCAACAACATCTGGACATCTTCATTTACCAAGGCCAAAGTCTGAATACTTCAAAAAGACTTTTCAATATTATGGTCTAATTATTTGGAATAGTTTGCCAAATGTTATAAAGGTGCTAATCTTTTTTTCACAAAACAAAATGAGTAGACAAACTTTTTTTTTTCTTAGGACATTCTTGCCATGCTAGTTCTACAGTTTGTTTTCATGCTTGTGTATATAAATTTGTAATTGTGTACATCTCTATTGATTATTGTGTTATATGCATTGATTGTTATATGTATTAATTGTTCATTTTAATGTGTGAAGGCCTCGTGTGAGATTAACAATTGTATGTTAAATGAGTTACCTTCGTTAAATAAAGAATTTATTATTTTATTATTATTAGGTAGCACTCCACAGTTAGGTGTGTAGTTTCGCCCCTGTGGATTTTTCAAATAGGAGAGCTAGTGTGCAATAAAATTCATTTTTGGATAGCAGAAGATTAATATAGCCTTCATAGTGGGTTTATAGGAACATCAAGATTGTTTAATGTATGTATTATGGGCTGTTTTCTGTATGACAGTCCGTATTTTCATATCCGTACCAGACATCGGTCCGGCAATTATTGCATTGTTTTTTTCTAACTTTTTGTCGCACGAACTTTGTGATTAAATTTTACGAAAAAATGAGGCAAAAGACACCCAATTTTTATTTGATCATTTGGTAGATTAGTGTCAACAGTTTCAGAACAGGTATAACTCATAGGCATTGAAATTCTATGAAAAATATGTGACATTTTCATGCCCCTTTTTGCAATATTTTATGATAAATAAATGCAGAATGCTTGGCATGGATACACAAAAAAGGAATTATTTTTCATTATCTTAACTTTTGAAAATTAAATCTATGGAAGATACTGATTACATACATATGCACATGTATGACACAAACAGTTGGCTTAATGTATTAGAAAGCCATGAATAGAATATGATTATACACATTTTGTGGTTCAATTTTAATTTTATTTTCTAACTGTGGAGTGCTATCATAAGTGACACCCGTTAGGTTGCAGTTATTTATAAGTCATACATAGCAATGCAAAAGTCTTTTATGAATAAGCGTCCATATCCATCTCATATATTTATTTCGGAAATTGTTATAGAAAAGATTTAGAAGATTTACAACCTTGATGCAAATTTCGTAAATTCAAATAATAAACAACTACAGTTTTGTTTTTAATATCCGACGCATTTAGATTGGACTATTTATTTGAAACTTTCTATTTTCATGATTTGTTTTAAATCAAATTGCCCTAAATCTGACGGTTAAAATGTGACAATTCTGGAAATTCTAAAAATTTAGTTAAATAAAATGTAAGACTCTTTCCTCTTGTAATAGTATTAAAACATTTGACTTTTCTACACTTTACAAAAGTATTCCCCATTCCAAAATAAAAGACAAATTTAAAGAGTTGGTCCTGCTTTGTTTCATAAAAAAGAATGGCCTACGTAGATACAAGTTTTTTGTTTTAGGGAGGGATAAATCGTACTTTGTGAAAATCACCCTGATTCAAACATTTTTTTTTCTGAAAGTCACATTATCAAGATGCTTGATTTCTTGATTGCCAACATATTTGTCACGTTTGGATGACATGTTTTTCAACAAACAATCGGTATTCCCATGGGAACCAACTGTGTTCCTCGCCTTTTTCCAATATTCATATGAGGCTGAATTCATACAGGATCTTCTTAGGAAGAAAGAAAAGAAGTTAGCAGTATCCTTAAACCTCACTTTCCGGTATACAGATGATGTTCTCTCACTAAATGATTCTAAATTTGGTGACTATGTTGAACGCATCTATCTCATCGAACTTGAGATAAAAGATACAACAGATACAATTAAGTCGGCCTCATATCTTGCCTTGCATCTAGAAATTGACAACGATGGTCGGTTGAAAACAAAACTTTTCGACAAAAGAGATGATTTCAGCTTCCCAATTGTGAACCTTTCTATGTAGCAACATCCCAGCAGCACCTGCATAAGGAGTATCTATCTCTTAGTTGATACGATATTCCAGGGCTTGTATTTCCTATCATGATTTCCTTGATAGAGGGTTGCTGCTCACAAGGAAGCTATTAAAGCAAGAGTTCCAAATGATGAAGTTGAAATTGTCCCTTCGTAAATTTTACGGACGCCATCATGAGTTAGTTGACCGTTATGGAATATCCGTTTCATAGATGATAGAAATAAGAAGACGTGGTATGAGTGCTAATGAGACAACTCTCCATCCAAGTCACAATGTGTAAAAAGTAAACAATTATAGGTCAAAGTACGGCCTTCAACACGGAGCCTTGGCTCACACCTAACAGCAAGCTATAAAGGGCCCCAAAATGACTAGTGTAAAACAATTCAAACAGGAAAACCAACGGTCTAATCAATATAAAAAACGAGAAACACTTAAGAACCACATCAACAAACGACAACCACTGAAACAGGTTCCTGACTTAGAACAGGTGCAAACAAATGCAGCGGGTTTAAACGTTTTAACAGGCGCCAACCTTCATCCTAACCTGAAATAGTAGTGTAACATTACAACATAGAAAGACACACTATAAAATATCAATTGAAATGGCTTAACTCAATCAAAAAGACATGTTAACAAAAACAAGTAAACATACACTGAACGAATAAATTTGATCTATGACACAATGTAAAAAAGACAACTAGAACCTTGGACAAATTAAATAACGTACACAGGTAAATTTAAATATAATAATTTGTTTGTTAGGAGTACGGAGATATATTTTTACAAAATAGATAAATTTGTTGTTCATAGTACGAAAACAGCAGTGAAAATTTATACTTAATACTTATCAAAGGTGGTACATATTAAAAATAGTGAGACGAGATATAACACAAAATAAGTAAACATTGAATAGCAAAAATGCATTACAAATTGTGTTACAGGTCAAATTAACACGAAAGTACGATTTGAGAGTACTAGCAGTTACTGAAAGCTAGTTAAAAGCCAAAATCAAATAATAATAAAAAAATCATGCATCAGAGACAACGAATACGTTCCATTTGTCGTAACTACAATCCTGTCCCCTTTTCCCCGAATGTGACCTACAGAATTAGACTTGTCACTGGGTTTGTACTAACATGAGCAACACGACGGGTGCCACATGTGGAGCAGGATCTGCTTACCCTTCCGGAGCACCTGGGATCACCCACATTTTTTTGTGGGGTTCGTGTTGCTCAGTCTTTGGTTTTCTATGTTGTGTTTTGTGTACTGTTGTTTGTTTGTCTTTTTCTTTTTAGCCATGGCTTTGTCAGTTTATTTTGGACTTGTGAGTTTGAATGTCCCTTTGGTATCCTTCGCCTCTCTTTAAAACAGTTACAGTACATTTACCACATGTAACAAATAGCAACTTAAAATAAACCTGTTAAGAACCAGCAGCAAAAGAATTGTTATATCTATTTTCTTTAAATGCCACACATATTTAAAAAAAAAAAAATAAATATCAATGATAACTATACAAGGATAAATTTAACAATTAAGACGTAACCACTTTCGGCGAATATAACGATTGGACGCCGAATGGAGATGATCATCATCACATCTTTTAACAGGTTATGAAATATTTACCATTTATTTTGACTTTTTTTATATAAAGTTATGAATAAATTTTGTTCCACAAATAATCATCTATCGATTCCAATAACATAAACGGTTCCCATATGGAAAAATGCTAGGTACTTTATTCATATGATTTGCACCACGTAACTGTGGCCCTTTTGATTAAAGTACTTACTTTCATTGTAGATTGAAAATATATAATTATTTCAAATTTGCGGATAATCCAGTCCTTTTCCGTCTTGGATCTAAAACTAATGTGTCTTTGAAAACTTCCTTTGGCGGATATTTACAAAAATGTTGTGCAATTCTAAGGAAAAATGCTTGCAATTTGACTATTTACGAAATGGGAAGGATGAAATCATTATGTTTTTAAAAGAATTTGGCCGAAAACTTAAGAAAGAAGGTAAGATAAAAGTTATTAAACCCGAAAATTCATCCTACGAGGTGTTTCCGTATAGATGCGGACAAATCCTGAACAATATCTTGTATCTTTATTTCTATAATGAATTTTGCTTTTTTACGATTTTTTGTTATTTTATATAGCAATCATTCTACGGTTACGCTTCCGATTTTCAAACTAAAAAAGCCAATTTCAAAGTAGACAATGTTCATTTGTACACGAACAGAAGCCAAAAAAACATGTACAATTTACCTATATGCGGACAAATTGTTGATTCGACATAGGAATTTGCATATTTGCATTTATATTTAAGGTGCATGTATAATCCTATTGCAATGACTGTCGACATGGTAAGGCAATATGGCCGTTATGCAAATTAGCAAAGTACCCCAAATTTTGCCATATGCAATCTTAATGCATCATATGCGCATTTTGACACTTAATGTCTCTTCAATAATGATCGAGGCCAAAATATTTGAATATCCAAAATCTAATACAAATAATACCAATTAATATTTAGGCTACACTTGCAAGTATTGATGAAAAACTGAAATGTTCTTTTAAAAATGTTAACCACAAACAGCATGGATGGGTGTGTTCTAGATTCATTAGACATTCGTACAGAATAGTTAGTATTGAGAATTGAAATTTACCATTGATAAATAATTGCTATTCTATGAAAAAGCTGTTTATTAAAAATACCTTTCTAAATAGTATCATCGTTATCTATAAGATATATTTTCTCTCAAATAAAAATGTTTATAACAAAAACCCCAAGGTATATTCAAAAAAGGAGAGTCCATTAAAACTGACAACTCCCAACGTTCGATTATATCAACCAACGGAACATCATCATGGTCACGGATACACATAGAAAATAAACAGATATCGGGAAAAAAGAGATCAAGGTTAATTGTCATTATTAAGTAAGGCACCTTATTAGAAAAAATCTGCTTGAAAAATTATCATGTCATGACAAACAGTTTAACAGTTTGTCAATAACTGTTCTATATATTTTTTAATATAACATCTGTATGATTTAATCTGAGTGATATAAGATAAAGACGTGTTAGAAAAGTCAACACTACTGCTGGCGCTCGTGTTGGATGAAAGATGAATACAATATGATGTGGGGACCATCTCAAAAAGTACAAATACTCCATCATTTTTGTTACCTGTATGGGCGTCTTTGATTACGCTGAGATTAATCTAAACAATTATATTTATCAAAGTACGCAGGAGAATATCAAATATATTTGTCAAGAACTAAAAAGGTTTAATAAATAATTGAAATTATTTATATTATATTATATAAGCAAAGTACCCCAAACTTAATTGGATGACCATTTTTACACGGATAAAATATTTTCAAGCCATTTTAATGTTTAAATGTATGAATGGACTAGCGCCAGATTATTTTACTAGTAAATTTACTGCGTGCAGTGATCTATATAGTTATTCTCTTAGGTCAACAACATCTGGAGTCGGTTTCACAAAAAAACTTACGACTAAGATTGATCGTAAGTCATGAACAATTCAGTATACTTACGATCAATCTTAGTCGTAAGTTTTTTTGTGAAACCGACTCCTGGACATCTTCATTTACCAAGGCCAAAGTCTGAATACTTCAAAAAGACTTTTCAATATTCTAGTCTAATTATTTGGAATAGTTTGCCAAATGATATAAAGGATTCAAGTCATATAGAAAGCTTTAAGGTGAAATGTGCTAATCTTTTTTTCACAAAACAAAATGAGTAGACAATTTTTTTTTTCTCAAGACATTCTTGCGTCGTATAACTACGGAAGTCATAAAGGGACACATAAAAAAAATTATTAATCCGTGATCTCGGATTGACAATCCCTGATCTCAGATTGCTAATCTGTGATCTCGGATTGCTAATCCGTTATTTCGAATTGATAATCCGTGATCTCGGATTACTAATCTGTGATCTCGGGTTGATAATCCGTTATCTCGGATTACTAGTCTTGAACTGAATAACTTAGTTTACGTTTTGACGTTTCGTCTCATATTTTTGTTCTCACCTAAAAGCCCTCAAACCAATTTTATGGGAATTATATTCACCAAATATAGTCTGTCCTAGTCGTCAACAATGGCTTCAGTTACATGGGAACTGGTAGAAAATTCCAACTGCTCTGGCTGCCAGTTTTTGGTACATCCCATGTCATATACAGGCCTCAAGTTGAACCACAGGAGGAATATTACTCTAGACATCGCCATGTACATTGTATACACTAACAAATTGTAGTTGACAGTGAAAATCATATACGCCTTATTAAAAGTGGTCTTCTGCGACATCAAAGCGATGCTCAACAATTCAATCTTTAGCCTAGTATTGGGACTAATTTGGAGTTAGATTTCCCTCAAAATTATGTAATCTTAGCTGATAAACTTTATGCAAACCGTGCATCAATTGTTATCCATATAAGAGACATCAATTAAGACGAAAAAAGGAAATGTGAAAAATTAAATAAATGAATGTCTGAATGTCGTGTGTATGTTGAACACGCAATAAGAGGTTTAAAACATTCAGGGTAGTTGGAACTTTATGGAGACATCCAAGGAACGAACTAAATCAAATAGTTGAATTCTGTGCTGGACTTGTCGAGAGACAAACTGAGTTGTTTTCGTATTAAACAAATGCTACCCAATCATAAAAATGCTCGATTGATTATGTCTTGCATACTATAAATAACGTATTTCAGCGGTACCAAACACGCCCATTCAAGTAATAAAAACGATAGAGTATTTATACTTTTGGAGATGACCCCCAACCACGTCATATTGTATTCATCTTCCATCCAACACGAGCGCCAATATTATTATTGACTTTTCTAATACATCTATTAACACATTTAATTTTTACCTCCTGGCTCTGATTAACAGCTGCCTATATTTTCGGAGACCAACACATTACTTTTTCATTATTATTTTCTAATACATTTAAATCTAATCCATAGGAGTGTCATATGTTCATGTCAGTTTGATCATCTAACTAAAATAGATCTTTTATAATACATCACCAAACATGGTGAAGATCTGAAGAATAACCTAACTTTACATTTCTAAGGAAGATCTGAAGAATAACCTAACTTTACATTTCTAAGGAAGATCTGCAGAATAACCTAACTTTACATTTCTAAGGAAGATCTCAGAATAACCTAATTTTACATTTCTAAGGAAGATCTGTAGAATAACCTAACTTTACATGTCTAAGGGAGATCTGCAGAATAACCTAACTTTACATTTCTAAGGGAGATCTGCAGAATAACATACCTTTACATTTTTAAGGGAGATCTGCAGAATAACCTAACTTTACATTTCTAAGGAAGATCTGCAGAATAACCTAACTTTACATTTCTAAGGGAGATCTGCAGAATAACCTAACTTTACATTTCTAAGGGAGGTCTGCAGAATAACCTAACTTTACATTTCTAAGGAAGATCTGCAGAATAACCTAACTTTACATTTCTAAGGGAGATCTGCAGAATAACCTAACTTTACATTTCTAAGGAAGATCTGCAGAATAACCTAACATTACATTTCTAAGGGAAATCTCAGAATAACCTAACTTTACATTTCTAAGGAAGATCTGCAGAATAACCTAACTTTACATTTCTAAGGGAGATCTGCAGAATAACCTAACTTTACATTTCTAAGGAAGATCTGCAGAATAACCTAACATTACATTTCTAAGGGAAATCTCAGAATAACCTAACTTTACATTTCTAAGGGAGGTCTGCAGAATAACCTAACTTTACATGTCTAAGGGAGATCTGCAGAATAACCTGACTTTACATTTCAAAGGGATTACCGGAAATGATCAAACTAACGTGATGTTGTCTTGTTATTAAATTTTGTTTTCATCAAATATATAGAATTTCTCAATTTAGGACCAAGATCTTGTGCGTCGGATATCACAAAAAAGCAACGTTTGTTGCCGAATCAACGAATTCACAAACCATATTGAAATTGACGGTGTTAAAAGTTAAACTGTTTGGGAAAGCCGAACAATACTGGGACATTTGGTGACTTAATCTTTTCTTTATTTTTATTATAGTACATTATCCCGTATTGTAATATGACTACAATTTTCCCGCATCATGCGGACTTTAGTAGGGTGCCCAGTGTCCAAAAAAAGTCCTCTAGTTAACAAGTTTAAGTTAACGAAATAACACACAGGCAGAAACCCAGTTGAAATTAAACTCTTTGTTAGAGAAGGTAAAAAAGGCCAAGTTGGTAAATTTGAATTGTTTACATCTGTTTCTATGGGCTTTAAAATTTAATGAATGTGCCTAATTTAGGATTTAATGCACGTTATGTATGTGTTTTTACTTGAATTATGGTTTTGAGCTTCGAGATTTTTGCAAACTTTTAAATTATAGACTAATTTTCAAAAAAACAGTGCAAATACATGTGGATCATTTTTTGTGCATAAGCATAGATTCCGCCGAAAAAAATCCAAAGAAAGATAATAGATTGATCTTTCTAAAGCATTAATTTGCATCTCTGCCCCCGGAAAAATCCCCAAAATGGCCACTAATTTCATCGAAAAGAGACACCTTTTTATGTTCAGGCGTGTTTGAGTTGACCATTTTGTCTTGAAAACATATAAAAGAAAAATATTTGATACATCATCACGCTTCAGATTCTATTAATTTTATATATTTAGGCTCTAGGTTGATATAATAACATTGAAAATTTACAGTACCAAAAAAAGAAATATATGGGTCAAGTGAAATACCTTTCTAATGAGTCATAACCAAAAGAGTAGATGTGTTTGAATAACAAATGTTTACCAAAAGTACTGGCGACAGACTTTTCAAGTGGATCTTAAAAATGCATAACTTCAAAAAAACTTCATTTTTTTGTGTGTATTATCTAGGGTAATTAGTCTTCAACCTCTGAAATTTTTTAGTCTGCCCCTCCACGAAATATTTAATTAGAATTTTTAAGAATATATTTTTGAACTTTCGAAAATTCACCCTGACAACCGATCAGACAATAGTTTGACCCAATGCATAAAAGTACATTAAATGATGCTCAATAGCTAGTAGATACATTTGTCTTTTAAAATACAACTGGCATATAAGGGTCGTAATGATGCTATGTGGATAAATTTATCGGTTTTCAAGAGCTAAATTGACAGCGCGTCATCACTACAATGGCTTCCATTTTTACGATTATAAAAGGTGGCGTAATGGGGAGATAATTTTTGAATAAGTAGAATCCTGACTGACACGGCTAATTTATTTTGGAAATTATAGGAAAATCATTATATTTTACAATCATGAATCACGTCGTAAATTCCCGTGGTCACGATTTTCCCCAGATAGCGTATTGTACGGGGAATCTTTAACATGAAAAATAAAATTATTGCGCTCTTTGTTGGTGGTTAAATAGTACTTATAATATAGTTTATATATTAAATATATCATATATCGAAAGCAGAAAGTATTTAAGTGATTTTAGTATAAGTATTTCAGCATTTTAGTGAGACTAAAATTTTACCCGATATTTACCACATTTTCATCGAAAGCAAAATTGTTACGTGTATCTTCACGATATTTTTACTCTGATTGAAGCAATTAGACACAGCGCATGTGCGTGCCAAATTTCATGTGTGAAATAAAATTTTTTTTGAAGAAATTAGCAATTAAAAACACAAACTAAGTCACCATTTTTACATTGATTGAACACGGATTATCTCGTTATTTGTCATTTTGTTGCTTACATTATTAGGTCATTAACAAGGACAGTGGTCACTTAATACATTTGCTCATTTTTGCTTGTTGTGTGGTTGATTAAATTGTTTTAGACAGCCAGCGAACTTTGTAGTTTGTTATTTTCTTCGGAGGAATATGTTTTGTGTCTGTTTTTCAAAACTTTAAACTTTTTATTGAATAGATATTTTTGTTATAATTGTATTATAAGAATCAAATCGGTCGGTTTCGTTCACACCCGGAATATGGCACATCAAGTCTATGTTATGGTCTTGCATGATGTTTTCGACCTAAACCCCCTCGGTGTGAACGACAACAAAAATGTACCACCGTTCGTGCTATAAATTATACACCAGTAGACACAACTGTAGTAATTTCAAAGCTGAAGTGGCAATAGGTTTGTCCTAGCAAAACACTGAAGCCAATAACATATATGTGCTAAGCATGCATGTTCAATCTATCAACCATGTTTCAAATTGGAATGTTTGTTTTTTTTTCTGTGAAATTAATCTCATTAAAAAAAGATCGGTAGTTTGAAATTATATGATCAGCTATAAAAGGCCCCGACAAGACAAATTGTTAAACAATCCAAATGAAAAAGCTAACGGTCTCATTTATGACAATAACATAAAACAGATACAACAGACAGAGACCAACGACAACCATTGAATTGCAGGCTCCTGATTTTGAACTGACACATACAGAATTTGGCGGGGTTAAACATGTTTTTGATCCTTCGGCCCTCCCCTTACCTGGACTATGGTATAACATCACAACATAAGAAAAATCTACAAAAAAAAAACCAGTTGAAAATGGCTTGACTCATCAAATCGGCATGAAGCACAAACACAATTAATATGAAGACAAAAGACACAAAGTCCCCATCTAATACTAATAGTACTCGCCGTTAGGAAACGACCATTTTATATTCGGGAAAAGTGGGCGGGGGAAGGGGGCTGGCGGCAGGAAAATTTTTTCCGGATTAAACATTTTTTTTCATCTGTTGCTACGAATGTTTATTTTTTTTTCCGCGGCTTAGCTGCGCGAAAAAAAAAATATTTTCACTTTTGTACACATTTATATCCTCAACTTTCCTACATTTTATGTTGCAGAGTATTCATTTTCATCCTGTCTTGTGCAAAGTCAGTTATTTTCAGTTCATACCAGGCCAAGTTATTCATTTTCAAAATCCTACTCCCCTCCCCCCAATCGAAATAAAATGGTCGTCCCTTTACTGAAAGCTAATGCAATGACGTCATCAAAAAGTATGATCATAAAAATCATTACCGAAGAAACTAGGATTCTACTGGTACAGCTATTTTACTAACTGAATGTCGAAAGTCTTAGAGAAAAGGATTATACATTCTTTACATGCATGTCCCAAGTCAGGATCGAGTCGGTATTTGAGGGGTTGTCGTTGGTTCATGTCTGTTACATTTTTATTTGGTAAATCGTTTTGTTATATAATATAAATAAATTAAGGCGTTAGTTTTCTCAAATAAATTGTTTCAAATTTTTCATATCCGGGCCTTTTATAGTCGACCATACGGTATGGGTTTTTGTAATTGTTAAAGGCCGTACGATTGCCTATAATTGCTTACTTCCACATCTCCTTATTTTTATATAATACAACAAGTATTACATAAAATTAACATTATCAATGTTCCATGTAAATGAGGTCAGATAAACTCTACCACAAAGACATGTACACCTTCCTTCCATTCCATACACCAAATATATTTGACCGACTACTTATAGTAGCTATACATATCTGAGATACGAACTTAACCATTGAAACTTAACCTTGTTCACTGATCCATAAAATGAGGTCGAATTCAGGTGAACCATGTCTGACGGACATGCAGACCATACAAGGATACCATATATTAGTAACCAAATATAGTTTTCCTAGAACTCATGATAAGTGAGACATTCACATGACGAGAAAAGGTTCAGTAGTTGTCGTTTGTTGATGTGGTTCATAAGTGTTTCTCGTTTCTCGTTTTTTATATAGATTAGACCATTGGTTTTCCCGTTTGAATGGTTTTACACTAGTAATTTTTTGGGCCCTTTATAGCTTGCTGTTCGGTGTGAGCCAAGACTCCGTCTTGAAGACCGTACTTTGACCTATAATGGTTTACTTTTATAAATTTTGACTTGGATGGAGAGTTGACTCATTGGCACTCATACCACATCTTCTTATATCTATATACAGTTTTTTAGCAGTCACCAAACCATGAAAATGAGGTCAAGGACAATGATTATATGACAGACGGAAACTTCGTAACACAATGGATCTGTATACAAAGTATGAATCATCCAGCTCCTCTACCCTCTGAAATATAAAGCTATACAAATAGTTTACGGTGTTGCCGCCACCATCAGATACTATTCTGTATGCCTCACATTCTGCGGCTTGCGTCGAATGCGATTTAAAAAAGAACAACTTTCAACTTAACCGTAGACAATGAAACTTAATAGCTACAGTAACTACTAGCTTCGGCAATATATCTATGTTGTTTCAATCTGATTAAAAACAAATCGTGTATTCGTATATATAAGCTCTTTTGAGAATAACGAAATCAGAGATCTATTATATTTCAATTAGATTGATGTTGTTTACAAGTGTTTATAAAATACATCGATGCTGGTCATCACCCTCTTTCCGTATATATAAGCTCATTTGAGAATAACGAAATCAGAGATCTATATTTCAATTAGATTGATGTTGTTT
Organism: Mytilus californianus; assembly: GCF_021869535.1. NCBI lineage: Eukaryota > Metazoa > Mollusca > Bivalvia > Mytilida > Mytilidae > Mytilus > Mytilus californianus. The sequence goes on from NW_026262701.1 coordinate 120,560,812, forward strand.
ACAAGTGTTTGTAAAATACATCGATTCTGGTCATCACCCTGTTTTCGTATATATAAGCTCATATCAGGATAACGAAATCAGAGATCTATATTTTAATAAGATTGATGTTGTTTACAAGTGTTTGTAAAATACATCGATGCTGTACATAACCCTTTTTTTGTAGATAATCTTAAATTCATGTCAATTGTAGGCCAATTTATGCTCAATAAGTCAAATACAATAAGTACACTTGATATAAGTGTGTAAGATGGAGTGATTAATCTGTTTCTTATTGTCATTTTGTTTTCATAACTTTAACAGAAACTCTCCCCTTTTTCATCGTTTGCAGTTTTTTTTTATTTCTATAAAGCAAAGATATACTCAGACCTGCTAATTCAATCCATTCTGCGTTAATATTACACCAGCTTTGAAACTAAGTACAATTTGATGTGCTTCCTCACTCACCAAAAGAAAATTGGATTTTTACCCGGAAAATCATTACGAACACTTCTATTAAAAGACGGAAAAATAACATTTTGGGAGGACAACTTATAAATCATGTTAATATCTAAAAAAAACATCTCTAGAGATCACTTGTATCGAATCTTATGTAAAAATTTCGAATATTGAAATTTTAATAGGTCAAGGTCACTGTTATTTAACAGCTGAATGAAAATTGTAAATGTGACCCTATAAGTACAAATGACAATCTCGAACCATAATTGTCAACAGAAATATCAAATAAGTCCTAAATATAGAAACTATAGTTATAATCCTTTCAATTACTGAAATTTATTCTGCTATAAACGCATATATGAAGGGGCGGCCAGCTGTCTTAACGTGACTCTGTGTTTTCCTTTGACCTTTGACCCAAATTTAAGATAATAGTGACCACTGTAGACAACGACGGCATCAAAATTTTGATGAGGCTTGTTCTCCACTTTCCAATGATATAAAATACAGCCGCGTGTTATTCCGATCAAATTCGTTGACTGGGCACCCCACTAAAAAGAGTTAGGAATAATATTTGACAACATGAACGTGTAATAAGTGTGACGAAAAAATGCAAAGAGGAGGAGGCAAATCTAATAGACAGTTTTTTGCAGCTTTTGTTGAATGCAAGAAATTTGAGGGCCTAAAAAAATATAACAGACTGTACCGAGTCACTCACTGGCTGTATAGCAAAATAGTACCGAATACATTACGAACTGCACGTGTTGCTTCATCTGTTGAATTCTCTTCATAATGATTTCATGTATCTTAGTAACGAATTATAAGACGTCTATTTTTATAGTCAATATGTTATTAATTAAGTCTGAAACATAATGAATTAAGAGTAAACCAGACTGGAAATAGTATCAATTATCTATTTGAATCAGTCTAATTGCCTTTGAGGACACATGTAGTTGTGTGGGATAAAGACAGTGATTTATTACGAACTATTGTATTTAGCATGCTACATACTACGTAAATGCGTAAGATATTTGGCCAAATAAGATGATTGTAGCGTATAGTTAAGGAGAAAAATGAGAGGTTGATCATACTTGATGTTGTTGTGAATGTTTTATAATACTGAGAACAAGTGTTATATTTATAATATAATACATTTCTAAGTAAGATCTGCAGAATAACCTAACTTTACATTTCTAAGTAAGATCTGCAGAATAACCTAACATTACATTTCATTTCTAACTAAGATCTGCAGAATAACCTAACTTTACATTTCTAAGTAAGATCTGCAGAATAACCTAACTTTACATTTCTAAGTAAGATCTGCAGAATAACCTAACTTTACATTTCTAAGTAAGATCTGCAGAATAACCTAACTTTACATTTCTAAGTAAGATCTGCAGAATAACCTAACTTTACATTTCTAAGTAAGATCTGCAGAATAACCTAACATTACATTTCTAAGTAAGATCTGCAGAATAACCTAACTTTACATTTCTAAGTAAGATCTGCAGAATAACCTAACTTTACATTTCTAAGGGAGATCTGCAGAATAACCTAACTTTATATTTCTAAGTAAGATCTGCAGAATAACCTAACTTTACATTTCTAAGGGAGATCTGCAGAATAACCTAACTTTACATTTCTAAGAAAGATCTGCAGAATAACCTAACTTTACATTTCTAAGGAAGATCTGCAGAATAACCTAACTTTACATTTCTAAGGGAGATCTGCAGAATAAACTAACTTTACATTTCTTAGGAAGATCTGCAGAATAACCTAACTTTACATTTCTAAGGGAGATCTGCAGAATAAACTAACTTTACATTTCTTAGGAAGATCTGCAGAATAACCTAACTTTACATTTCTAAGGGAGATCTGCAGAATAACCTAACTTTACATTTCTAAGGGAGATCTGCAGAATAACCTAACTTTACATTTTCAAGGGAGATCTGCAGAATAACCTTACTTTACATTTCTAAGGGAGATCTGCAGAATAACCTAACTTTACATTTCTAAGGGAGATCTGCAGAATAACCTAACTTTACATTTCTAAGTAAGATCTGCAGAATAACCTAACTTTACATTTCTAAGTAAGATCTGCAGAATAACCTAACTTTACATTTCTAAGTAAGATCTGCAGAATAACCTAACTTTACATTTCCAAGGGAGATCTGCAGAATAACCTTACTTTACATGTCTAAGGGAGATCTGCAGAATAACCTAACTTTACATTTCTAAGGAAGATCTGCAGAATAACCTAACTTTACATTTCTAAGGAAGATCTGCAGAATAACCTAACATTACATTTCTAAGGAAGATCTGCAGAATAACTTACTTTACATTTCTAAGGAAGATCTGCAGAATAACCTAACTTTACATTTCTAAGGGATTACCGGAAATGATCAAACTAACGTGAAGTTGTCTTGTTATTAAATTTTGTTTTCATCAAATATATAGAATTTCTCAATTTAGGACCAAGATCTTGTGCGTCGGATATCACAAAAAAGCAACGTTTGTTGCCGAATCAACGAATTCACAAACCATATTGAAATTGACGGTGTTAAAAGTTTAACTGTTTGGGAAAGCCGAACAATACTGGGACATTTGGTGACTTAATCTTTTTTTAATTTTTATTATAGTGCATTATCCCGTATTGTAATATGACTACAATTTTCCCGCATCATGCGGAAAATAGTAGGGTGCCCAGTGTCCAAAAAGTCCTCTAGTTAACAAGTTTAAGTTAACGAAATAACACACAGGCGGAAACCCAGTTGAAATTAAACTCTTTGTTAGAGAAGGTAAAAAAGGCCAAGTTGGTAAATTTGAATTGTTTACATCTGTTTCTATGGGCTTTTAAATTTAATGAATGTGCCTAATTTAGGATTTAATGCATGTTATGTATGTGTTTTTACTTGAATTATGGTTTTGAGCTTCGAGATTTTTGCAAACTTTTAAATTATAGACTAATTTTTAAAAAACAGTGCAAATACATGTGGATCTTTTTTTGTGCATAAGCATAGATTCCGCCGAAAAAATCCAAAGAAAGATAATAGATTGATCTTTCTAAAGCATTAATTTGCATCTCTGCCCCTGGCGACAGTTTTTTGAGAAAAATCCCAAAAATGATTTGGAAAAAATCCCCCAAATGGCCACTAATTTCATCGAAAAGAGACACCTTTTTATGTTCAGGCGTGTTTGAGTTGACCATTCTGTCTTGAAAACATATAAAAGAAAAATATTTGATACATCATCACGCTTCAGATTCTATTAATTTTATATATTTAGGCTCTAGGTTGATATAATAACATTAAAAATTTACAGTACCAAAAAAAGAAATATATGGGTCAAGTGAAATACCTTTCTAGTGAGTCATAACAACAGAGTAGATGTGTTTGAATAACAAATGTTTACCAAAAGTACTTGGCGACAGACTTTTCAAGTGGATCTTAAAAATGCATAACTTCAAAAAAACTTCATTTTGTGTGTGTTATCTATGGTAGATCCTCTGAAATTTTTTAGTTTGCCCCTCCACGAAATATTTAATTAGAATTTTTAAGAATATATTTTTGAACTTTCGAAAATTCACCCTGACAACCGATCAGTCAATAGTTTTAAGTTGACCCAATGCATAAAAGTACATTAAATGATGTTCAATAGCTAGTAGATACATTTGTCTTTTAAAATACAACTGGCATATAAGGGTCGTAATGATGCTTTGTGGATAAATTTATCGGTTTTCAAGAGCTAAATTGACAGCGCGTCATTACTACAATGGCTTCCATTTTTACGATTATAAAAGGTGGCGTAATGGGGAGATAATTTTTGAATAAGTAGAATCCTGACTGACACGGCTAATTTATTTTGCAAATTATAGGAAAATCATTATATTTTACAATCATGATTGTTCTCGTAAATTTCCCCAGATAGCGTATTGTACGGGGAATCTTTAACATGAAAAATAAAATTATTGCGCTCTTTGTTGGTGGTTAAATAGTACTTATAATATAGTTTATATATTAAATATATCATATATCGAAAGCAGAAAGTATTTAAGTGATTTTAGTATAAGTATTTCAGCATTTTAGTGAGACTAAAATTTTACCCGATATTTACCACATTTTCATCGAAAGCAAAATTGTTACGTGTATCTTCACGATATTTTTTTTTCTGATTGAAGCAATTGGAAACAGTGCATGTGCGTGCCAAATTTCATGTGTGAAATAAAAAAATTTTTGAAGAAATTAGCAATTAAAAACACAAACTAAGTCACCATTTTTACATTAATTGAACACGGATTATCTCGTTATTTGTCATTTTGTTGCTTACATTATTAGGTCATTAACAAGGACAGTGGTCACTTAATACATTTGCTCATTTTTGCTTGTTGTGTTGTTGATTTAATTGTTTTAGACAGCCAGCGAACTTTGTAGTTTGTTATTTTCTTCGGAGGAATATGTTTTGTGTCTGTTTTTCAAAACTTTAAACTTTTTATTGAATAGATATTTTTGTTATAATTGTAGTATAAGAATCAAATCGGTCGGTTTCGTTCACACCCGGAATATGGCACATCAAGTCTATGTTATGGTCTTGGATGATGTTTTTGACCTAAACCCCCTCGGTGTGAACGACAACAAAAATGTACCACCGTTCGTGCTATAAATTATACACCAGTAGACACAACTGTAGTAATTTCAAAGCTGAAGTGGCAATACACTGAAGCCAATGGCCTATATGTGCTAAGCATGCATGTTCATTCTATCAACCATGTTTCAAATTGGAATGTTTGTTTTTTTTCTGTAAAATTAATCTCATTAAAAAAAAATTGGTAGTTTGAAATTATATGATCAGCTATAAAAGGCCCCGACAAGACAAATTGTTAAACAATCCAAATGAAAAAGCTAACTGTCTCATTTATGACAACAACAAAAAACAGATACAACAGACAGAGACCATCGACAACCATTGAATTGCAGGCTCCTGATTTTGAACTGACACATACAGAATTTGGCGGGGTTAAACGTGTTTGTGATCCTTCGACCCTCCCCTTACCTGGACTATGGTATAACATCACAACATAAGAAAAATCTACAAAAAAAAACCAGTTGAAAATGGCTTGACTCATCAAATCGGCATGAAGCACAAAAACAACTAATATGAAGACAAAAGACACAAAGTCCCCATCTAATACTAATAGTACTCGCCGTTAGGAAACGACCATTTTATATTCGGGTAAAGTGGGCGGGGGAAGGGGGGCTGGCGGCAGGAACATTTTTTCCGTATTAAACATTTTTTTCATCTGTTGCTACGAATGTTTATTTTTTTCCGCGGCTTAGCTGCACGAAAAAAAAAAATTTTCACTTTTGTACACATTTATATCCTCAACTTCCCTACCCTTTATGTTGCAGAGTATTCATTTTCATCCTGTCTTGTGCAAAGTCAGTTATTTTCAGTTCATACCAGGCCAAGTTATTCATTTTCAAAATCCTACTCCCCTCCCCCCAATCGAAATAAAATGGTCGTCCCTTTACTGAAAGCTAATGAAATGACGTCATCAATAGTCTGAGAAAAGTATGATCATAAACATCATTACCGAAGAAACTAGGATTCTACTGGTACAGCTATTTTACTAACTGAATGTCGAAAGTCTTAGAGAAAAGGATTATACATTCTTCATTCTGCTTACCCTTCCGGAGCACCTGAGATCACCCCCAGTTTTTGGTGGGGTTCGTGTTGCTTAGTCTTTAGTTTTCTATGTTGTGTCATCTGTACTATTATTTGTCTGTTTGTCTTTTTATTTTTAGCCATGGCGTTGTCAGTTTGTTTTCGATCTATGAGTTTGACTGTCCCTCTGGTATCTTTCGTCCCTCTTTTACATTCCTGTCCTAAGTCAGGATCGAGTCGGTATTTGAGGGGTTGTCGTTGGTTCATGTCTGTTATATTTTTATTTGGTAAATCGTTTTGTTATGTAATATAAATAAATCAAGTCGTTAGTTTTCTCAAATGAATTGTTTCAAATTTTTCATATCGGGGCCTTTTATAGTCGACCATACGGTATGGGTTTTTCTAATTGTTGAAGGCCGTACGATTGCCTAGTATAATTGCTTACTTCTACATCTGCTTATTTTTATATAATACAACAAGTATTACATAAAATTAACATTATCAATGTTCCATGTAAATGAGGTAAGGTCAGATAAACTCTACCACAAAGACATGTACACCTTTCTACCATTCCATACACCAAATATATTTGACCGACTACTTATAGTAGCTATACATATCTGAGATACGAACTTAACCATGGAAACTTAACCTTGTTCACTGACCAATGAAATGAGGTCGAATTCAGGTGAACCATGTCTGACGGACATGCAGATCTTACAAGGATACCATATATTAGTAACCAAATATAGTTATCCTAGAACTCATGATAAGTGAGACATTCACATGACGAAAAAAGGTTCAGTAGTTGTCGTTTGTTGATGTGGTTCATAAGTGTTTCTCGTTTCTCGTTTTTTATATAGATTAGACCGTTGGTTTTCCCGTTTGAATGGTTTTACACTAGTAATTTTTGGGGCCCTTTATAGCTTGCTGTTTGGTGTGAGCCAAGGCTCCGTGTTGAAGACCGTACTTTGACCTATAATTGTTTACTTTTATAAATTTTGACTTGGATGGAGAATTGTCTCATTGGCACTCATACTACATCTTCTTATATCTATATACAGTTTTTTAGCAGTCACCAAACCATGAAAATGAGGTCAAGGACAATGATTATATGGCAGACGGAAACTTCGTAACACAAAGGATCTGTATACAAAGTATGAATCATCCAGCTCCTCTACCCTCTGAAATATAAAGCTATATAAATAATGACGGTGTTGCCGCCACCATCAGATACTATACTGTTTGCCTCGCATTCTGCGGCTTGCGTCGAATGCGATTATAAAAAGAACAACTTTCAACTTAACAGTAGACAATGAAACTTAATAGCTACTACTAGCTTCGGCAATGTTTCTATGTTGTTTCAATCTGATTAAAAACAAATCGTGTATTCGTATATATAAGCTCATTTCAGAATAACGAAATCAGAGATCTGTAATATTTCAATTAGATTGATGTTGTTTACAAGTGTTTATAAAATACATCGATGCTGGTCATCACCCTCTTTCCGTATATATAAGCTCATATGAGGATAACGAAATCAGAGATCTATATTTTAATTAGATTGATGTTGTTTACAAGTGTTTGTAAAATACATCGATGCTGTACATAACCCTGTTTTTGTTGGAAATCTTAAATTCATGTCAATTGTAGGCTAATTTATGTTCAATAAGTCATATACAGTAAGTACACTTGATATAAGTGTGTAAGATAGAGTGATTAATCTGTTTCTTATTGTCATTTTGTTTTCATAACTTTAACAGAAACTCTCCCCTTTTTCATCGTTTGCAGTTTTTTTTTTATTTCTATTAAGCAAAGATATACTCAGACCTGCTAATTCAATCCATTCTGCGTTAATATTACACCTGCTTTGAAACTAAGTACAATTTGATGTGCTTCTTCACTCACCAAAAGAAAATTAGATTTTTACCCGGAAAATCATTACGAACACTTCTATCAAAAGACGGAAAAATAACATTTTGGGAAGACAACTTATAAATCATGTTAATATCTAAAAAAAAAAACATCTCTAGAGATCACTTGTATCGAATCTTATAATCGAAAATGTAAAAATACCGAATTTTGAAATTTTAATAGGTCAAGGTCACTGTTATTTAACAGCTGAATGAAAATTGTAAATGTGACCCTACAAGTACAAATGTCAATCTCGAACCATAATTGGCAACAGAAATATCAAATTAGTCCTAAATATAGAAACTATAGTTATAATCCTTTGAATTGCTCGAAAATATTCTGCTATAAACGCATATATGTAGGGGCGGCCAGCTGTCTTAACGTGACTCTGCGTTTTCCTTGAAATTTTAGCTTTGACCTTTGACCCAAATTTAAGACTATGTTGAACGAATCTATCCCATCGAACTATAGAGATAAAGGATACTACAGATACAGTTTAGCCTGCCTCATATCTTGAATTACATCTAGAAATTGACAATGAGGGTCGGTTGAAAACAAAACTTTACGACAAAAGAGATTATTTCAGCTTCCCAATTGTGAACTTTCCATTTTCTATGTAGCAGTATTCCAGCAGCGCCAACATACGGAGTATATATCTCCCAATTGATATGATATTCCCGGGCTTGTATTTCCTATCATGATTTCCTTGATAGAGGATTGCTGCTCACAAGGAAGCTATTAAACCAAGAGTTCCAAATGGGGAAGTTGAAATCATCCCTTCTTAAATTTTACGGACGCCATCACGAGTTGGTTGACCGTTATGGAATAACCGTTTCTCAGATGATATCGGATATGTTCCTTATGTCGTAACTACAATACCCTTCTCTTGTCACGAATGTGACCTACCGAATTAGACTATTTACCGGATTTGTAATAACATAAGCAACACGACGGGTGCCACATGTGGAGCAGGATCTGCTTACCCTTCCGGAGAACCTGAGATCACCCATAGTTTTTGGTGGGGTTCGTGTTGCTTAGTCTTTAGTTTTTTATGTTCTGTCATCTGTACTATTATTTTTCTGTTTGTCTTTTTATTTTTGGCCATGGCGTTGTCAGTTTGTTTTCGATCTATGAGTTTGACTGTCCCTCTGGTATCTTTCGTCCCTCTTTTAAGATAATCGTGACAACGACGGCATCAATATTTCGATGAGGCTTGTTCTCCACTTTCCAATGATATAAAATACAGCCGCGAGTTATTCAGTTAACCCAAATCGATCAAATTCGTTGACTGGGCACCCTACTAAAAAGAGTAAGGAATAATATTTGACAACATGAACGTGTAATAAGTGTGACGAAAAAATGCAAAGAGGAGGAGACAAATCTAATAGACAGTTTTTGCAGCTTTTGTTGAATGCAAGAAATTTGAGGGCCTAAAAAAATATAACAGACTGTACCGAGTCACTCACTGGCTGTATAAAAATATAGTACCAAATAAATTGCCAACTACACGTGTACATCTGTTGATTTCTCTTCATAATGATTTCATGTATCTTAGTAACGAATTATAAGACGTCTATTTTTATAGTCAATATGTTATTGATTAAGTCTGAAACATAATGAAGAGTAAACCAGACAGGAAATAGTATCAATTATCTATTTGAATCAGTCTAATTGCCTTTGAGGACACATGTACTGTAGTTGTGTGGGATAAAGACCGTGATTTATTACAAACTACTGTATTTAGCATGCTACATACTACGTCAATGAGTAAGATATTTGACCAAATAAGATGGTTGTAGCGTATAGTTAAGGGGAAAAAATGAGAAGTTGATCATTCTTGATGTTGTTGTGAATGTTTTATAATACTGAGAACAACTGTTATATTTATAATTATTGTTTTACCCTAAATCATACTGTGCAATTGTTGGAGATTTGAACCAAGAGGAATTTTTAAGAAAATATTTTGAAATAAAATCATGTCACTTTTTATTGTCTGAACTAGCAGTAATTTACAATAACACGTATGAACTGCGTCTAAAAATGTTAACACAAGGGCGATTGAGGAGGATTTCATCTATGACACGAGCCACGATTTTATAACTAAAAACAGGTATCAATAATATTTGTAATAAGTAGTGCTTGTTTTAATGATCGATTGATTGTCGTTCGCTTAACGTCCAATGGAACATATTCTGTAAATTCATGACGATCACAAGTACACACAAATTCAATAGATAGTTCTACAAAACAGCTCGACCGGAATGAAGGTTGGGGGGTTTGGACTGCAACTGGGGAAGAGGTTATGTTACATAGACATTGGAACAGACATATTTCCATGCAACAAGTAACCTACGGACCAGTCGAAGGGTTTATTACGTGCGTCCCAGGTTATGGGGAGGGTTGGGCGCCCACTAACATGATTAACCCCCCATATGTGCCAGTCCCAAGTCAGGAGCCTGTAATTCAGTGGTTGGTTGTCGTATGTTGCTGTATATCACACTTGTATATTTCGTTCATTGTTTTTTTACATAAGTCAGGCCGTTAGTTTTCTCGTTTGAATTGTTTTACATTTGTCATTTCGGGGTCTTTTATAGCTGACTATGCGGTATGGTTTTTGCTCATTGTTGAAGGCCATACGGTGACCTATAGTTGTTAAATTCTATGTCATTTGGTCTGTGGTGGAGAGTTGTCTCATTGACAGTTATACCACATCTTCTTATTTTTATATAGAGTTTGAAATTCTTCCTACACGTGTTATTTGATTTTAATATTATTTCGACCAAACGTGTCTACGTATTTATACATCCCGGAATGTCAATCGGACGCCTCCTCAACAAATAGAGGTTTTACTGTCCGACTGGATTACAAATTGAGGTTTTACTGTCCGACTGGATAACAAATTGAGGTTTTACTTTCCGACTGGATAACAAATTGAGGTTTTACTGTCCGACTGGATAACAAATTGAGGTTTTACTTTCCGACTGGATAACAAATTGAGGTTTTACTGTCCAACTTGATAACAAATTTAGGTTTAACTTTCCGACTGATAAATCTTCATGACAATCTAGATGACCATATATTTATACTCAGTTAATCCTGTGTATTATTTATAAATCAACTTAACATTGAAAAAATTGTACCTTTGATAAAAAAAAAAAAGGGCAAAGATACCAAGAGGACATTCAAAACTTCTAATTCGAAGAGAAACTGACAACGTCATGGCAAAAAAAAAACAAAACAAAAGACGTCGAAATACAAAGTTCACAAAATACTTAATAAAAAAAAAGAGTGTACAACATGAATGATCAACTTGAGGTGGTCTCAGGTGCTCTGGAAGGGTGAGCAGATCATGTTCGACTAGTGACACTAGGCAAAGAGGAAGGAAGGTATAGTGGTTAAGACATTAGAACCAACTTCCGAAGCAAGGCTCTGGCGACAATCTGTGGTCATTTGGTTATTCTGCTGAAAGTGCGTACATACGAACTACTTTGTTTACTTTTTCCAAATTTATGACCGTCAGGTTGAAATTATGCAGGTATGAATTTTACTTATTTTGAAAGAAATAACTTTTTTAAATCATTATCTATGACATAATTCAATTGTATGGATGTTAGGTCTGATTGCAAATTGACTTTTATACAAAAATCTCCCTTTCTTGATAACAAAATAATATTAAATTAGAGGAGGGGAATTTTGCATAAGAGCCTTTTGGTTCCTACTTTTGGAAACAAAGTCAATTTCTGCAAAATTTTCAAAAGTTACCAAATTTTGTCTTCAACCCAGAAACATATGGCTCCCTCTTATTATTATGAAGCTGCTTTTATATGCGCTGACATAATCCTTCTTTCTTGTTTTTTTTATCAAATTTTCAAAATTTTCTATTTTTTCTGTATATATCTTCTAAAGAAAATTATCAAGATTAATGCAACTTAAAATTTTTACATTAAGATTGATTGCAAAGTTTATGAGCTTCGATCCTTGCATTGAACATGTCCGTGGTCATTACCTTGATTAATATTATTATTACTAAATATAAAAATAAGAAGATGTGGTATGATTGCCAATGAGGCAACTCTCTACAAGAGACCAAATGAAACAGAAATTGGTTATTATCACAGGCGGCTTACATTGGGTTTGTACTAACTTGATATAATCTTGAAATTGATACTTCGTAGTTTTTTTAAATTAATACGGAAGATATCCTCCTGATGCAAAGGTGGTTCTTGAGCTAGTTTTGATTTCCTTTTTGTGTTTGTATACACTTTACATAAGCTGATGTATGCTGGATTTTGATTTGTTAAGCCGGTGTATTTTTCTTGTATTTTTTGTTATCTTATGGATATCGTTCATATCCATCCGTAATTTTTCACGAATTTATTTATATTATAAAAATAAACTGTTGACACAGAGATATGTCTAGCCTGTAATTTTGAAAATGAATTGCAAATGTTGAAATTGAACTTGAATAGCAATACTTGAACATGCAAATTATGCAAAATATTCAAGTCTAAATTAAGCCTGACTCAAGGTACAGGGCCAAATAATTTCCGTGGAAATAAGATATACCAATGCTGATACAATTGCATACCAAATATCATTGACTTATAATTTATTTGGTGGATTTAATTGATCTTACCTAATCACAAACTTTAACATGTAAACTATGCAAAGTTTCAAAGTCAGTACACAATGACTGAGGGGGCAATGCCAAATTAACTTTATAGAAATGAAATGTGTCAATGATTATACAACTGCAAAACAAATATCATTGACTTATCATAAGTGGTTCCCCTTAAACTGACCTAATCACAATTTTAACAAATTGTTGACGCAGCCGACGCCAGAAACAGCATACCTAACTAAGAGTCTCGTTTTTGACTCCGTCAAGGCCAGACAAAAATGAAAATATGAGAACGATGAATGATGGTAATGATATCATGTTCACCAACCCCTTAGATTTATATCTCTAACATTCCTATTAAGAGACTACAAGGGCTCAGGCACGGGTGTACTATACTATATCAATGAAACTAGATCACAAAAAAATTCATTAGTTGAGATTTATTCCGTAAAACTGTTTGCTTTTCTATGTAGTATATCGGAATTGGACGTCAAAATTTGAATCCTGTAAAAAAAGTAGATAGTTAGTCTTGACCACGGTCATTGCCCTAGTACGTTAAGGTTCAACCTTTTGGCTAATACGGCCGTATTTACACAACACATTTTACTCTGAGTAAAGACAAACCTGTTAACCTGGAAAAGTTTTAAGGCATGGCAGGAACTAGATAATTAAATTTTAAATGCATTTTATGTTTCAGAAAATTATAAACTTTTCTGGATTTTGCTATTCTTTTTTTTTCATTCCTACAGAAGGTGCCAAAATAAACTAAGTTGGGAAAGAGGTTTGAGAAGCTCCCCTCATATAATAAATGTTGTGAGTAGTATTGATTTAAATGGACAATAGATGGACAATAGACATCTGCAAACAATAGGTGATTTAAACAGTGTAAATGAGTGGACCGTATCAAATGAAACTCACGTGGTTTTTTTATTTTGCTATCTTCTGCAGACTGGAAAAAAATGCACATCAAAATCCAGGCAAGTTTTTGATTTTCTGAAACATAGACTACATATAACTTTTATATATCTAGGTCCTGTCATGCCTTAAAACTTTCCTAGAAGCATCAGTTTGCCTGTACTCGTTGTAGATTTTGTGGTGTAAACACGGCCATATTTTTCAATTCCTTATGATGAACCTTAATACAGTGTTTAAATTCTCGGTTAAAATTACAAATCGGATGTTTTTACCCATGTAAAGATTGATAGAATATAAAAGGTTGGATCCGAAGATGTACTAGTATTGGGATATGTTAACAACACTTGAAGTCCTGCAGTTAACATTTCAAATCTTAATTTAGGGACTTTAATTTGGACTAAACTTAAAGTTGCAATCTGCATATTAGTCATCATTAGGTTAAAGTCAAACAATGATGTTTTAAACTTAATGAGCTTGCAACAGACACTTACTTCAGACTAAACAAACTTTTTTCTCGTTTAAGATATATAACATATTTCAAGCTAGACTTTAGATTGACCTCGTACAGTGATTCTGGTTTTAACTGTTTTTTTAGAAGCTGCATATACAAAATAACACCTCTTGTTCATGAGAGAAAAAAAGCAAGTGTGTTAATAAACGACGTATTAAAACAATAAAAAAAACATGAAACATTTAAAGGACATCAAATATTTCATTTTTAAACAAAAGTTGTATTTTATACATGTATGGATTAATGCAAATATTCAACCATATAAAGCACATTCATTGATACAGGATAGACCCGTTAACACATCAAATATTCAACCATATAAAGCACATTCATTTATACAGGGTAGACCCGTTAACACATCAAATATTCAACCATATAAAGCACATTCATTTATACAGGGTAGACCCGTTAACACATCAAATTTTCAACCATATAAAGCACATTCATTTATACAGGGTAGACCCGTTAACACATCAAATTTTCAACCATATAAAGCACATTCATTTATACAGGGTAGACCCGTTAACACATCAAATATTCAACCATATAAAGCACATTCATTTATACAGGGTAGACCCGTTAACACATCAAATATTCAACCATATAAAGCACATTCATTTATACAGGGTAGACCCGTTAACACATCAAATATTCAACCATATAAAGCACATTCATTTATACAGGGTAGACCCGTTAACACATCAAATATTCAACCATATAAAGCACATTCATTTATACAAGGTAGACCCGTAAACACATCAAATATTCAACCATATAAAGCACATTCATTTATACAGGGTAGACCCGTTAACACATCAAATATTCAACCATATAAAGCACATTCATTTATACAGGGTAGACCCGTTAACACACCAAATATTCAACCATATAAAGCACATTCATTTATACAGGGTAGACCCGTTAACACATCAAATATTCAAACATATAAAGCACATTCATTTATACAAGGTAGACCCGTTAACACATCAAATATTCAACAATATAAAGCACATTCATTTATACAGGGTAGACCCGTTAACACATAATTCACCAGATTCACCTTGTATTAACGTTTGTGAATTTTCTAATTTAAGAATCAGTTATTAATGGCTGACTCTAAACTGTGCTTGTTATAGTCTCCTCTGTGGTGTCCATTAATGTACAGAAATGTTTGATAGATGACTGTTATTTTCTTCACGTGTACTAGACACAATCTTGTATGTACTCCATGTAAAACGTAAATACTGATGGCTGTATTCTAGTAATACAGTAGTAAATATTTCATACATATTCAGGACGGAAAAATTAAACAATTAGTCAAAGAAAAAGGTTCTACAAAATTGCTTGACCGAGATGCAGAGCGAATATTTTTCACTTCACTTGAAAAGACCTACTCCCCTCGCATTTTGCCAACATCGCTCTCGGATTTTATGTCCCCATTTTGATTATATCTCACACAGCCGAAAGGACAACTCCTCAGCATGGGAAATAAAAGCCGGTGATCATATGTCTACACCCCACTATACCCCAGTTACCCTGGGGTAAAAACACTTGGCGTTATCTCAGGTAAAGTTGTTATCTTTTCGTGACACTTGTGAAAACCCTTCAATCCTGTTAAAATGTAAACATATAGTTGTGTCCCTGTTTCAAATCATTTTAGTTTATTTGTTTATTTATTTACAGGTATGACCGTTTATGATTTTGAATGTTGATTTCCATGTTCCTTCACGCACATACATAACATACCACAGTTTCGTTTTTCTTGATTCAGCAACATTGGTAGTAAATGGATAAATAATGTTCCTCTCGCACATGTCTTAGTAAATTACATTTTGACGAAAGCTCTTTGTAACAAACGCAACACGTGTACAGAGAGCAATACGCAATCTTTGACAAGATAAAAGTGTTTAAAAATTCGTTTAATGTATACAAACTAAACGTCGGTGGGAGCGACACAGGTCTAAAAGTCGGTGGGACCGATACAGGTCTTAAAGTCGGTGGGACCGATACAGGTCTAAAAGTCGGTGGGACCGATACAGGTCTAAAAACCTTATGATGTTATGAATGTTCGGTCGTCTAGGTCATCATTAGATTTTGAACCACTCTTATTCAAAAATTAATAAAAAAGATAAAAATTATATTTTCGGGCGAAGCTGCAAATCTAAATGACACGATCCAGATCTAGAGGAAAGGTGAAGAAATCATATCCAAAGGACAATTAGACATGGTCGAACAAACCATATTCGAGTCATCATGGAATAGAATAGAGAATTGAAACAGGGAATGTGTCAAAGAGACAACAACCCGACCAAAGGGCGGAAAACAGCCCAAGGCCACCAATGGTTCTTCAACGCAGCGAAAAAATCCAGCATCCGGATGCTTGCTTCACCTGGCCCCTAAACAATAATGTATATTAGTAAACTCCGAAACATACAGATGAATCAAAATTTAAAAAACACATAAGATTGACAAAGGCTAGAGGTTCCTATCTTTGGAAAGGCGCAACATTGCGGCGGGTTTAAACGTGTTTTGTGAGATCTCAACACTCCCCCTATACCTCTAGCCAATGTGGAATAAACAAATACATAGCAAAATGCACAGTGAAACTCAGTTTTAAATGTTAGAATAGGTATCAGAAGAAACTAAACAAAATGACAATGATAAACATAAATTAAGAAAGAACTACTAGCAGTTAGTGAGCTCCAGACTTCAACTAAACTGATTGAAAGATTATGTCTTCATCATATAAAAATAAACCACAATCTCTCCCGTTAGGGGTTTAGTATCATGCCATTATAAATTATACGAGAAGAACTCTTCTTTTTATCTAATGCAAAGGATGAGCCAAAAAGCCCGGATTTTGAGCCAAGAAACTTCATTTATCTGTATGATGAACATCTAAGTGCTATTTTCTTAAGTAAAGAATCTTGTAAGTGGTTGTATTATGTTTATTTCTTTATGTTTTTGTCGTTCATACGTTGGAAGTTTTTTTTATGAGTTGAATTTATATACAACTTTTTAACTCGGGGTAATTTGGAGCTTATCATATTGTTTAGACACTTAAACCTGTATATTGGCTTTAGATGATGTTTTTTATATATTTTGTGTCGTTGGTTTGCTGTCTCACTGACGTACACCCTTTTGCAATTTATTTGTGAGTATTGAAATACATTGACCTTAAAACACGATCTTTCATACTTAATAGACTGAAATATTTGTAAGAATTATAGATTATAGAAAATCCGTTCAACATATGGTTTCAAATCAATAAATATTAACTTATAGGTTTAACTATTGGATGACGGAAACCATTACATCCAAATAAAAATGTCGTCTTCGTAAGTTTTACACTTAAAGGTGATGGAATTAGCTATCATTAAAGTAGATACAATAAGAAAGAAAATTAGAAAATATAGGCAATATAGGAAATTGTAAGTAAGATGTTACAATAATTGTTAACACATCTGTGTATTTATGTACAACTTTTTTAGTTAACCAGTTACTTATTTTATCATATTTTAGCAGTGCGTGAGAAATGGTCACGTGATCAGAGATTGATACATCTGACACATCGATGTTAGCTTGATTATTTTTATTGTGTTATTTGAGTAAAAACGAAAAGGGAAGTCTGAGATAAGCTCGTTTCTTTGAAGTTTCCGTTGAGAGTTCAGATTTCATATTTCAAATAATGTGAATAATCCACTACCACGTACTATTTTTTAAGCAGAAACGCGATAAATCTGAATGTACATGTAGCTACATCTATTGCAGTTATATCATTTCATTTCAATACAAGAACTTTTATAAACAGATATATAGGATTTGCAAAGAAATATATAAACCACTGGTTTTGCTTCCCAACATTTATGTTCGTTATACATACGTGTTATAGATATATCGTAACCGTCAAGTGTTTGGTATTTCCTATGGGGATTGTCTGCACCCCTCTAATCGCAGATGTGTTTCATTATTGATAAGAATGTCAGTTCATGTTGTAAAAGTCTCTACAAAACAACACTTGATATACATTTTAATAATACGGTAACCGTGATCATTGTCCTTTTTCAGACCTTGATATACAAATTTATCATGGTAAGTTTCATATTAATATCTATAACATACGGCCAATATTGTGTCGCATATTGTTAATTTTCCTAACTTTAATAATGATTTTTCGTTAATTACCTCCATACATAGGTAAAATAGCTACGAACGTTTTATCCGTATTAAACGGATGATTTACGGGCGTATAGTACAAGGATGTAAAACGTCCGTTGGTTCTAAACCGTAATACGTCCGTATTTACCCGCAACCAGTCAATAATACAGATTGTTAAATTTCATCTATTTTACGGACTTTTAAATAAAAGTGATATAGCTCAGTATAACCACTATGTATAACTACTAACACAAATATGATATACACATACTATTTAAATTTAGGTAATTCTTTCTCCCCTTAGACAAAAAGAGAGACATCAAATATGTGTTACATGTATAGTTGACATCGAATATGTGTTACATGTATAGTTGACATCAAATATGTGTTACATGTATAGTTGACATCAAATATGTGTTACATGTATAGTTGACATCGAATATGTGTTACATGTATAGTTGACATCGAATATGTGTTACATGTATAGTTGACATCGAATATGTGTTACATGTATAGTTGACATCAAATATGTGTTACATGTATAGTTGACATCAAATATGTGTTACATGTATAGTTGACATCAAATATGTGTTACATGTATAGTTGACATCAAATATATGTTACATGTATAGTTGTGTTTCTTCTTCACATAAAACTTTGTCCGGGTTAATATAAAAATAAGGAGATGTGGTATGATTGCCAATGAGACAACCAGCCATCAAAGTTCAAATTAAATGGATATTAGCAATTATAGGCAACCTTACGGCCTTCAACAATGAGAAAAACCCATACCGTATCGTCGGCTATAAAAGGCCCCGACATAAAAATATGAAACAATTCTATTGAGAAAACTAACAGCCAAATTTATAACAAAACAATTTACGAAAAACAAATATGACCAACATACACCAACGTCAACCACTGAACTACAGGTTCCTGACTTGGGGCAGGCACATAAAGAATGTGGCGGGGTTAAACATGTTGATTTATCTTTGACACTGGATTGTAATATTTGATGTGAAGACGATATACTGCAAGATGGCGCTTTGTATATCACCATGATTTTCATTTGACCTTGACCTTTAACTTTAAGGTAAACATACTTGATTTTTTTTCTGTCCGTAACATAACTTTATAATCCCTTTTACATACCATGGCAGATGACATCTGAACGTTTGATTTTTGTAAATGTCCAATTATTGATGTGTATGTGTTTACCCCAAAAAAAAAATATACATTCTTACTTGCAATATCAAGATCTTTTCAGTACAACTAGGGTTTTACCTTCTCCACCAGATAACTCATCGTGAACTATTTTTAAAATATTTTAGATCCCCATCTCTTAACCATAAGTTCCTAATTGCTATTATAAGAATTTTATAGTTTCCATAGGTTATTCTTCCTGATGAACATGAGCTCCCCCCTTTTCCCCTATTGCATATTAGGAATTGTTAAAAAGCTTAACACTTGTTCATATCCCCTCCCAT
Source organism: Mytilus californianus (assembly GCF_021869535.1). Taxonomy (NCBI): domain Eukaryota; kingdom Metazoa; phylum Mollusca; class Bivalvia; order Mytilida; family Mytilidae; genus Mytilus; species Mytilus californianus. The sequence goes on from NW_026262701.1 coordinate 120,580,511, forward strand.
AAGCAATATATATTCTTAATCGTCATGTCAAGACCTTTTAATACAAGAAAGAATTCAAGGAACCCGTTGACTAGTTTGTGGATGCCCTATAAATTTAAGTGATTAAAATATATGTTTGTCCATCAACACTTCTAGGTCGTACAATAAGTCAATTGTCTCAACAGATTTTTAAAATCTTTATTCAAAGTGTTAATATCTATAAAGAAAGTCCCTGTTAATTTTATTGGGGAGGGGGTCAGAGAAAAATTGAGGTAAGAAACTTGGTTTTTGTTGAAAAAAGTCTTTGAGAAGCATCTTCTTGTGTTAGAAATTTCATCAAAAAAGGTTGATATATAAGTATGATATGCAGTATTCAAATTTGTTTCCAGATGTCCAAATAAGTTCCTTTTTATCAAAAGAAGGGGATAAAATTTAATGAAATATAAAGTAAGAGTTATGATATACTATTTAAAATTTACAATGAAAACATTTTTTTCTCTAGTAATTTGCAGGTAAAATTACCGTAAAACTTAATTTCTGTTACAAAATCATAATTTTGGGTAATGTCTTTTTATGTTTAGATTTCAAGAAAAATTGATATATAGATATAAAATACTATTCAGAATTGTTTTCAAGTGTCAAGAATTGTTTTGTTTTTGTTTTCATTTAAAGACGGTGATAAAATTTAATATTGGGAAAACTTTTTTGTTAAAAATCACAACTCTGAGAAATATTCTCTTATGCTAGGATTTCAACAGAAATTGATATCTAGGTGAAATAAAAAGTGATCGAAAATTATAAAAGTGTGGTATAAACTACCCTTTTGTTAAATCATCCCAAATTTTGAGAATCGTCTGTTTATGTGAGGATTTAAAATTGATATGTAGATGTAGGTATAATATGCTCAATGTCAAATATGGGGAAAAAGTTAGATTCGTGAGAAAAAAAACCCGCAATCTTGGAGAAACATCTTAATTTGTTTCGATTTCAACAAAAATGTATATAGATAGGTATAACTACATTCTAAATTATGGCCTGATGTCAAAACTGTGATAAAAAAAAAGGCGAAGGATACCAAAGTGTCATTCAAACTCATGTCGAAAATAAACTTACAACACCATTGATAAAAAAGAAAAAGACAAACAGACAAACAACAGTACACAAAACAACATAGAAAACCAAAGACTGAGCAACACGAACCCCACCAAAAACTGGGGGTGATCTCAGGTGCTCCAGAAGGGTAAGCAGAGTTAAAGCAAAAACTTAGTTTTTTATCAGAAACTGATGATAAGCTTTAAGAACTATTATGATATTTTGCTAGGTTTTCAATGAAAATCGAAATAAAGGTATGATTTGCTCATTCAAAATGATTCCATGTCAAATATGTTTGGTTGCTCAACAGTTTAATGACTCAGCAGATAGTGTTACGATAAAAATATATATATTAGTATTTTAATATATGTAGCCTATGTCAACACATTCATTTAACAAAAAAATGTAATTTTAAGATTTGGATTGCAAGGTAAAATATACTATATATTTTTTTATTACACAAGGTCTACCAACAAGATTTTCCTACATTACCAGAGTAAAACATATTCTCATTTTGCATTATTTAGTCTTTGCTTGAGATATGCAACAAATCTTTTTCGCATCAATTAAATGGAAAATTAAACCTGCCACATGGTCATGTCCAATGCCAAGCACCTCGCCAGTGGTTGTTTGATTTATATCATATCTCAACGTGTTTTGTTATTTGTGGTATTTGGTGTGGACAGTTCAATCTAGACTTGTGATAATTTAGAGCATGTTGTATAGACACCCGTCTATTGTTGAAGACTGTTTATTGCCCTTTAAACATTGTTTTTTTTTGTCATTGGGTTGCTGTCTCTTCGATGTATATGCCACATTTAAAAATACTTTGGATTATTGTGTCATTGACAATCAATTATTCCACGTCGTCTTCTTTTTGTAAAATATAATGATTCGATAAATAAGTGTGAACAGTTGTTACATGGATGTATTGCAATTATAAATTGTTTAACGATTAAATCCGACTATTTGAGAGGGATTTTTCATCTCATTTAAGTTTAAAGCTAAAGACAATGAATATACGTTTAATGACCCTAAAACATATTAATGGGTAATTTTAAAACAAAATTCTTGAATCTTCCATAGAAAAACCTCTTTCCTGTTTTAGATTCCTAGATCATGTGGATATGCAATTGAATACACGTAACAAAGATCTAGATATACAGCACCCATGTCAGTTACATGTACCCTAAAACTAAATATACACACGGATATGTAAACCACAATTACATTCCTTGACCATTCCAGCTCTCTTACTAGGGTCATGATATCGAGATACCTTTACTTTAAACATACTGACACTCACCAATACCTGTTCTCTCATAGCTACAACCTTGCTTATTGTACTAAAAGTACCCCGTACAGCCAATCTCTCAGAATCAAAACAACCAAATATGTTCAAAAACACAGATACCATTAAAAAAAAAAAAAAATCTTGAACATTAGGGGTTAATTGCATCAGCCTATTTAAAAAAAAATCGAAAATCGGAGAGTACCCTTGGGGGCAAGTTGTTTTTAGATTGCAATGATAAAAATTAGAATACAAGGAAATATGACGTACCACTAATCTGTGAAAAAACAGCTGCATTGTCATTCAGTTAACAAAAACAATATCGTTCCCTAGCCCCTGTACATCAGTAATTTTTTAAAGGCATCCTAATAGCATGGGGAATCTGCTGGTACGGCCTAGTATACACGATGCAAGAACTCAATAAGATGTATAATACACAAAAATATGAAAATATATGGTAAAGAAAGATAGTACTCTAAACCACTCAACCAGTTAGGTCATAAACTATACCTTTCTAAAGTTGAGTGATGCCTTTCCTCGTCGGGTTATGCATGAAATATTTGCCAATGGACGTTAAGCAACCAACAATCAATCAATCAATCCTCGTCGGGTCAATCTAAAGTTATTACACATTACAGGATACATTGTGACATGTATATCTTTGCAGTTCGGCTTTTAATTCTAATGTATCGTAAAGGATAGTTACCTGCCATATAGTTTAAAATCAATAGCGCCGTAGAACACGCAGGACATCACCCGACTGACGAAAGCTATATTTTTATATCTTAGTTTGCCTAGCAGTCTAGGGTGCAAGACGTTGTGCTAGCTGAACAGCTTATGTTCGAATTCTACATAAAGAATGATATTTTGCAAGTGCAAAAAAAAAAAAAAAAAAACAGCTGTGCACTTCTTGGATGGAATTCAAGACATAAAAACATATTATAAAACTTCTGTAAAGCTGCTGCTTCGGCTTTTCAATGGAGATAATATATCGCAGAAGTGTAGCTAGTAAATATATACTAGTATTCCTTCCTTCAGGGGCATTTCAGGTCCATGCTTCTGATATATCGTGGTAGCTCCTCCCGGACTTTTCGACTAGGCTTAATAAAAGTATTGAAGTTATGATTAATCGTCGACTGTTTTTTTTTATCTTTATATTCATTTATTTTTTTTGTTTTTTTGTCGGTTGATTGTCGTCTCATTATCTCGATTTATTTATACAGTCAACACAATATTTAAATAGTGTACTAAGTTTATGAGATTTGAACCAAGCAAGTCCCAAAGCCGACTTGGGGACGGACAAAGATATATCTACATACTAGAGCAATATTTGTGATACAAAATATTAAATGAATCTAAAAAGCTCCCAGTCCCGTCATGCCCATGATTGAGATAACTCTACTTCCAAACTATGTATGTCGGGGCTGTCTTATTATGTCTACGATAACTCTACTTCCAAACTATGTATGTCGGGGCTGTCTTATCATTTCTACGATAACCCTACTTCCAAACTATGTATGTCGGGCTGACAATGTCTAATGTCTACAATAACTCTATTTCCAAACTTTGTATGTCGGGGCTGTCTTATCATGTCTACGATAACTCTACTTCCAAACTATGTATGTCGGGGCTGTCTTATCACGTCTACGATAACCCTACTTCCAAACTATGTATGTCGGGGCTGTCTTATCATGTCTACGATAACCCTACTTCCAAACTATGTATGCCGGGGCTGTCTTATCATGTCTACAATATTTCGTATGTTGGTGTTTAACATTTTGTTTTATATTTTTTTTGGGGCATTGTTCTTTTTGGTCTTTCTGACATCTGCACCGTGGCGCATTATGATCGCTTCTTAAGTCGCGACGACTCTCCACAATTAAAACAATAAAATTATTGCACAAATCCCCCTTTTATCAAATTTCCTACGTTATATACAATCAAGCTTTCAAGATCAGTTAAATTTATTTGTTATCCAAAAATTTTATCATCGTTTTGATTAAAAAGAAATATTTCGGGAAAATTTAATCAAAACAACGATTTCATTAAATGAGGTATTGTCCTTTATTTTGTTATCAAGTACGCACAATTGAATAAGCTTCAAAACAGAACATACTTTCAAAGTTATTGTAAAAATACATATTCTAGAGGTGGCGTGAATCAGATGTGGATAAAAAAAAATCCAAAGATCTTTTAGAGTACATACAATCTAAGACTCTTTCATCTTGCAATAGTATTAAAACATTTGACTTTTTTACACTTTACACAAGTATTCCCCATTCCAAACTGAAAGAGTTGGTCCTGCTTTGTTTCATAAAAACCAATGGCCAACCGTAGAAACAAGTACCTTGTCTTAGGGAGGGATAGATCGTACTTTGTAAAAAATCACTTTGATTCAAGCAAAACATTCTCTGAAACTGACATTATCAAGATGCTTGGAGGACGTGTTTTTCAACAAACAATCGGCAATCCCATGGAACCCAACTGTGCCCATCTTCATGCGGACTTGTTCCTTTATTTATATGAGACTGACTTCATATATACAGGAACTTATTAGGAAGAAAAAAAAAGAAGTTAGCAGTATCCTTGAACTTCACTTTCCGCTATACAGATGATGTTCTCCCACTAAATAATTCAAAATTTTGTGAATATGTCTATCCCATCGAACTTGAGATAAAGGATACAACAGATACAGACAAGTCTGCCTCACATCTTGACTTACATCTAAAAATTGAGGGTCGGTTAAAAACAGAACTTTACGACAAAAGAGATGATTTCTGCTTCCCAAACGTGAACTTTCCATTTCATCGTAACAACATTCCAGCAGCGCCTGCATACGGAGTATATATTCCCCAGTTGATACGATATTCCAGGGCATGTATTTCCTATCATGATTTTCTTGATAAAGGGTTGCTGTACAGAAGGAAGCTATTAAACAACGAGTTCATAGTGGTGCAGTTGAAATCATCCCTTCGTAAATTTTACGGACGCCATCACGAGTTGGTTGACCGCTATGAAATACCTGTTTCACAGATGACAACGGATATGTTCCAATCGTCGTAACTACAATCCCGTATCCATTTCCCCGAATGTGACCTACCGATTTAGACTAATTGCCGGGTTTGTACTAACATGAGGAACACGATGGATGCCACATGTGGTACTGTTTGTCTTTTTCATTTTTAGCCATGGCGTTGTCAGTTCATGTTCGACTTATGAGTTTGAATGTCCCTTTAAGTATCTTTCGCCTCTCTTTTTTTAGGTTTTATTAAAGTCTCAGCATGTAAAATATATTGTATATACAGTGTAGTAAATAAGATAATGAGACAAATACATGTATCCACCAAAGAACGACGATATAAGCGACTTTAGAGCACTTAACGGCTTTCAGTATCGGTGTTTGATGTCTTTGTCATTTTGTTATTTTTTTGTTGTTGTACTAAGTACTGATCATTTGAGTCAAGAATTTATCAGATGATTGTTAGAGTTTGTTTTAATGTTGCACTTTACAACACTGACAAAGGTATGTGTAAGGGATGATGGTCACTCACAAGCATATCTTACCCCGCCAAAAATATTATTAGTCTGACATAATTATTTTTCGTTTTTTTAAATGTATGAGTTTAAAGCATCAAGCCATTGGGGTTATCTTCTGAAATGTTCCTCATTTTGTTATTCCGATGTCATTATTGAAGGCCGTACGGTGACCTGTGGTTGTTTACATCTTTCTTCTTTGACCAATCGTGGCTAGTTGTGTCATTGGGAATCATACCACATTTTCCTTATCATTATATAGTTTAATTCCACATTTGTATGTGACTGTCCCAAGTCAGTAACCTTGTCAGTGTTTGTCTTTAATTATCTTAATTAGTTTTTTCCTCATAAAAGCGATCTGGTTTTATGGTTTTATCTGTGATAGTCTCTACTCAATTCACCCACAACTTTTATAGACTGCAGGGGGCGTAGAGCCTGGCATATTATATTTACTTGTTTATTTTATAGAGCGTGTGTAGACCGCTAAATGTCTTTTAGGTTTCGGATTTTTTTGTTTTTGGCAGCCATCTTGTTGTTGTATACCTCATGTCTATTTTGATCATATAAATTAACTTTTGAAAAAATTAATAAAAGTAAATTTCTACAAATTAATATCAAACATCTGTACACTCGAAGAGACTATTAATAAGTTTTTTTTTTTATATTATATCAATATCAATATTATAATATAAATATTCAATTTTCCATGAAATCTGTTTTAGTGATTTATCATTGATTGCTACAGTACAAACATGTTTATTTATGTAAATGAGATTAGTATATGTCAGTCGGAAAAAAATTAATTAAAAGAATAAAACGCATTGATTTAATCTTTATAGCCGTTTTATAGGAAAATCTATCGTACGAAATGGATGAAAAGAAACGAAAACTGTGCATACGTCAGTATTATAAAAATATTAAGCCTCCTTTGAGGAATTTGACAAAAATATCAATATTGCAACAGATGGGCTTTGGATGAGGGGAAGGTAAGGGAAGACCAATCTACATTATAATCAATTAAATGAAACAGATTTTACTTACGAAAATTAATATTTCATAATCAAATAAAATGTTCAAATATAAAATATCGTATGATCAAGGACATTATTCTGTTTAAAGACACAAATTGGTATTTAAATAACCTTAAAGATAATTCTTGTTCAGAAGATAGGGACTGACGATAAATATATTTGATAAAAATGCAGGTAAGTTTCATTTTTTGTCCAATTATTAATGATATATTATAATTATGTCAAAATCGTGTTATAATAATATTTAGAGATACCAAAATGCAAACATTTCGGGAACAAATGTATAACACTAATTAAAATAATTCAAAGACTACTTGAGACTTTGATAATGTCAAAGTTTGTCAGAAAATGAACAATAATACATTCCTGGGTGATTTCAATAGTCAGAATGTCTAATTATTGAAGAATCACAAAGAAGCTATATCGAAGCAATGAACGAACTTGAAAATCTTTTACTTTTTATTATGTCGGGACTTTTTATTGCTTGCTATATGCGATATGGGTTTTGCTCGTTGTTGAAGGCCGTACGGCGACCTATAATAGTTGCTAACATCTGGTCTCTGATTGATAGTTGTCTTATTGGCAATCATTCCACATCTTTTATATTCAATGGACCGTTTATAATAAACTTGAACTTACAGGAAAAGGGGGACTAATTAAATTGTTGATGGGAATATATATGAACAATTGAGTAGGGTAGGAAAATTTGCCTGTAACAGCGTCCCCCTTCTGGATTAAATGTTGGTACCCAGAGGTTCTGTCGGGGTCTGAAATAGACTGACAACGTCGAATACTTCACATACCAACTGATTGAACATAACAAGAGTTGGTTAATTTCAACCGAATAAAAAATATATATCATGACAATTTTAAAAGCAAACATATAAAATTCACACTTCGGGAACGGATTGTCGAGCTTATTCGTGGACCATTATAACGAAAAGAGTATAACTGTTTCCTCATTGCTGTACAGATTAAAATTTGAAATATATATGATGATATACATTTTAGAACTGTTTACACCTGACACATTATTACTATATATATCTATATTTCCAAGCATTGTAATTATATTTATTTGAAGAAAAATACAATAATTTCAGTTGGAAATTTGACTTGGTATTTCACAATTATTGTTTTTCTTTTAAAGACATATTGGAACACTGCAGGTCAATTCACTTACATTTTCAAATAAAAAAGCTTCATAAAAAAGATTTACAAATTTTATGGAGCTTATGATTAAAATGCAAAATTTTACAACATTTGGTAAACATTTTACAAATTTCTACTTGGTCTTCAACGGAACTTTTAATATCAGAATTGCTGTAACATTTCGATTACATTGACGTCTATCATTTCGATTACATTGACGTCTATCATTTCGATTACATTGACGTCTATCATTTCGATTACATTGACGTCTATCATTTAGATTACATTGACGTCTATCATTTAGATTACATTGACGTCTATCATTTAGATTCTTGTAGATAAACCTTATATCTTTGATGAGTTCTATTAAGGTGGTACCTAACACTACAGGGAGATAACTCTGTAAAAATCAGCTAAACGTTTTAATTACGTTGTATTGTTAAGGAAATATTAAGCTTCTCAATGATCAAAATTAGTGTTTGTCAAACTGCTATATAACCAATGAAATTTTTCTGATAAAGTGGTTGGTTGAAATTTTTTGAAATTTTTATATTTTTGTCAAAGGGTCAAAGTAAACATTTTGTCAAAATTTTATGAAAATTAAACGAGCCAAATTAATATTAGTCAAGGTGTTGGGTACCACCTTAATATCAAAATCCATGCATTATATCAATTTCATATTTTGATCGTAGGAGCTAAGTATATACAGGGGAGATCAGTTACGATTGATTCAAATAAAAAGGCAATACAAAATATAAAATACCAACCCTTTATTCCAGGTTTTTACGATGTTAAAGGATAGGTGTCAATCATAATTTTGTAACTACAGTAACAAAATTATGATTGACACCTATCCTTTAACATACACTTCAGGTTGATATTCCGTTATCTTAGTCTCTGCTAATGTTGTAAAATTTCTTTCTTTTATTTTAAGGGAGGATATGAGCATTAAAGATTTTGAATTAGACAATGCGAAAACACCTTTATTTCTAAGAAATAAGCGCACCCGGAAATACGTTGATAACGGAAGTGTAGAAATGGGAGATTTATCAAATAATGATGATATAAAAACGATTGGTAAGCTTGGCAAGAGATTAATTCGCCGAAAGAAGTTAATCCAATGGCGCCGATGGATCATAGACCTACAATTTGCCTTAGCTCTGTTTGGCATTCTATTGATGATAATAGAAACGGAATTATATATCGCCGATCATATAAGTAAAGCTGGTGTTGCCTCATTCTACATTAAACTTATCATTTCTATAAGTACTGCTTGCCTTCTTATTGCCGTATGGATTGGTTATTATCTCGGAGCACAGATAAGATCAGTAGATGCAGGAGTGAAAAACTGGTTGTCAGTTATGACTACCTATACATGGTGTGCTCTGGCTTTTGAACTGTTTTTATGTGGAATACATCCATTTCCTGGAGACATAAAATCAAACTACAAATCACCTTACGGTATAAAGAAAAAAGTAAGTATTGATGCAGTTGCTTCCATTCTTATGTTAACAAGACTTTATTTGGTCGCTAAATTCGCTGTTGTGCACAGCATGCTTTTGACAGACACATCCACTACCAGCATCGGAGCATTAAGCCGGGTAAAGATTAATACAATGTTTGTTTTTAAAGCTGCTATGTCCAAAAAACCTGGAATACTCCTTATGTTGGTGATGGTCTGTACCTTTTTGTGTAACAGTTGGGCAATGAGAACCTGTGAACTATATTATGAAAAAAATAGTGACAAAAATAGTTATCTAGAGATCATGTGGCTGGTGGCAATAACATTCCTAACGATAGGGTATGGTGACAGGACTCCTCAGAGTTATTGTGGGAGATACATTTCCATAGTAACAGGAATCATGGGCGTTATCACAACTGCTTTACTTGTTGCTATCATTACACGAAAATTGGAACAAACAAGAGCAGAAAGGTATGTTTTTAATTTCGTCAATAGACTGCAAAACGAAAATAAAAAGAAAACTGCAGCGGCCAATGCAATAAAAGCACTTTTAAGAATATCTATTTTGAAAAAATACGGAAAAGATTATATCAAAGAAATTCGAAATTACGAAGACAAGCTTAAACAGTGTTTAAAAGAAATGAGGACAGCTATGGGGGATAAATATCATATTGGGGACGAGGCTGTAGGAATGGTGGATATTGCACACGAGGTTAGCAAAATAGAGGATATCATAATACGCAATGCCAGTAAAACCGATGGAGTACACAACAGAGTTGCTTTCCTTGAGCTACGTTTAGATTCTATAGATAAAAAACTTGATGTCATATCAAAAATACTTGTGAAATGAAACAATTGAAGTGAGATGCAAATTGTGAGTTAGATAATTATTGTTGTTATAGTGACAAAAGCAGATCTAATAGTGGAAACGTTGGAAAGTCAATTTGTACTCATACATACAGTAGCATTCAAATGTAAAAATTAATAATATCACTTGACCAATAGTTTTCATTACTATTAAAAGGGAACTACACAAAGAGAAATGATTCCAGAAATTTACACAGATGGCAGAAATAGTTCCGAAGATGTACAGAAATGGCAGAATAGTTATACAGATTGCAGGAATTAAATCTAAAGTTTTCAGTTCTTATGTTGCCAATTATCAAAAAAAAATAATAATAACAGAAATTTCAATCGTTCACATATACTGCTTGAGAAGACAACGAATAATACATGTATTGCCCCAAAAAACAGAAATGGGGTTAATAGCGATTTGATCTTGAAATAAAGTCATCCATTGTCCACATCATATATTACAGCTTGATTAAAATGGTTTCATATTCTTGCTAAAAATTACATTCATTACTATCCATTTGATACCTGTTATTACATATGATTTTGAGGTTGAATATATATACTAACACGTGACAAGCTAGTACACGCGTACGAGATCAAAGTATAGTCTGTGAATATTGTTTTCATGAAAATAAACGTCATAACACGTTCTTTTGTGCTTTATTTGTTTGAGTGATTTTCAAAGTAGCATAATACTAAACAAGTTTATAATTTTGATCTTTTATATATACATGTATTGCGAAAAATGTAGTTAAAACAATTAATTTAAAAAATTACATCACAAGTCGAGTAATTTTTTTTTCATTCAACATATAAAAATAAGAAGATTTGGTATGAGTGCTAATGAGATTACGTTCCACCAGAGATTTGAACCATAGGTAGAGCAGACAAATATCAACATTGTTGTACGATGCTTCAAAACCAGGGAATAAACTCATCATAGATACCAGTATTAAAATTGTGTACGCCAGACGCGCGTTTCGTGTACACAAGACTCATCAGTGACGCTCGAATACAGAGAGTTAAAAAGGCCAACTGTATTTGGCAAAACCTATCAGAATTTTGGGTTCTCAGTATCCAAAATTCCGATAGGTTTTGCCAAATACAGTTAAGGTAGTGTACGTATTCCTGAGGTAGAAAATCCTTAGTATTTCGAAAAAAATCAAAGTTTTGTAAACTGTTAATTTTATAATTTTGACCATATCAATGATAATTCATGTCAACACGGAAATACTGACTACTGGGATGGTGATAACCTCGGGGAGGAAACCTTCATCAGCAGTGTCATCTGCGAGGTTTACCGAGCTCTACCGCAGTTTCGTGCCGAATATTAGCCATATAAATGGTAACATTAAGACAAACGCATAAATATTCCATCTTAAAATGAGCTCCTGATTGTGAAGAACAGTAGTTTGACATGAAAATGACACATACTGCAGCTAGAACACTTTCTGTCGTCTTTATTTCCTAACAAAGGGATATTTTGTGTAATGTAAAAAAAAACTCATCAACGAAACCAGGCTTATAAAAAATTCATTTCAATAACTTTCCTGCACATTTTTCTGACATTGTATATTTATCAGATGACAGACAGTTGAACAAACAAAACAACATACTCTGGATTTTTACAGAGGATGACCTTGAGGTCACTCCGATGTATTGCTATCGCCTAAATTTCCATTATGCAAATTAGTTTTGGGATTTCAACCGATCTATAAAAATTATAGATCCGCGGTCATTGCAAGGGAAAAAAGTGCATTTTTATACCTGCGATTCCGTTCTCCGTTCGTACGATGTTTCATCAAAAAATGGAATCATTTCAGTTGTTGATTTAGTACTGAAAATTTGACTGAATTATCTCCTTATTAAATACGGTTTTTTATGTTTAATAGGTGTTTAAGAAAGAGGTCAGGTGCTCATGTTCATTCATAAAAGTATCGTTCATTCATGAATTTATCGTAAAATCAAAATCACTACACAGGTCACACACAGGTTGTAAAGATTACCTGTATAGTATCTAAAAATAGACAAACTTAACTGACTCCCCTTACTGTAGTGTGTGAGGGAATTCGATGTTTGCTATACCACTGTTCATTTCAACGCACTTTATGACGATACCACTTTATCAATATGAATGAAATTTTTTGCAGTGTTTTAAGAAATAATTTTACTTTAAAATCGCGTATCATTTGTGAACTATTAAATATTTTACAAGGACGAATTTTCTGTATGAAGTCAATAATTGTGTGAACTTTTGAAGCCCAAACTTTTTATAGCCTTAAATACGCTAATGAAAGATCCGAAAACTATACCCATACAGAACGACATGTTTTTGAAATTGTAGCAAAACTTTTGGTTGACAAATTTTAATTCGTTATTGCATAAATATTAACTTGAAATATCTGTCATTTTCTCCCTACCCAGTTTACCTCTATTACTCATTATGATGTGGACTTGACATTGTTATTGAATCTTATGCAATTTGATTGGATTAAGTTATTATTAGATTACCTTCAAACTGTTCATGCTTTTTCGTACGAGTATATTGATTAAATCAGAGCGTGCATGAATGTGTACAGAAAATTAAATGACCTGCAAACTGGACACTGGACCAGTCCATATTACGTTTTATCAATGAATAGATTTTTTTTTATTTCCCAAATTACAGGGCCCATAAAGGGCATAAAATCAGATACAATTGATTTACATAATTGGTAACAACAACAATAATAGCGGCATATAAATAGATATTTAGTATATAAGCATTGGTCAGAATTAGATGAACGAAACTTAAGGTATGAAAGGTAACAATTGCCACTTTTTATCTTTTCACATAATTTTCCACATACACACATTAGATAAATTATTTTTGATAGCCTATTGCGGAGAAAAAAGAGAAAGTTTACTGTATTAACGTTCTATTCCATTAAATACGCCATTTTTCGAAGATAAATGCAGAAAAAACATTTATGAACGGCTACGCCAGGTAAAATTGTTGTTTATCCTAAAAAAAAAATACAATTTTCAGTTTCATTAGAATATTATAATAATAATAAATCCCAAATTTATGTAGTCATTAGATAAAGTCCTTATATGTCCGATCTGCCTATTTTTGGACATCAAAAGACAATACGATCGTTTTAAGGTCAATTTCGTCTACTTCACGCAATCTTGTTAGGCACTATAATGAAATGGACCTGAAATTTATTTCACATGTTTCCTGAAAATTGATAAATATCAAAGCAACATAGAGCTGTTTGTTCTAGTTCGTATAATGACAATTTAATGTCATGTTTGTTTGTGATGACCCCCCTTTTCGGGATTGCATGAGAATTATAGTTATCTCGTATCGCATGAGGATGACACATGTCAACTGAGCAATTATGTTTGGGACTTAGTTTTAAGGAATGATGTCAAAGTAACATTATGAAAATATTTTTAGTAAGCTGAAATATATATTTATTTTTTACATGTTTATGTCTTGTAAGATATTTTATTTCTGTCCCGTTTTTCAACATTTGCGTCTGGAAAGTTGAAATGTTTTAACTGAATGGTTAATTTAAATTAATTATGAAAATGGTTAAAATTAAATCAATAAAGGAAATTATTGCCCAGTTACAAACACTACCAGGGGATAATCCATAATGATTTTTTTTTTCAGTTATATGTTTCAGCACATGTATAATTAACCCCAACTTTAGCCTGGTAAACTTGTTGTCTCCTTGTAAAATATAAAACATATTTAAAATGATTTCCTGCTAAAGTCTTATATTGATATAAAGTTAAAACCGTCTTGCTTCTCACTAGTCAACACTCCTGTCCTGTCAGGTTTAATTCTTATATATATGGATGAAAAATAAAAGTCCACAAAACATTAACATGGCAGCAATTGCTTTTACAGCCTTTAAGACTTTGATTTTTTTTTACAGAAGAGTGTCCACCATGCACTTGCATTACACTATAATAATAGTAGAATAGTATGATATACATATAGAGAAAAATTATATATACATGCAACCGTAATATTAATATAATATATAACAACAAACCAGTGTATTCTCTGGAAATATTATTATATTAGTATAATAGTCTAAGGTATACTGATTTGTATCACTACAATATAATAGTTATTACGGTGAGGTTGAATTTCCTGTCATTTATTCATCATCCAAGCACGAACTTGTATAAAAAAAAAATCTCTGTAAATTAACCTCAGTTTCAGGTATAGAGATGTGATCTGTTTCTGTGACATGTGCTTTTGACCATCCACAAGAACCTGCGGTCATCCGATGTTCAGTACTTCAGTACTTTGATTATAGCTGACTTAACGGGATGGGTTTTGCTCATACCGTTGGTCTCGGTTTGATAGTTGTTTTATAGACAATCATAAAAAAAATATATATTTCGGTTAAAAATGCCAACAATATGCACATTGGTGATTAAAAATATATTACTAAGTTAAAACTAAAACATAAAACCTTTGGTCGATCATTGAATTTTCAATACCATAAAACAATGCTGAATATTATTAAACAAAAGAAAGTCATTCATTTTGGTATTAAAATGTCAAATATTCTACATAAGGGGGACATGGTGGTATATTATAAAGAAAAAATAATCAAACATTAAAACAATAGTTTTGTCTAAGGACGACATTTCCTTCGCATTCTTCACTGTTACATTTCATATATACACGTTATAACAATAGAAATAATCCAATCGTAAACAATACATAGATAACGAGTACGTTTTATAAAAACATGGATCGACGTATGTTACATCAGATTATATCACTGTTACATCAGAATATATCACACAAACTTTTTAGATAATTGCACATGACGATTTGATACATGTAATAGTGTGACAGGGCAAAAGTGGACATCACTTCTCTTTTAGCTTAGAAAAGTAAATTTTATGGGAAAAATATAATTTCAGTAATTCAAGGACAAATTAATTAAAAAAATAAATATCTCTATTTTATTAACATGCAAAGATTTTTGTATGTAAAGATTTTTGTGTGTAAAGCTGTTTTTTTTTGTAAGTAACTATCAAGTGTCAATGCATTTTCAAACGGGAATTTGTTTTTTAAAAGAATAATACTTTTGATAATTACAGCTTTACGTTGTTCTTAAGCTTTTCTAAGGTAAACAGAATTATCCTCAGTCATTTCAATTACATGTAGCGCCTATTCAGTGTTAATTAATTACAGATATTCATTTCTCTAATCAGTTTGTCCTTAAATTATTGAATTCATCTTCTTCCCATAAAATTTAATTTTATAATTTGCCCTGTCACAATAGACCCTTCATTTATATTCCCTTATATATTTTTTGTCTAGTATTTTTGTATATATTGAACGTTAATATTTCTCCCTTACCAATAAGCTGTTGTTGCTGATATTACAAAAATGCACGTGTTGTCGTGCTGAGCGTACCACACTCGTAATTCAAATTCTAGGAAAACAGGAAGTACATTTGTAGGTGTCAAAATACACACTGGTTACAACTCATCACTGTCAAGCAGACGACCAAATATCAACATCACTGTCAAGCAGACGACCAAATATCAATTGATTTTATTTCGTAGTTTCTGAGAAAATATTTGTTAGACAAATGGACAGACGGACGGACGAACGGGCTATAGTAATAGTGTAATTCTCCCCCTCGATGAATTTAAACTTTAAATGATAAATTGTGATGTAAAACGTGATGTTCATTTTCTGCATCGTAATAAATTACACCTTGTTGTGTTTACTCGACTAGCAAACCACAATGGAATATAAGCTTATTATATTTGTGCAATCATTAATTTCAAATCTATTTATAATAAAAAAATATTGTCCTATATATAGTATGACTACATTAAATCATTATATAATTGAACAGACGGTGGAACATTGTCATATACTGCTAACAGTAACACGTTGTATATGTCCAATACACGAACTAATATTATTGTCGTAAACTATTTACATAATTACACATTTTACATTCTGTGAGCAACATGACGGATGTCACTATTGTAGCAGGAAATGCTTGTCCTGGTATTTTGGCGGGATTCGTGATGCTCAATATTTAGTTTTCTGTATAAAGTTTTTGTGGAATTTGTTGGCCATTTTTTCTTTTGGTCATGGTCAGTTTTTCTTCCTCGTATTGTTTTTTGTGCCCTTGGTATCTTCTGTCTATTTTTTTAACGATTAAGATTCGTAAATCACCAGAAGCCTTTAATTAATTCATTGCCGCGTCAACAACAAACTGAATACTGGTGTCCCTAAAATACATGCTATTGTAATTGCTGTTTTTGCCGTAGATCTTTATACACCACCGTTGCTTTAATTTGTCTTAAATAGGAGTTTAAAGTTACGACAAAAGTAAAGACATATCTTATTTCAATGCAGTTCGTTTTTGAACTATTTAAAGCAGGACACATATTTTAGAATAGACTTAAAAGTCCGACATTTTTATTTAAAGAGCCTTGTGAAACAAGCCAAATATCATTGATAATAGTAATAATGAGAATGATAATTTATTTAGTATTCAACCTAGTTACCCAGTTCTGTCTATATAATATAAAAATAAGAGGATGTGGTATATTTGCCATTTAGATAACTCTACACCAAAGACCAAATGACATAGAAGTTAACAACTATAGGTCACCGTACGGCCTTCAACGATGAGCAAAACCCATACCGCATATATAGTCAGCTATAAAAGGCCCCGAAATGAAAAACGTAAAACAATTCAAACGAGAAAAGTAACGGCCTGATTTATGTACAAAACGACAAGCAAAAAACAATTTATAAGTTCACATTACCGACAAAATATACCGTGAAACCTCACCTAGCTATAAACCTCCACGTAGATAAAGGAAAGAGTACTTGTTTTGAGAACTGGAAACTGAAATGACAGCAAATAAAATAGCAGAGGTGTTTATCAAATACTGAAGCTTTCTGAATGTAATGGTGGTTTACGAAGTTTGGCCAGACGACACAGATTAGATAAATATCATTTAAGATTGGACAATAATTAAAAGTGTATATTTTATAAAGAACACTTAACACTTATAATATGTGTGATTAATTTGAATGAATGAATATTTGATTTTGTAAACTGTTGCTTAGAAGTCTTTATCAAATATAAACGGTAATAACTGTCCATTTCTTAGATTTAGATATTTCAGTTTTACACGGGAAACTACACTAAAATTTACGATAAAAAGGGTGATGTTCCTTTTGGCACCATCTTACGGTGTTTATATACCACAACTAGTTCGCTATGCCCGTGTCTTTTGTGACGTTTTGAATTTTAATGAATGTAATCTATGTATTACTGGTAAATTATTAAGTCAGGGATTTCGTTACCACAAATTACTTAAAACCTTTACTAAATTTTTCCATAGATATAAAGATTTGGTTTTGAAGTTGGTAGAAAACTTATTTCAAACGGGATAGCACATTCTCATTTTTACGGAGATGTTGTTTTCCGAGCCCGGAAATTTAAAAACGATCCGGGTAAACTTATCGATCCTTTAAATAAACTTATTCGAAAAGGTTACCAATTCAACACTGTAATTAGATCTTTGAATATTGTTTTTATTGGTATTGATATTGATTTTGTTATCATTAAATTAAAATCAAACTAAATATTATTGTTATATACATATGCACATGCATAGCTCTACACTCTGTCGATACCAGTATCTTGGCATTGCACAAGGTCGTTTTTTTCTCTGACTGTTCATGACGTCTTTACACTACATCCATTTGGATGTTGGGTGTGTACTGATTGATAATTTAGTCTTAGATGTATGATTTTTTTTTATTAGTTGTTATTGGCTTTGAGCTAGCTGTCAGTAACTGCGAGTACTCTCAGATCTGTGCTAAGTGTCTTTTTGTTGTTGGGATGTACAAGTACCCGTCCATGTCAACTTTGTGTTTTTGTTAAATGTATTGTTTAGCCTTTTTCAAATGATTTTTATAGTTTGTTCTTATGTTGTACTGTTACACCACTGTCCCAGGTTAGGGGAGGGTTGGCGCCTTCAAACTAGTTTAACTCCGCCACATTCTGTATATGCCTGTCCCAAGTCAGGAACATGTAATTCAGTGGTTGTCGTTTGTTGCTTCATTATTTTGTACATACATTAGGCCGTTAGTTTTCTCGTTTGAATTGTTTTACATTTGACATTTCAGGGCCTGTTATAGCTGACCATGCGGTATGGGCTTTGTTCATTGTTGAAGGCCGTACGGTGACCTATAGTTGTTAATTTGTGTGGCATTTGGTCTATTGTGGAGGGTTGTCTCATTGGCAATCATACCACATCTTCTTTTTTATATTCTCCATGTATATTGAACTGTAAACGGTCTCCCGTTTAAAGCAGCCAAAGTGTCAATTATAGACTTAACAGACTTTAGTGTTACCCAAGAATTAACGGGGTTATAATATATACAGCATATTATCGCTCTTAAAACTATCTTGAACACCAATTTTTGCTTGGAAACCCTGACATAAATCCTGCTGGTTTTAGTTAATTCAAACAAATAGCCTTCATCTTGGATAAAGTGAGATGACATAGAGAAACTTTCCTTTGTCAATCAGGTCTTGGTTTCATTCAAAGAGAGCCGGAATATACTAAAGTCAAACTCATGAAACACAACATAGAAAATCAATATCTATGTCAAACTTTCAGGGAATTTTATTAAACTTGAACAGAAGCTTCTTCATTATTGAGCGATATATTTTTTAGAGGAACATTTTGAAACATTTTTTTTTATTTTCCCGTATTTTACTTATAAATGGACTTAGGTTTGTTTGTAATACATGAATATGATGACACGAATCACAAAAATATCACGGCTGGCTAGTTTATCAAGGTCACACCAATCACCAAAATCCAACATCTACAAAAAAAAACAGACGTACAAACAAATTCAAACATTTACGAACAATTCATTATCCAGATAACCTTATTTGGTACAGGCACAACATGTGGCGGGGTTAAACTAGTAGTTAACATCTAGATAAAGTCTGGGGCTTGAATTTTTATTCATCGTTAACTTTGTCAAAAATTCGTTCAATTTTTATGAACATTTCATCATGAAAAATAGTTTCTAGATAAAATTGTTTAAAAGTGACTAAGAAGTAAAATCTGAAGAAAAAATCTAAAATATATTTTCGTTTCCATTTTCCGTTTTTTCTTATAAATGGACTTAGATTTTTACAATTAGCATTTAGATACAGTCCAGTGTTAAGAGCTTTACCTAGGTAGTAATTCATTATAGACATTTTTCCTACCAGTTTCCTCTTAGGTTGTGCTATATCATTGGCTCATATTCCTTTTTTATGTGTTCTGTCATTAATGTGAAAATGTATTTCAGGTGACATATTCTTCGTTTTGTTTCATTTGAGTTAGTTTTTACTATATGATTTCACAGGAGCTGACTGATTGACATGGGTGGCTTTTGAATATGTGTTTTGCGTTTGTCTAGACTATTTTTTTTAACGACGTAAGGGAATTAACACATTCTTCTCTTTCCTTTAATATAAGTACTAAAAATGATTCATGAGGAAGGACCAATTTCCCCTGAACTTATTTCACATCAAGGCTATTTTCAAAACGTATTGCAATCCTCATAGTTAATTTAACATTATCACAACTCAATATGTGTACTTAAAATTTTTTAAACAGTAGTATTGCTTATTTCTATACAAATCACCTAATTGTAATCGCTAGAAGATAGTCCAAATCCGCAGTGTTGACCTATTTTGACCATTTTGAGTATTTATCCAAAAAATATAGGACTTCGTTTACCAAATCTAAAGTTATTTTGGAAACAGAACTATTTAGTGTCTTCCAGATACAAAATGTGGAGAAATTTTTTTTAATTTTAAAACGATTTTCTTGATTACATGTGTAAATACAACTGTTTTGACAGGAGACAGATTTGTAAAAGTAACTTTGCTTGTTTTTGAATCTTAGATATCTATTTCAAGTGTATTATATTGTAATGTAAAAATTCATCTAAATACATATTGTTTAAACTAAATAAAACTGTATTTTACTAACGAATACAAGTTTTTTATGACAGTATTTTCATTTTACCTTTTTATCAAGCAAATTGAGTATTTTAAGCAACTTGCAACCCAAGGTTCAATAAATTAAGAAAAAGATCGTCCTTATGAATGACTGCAAAATTCAACCCATTGAAAATCAATCAATTATTCTATATCTTGCTGTAAGTTATCATAGCTATGACATATTCTTCAATTTGTTAACGGTGGTCACTATATGGTAGAAGGTAGGAGTCGATAAATAAGTATACAATAAAATGAGACACGATTTAATTGTCAAATTAATGTTTGTTTCATTAGTTTAACGGTAAAATAATTTAAATTCGTTTTAAATGTATCTGTCTTTACCATTGACATATAAGCACTGTTTTTGACTTCAGATTTAAAATGCTACTAAACTTATACTATACATAAACACATGATTCACATTTACAAATACCCAAGAGCGAAACTGTTCAAAAACTTTAAGGAACATTGTTGACATTAAGTTTTGATTTGAATGTTATTACTTAGAATTAGTATTGTACACAACAATACAGATACATAATATACAATATTTTTATTAGATTTAAACAACATACAGTCCTTTTGTGTGATTTTAAAAATCCGTCTAATTCTTTAACAGCGATATTGACTCTACGGCTTTGTTTAAAAGATCTTAACAGAAATCAAAACTTACTAAAAGTTTGAATATTTGAAATACAAGTAGAAATGCAGAAGAAAAACATCATCTATGCATTGACAGTACTTTTCATTATATTAGTTTTTTTTGTTTTCCGGGAATTACCTATCAAAGTAGAGACTGTACCAGCTACTGTAAGGTAAGACATGACATTTATACATATAATAACAGGATAGAGTAGAAACATGGATTTATAGTATTCAATGTATTTTACTATAAGGCTTTCATTTATTGTTAAAAAAAAGAGAGAAATAAGACATACAAAAATAATTCATTATAAAACAAACTTGTAACGACATTTAAAATTGACAATATTTTTCACTTATTACTGAATTACCTTTTTTCAGTATATCGAATATTTGTAAACTTAGTAAAAAGGACATTTAAAATGCCATATAATAAAAATACAGATCCGGTGTTCAAAGCTTGGTTTAGAATCTTGTATGTTAAGCTTGGTCTAGAATCTTGTAGGTTGCAGATCCTGTGTTCAAGTTTGGTTTAGAATCTTGTATGTTAAGCTTGGTTTAGAATCTTGTAGGTTGCAGATCCTGTGTTCAAGCTTGGTTTAGAATCTTGTAGGTTAATCTTGGTCTAGAATCTTGTAGGTTGCAGATCCTGTGTTCAAGCTTGGTTTAGAATCTTGTATGTTAAGCTTGGTTTAGAATCTTGTAGGTTAAGCTTGGTTTAGAATCTTGTAGGTTACATATCCTGTGTTCAAGCTTGGTTTAGAATCTTGTAGGTTGCAGATCCTGTGTTCAAGCTTGGTTTAAAATCTTGTAGGTTAAGCTTGGTCTAGAATCTTGTAGGTTGCAGATCCTGTGTTCAAGCTTGGTTTAGAATCTTGTATGTTAAGCTTGGTCTAGAATCTTGTAGGTTGCAGATCCTGTGTTCAAGCTGGGTTTAGAATCTTGTAGGTTAAGCTTGGTTTAGAATCTTGTAGGTTAAGCTTGGTTTATAATCTTGTAGGTTGCAGATCCTGTGTTCAAGCTTGGTTTAGAATCTTGTATGTTAAGCTTGGTCTAGAATCTTGTAGGTTGCAGATCCTGTGTTCAAGCTGGGTTTAGAATCTTGTAGGTTAAGCTTGGTTTAGAATCTTGTAGGTTAAGCTTGGTTTAGAATCTTGTAGGTTGCAGATCCTGTGTTCAAGCTGGGTTTAGAATCTTGTATGTTAAGCTTGGTCTAGAATCTTGTAGGTTGCAGATCCTGTGTTCAAGCTGGGTTTAGAATCTTGTAGGTTAAGCTTGGTTTATAATCTTGTAGGTTGCAGATCCTGTGTTCAAGCTTGGTTTAGAATCTTGTATGTTAAGCTTGGTCTAGAATCTTGTAGGTTACAGATCCTGTGTTCAAGATTGGTTTAGAATCTTGTAGGTTACAGATCCTGTGTTCAAGCTTGGTTTTAGAATCTTGTAGGTTACAGATCCTGTGTTCAAGCTTGGTTTAGAATCTTGTAGGTTAAGCTTGGTTTAGAATCTTATAGGTTACAGATCCTGTGTTCAAGCTTGGTTTAGAATCTTGTAGGTTAAGCTTGGTTTAGAATCTTATAGGTTACAGAACCTGTGTTCAAGCTTGGTTTAGAATCTTGTAGATTACAGATCCTGTGTTCAAGCTTGATTTAGAATCTTGTAGGTTAATCTTGGTTTAGAATCTTGTAGGTTAAGCTTGGTTTAGAATCTTGTAGGTTAAGCTTAAACACAGGATGTGTATTTCAATTAGAATGAAATGAAAACTATTAAATTGGTGCAGTAAAATTGGTACCGTTAATGGTATTAAATGTTGACTGTGTGTTATATGTACAATGATGTAGTTCTGTCATTTAAAGCGCGTATGTGTACATGTATATGTTTATTTTGTTAAGTAAACCTGTCTTCAGTCATTTGCTGCTCTAAAATATTAAACTTTAACAGTCTTCCCAGGATAACATGGATAAACTCCAAACCAGACACAGAACGTTTTGCCCAGACACAGGTTCATATACGTAATGATACAGGGGTAACACTTGTATGTCCAGAGAAAAAACTAGTCTTTCCAACTGAAGACATATTATGCATGGTGAGTAATTATCTTTCCAACTGAAGATATATTTTGCATGGTGAGTATTTAAATAATCAAAGTACATAAACCCTCTGAGTCTCTGTCTAGCAAAACATGTATTTTGAAAAAGGATGATCCGTTGGTTCAACCTTAGAAAGTTTCTGTCATTCGTTTGGTTTGATGCTTTTAAATCTGTATAAATGAAAGGCAATTATAGGCATGGTGAATACTTTATTGAAAAAAAACTATATTAAAATAAATTAAATTTCTTTAATTTGTTTTATTGTTAACATAAAAATTGTATTCATTTTTTATTGATCTTACTCATTAGAAACATAATTCCTATACTTTTTACCATGCCCTATCTCTCTCGTTATCTTCTTTCTTGTTTTGTTACAACTGGGAATGCTTTCAAAATATAAGTCAAAAAAGACAAACAATAGTTCGCAAACATTATACACAAAGTAAAAGCTTGAGCAAAACAAACCCCACCAAAAATGTGGTTCCCCGAAGAGTGAGAGTCTCTGCTCAACCAGTGGTATCCGTCGTGTCGATTAAACTAGTCAAAATTCAGTCGTCTTTATGAGAACAGTTTGTACAAATGTACGTACATACTTACGTATTCGTACAAGTTGTAAGTCTGTTGTACGTCCAGACTAACGTACATGTACATTTTGTACATCCAAACTAACGTATTAGCATATTTTACCGACAGTGCGAGACCCTCGTGTGTAGTCAAGGTCGTTAAACACCCCCTACTAGTAGTAACACATTTTGTACGTCCAGACTAACGTATTAGCACATTTTACCGACCGCGCGTGCGAGACCCTCGTGTGTAGTCAAGGTCGTTAAACACCCCCTACTAGTAGGAACACATTTTGTACGTCCAGACTAACGTATTAGCACATTTTACCGACAGTGCGAGACCCTCGTGTGTAGTCAAGGTCGTTAAACACCCCCTACTAGTAGGAACACATTTTGTACGTCCAGACTAACGTATTAGCACATTTTACCGACAGTGCGAGACCCTCGTGTGTAGTCAAGGTCGTTAAACACCCCCTACTAGTAGGAACACATTTTGTACGTCCAGACTAACGTATTAACACATTTTACCGACAGTGCGAGACCCTCGTGTGTAGTCAAGGTCGTTAAACAACCCCTACTAGTAGTAACACATTTTGTACGTCCAGAATAACGTATTAGCACATTTTACCGACCGCGCGTGCGAGACCCTCGTGTGAAGTCAATGTCGTTAAACACCCCCTACTAGTGGGAACACATTTTGTACGTCCAGACTAACGTATCAGCACATTTTACCGACCGTGCGAGACCCTCGTGTGTAGTCAAGGTCGTTAAACACCCCCTACTAGTGGTAACACATTTTGTACGTCCAGAATAACGTATTAGCACATTTTTACCGACCGTGCGAGACCCTCGTGTGTAGTCAAGGTCGTTAAACACCCCCTACTAGTAGTAACACATTTTGTAAATCCAGACTAACGTATTAGCACATTTTAACGACCGTGCGAGACCCTCGTGTGTAGTCAAGGTCGTTAAACACTCCTATTAGTAGTAACACATTTTGTACGTCCAGACAAACGTATCAGTACTTTTTACCGACCGTGCGAGACCCTCATGGGTAGTCATGGTTGTTAAACACCCCCTAGTATTAGCACTTTTTGTACGTCCAGACTAACGTATTAGTACATTTTATAACTGATAGCAATGCGTTTCTTGCTTCTGTTGCCTTTCAAGCAAAACATTCAAAATATATCTGTTCTTAAAACCCAATGGCAAACATTTCATTCATATTTCTTAAAACAAGAGTCCATGTTGGGTGAAATCATAGCTCTCTCTTTCTCTCTTTCTCTCTGTAAAGTTTTGTGGGCCATGATTTGATATTCTGTATTTTCATTTGATTGTTTTGTTTTATTTTGTTTGTTTTGTTGTATTCCTTTAATCTTTTTGTTTGTTTGTTTTATTGGGGGGGGACTATTTAGTCCGACCTTGTTTTGTAACATCAAACTATTCATTTACCAATGTACTTTTGAACGATGAGTTTTGCATTTTATTTACTAGTATTATTGTTTTATTTTAAATTGATAAGCTGTCGAACTGAACAAATACCTGTTTCGCAGGAGGAAATCTTTGTCATTGCATAACAGCTTAGGAAATCATGTATGGACTGTTAAAAATATAATAACAACAAAAAACAATCAATAAAATCAATTGAAAGTTGTTTTCAAAGGGAATTAAATCTTAAAACGGTCATAACATGTTTATTTTTAAAAGAGATTTTCTACATTATTACTAATAATACATTGCAACTGTTCGTCAGATATTTCATTACGCAATACTCCGTCTACATAAAATCAGTCTTGCGATTTTAAGGAATTCCGAAAAGCATTGTAAAACATAGGTTTTAAAACGATTTATAAAACACCATCTTCATATTACCAGTTTTTTTTTTATCTCTCGTTTTGAAAGATTTAACTATTATATGGAAAGCAACCTTGTGCAAATGAAAATCAATACATCTGTTAACCTATTTCGGGTTGAAAAAATCTCAATGCAAAGTCTATATCTGTTTGAATAATAAGTTGATATAAGAACCCTACAAAACAGACCAAACTGCATCTCTAAATTTATTTCGTATTTGAATGTTCCAAAATCAAATCAAAGTATTATACATGTGCATGTATACGTACACTTGCATACGGTCGATTTCAATCCGACGCAGCTCATATTTTACCAGTTTTTCTTTTTTAAAGTTAATATTTGTAGGAAGACAGTTTTTAGAATTAGATAATATTTTCTAATAGAAGAAGAAAGTGATTTTGATATCAAGTAAATTGCGATGGATTTAATATTTCGTCTTAACATCATTGGGTATTCTTGAAGTCGTTGATTTTGATTTCTAAATATATTTAAGGAACTATCTCGATTTCCTTATACTAAAATTGAATTGAATGTTAAGTGTACTCTAATGAATTCATGAACACTTTTTTTATTTAACGTCGGTATAAATGAATACACATATAATCTTCTCCATAAATACTTCATTTTTTAGAGGTTGGATTTTATTGATGTGTTAGAGAATAAACAATCGATGGAAACCCCTTTTGCAATCTCTTTTTTTTTTAAACAACTACTTTGATTTCGACAATAGTGACCATGTTCGAACAATGCTCCATGTAAAACTTTGCAGTTTGCAGTTTGGATTTTGAATTTATTAATTTTCCCCAATATCAACAGGAATATACTATCATCATTTACATATGTAGTATATGTACCTCAATTGATTTGATATTCTAGAGCAGTGGCTGTACAACTAAAAAATAATAAGAAACTGAATAACGGCTTTGTCTGAACGTTAAATCCTGTTTTTAGATTAGTTTATTGAAAAGTGATCGAAGCGATGAACAAGTACTTAAATAGATTGTAGATGGCATTAAAATGAACATGAGATGAAAACGGCGATGGGACACAAACAATAAAATGAAACCTTACTACCGAAGGAATTATCTGGAGTTAGATAGGGTCTGAAAATGTAGCCGCAGCCCCCTATAGCCCCCCTATAGCTAGTTTTACACAGAATTGATACTTCTGCTTTTTAGCTCACCTGGGCCCGAAGGGTCCCATGTGAGCTTATGCAATCACATGGCGTCCGTCGTCGTCCGTCGTTTGGCGTCGTCGTCTATCATCGTCGTCGTCTGTCGTCGTAAACTATTTCAAAAATCTTCTCCTCTGAAACTACCGGGCCAAATACCTTCAAACTTCAACTAAATGTTCCTTAGGGTATCTAGTTTATAAATTGTATCCGAAGTTTTGATCCATCGACAAACATGGCCGCCATGGCTAAAATAGAACATAGGGGTCAAATGCAGTTTTTGGCTTATATCTCAAAAACTAAAACTTTTAGAACAAATCTGACAGGGGTAAAACTGTTCATTTGGTCAAGAGCAATAATGTTCAGCAAAGTAAGATCTACAAAAAAGTTAATATGACCATAATTGTCAATTGACCCCTTAATGAGTTATTGCCCTTTAAAGACAATTTTACACAATTTGTTCATCAAGTTTGCTAACATTTAAAAATCTTCTCCTCTGAAACTACTGGGCCAATTACCTTCAAACTTTAACTAAATGTTCCTTAGGATATCTTGTTTATAAATTGTATCCGAAGTTTGTATCCAACAAAACAAACATGGCCGCCATGGCTAAAAATAGAACATAAGGGTCAAATGCAGTTTTTGGCTTATATCTCAAAAACTAAATCTTATAGAGCAAATGTGACATGGGTTAAAATTGTTTAATTGGCCAAGATCTATCGGCCCTGAAATTATCAGACGAATCGAACAACCCATTGTTGGGTTGCTGCCACCGAATTGGTAGTTTTAACAAAATTTTGCAGTTTTTTGTTATTATTTTGAATATTACTATAGATATATGTAAACTGTAAGCAGCAATAATGTTCAGCAAAGTAAGATCTACAAAAAAGTTAATATGACCAAAATTGTCAATTGACCCCTTAAGGAGTCATTGCCCTTTAAAGACAATTTTACACAATTTGTTCATCAAGTTTGCTAAAATTTAAAAATCTTCTCCTCTGAAATATAGGTGAGCGATTCAGGCTCTTGAGAGCCTCTTGTTGTTAGTTATTTGTCAGTCCGTATAGTTGTTTTGTTCCTCCATTTCTCTCGTTCATGTATTGTTCACCGGACTTCGACTTTCTGAATTTCTCTTTAACATAGTTCTTAAAAAATATTAAAAAAAGGAAATGAATGAATTTGTTTACATCTTACTATATAAAAATATTCTAATAATATCTTTCACTTTTACGACATGGTGTCTTTATAACAGTGTGAACGTGTGTGTTGGAGAGGGGCGCTCTTAAAACTGGTTCAATCCCACCATAAAGTATGCTTTACCAAGTCATGATATCTGGACCATGCGTTGTTGGTTCAATTCCATCACAAAGTATGCTTTACCAAATGATGATATCTGGACCATGTGTTGTTGGCTAAATCCCACCAAAAAGTATCCTTTACCAAGTCATGATATCTGGACCATGTGTTGTTGGCTCAATCCAACCAAAAAGTATTCTTTACCAAGTCATGATATCTGGACCAAGTGTTGTTGGTTCAATCCCACCAAAAAGTATGCTTTACCAAGTCATCATATCTGGACCATGTGTTGTTGGTTCAATCCCACCACAAAGTATCCTTTACCAAGTCAAGAGATGATTTTTCATTTCCTATTGTTAATTATCCATTTTTAGATGGTGACGTTCCCTTGTCACCATCTTATGGTGTTTATATATCTCAACTTGTTCGATTCGCTCGTGTATGTAACAACGTATTTGATTTCAACGAAAGAAATCTCTGTATTACTGAAAAATTATTACACCAGGGTTTTCGATATCACAAACTAGTCAAAACATTTACTAAACTTATCATCGGTACAAGGACATCATGCGTAAATATCAATCAACATACAGACATCTTATACGTTCAGGTATTTCACATCCACTATTTTATGGCAATATTCTTTACAAAGTACAAAAATGTCGGCATTCACCGCAAAAGCTAACCAAACTTTTAAACAGACTTATTCGGGAAGGATATAGTTACGATACTGTTGTCAAGGCATTAAGGATTGCATATTTTGGTATTAATATTGATTCACTCATAGGGTCTTTGCATCGGAAATAAACACATTCATTCTAAAACCAGTTGTTGGCATGATACGGGTTATGTTCTTCTCATATATTTTATGATGGTATGATACTAAACCCCTAACGGGAGGGATTGTACTTGATTTTCATATGATGAAGACATAATCTTTCAATCAGTAAACTTTAGGTCTGGAGCTGGCATGTCAGTAACTGCTAGTAGTCCTTTGTTCATTTATGTACCATTGTCATTTTGCTTAGTTTCTTTTGTTACCTATTCTGACATCGGACTCGGACTTCTTTTAAACTGAGTTTTACTGTGCGTATTGCTATGTGTTTCTTTATTCTACATTGGCTAGAGGTATAGGGAGAAGGTTGAGATCTCACAAAACATATTAAACCCCGCCGCATTTTTGCGCCTGTCCCAAGTCACGAGCCTCCGGCCTTTGTTAGTCTTGTACGTTTTTTTTCAATTTCAGTTCATTTATATGTTTTGGAGTTTAGTGTGACGTTCATTTTCACTGAACTAGTACACAAGTTTATTTAAGGGCCAGCTGAGGACCACCTCCGGGTGCGGGATTTTCTCGCTGAGTTGAATACCCATTGGTGGCCTTCGGCTGTTGTCTGCTCTTTGGTCGGGTTGTTGTTTCTTTGACATATTCCCCATTTCCATTCTCAATTTTATGATATCTGGACCATGTGTTGTTGGTTCAATCCCACCACAAAGTATGCTTTACCAAGTGATGATATCTAGACCATGTGTTGTTGGTTCAATCCCACCACAAAGTATCCTTTACCAAGTCATCATATCTGGACCATGCGTTGTTGGTTCAATCCCACCACAAAGTATGCTTTACCAAGTCATGATATCTAGATCATGTTTTGTTGGTTCAATCCCAACACAAAGTATCCTTTACCAAGTCATCAAATCTGGACCATGTGTTGTTGGTTCAATCCCACCACAAAGTATTCTTTACCAAGTCATGATATCTGGACCATGTGTTGTTGGTTCAATCCCACCACAAAGTATCTTTTACCAAGTGATGATATCTGAACCATGTGTTGTTGGTTCAATTCCACCACAAAGTATCCTTTACCAAGTCATGATATATAGACCATGTGTTGTTGGTTCAATCCCACCACAAAGTATGCTTTACCAAGTGATGATATCTAGACCATGTGTTGTTGGTTCAATCCCACCACAAAGTATGCTTAACCAAGTGATGATATCTAGACCATGTGTTGTTGGTTCAATCCCACCACAAAGTATCCTTTATCAAGTGATGATATCTGGACCATGTGTTGTTGGTTCAATCCCACCACAAAGTATGCTTTACCAAGTCATGATATCTGGACCATCTGTTTTTGTTGTTTTTCCTTTGCACTTGTTTTTTGTAGGAAGAGTCAGATGGTGAATATTTTTCTGGTCTATTTTGTCTGTTGAATATTTGTCTGGTCTATTTTGTCTGTTGAATATTTGTCTGGTCTATTTTGTCTGTTGAATATTTGTCTGGTCTATTTTGTCTGTTGAAAATGTTTAGTTAAACTGTGTATGGGTACAATTACACCATAACACGAGAGAAAGTAAGTCAGTACATTTGTATATCACAGAGTTCTCAAGCCATTCTGTTGAAGGCCGTACGGTGACCTATAGTTGTTAACTTTTATGTCATTTGGTCTCTGGTGGAGAGTTGTTTCATTGGCAAGCATACCACATCTTCTTATTTATATATATGTCAATAAAAACAGGTATGGAGTGTACATCAATGAAACGGCAGCTAAATGACTAAAATAATCAAAATACATAAAATGTAATGTTATAAATTTCAGAAACCACCTCGCTATTCACCGAGTTACAGAAATCCATGTTGGTATCCAGATGAATCGGATAAGCTGTCCTGTCTTCCGTATTTCCTCCAGATCGGGATGTCCAAATGTGCTACTACGGATTTGTTTACCAGATTGATTCTACATCCTGATATCATCCCTATAAGCGGTGCTAATGGTAAAAACAAATCAATCACATGGTGGAACCTAAGGTTAACAGGTAATGTCTAGAAGTATTAGTTAGCCGGATAGTAAGGACACCACGTGGTGAAACCTAAGGTTAACAGGTAATGTCTAGAAGTATAATTTAGTCGCATTGAAAGAAATACACCGATACTATATTTTGATGTGCACAACTTTAGCCTGGGATCCTGTCCCATTCTTTGCTTTACGTCGGTAGGTCAGCGCAGTGAGTCAGGATCCAGACTAAGTTACACCATACATGATATAATCTATGCCACAAGTTGTAAAGGCCAAATATGAATAACTAGAAATACAAATAAATAAGAACCGATGTTACTGAAATAGTGTAGAACCGATGATACTGAAATAGTGTAGAACCGATGTTACTGAAATAGTGTAGAACGATGTTACTGAAATAGTGTAGAACGATGTTACTGAAATAGTGTAGAACCGATGTTACTGAAATAGTGTAGAACCGATGTTACTGAAATAGTGTAGAACGATGTTACTGAAATAGTATAGAACCGATGTTACTGAAATAGTGTAGAACCGATGTTACGGAAATAGTGTAGAAGGATGTTACTGAAATAGTGTAGAACGATGTAACTGAAATAGTGTAGAACCGATGATACTGAAATAGTGTAGAACGATATTACTGAAATAGTGTAGAACCGATGTTACTGAAATAGAGTAGAACGATGTTACTGAAATAGTGTAGAACCGATGTTACTGAAATGGTGTAGAACCGATGTTACTGAAATAGTGTAGAACGATGTTACTGAAATAGTGTAGAACTGTATAATTTAGAAACAGTGGAATTTAACTGACAGTTAATATAATAATCGCTGCTAACTGTAGTATAAAAATATCCCTTGCTAAAATCCACTGTTTCTAAATAATACAGTTCTACAGTATTTTCTATTTTGTTGCTGATCTATTTCATTTGGCATGATGTTGATTGATAATGTTTTCAACGAGCCGTCAAAATTTTTATTTTATACTGAATTAGATCAATGTCACATTTTGTTTTAAAATGAAACCTTTTCCTTCTAGTGTAACGTCAATAGTCGCTTAGCTATTTTAAAAAGGCATTCAACAAGTCAATCGCTATGATCTTTAATTCAAGTTTCCAAACGTTTTTTTCTTGAGATAAAAATATTTTAAACAGATGACTCAGAAATCCTTTTTATTTTTGTCTACAATTTTATATAAAACAGTTAGATCTGAAATTTTGAAATTTTATCACTGTTAACGTTTTTAAAATGCTATATTAATTGTTTTTATATATAAATATGAATATATAAACCATTTATAAATAAATTGACAACATTTAATAGATCATTGTGTGCAACAATTACGTTGACTGATACCATACGTCAGATGTGAAATGTAGTTTTATGCGCATCTGTTCAATTTATTTTATTCTATCAATCTTTACAAATGTACTAATTTCCATAAAATAATAGTTTTTGTACAAAAACAAACATCACGTTTATTTGTTTTTTATGTAATTACGTAGGAAGCACATGGCAGCCGCCATACAGTGGAGGAAAGCGTGAGAACTTTAAGCAATACTCCGAGTATTTCTCAAATGCAGCAAAAGTGATAGAGACGAATAAAGATCAAACTGGATATCATGGGAAAATAACAGGTAACCTTTCAAAAAAACATCATGGCAGCATATGTTATCTATATATCATCTATATAACAGTGTCATTGTTACATGAAGTGCTTCATTAGACTGTCTGCGTGTTCTGTTTTGTGGCTTAGATATAGAAGTTTTCTGTATTAACTGTTTATTCGGGTCCCTTTGCATTTTTATATCCCATTGTAATTTGACAATAGGTTATTTATTCAGGCCCCTTTGCATTTTTATATCCCTTTGTAATTTGACAATAGGTGAATTCCAAACGAAAGTTATTTCAGTAATATGGATTTAACAAAGTTAAAGGGGCAGAAGCTACGAGATATAAAAAAAAAATATGATTTTTGTTTTGTTCAATATTTAATGAAAGTGAAATAGTGAAATAATTATTCGCTTTTAGCAGCCAGTTTAGTTCAATTTTGTCAAAATAGGCTGAGAAACATCGTTGATGAATTATTCACATGAAAGTGAATAATTCGACCTCATTGAATCCGTATTCATGTGACCTTCAATTTAACCCATTGGCTAGAGATTGGTTACGCATGTATTATTCGTGTTCAGCCATTAAAAGGAAAAGAATGTCAACATTGAAAATGAAACAAAGGTGAACCATTTCGTTGACTTATTCGATCTACAAAAAAATCTTTCTTATACAGGTAAAAACGATGATTAACTTATTTTTTAACCTATAGCATGAAATCAAACAGACCTAGAAAATTCCAATTGCACGAGGTCGCTATCTATTTATATTTATGTTTATATCGGGTTATGTGACCGTCGGCAGTCTTCGGAGGTCATCTCGATGGTTAATTGGATGGCGTCTAGACTAAAATACACACGAAACGCTGATATATTTTATCGAGTCCATGCATTATTAATTGTTATTTCAGACTTAATGTAGTTTAGATATAGGTTTTAGTATGTTATAAATCAAGTATGAGAATTTTAGTTAAATCGGTGAACATGAATTTGACAGCTAATGCCCCTTTTTACTACCATTGGGTTGATAAGTCGACTGAAGGGCCGTAAGTCCCGAGAATCTAAATGCACAGTAGTCATTGTTTCTGCATATTATGTGATCTATACATTAAGTACTTTTATTCATTCAATGATAATTTTTCCCGTTGCCATTGCCTAATGCAAATTTGACCTTAGATATTAAGCTATAGGTTTAGAATCATTTTTGTTTCACGGCTCCCATATATTTATACATTTCAATAAAAAAATATTACTTACGGTAGACATTATTCCTATCAGAACGTCTGTTATCTTGGAATTACACCGTAGAAAACAAATGCATGTCTCTGTTTAAATTGGTCAGCTAAACCAAAACAAAACTAGTGCTATTCCTGCAACTGTACTTTTATACTTTATTCATTTGTATTTAGGAGAAGGGTCACCGACCTATTTATGGATGCTGTATTTATGGAACCGTATCCCACAAAATACCTACCTAACAAAACCTAAAGTCTTGGTTCCACATCTAATCCGACATGTCCTCCCTAAGACAAAGTTCATTGTCACATTACGAGACCCTATAGAAAGGTAAGTTTACAAC
This sequence comes from Mytilus californianus, assembly GCF_021869535.1. Taxonomy (NCBI): domain Eukaryota; kingdom Metazoa; phylum Mollusca; class Bivalvia; order Mytilida; family Mytilidae; genus Mytilus; species Mytilus californianus. The sequence goes on from NW_026262701.1 coordinate 120,614,576, forward strand.
TAAAACAACTTCCTCAGGAAAAGTTGAACTTATCTTGATTTGGCTATTATTTTTATGCACTTTTGGTGATTGAGCTCGTCGATTCTTATATATCCTTCAAGTTGGCTTTCAAATATTCAGCTTTGAGCTTTCCTAATGAAGGTAAATCCAGAAAAGTGCTTCGGACGCATGACATTCATAAAGTGTTGGGGTTTTTTTTTAACATTTTTTACAAGTTATAACATTTTTAAAAATGGAAAGATTTATATGTCAACAGAAAAGTCAGCAAACGTGCTAAGCATGAGGTTTATAATCCCTGATAATCGGACTAACTAATCTTCGTTATGCTATTGGTATACTTTTTTTAGGAGGCACGTGACTTGTAGAGTACTAAATGATTTATAACCGATGTGATAGTAACTATTTTGTATTTTATCAAGCTGTTTATATACCTGTAATGAATTAAGAAATTAGTAGGAACTATGGTCTAACTCCCTTAGGCAAAGATGAAATTAGATGAATTTTGCTTTCCGGTTTGCATTTACTGCACGCTTGAAAGTGACATGTATTTAAAGTCAAATTATGTGATTTGTAAGTTTGCCATCATCTTTTTTTTTTCAGAATGTATTCAAGTTACCATTTTTTCAACAAAGATAAAAAGTATGATAAATTTGCTTTCCACGAGACAATGCAGTTTGCTATTGAAAAATTCATGGAATGTAAAGCTATGAAAGGTGACAGACAGTGTGTCCTAGATCCTGACCTCCGTGCAACAATCTCTAGAAAGGTAAGATGAATTGTCTTGAACTCTGACCAATGCTATGTGCCATCAATCCTGACCTAAGTGCAACAATTATCAACGATTATTAATATCAAATTCTCCTTTTATTATTTGTCTTTTTAGTTTGGTGAAGATATTAATGAACATTGTTATTATTTATTAAAATGATTTGTCAAAGTCTTAATTTTGTTCTTATTTCCGATAGTAAAATGTACTTGTTCTATTAAATTTTCTCATATCTAGAGAAAAGATATAGCAAGTGTTCTAGCTTGCTTGGACATGAGCTTCCGCAAGATCGTTGTTGCAGATTGAAGTTCTATAGACAAAGGTCTTATCAAAATAGGAACTGGGTTACAACTACAACTTCTATTGTTTCAAAATTAAGGCGTCGTTATGTAATTGGGCGGCATTTCAGATTTTGAACGTATTTGGAGCACACGTACGTTGAACTACATTTTATATCTAAAAGGTGAAATATTTACTACTATAATTCAGATCAAAGATTTGTGAAAAGGATCTATAAGTGAATAGAATGTACATAAAAAGCATCCATACAAATCAATTCTATTCCTTTTTTAATTTGAATTTCTCGAAATTGCGTCCACAGATTTACACGGATACGCTTTATTTACTGCAATATTGGTGTTCAAGTTTTTTCCTGCATCACCCAACTTTATATTTAGTGATTAAGACGGGGGAAAAAGAATCTGGTGATCCCCTTATATTTTCACAGCATTTAAGCGAAAATGAGCACTGCGATTACACCAATTTCAAATAAAATCCTTCCACGATGTTACGCAATTAAAACTGCAGTATTCGTCGTTTTTTTTCATCCACATCAACATTCTATACATTTTTGGTTTCTTTTTTTTTTTGTAATTATCTAAATTAATTGTATCTCTAGAATCTACATATCAATGCTGCATATACCTTTTTTTATATGCATATGTAGTTCAATTAGTTAAATCCGAAATATTGTATAAATATGTTTACACTGTCTTAGTTAAAGTCAGGTTGTCAGATGATACATAAGTATAAAAAAGAAGATGTGGTATGATTGCCAATGAGACAACTCTCCATATGAGACCAAATGACACAGACATTAACAACTATAGGTTACCGTACGGCTTTCAACAATGAGCAAAGCCCATACCGCACAGTCAGCTATAAAAGGCCCCGAAATGACAATGTAAAACAATTCAAACGAGAAAACTAACGGCCTAATATATGTACAAAAAATGATCGAATAACAAATATGTAACACATAAACAAACGACAACCACTGAATTACAGGCTCCTGACTTGGGACAGGCACATACATACAGAATGTAGCGGGGTTAAACATGTTAGCGGGATCCCAACCCTCCCCCTAACCTGGGACAATGGTGTAACAGTACAACATAAGAACGAACTATAAAAATCAGTTGAAAGAGGCTTAACTCATCAGATGGATAAAAATACAAATATTACAAATACAAGTGGACGTGGCCGGGTACTTGTACATCCAAACAACAAAAAGACACTTAGTACAGAGTACTCGCAGTTACTGACAGCTAGTTCAAAGCCACTAACAACTAATAAAAAAAATTCATGCATCTAAGACTAAATTAACAATCCGTACACATCCAATGGATTTAGTGTAAAGACGTCATAAACAGTCAGAGAAAAACATGACCTTGTGCAATGCCAAGATACAGGTATCGACAGATTGTAGATCCATGAATGTGTATATGTATATAACAATAATATTTAGTTTGCTTTTAATTTACTGATTTGTCAACAGTAGTTTAGTTTGTCATTTCATCAAGTATATCAAGAACATTTCGTAGTGTTTCAACAACCAAGCTTAACTATTGGTTTGTGATGTGCATCAAGTTTCTTCTAGTTTGTAGGAATCGTTTGTCCCGGTAGAATAGACATTTCTCTTGATCATACATCAAATAAATTCAACGGCGACTTGGCCTTCATTTTTCATAGCACGGTGATTTTTCCTAGAATTGCCATAAAAATCTGACAACTGTTAACACTGACAAAATTTAGGTAGTATGCCCGACAGTTCACAAAAATAATACTTCGCGTTTGGAAGGTCTTGACAGCATCAAGTGTCCAGTATCAAGACGAGACATTATTTTTGTTTGTTTCTATTTCTCTCTTGTATTATTTTTTGGTGGGCCGGCACTAGGAGACAACTGCCTACATGCCTCCACATAATTTACGGCCAAACCTTGAGGTTTAGCTAGCTATAAAACCAGATTTAATCCATCATTTTTCTACGTAAGGAAATGCCTGTACCAAGTCAGGAATGTGACAGTTGTTTTTCATTCGTTTGATGTGTTTGAGCTTTTGATTTTGCCCTTGGATGAAGGGCTTTCCGTTTTGAATTTTCCTTGGAGTTCGGTATTTTTGCTATTTTACTTTTTTCTATGTAGACAAAAAATAATACTATGTGCAATCAATCGTGACCTTAGGGGCTCTTTGTCGTTAAAGGTGACCGGAATCTGAGTTATCTTTTATTTGAAAGGGAGGGATAAACCCTTTTGAATGGGAATTTACTTGTATCATTTGAAGCGTTAAATGTCCTTTGACATAAGAAATATGTACGACTTAAGGTGGGATTAGCAATGATTCGAAAGATTTATATATGATAAAGGGTAGTTAATTACTACGAAAGAATTAAGACATATATACGAGTTAAGGTGGGATTAGCAATGATTCGAAAGTTTTATATATGATAAAGGGTAGTTAGTTACTGCGAAAGAATTAAGACATATATACGAGTTAAAGTATTAGCAATGATTTGAAAGATTTATATATGATAAAGGGTAGTTAGTTACTACGAAAGAATTAAGACATATATACGAGTTTAGGGGGGATTAGCAATGATTCGAAAGATTTATATATAATAAAGGGCAGTTAGTACTACGACAGTACAGATAAAATGTATGGAAGTAATGATCAAAACAATTTAATCCGTTTGGTTCGGTAAAAAATTTAATCTGTAAGGTTCAATAAATTTAATCCGTAGGATTCGATAAACAATTTAATCCGTAGGGTTCGATAAACAATTTAATCCGTAGGCTTCGATAAACAATTTAATCCGCAGTGTTAGATAAACAATTTAATCCGCAGGGTTCGATACACAATTTAATCCGTAGGGTTAAATAAACAATTTAGACTGTAAGGTTCAATACGTAGGGTTCAATAAACAATTTTGTACGTAGGGTTCGATAAACAATTTAATCCGCAGGGTTCAATAAACAATGTAATCCGTAGGGTTCGATAAACAATTTAATCCGCAGGGTTCTATAAAAATTTAATCCGTAGGGTTCGATAAACAATTTTATACGTAGGGTTCGATAAACAATTTTATACGTAGGGTTCGACAAACAATTTAATTCGTAAGGTTCAATACGTAGGGTTCAATAACTAATTTTATTCGTAGGGTTCGACAAACAATTTAACCCGTAGGGTTCAATAAACAATTTAATCCGTAAGGTTCAATACGTAGGGTTCAATAAACAATTTAATCCGTAGGGTTCAATAAACAATTTAATCCGTTGGGTTCGATAAACCATTTAATCTGTAGGGTTCAATAGTAAACCCCATCGTCGTTCTTGCACAACACACACAAATTAATGACCTAAGTAAAAAACACGTCATACTTTATTGAATATGTATATTGTCCTATATTAATGAAAAGTTCGATATGACTTACAATGTTCATGCCTGACTTTTGCAGGTTTAAAAACCATCTTCTATCTGTATTAGAATTAAAAGCAACTTGTGTATTATTACATGATACCTTTCTTTAGCTAAGCCAAGTAATTGTTTTACAGGTGCGGTTACTGAACAGCATGTATTACTTGTACATTAAAGAATGGCTTGATGTATTTCCAAGACAACAATTTATATTCATAAAAATGGAAGAATATGTTACCAACAAAGAGGAAGTGTTAAACAGAATATTCAAATTTCTCGGACTGTGTGAGTCATAATCAAATATTTTATTTAATTTGAAATCGAAAGTAAACGTGTTTTACATAATCAAATATGCATACAGCAGCAGTGTAAATAGAAGTGGGTTTGGAGTGAGGCAGTAAAATAAAACCAATACAAAATATTACAATACCGGCAAGAAAGATAATTAGAGGAATAAACCAAGAATTATTTTATCTCACATATATTGTAGGTCTAGGGTAAGGACAGACAGAAAGTAATGAAAACGCTACTTTTGATATCCATCCCATTCTAAATGTACCAGAAAGAAAATGCACCAAGTACAGTAAGGATAAAGGCGCTAACAAGGACGTAGGCACGCGAGGACACCCAACATTTCTATTTCACCCCCTCCTTGTCGCGGCGGTGACATTAGAAAATTTAAGATTTTTTTTATTAGTTATAGCTGTACTTCTGAATCATGTGAATATGTAGCTTTCTTTAAATGTAGCTTGTAATCACCTAGAACTAGTTAAGAATTTAAAAACATATCTGGTCCTCAAAGTTACACTTCATGATAATCACATGCTAACCCTCAATTCAGAGATTGAACTTTGAACTGTATTTCTGAACGTTTAATTACTAATAACGACTATTTTGTAGCCACGTTGTCACCAACAGAAATGAAGAAATATGGGTTATTGTTTACAACAATCAAGAACAAGACAAAGGGAGGCAAGCAGTACGAACCAATGTTAAATGCAACGAGAGAAATGTTGTACAGTCTTTACGATCCGTACACCAAAATGTTACCACAACTACTGAACGACCCCTCTTTCACCTGGTCAAAGGTGTCTTATGAGGAATATGTTCAACGAATGCTGAGGAAAAAGGTGGCTAGCTAATTCTTTGAAAACGCATAAATATATTTATTAATAGAATAAATTCATAAACAATGTTAGTCTGCTTAATTATTTGTAATTCTAAGAAATATTAGAATATCAAATATGCATTACTTCCGGTACCACAGTCAACATATTTTTAGTTTTAAGAAACAAACTATTTCATATGCATTATTTCCGGTACCACAGCTTAAATGTAAGAGAACAGTAGTCTACCGTAGTTCAAATCGCATAAATCGATCAAAAAGACAATTAATCTGAGGAATCGCATGAACCCCAAAAGGAGCGAGACTTGATGTGTCGACAGTGTAAGTGTCTCATGCTATGCATGTGTAAAGACAAAATATTAGTACAAAACGTGTACCAAACGCCATGAAACTGTATAATACTGTACGTATTTAAATACGAATTAAAGAATTGGAATATCTACACGTATGTAACATTTAATTTAACAATACTATTTGACAAAAAGGCACAAGTCTGTATTGCAGCGCCAAAAAGATGATAGGCACAAACAACCGTTTTATAGCTAACAATAGGCTTTTAGCCGACACTAAAAACAATGCTTACATTGAAAAAAAGTATAATACTAAAAAGAAGATGCGCATTGGAAGTTTTTTTCTTCTTTTTTTTTTATTTAAACGTCAATTTGTGAGGAAAAACATCCTGATTTAACAAAATGTAACTTTTATAATTTTTTGTTTGTTTTGTATTTGATGGGTTTTTACAGTGATGATAACTAAATGATATATGAATATAAAATATTTTATTATAGTTATCACAACTCTATGGTTATTACTAGGTACATGTTTACAATACAGATGATGAGGTGTAAGAATTATACGAACGAAAAAAATAATCTCATGTAGCTTCATTTGAAAAGACTGTTTCCATAGTTTAAAAAAAAATCGTTTTAAAATTTTGGATTACAAAATGGGATTGCCTGATATGAGTAACAATCTCACAAGTTTTGAGATACTGTTTGATCAGTTGATATAATGGACTTGACTAAGTAACAATCTCGCAAGTTTTGAGATACTTTTTGATCAGTTGATATGATGGAATTAACTAAGTAACTATCTCACAAAATTTGAGATACCTTTTTGATCAGTTGATATAATGGAATTGACTAAGTAACAATCTCACAAGTTTTGAGATACTTTTTGATCAGTTGATATAATGGAATTGATATAAGTAACAATCTCACAAGTTTTGAGATGCTATTTGATCAGTTGATATTATGCAGTTGACTTAGTAACAGTCTCACAAGTTTTGAGATGCTTTGCGATATATCAGTTGATATAATGGAATTGACTGAGTAAAAGTCTCACAAGTTTTGAGATACTTTGTGATATATCAGTTTATATACTGGAGTTGACTCAGTAACAGTTTCACAAGTTTTGAGATGTTTTGTGACATATCAGTTGATGTAATAAATCAAAACAAAGTTTTAATGAAACCACTGTTATATTCAAACTCTCTTAAGGAAATTACGTGTTTACTGTCGTCCCTCTCCTTTCGTTAGTTTATCATCATGTGTAAAATATGTACAAATTTCAGCATAGTGTTACAAATGTTGGACCAAAACAGTAGTTTTAGGACATGGTATGATACTCATTTATATATCTTTATTCTCATACAGCTAATGAATTACATCAGTACAGAGAAAACAGTTGCATATATACTAAGCATAATATAAATACAGTGATGAGAGAGGCACAATTGAACAAATAACATCTGATATAACAAAACTTAGCCTGGAGGACAAACACGATTATTGAAACATTTGATATAAATACAAAGTGTCTTAAGGATAGCTTTACGTTTACAGGACATTAGTTCTAAAAATTTGATTGCGTTATGTCTGTTAGTAAAATGAAGTTTAATATATTTATGGCGTTTTGGGCAAAAGCCGTGCATTCAAATATGTAGTGATACTCATCACCAACTTGTCTATTGGTACATAAGCTTCATAAGTTGTTGGTTCTTTCTATATGTTGCCACCGACCACATTCTAATGGCAGTTGTGTATTTGTTGTTCTAAATTTACAAAATAGATCAAAGACTCAAATGGGTTGCGCAGAATGTTTCTAAAACAGAGAAGAATGCTCTATACCGAACATTTAAAATATTTCTTTTGGGTAAGTTTTGGATTTTCAAATATTTTGCCATAAAACCAGGTTCAACCCACCATTTTTTTCTAAAAATGTCCTGTATCAAGTCAGGAACATGGCAGTTGTTATTAAATAGTTCGTTTTTATGTATGTTGGCGTTTGTTTTTGTTGCACTTCAGTTTTCCTCTTATAGTTGATGTGTTTCCCTCGGTTTTAGTTTGTAACCCGGATTTGTTTTCTCTCAATCGATTTATGACTTTTGAACACCGGTATACTACTGTTGCCTTTATTGGACTCGAGCATCAATGAAGCGAAATTAATTGTGGAAATGCACATCTCGTACAGAAAATTTGTACCGTTTATGTAATAACTACCACTGGGTCGATACCTACAAATTTAATTGATGTTTATTTCCAAATACAGCTCAGTCGCAGTAACTGCGTAACAGGAGCGAAAATACATACATGTTTATATATAGTAATCGAATCGAGGGCAGCAATGTCCGTAACGAATATTTATAGTTAACACATAGAGTATCAAAAAAGAAATAATTGTAAATTTCAAGGATTTATATGCATTTGAAATACGTAAGATTAGATCAACAGTCTTTCTACTTTTTATGTAAAAATGGCCAAATTCATAATTACAGCTATATTACAGTATTTGAGCATATCATACATTTTACTTGTGGATATATTACATAATAATCTGGAATGAATTTTTTCCTTAAACTCTTTACTTTATCATTATTACATAAACATAAACAATGGAATTCGTCCCCAAGACCAGTCTTGCAGATATGACAATTTCTTCCTTGTCTCGGTATATTTCGCCTTCTACCGGTTCCTATGGAAAATTTAATGTTACAAGTCCGTAAATTGTATTTATCCGTAAATAGTTTTTTAGCACGTAGGTTTGAATTTACCGCGGTTTCTCTCATGCATTTTGCAAACCCCCTTTTTTCAAGCCTCGTTTGAGTGGACCATGCTTTCAAACAGCACTTTTATACATTTCTAAAGGGAAACTCCATACTAAAATTTACGACAAAAGAGACTATTTTTCATTCCCTATTGTCAATTTTCCTTTTTTAGAAGGCGATGTTCCTTTGGCTCCATCATACGGTGTTTATATATCCCAACTCGTTCGTTATGCCCGTGTGTGTAATAACGAACGTAATCAATGCATCACTGGTAAATTATTAAGTCAGGGATTTCGTTACCATAAATTACTTAAAAATTTTACTAAATTCTTTCATAGATACAAAGATTTGATAAGTAAATTTGTCTGTACCTGTAGAAAACTTATTAAAAACGGTATTTCACATCCTAAATTTTACGGTTATATTGTACTTAAAGAGCGGAAATCACTATGAGATCCGTGTAAACTCATCGAACCTTTAAACAAACTTATTAGTAAAGGTTATCTTACCAATGTTGTAATTAGATCTTTGAATATAGTTTACATTGGCACTAATATCGATTTTGTCATCAGCAAATTAAAACTGTAAATCTGTATTCTTTTCAAACGGGATGTATAAAGACACACCCACGTTCATTTTTATCTATTAAGAGGTTAATACTGGTTCTCTGTAACTATTTAAACTTTTATATAGGGAGTGTGGCACGCATGGTCATGGATTTTCTTCAAACTTCACACACTTACTAGTCTTGATGAAACAAACAAAAAATGGCAAAATTTTGGTTGCTAAGCATATCAGTTGCCATAGCAACCTATGACCAGTTTTACCTCTTCTGGATATCTATGATTTTAAGCTGAAAATGGCTATTTTCAACATAATTTTTCATAATAAATGATTAAAAGAAAGAATATTTTTTTATGATTTTATTAAATATATGCATTTTATTAATGTAATTTAATAACTGATATTTTCATATTCATTTTCAATCATAATCACATATACCCCCCTTTTTATGTGGTTTGCATTAGGTAAAACATACCCTTTTGAGGTCATTTTTGAATGCTTACCATAATTTTTTGCGGACACCTGAGTTAAAGTCAACCATCAATTCATAAATACCATAGTCTTATCTTATCAATGATGCGAAAAAGTAATGGGGAAGTATGTCTCATTTTTTTGTTACCATGGATTCAAAATGCTAAGTTTTCATTTTTTCAGAAAAAAATTTTTTGAAAATTTTTGAAAAAAAATGCTTTGAAACCTAATTCTGCAGTCAGAAAAAAATAAATAAATATACAATTTGTAGAAATGATTGTTATCATCAAAATTTCAAAACATATTCATACATAACGGTGTTATAGTTTTAACTGTGTTGTTATGGAAACAATTTCATGATGATACACAAGTTTAAAACAATTTTGAAAAAGTTTCAGTTAGTTTCTTAAATGTGCACAAAAGCAGGAAAACGAAAACACTTATTAAGTTTCACTGTATACACATATGTGTATATATAAATAATTTTGCTGGTATAGTATATCGATAATGGTGTTACCACTTGAATGAAACAAATACAATTTCTCTAATCTGGATAAAAGTGCTTATTATGAAGAAATTTCAGTCTGTTTTCATGATCATGAAAAATGTACAAGAAAAACAATGACTGAATCTAGAAAAAAACAAATAAAATCATTAAAAAAATTCTATATTCAATTATGCAATATTTGCCATTGAATGTGTTGCCATGGAAACAAGCAGTCCATTTGCAAAAATACTGATAAGTGCTAATTTTTACAAATTCGTTTAATGAACTTCGATACATATAGCAAAGAGTGTATACAATTTTGTAAAAAAGAAATGATCGATTAGTTGTGGTTTGCTTTATGTCCAGTGTCAAACATCTCATGCATATTTCAGAAGAGAACAACACCAATAAATTTAATAGGAACATTGTAGGTCCTGTGCTAGTCTACTGACCAAAAAAGTCAATAATTTGAAACAATTCAACACAATAAAAATTAGAACCAAAAGAGTCAGACGTTGATCCTCTAAAAAAATGATAATTGACCATCTAACCTTTCTATAAAGGAAAAAATGCCTTTATTATGAGCTGTTTATTTTTCTTATTCATTCTTAAACTCAATGTTGAAATGGCAAAGCATGTATACATGTAGCTATACGTTTTGAATAATATTGTATTATTGGATGTTGAGTATCTACATGAAGATCATTTTTATAAAAGCTATAAAAAATCAAAAAAATCAAAAAGGTCCTTCAATAGGTGTAAGCTGGGATGAAGGCAGACAATTTGAAATATCACTAGAAATCGGGATCAAGGACAGAAATTTCAATAGATCAACTAGGGAGCCCCTAAAAAAAAGGGCGTAACAAGCAAGGGTGGGTATGGTCGGCCGTCGACCTGATGGTCCCTGCTATTCATCCGACACATTTCTTGTTTGACATTCTGGCCGGGGAGGAATTTTCGAGATTTTCCAAAAAGTTCCGTTTCCCTAAGAGGACCCACGGAAAATCGGTCAGCGGGTGACTGCTGGTCTTACAACGAGCAGCAGGGGGAAAATATACCATCTAGACAATTGTCATATCAGGGGTACCACAGACTGCCTTAAGAGATGCCCGCTACATTCATGCTTCATCGATTCCATATGTTATCAACCAAATGTTTCCAATGAATGGAGGGGGCGGGCCCTCATGGCCCCCTGGATCCGCATTTGGTAGCACTATATTTACATTAGTAAAAGGCATTGGATTATTGAAATTTGAGAAAATAACAGTAATCTTAATGGATTTTTAGCAGCAAATTAAAAAAATATTGACAACATGATAACTCTTTACACAGAGTAACTTTAAAAGAATTATATGCATGTACATTTACTTTGATTTCCACTGAAAGCCCATTACAAAAAGATGTTTCTCATAATTAGTATATAATTGTCTTTCTTTAAAAAAAAAAATTTAGATTTTACTTTTGAAGCAGAAGTCTATGTTTATAACATATTATACATGTGACTTTTTGTCCGCGACTTTTTGTCTGTGACTTTCTGTCCTACATTCTGACCGTTATCATGACCAGGAAAAATGACTTAATACCTATTTAAATGTAATAGGCTTTGCATCAAATTTATAGAAACACTTAGATTGAACCATTAATTTTATCAAATAAGAAAATATAAAATGCTTTACAAACTTTCAGGAACATAGACTAAGACAAGGCTCTGGTAACCCTCAAGTTAAGTCCGCGAATATGTTTACTTATATTTTATGAAAATATTTTAAACTACAAAGATATCGTGCATGCAGGGGCTCGGGCATACCTCAAGTAGTCTGCAAAATGTGTATTTGTTTTTATGAAAATATTAAAAACTGCCAAGATATCCTGCACAAGGCTCGCGCATGCCTTATGTAGTACGTGGAAATAACTATTTACTGTTAGAAAATATTAAAAAACAAACTATATTGGATTTATTAACTTACATGTATGTATGGACTACTTCAAACACACCTTTTTAGTTACTTTATATTTGTGATCAAACGTGTCAAATTATAACCGGTAATATACAACATAATTTACAACACAGTTAAATACAATATACTACTTAATACCATAAAAAGTTTAAATAATACGGTGCTCGTCATAGTACCCTAAACTGTTTTTACCAGTTTTTGTCGAGCCTGCGACTTTTGTCACAGAAAGCTCGACATAGGGATAGTGATCCGGCGGCGGCGGCAACGGCGGCGGCGTTAGCTAACTTCTTAAAAGCTATATATTTAGAAGGTGGAAGACCTGGATGCCTCATGTTACGAAGTTTCCGTCAGTCACCTGTCCAATGTCCTTGATCTCATTTTCATGGTTCAGTGACTACTTGAAAAAAAAGTTCAGATTTTTTGTAATGTTAAATTATCTCTTATTATAAGTAATAGGATAACTATATTTAGTATGTGCGTACCTTGCAAGGTCCTCATGCCTGTCAGACAGTTTTCACTTGACCTCGACCTCATTTCATGGATCAGTGAACAAGGTTAAGTTTTGGTGGTCAAGTCCATATCTCAGATACTATAAGCAATAGGTCTAGTATATTCGGTGTATGGAAGGACTGTAAGGTGTACATGTCCAACTGGCAGGTGTCATCTGACCTTGACCTCATTTTCATGGTTCAGTGGTTATAGTTAAGTTTTTGTGTTTTGGTCTGTTTTTCTTATACTGTATGCAATAGGTCTACTATATTTGTTGTATGGAGTGATTGTAAGGTGTACATGTTTAGCTGGCAGGTGTCATCTGACCTTGACCTTATTTTCATGGTTCAGTGGTTATATTTAAGTTTTTGTGTTTTGGTCCGTTTTTCTTATACTTTATGCAATAGGTCTACTATATTTGGTGTATGGAATTATTGTAAGGTGTACATGTCCAACAGGCAGGTGTCATCTGACTTTGACCTCATTTTCATGGTTCAGTGGTCAAAGTTAAGTTTTTGAATTTTGGTCTTTTTTCTTATACTATATGCAATAAGTCAACTATATTTGGTGTATGGAAATATTCTATGATGTACATGTCAGTCTCGCAGGTTTTATTTGACCTTGACCTCATTTTCACGGTTCATTGCTCAGTGTTAAGTTTATGTGTTTCAGTCTGTTTTTCTTAAACTATAAGCAATAGGTCAGCTATATTTGTTGTATGAAAGGATTGTAAGCTGTTCATGTCTGCCTGGCATGGTTCATCTGACTTTGACCTCATTTTCACGATTCATTGGTCAATGTTTAGTTTTCTTGGTTAAGTCTGTTTCTTAGAAACTATAAGCAATAGGTCAACTATATTTAGTGTATTGAATGATTGTAAGGTGTACATGTATTTCTCGTTTGATTTATATGACCTTGACTTCATTTTCTTGGATCATGTTAAGTTTATGTAATAGTTGTAGTAAAGCTTTCATTTAGGACTATCAACATAATATCAATGGTTAGTAAAGAAGGCGAGACATTTCAGCGTGTCCACTCTTGTTTACCATTCAATCTTAATTCTATTTTTTTTTATAAATTTAAAGAAAATCCCATAATATATAAATAAGTATTAGGTAGTACAACGACCAGGACACAGTCAACGTTTTTACCTGGTTTTTTTAATAATATAAAATAACACAGAAATTTTCATCGGTCAGGTCATTGCTATTGTTGGTCAGGTTATTGTCAACGTTAGAAAGGTCACGTTATCTAAATATTTTATATTTTTTTCTATATTTTTTTATTAATTTATATATTAAATGAATAAACTTTATTATATTTCAAATTTAACATAAACCCTTTAAGAAATAAAAAAGTTATTAGCATTTTCATTTGGTCCTGGCATTGTCAGCGTTGGTCAGGTCACGTTTAATGAAGATTTAAAAAAGTTTTCTATATTTTTTTTTTATATTTATGTATTGAATGGTCTAAATTTATAACAATTCAAATTTAACATAAATCCTTTGAGAAATAAAAAAGTAATTAGCGTTTTCGTTTTGGTCCAGTCATTAGTGTAACCCATCAAAGGGAGATAATTCGTATTGTGAGGAAAATTGCACAATGATCATTTTTTAGAAATTAATTTCGCATGTTTCTAGGTATATTCCCCATAACTTTTTTTGAATTTTGACTAAAACAAGAATGAAATTAATTGTTTTTGTGTTTCTTTTTAATAGAGGTAGCCGCATTATTTCACAACACTACACCAAATATTGTATTTTTCTCAAAAATCTCAACTTTCTCTGCTGTTACCATGGTAACCAATTAATATATATATCGGTTGACATTATTTTTCTGACTAGTCTAATAGGATCTACATATCAGCCAATTTTCAGAAAGATCGGTGACTATGTGTGCCGAAAAAGTTTAAGTGGTTACAGAGAATGAGTATTAACTCCTAACTATCCTACTGCCTGTCGATACATTTATTTTTGGCATTTCACAAGTCATGTCTTCTTTGACTGTCCATGACGTTAAAATACTAAATCCGTGGGATGTTTTTTAGTTGATTTTAGTCTCTGATGCATGATTTTTTGTTATTAATTGTTTTTGGCTTTTAACTAGCTGTCAGTAACTGCGAGTACTCTCAAATCGTACTTTCTTGTTAATTTGACCTGTTGATACTATTTGTAATGCTTTTTTGTTATTCAATGTTTACTTATTCAGGGTTATATCTGGTCTATATACCAGCTTTGATAAGTGTTTGGTATTACTATAAATTTTCACTTCTTCGAACTATGAACATCAAAATTATTTATTTTGTAAAAATATTTCCTTTCTCCTTTTAAACTGTATACCTAACAACAAAATTATTTTCATTTACCTGTGTATAATATTATTGTAAATGGCGGATTTTTGTTTAAGGTTATTGTTGTTTTTCTGAAATTGTTTAACATTTCACAGCGGTATAATACTGTTACTTTAATTATTCATCCCTTATTTCATTGATTTTGTATTTACATTGTATCATAGATCAAATTTATTCGTTCAGTGTATGTTCACTTGTGTTAATATGTCTTTTGATTGAGTTAAGCCATTTCAATTGACATTTTATAGTGTGTCTTTCTATGTTGTGATGTTACACTATTGTTTCAGATAAGGGTGGAGGTTTGGTACCATTAAAACGTTTAAACCCGCTGCAATTGTTTGCACCTGTTTAAGTCAGGAATCTGATGTTCAGTAGTTGTCGTTTGTTGATGTGGTTCATAAGTGTTTTTATATAGATTAGACCGTTGGTTTTCCCGTTTGAATGATTTTACACTTGTAATTTTTGGGGCCCTTTATAGCTTGCTGTGCGGTGTGAGCCAAGGCTCCGTGTTGAAGACCGTACTTTGACCTATAATGGTTTACTTTTATAAATTGTGACTTGGATGGAGAGTTGTCTCATTGGTATTCATACCACATCTTCTTATATCTATTTGCTCATGGCTGCACGCTAAAAAATTTTGCTAGCTTTAAAATGGCACAAGGACTCGACCAAGAGGAACAATTAAGCAACATTATTGAAGGACTTAAACGCCGAAAAGGTAAAAAGTCTGATTTGAACGAATCTGATGACGAATTTCAAGATTCTTTCGACGAGTTTCAGCCGGAAAAGGGGGGTACCGCCAACCCTACAACAGAAACTGCCGTCGTCCGTCAGCTCAGAAGAGGAAGTATGTGAACTCGAAAAACAGTTAAAAGAGCTACAGATTGAAAGGAAAAAGGCGCATTTACGCCAGCAAATTGAAAAGGAAAAGGAAAGTTTACGGACTTTGAAAGCTTCAGTGATCAAATTCCACGCCGGCCCACAGGCGTCTCCACAGCAAATTTCGACAAATGTAGTTGCAGGTGAGACATTTAACTTTCAACATGCTAACACAGAACGTAAAGCACTACAAATTTTGTCTTTCATATGCCCAGAACCTGTCGAACAATTTCAAACTTTTACTCTAGGGGGCAAAGTAGAGTTCCGTGTGGGCAAAAAGAAAACTTTGGATAAAGTAACAATTGAAGAATGGGTATACGCCAATATTAATATCAAGCAAGAATTAGTTAAGCAAAAGCGTCTGAAACTATACAGGTGACATTTACCGTCTAGTGGCAAGAAATGTGTGGTATTCCGTATTATTGTATGACAAGGAATATCGTTAGAAACAAACAGATGAATTATTTGAATGGGGTACTTATCGACAGGACCTACGCGATTTTCAGTTAGTCGCAAAACATGAGAATCCAACAATGCTAGCGTTTTCGGAAGCGTCTGTTGGAGTATCAATAGGCAAGGGAAGGAATTCGAGGTCAACGACGGAGGAACGTCGCAAAGGCCCTTTTCTTCCGGATGGGCGAGACATTTGTCGTAGTTTCAACTATAATTCTTGTTTCCGTAATGACTGCAAAATGATGCATAACTGCGCCATTTGTTTCTCTAGTGCACATTCCGCAATGAATGGCCATGGTCAACCGATGACAAAAGCAAAAAACCAGGATGTGCCTCAAATTCAAAACTAGTGGCGACTTCCGCAATTAATACTGTGCATTTTGAGGCTTGGTGTCGCCTTTTACCTAGTGATACTATAGATCGGGAATTTATTTTGGATGGAGTAAAAAATGGTTTTAATTTGAGTACAAAATTTGGTCCGCATTATCCTGTGAATCGGGAAAGCTATTCTTCCGCTTTTAATCTTCGCACCCGAGTAGAAAATCAAATAAGAAAATAAATTGCCTTAGGAATTATGTTGTAACTAACAAAATTCCAACTCTTGTCAGTTCATTAGGGGCCGCGCTTAAACCAAATGGTGATATTCGCTTAAAACATGATGCTAGTCAGCCAGTTGGAATTTCTTTAAATTCATATACAAGTGATACAAATTGTTCTTACGTGGATATGCGGCATGCTTTAAAACTTATCAAACCTAATAATTATCTAGCAAAAGTTGATCTAAAAAGTGCATACAGATCTGTTCGCTGTCATAGTTCTGATCATGATTTAACAGGCTTAGCGTGGACCTTTTCTGGCAATGCTAGTCCTACTTACACGTATGATTCTAAGCTACCTTTTGGCCATTCCCGCCGTCCAAAATTTTTTCAAAAGCTAAGTAAAGCTTTGTGTTTTATTATGAAAAGGTTATATAATGTAATATGTATTGCATATTTGGATGATTTTTTAATAATTGCAGATACAATGTGTTCTTGTAGTAGAGGGTTACAATTATTGATACGTAAAAATGGTTTTACACTAGTAATTTTTGGGGCCCTTTATAGCTTACTGTTCGGTGTGAGCCAAGGCTCCGTGTTGAAGACCGTACTGTGACCTATAATGGTTTACTTTTATAAATTTTGACTTGGATGGAGAGTTGTCTCATTGGCACTCATACCACATCTTCTTATATCTATTTACGAGGTTTTAATATTAATTGGTCCAAGGTAGAGGGACCATCACAACGCATTACTTTCTTAGGTATAATTATAGATACCCGCAAATTAACATTATCCATGCCCAAAGAGAAACAGTCTGAATTTTACAATTTTTTATTGACTTTTCAGAAGCGCAAACGCGCAAGTGTTAAACAAATTCAGTCACTTTGTGGTAAATTGAAACGGGCCTACCAAATGGTGAAAGGTGGGAGAAACTTTTTGAGACGCATGATAGACTCTATTTCAAATATACCTAATCACAGTGACAAAGTTATATTGTCTGCCGAATTTCATGCTGACTTATTGTGGTGGATAAGTTTTATGCAATTTTTTAACGGCACTGTTAAATTCATGAACACAAAGAAAGTGACTTCCTTACAAACTGACGCGTCTCTATTGGGAGGTGCTGGCTATTACAACGGAGATTTCTACTATGTGAATTGGACTATTGACTTTCCGGTCGTCAAGAATGAACATATTAACATTAAGGAGGCAGCCGCCGTTATTCTATCTGTGCTCCGTTGGGGACACTTATGGACAAATATGACGACAAAATGCGTTTTGAATAAGGGAACCTCAAAAACAAGTGGTTAATGTGCTTACTGAGGGATTTATTTTGGTTGTCCGCTATGTATAACTTTGACATTAAAGCAAGATATTTGAGTGGATGGTGTAATATCATAGCCGATGCTGCCTCGAGGCTTCACGAGGACGGTCAACTCTCTAAACTTTATGAAATATTGACTAGCTATAGTTACATTCCCTTTACTGTGCATGAACTACTGACACATGTTTCGTTAGACTTTTATCTTTCAAGATGGCACAGATCTTCTATCGGACCTAGAGTTAGCTGTAGAACGATTAAAAGGCAAGGGGTGGGCTGATTCCACCTCCGGTACATACCGTACGCCTTCAAGTTTTGTGAAGACTACAAACTTAAACCAGTGCCGTGTGACCAAAAAATTGTGGAACTTTACATTGCTTATTTAGTTGACAAGAAACATTTTGCTTATAGCTCTATTCGTTCTTACATACACATTATTAGTGTTTTGCATAAGATGCATGACATAAAGGACCCTGTTGCCGTTCTTGGAATATTAAGCATTTGTTAACGGGGGTTAAGTTTGAATTAGATACAATTTTCTTTTTTTCCTACCTTTAGTTCCCTTATGGGGGGGGGGGGGGTTATTTGCTTTGCTTGGGGGTACCAAGCTTAAATTAATATTGCCATACGTAGTTTTGTTTATTATACCAAGTAAGTTAAAATTGTATTTATCCGTAAATAGTTTTTTAGCACGTATGTTTGAATTTACCGCGCTTTCTCTCGTGCATTTTGCAAACCCCATTTTTTCAAGCCTCGTTTGAGGGACCATGCTTTCAAACAGTACTTTGCTCATGGCTGCACGCTAAAAAAATTTGCTAGCTTTCCCACCCACCCTCCCAGTAGCATTTCTAAGGGTGTTGTGTTTGCGTGATAACTGCTGCTATTTTTAGCCATATTATAGACTTTTGTTACACATATATTACTAGAATTTGGATTTTTTTGTTACATGTACTTGCTTGTTATATGATGGGGATATGTATGTTATTGGGGGTTTATTTGCTTGGGGGTACCAAGCTCAAATTAATATTGCCATACGTAGTTTTGTTTATTGTACCAAGTAAGGTAAACTTACATATATAAATCCGATGATAACTCTTCAGTCTCAATAGGTATGGTTCCAAGTACAAATTATGTTTTGAATTGCGAGTAAAAGTCCCTCTTCGACGAATTGTATATATCAGCAAACCATCTTTGAATGGACTGGTCTCGAAGTCGTTGTTTGACAGTATATTTTAAAAATTCTAAATTAATACCTTGTTGAATATTCCATACTTCACTAAAACCACAATCATCAAATATAGATTTAATATAGTTTATCCATTTAAACTGATAATTTTCATTATCTTGTAAATGCTTCAAAAGTTTGTATAGTTTTCCAGACAATTTATTTTCATTAGTAACAAGCTTGTTCCAAAAACATATCATTTTCATCTTGATTTGCAATTCTAAAGGAAATCTACCTAACTCACCATATATCATGAAATAAGGAGTGGATGTTCGGACAGACAAAATACGCTTACAAAACTGTTTTATTTTCGAACCCCCAAATTTTAGAGGAGTACGTAAAAATGGGAACAACTAAAGAATCAAATAATTTTAACTGTAGATCAATAGGAATGGATAAATTTTTAATCTTCTTATAGAGAGCATATAGTGCATTTTGAACTTGGTCAACTAGTTTTAGCCTGGAAAAAAAATCCGTTATAGTTAAACAAAAGACCAAGGTAATTATAACTGTCCTTGATTTCCACATCCTGATTACATAGTGTAAATGAAGTATTTTGTTTACATTTTCTTTTAGAAAAAATTACATTTTTTGTTTTTGACTCATTAACACTAAGTTTCCAATCTTCACAGTATTTTTCAAAAACAGAAAGTGCATTTTGTAATTCTCGTGCCGATTCAGCAAATATAACAGTGTCATCGGCAAATAATAGAATAAACATTTTAATATACATACTCAAATTATCCATACATTTTTTATCTAAAAAATTTAAACAATTAACAGAGTTACTGGTGGGCTATAATATCTCCCTCATGCAAAGCGCTGATTCCTTTCCTGGCTTTTGCCATAAGTTGTGTCCTTTATGGCTTATACGCTCTTTCATTTCTGAATGAGTGTTCGATTTTCAAATACTTTGGCCTCGAGCATCACTGAAGAGACATTAATTATCGAAATGCACATCTGTTGCAGTACCGTTAATGTTATTATTGAAGAATGACTAAGAAAAATTAGAAAAAAATCCTTAAATATTTCCATAATATCCGGTTCACAACTGAACATCTTTGCAATCTTCCTGTGAAGTTTTAGGGATTTCTGTTGAAAAATGTTATAGGAGTTGATTACACAAAACGTGTACCCTCTTTCATAAATGTTGCAGACAAATGACTAATTTCTAAAATAAAATCGAAAAATGAGAAAAAATTCCCATAAAAATTCCATAACAGCCGTTGCACAATTTCAGCCGGTACTTCCTTATCATTGTAATAAGGCCTTTGTTTTATATTCTGAATCATTTCTTATTTCATCAAATGTACTCAAAAGTTAGTCGGAAACAAAAGTGCCTAAGAGAAGTGTTTTAACAAGTGTTGTTGCATTAAAAAGACTATAATACATCAACTTCCTCATTATGTGTTCTAAATGATAAGTTTAATAGACAAGTGTAAATATGATCCGTCGAAAATGAATGATTTATTAAAAATGGTTTTTATTCTGGATTCTCTGAGTTGTTTCTTGGTAGGCTCTGTGTCAGGTATGTCAATAAAAATATTACATTGAGTACTATTATTCGTCGTTACAAATTCAAAAATACATCAGTTGAAAGAATGTTTACACAATTTATAACAGTATGTTTAATTTGCTCTCAGAAGTAAACATTTTTAAACAGTCATAAAGTCAATTGTACCCAAAAATCCAGACTAAGTTTTTGTATACTGATGATATTTTTAACAATGATTAGTACTTTTACAACAGTGAAAAAATAGATATCATAGTTAGGTAATAATAGAAATTGATACTGAATTTGCTCACATATATATAAATGAGTTGTGAAATTATAAAATAAGATAAGATAAGATACGATAAGATAATCTATATTTCAGACTCAAAAGGTTTATATTTACATATACATGACAAAACACATTGTGTCTAAACATGATACAATGTTAAAGGGGCATTAGCTACGAGATATAAAAAAATTAAAACTTGTTCAATCATTCATGAAAGTGAAATAGTGAAATAATAATTCACTTTTAGCAGCCAGTTTGGTTCAATTTTGTCAAAATAAGCTATGAAACATCGTTGATGAATTATTCACTTGCAAGTGAATAATTCTACCTCATTGAATCCGTATTCATGTAAACTTCAATTTAACCCCTTAGCTAGAGATGGGCTACGCATGAATTAGTCGTGTTCAGTTATTAAAAGGAAAAGAATGTCAACATTGAAAGTGAAACAATGGTAAACCATTTGATTGACTGATTCGATCCACAAAAACTTATTCTTATACATGTAAAAACGATGATTAACATATATTTTTAATCTATAATAGAAAATCAAACAGACCTAGAAAAATCCAAACGCACGAGTTCGTTATCTTTTTATATCTATATTTATATTTATATCGGGTTATATAACCGTCGGCAGTCTTCGAATGTCACCTCGATAGTTAATTAGATGGCGTCTAGACTAAAATACACACGAAATTCTGATACATATTATCGAGCCCATGATTTGTGAATTGTTTATTTTAGACTTTTTATAATTTGGATATACGTTTTAGTATGTTATAAATCAAATACGAGAATTTGAGTCAAATCGGTGAACATGAATGTGACAACTAATGCCCCTTTAAAAAATTTACAGTATTAATTATAGTTAAAAATGTCATTATACCATCCTCTTAACATGTCGAAGAATGCAATTAATCACTTCTTAGAATTGTATTAACCAAATGATTTTCAGATATTTTCAAGCGATTTAAAAAACTAAACATTGATAAACTAAAGTATCTTAATTTTGTAACAAGACTAAAGTGTTTCTTTTCTTACTTTTTGTTTGCTTGAAAATCCTTCCAAATTTTTCCTTAGCATTTCACAGGTGTTTTCCTGAACTGTTTATGATGTTACAGCATTAAATATACCCGAGGTACAGTCTATGAATAGAGTGTATGACGGCATGGTTTAATATCAGCACGGCATATACTTATTTTTTTTTCAATAACTGCGAACACTCTATAATACGGCATTTGGTTTTATTGTTTTGATTATTCTTGTGTTTTTTGTCATCTAGTAAATGGGTATTATCGAGTTACGTCCTTGGCACGAGTTGAAAGGAAGGTTTTTTTATATTCTGTTTTGTTTTTCTACTGATCCAGATTAAAAGGATACGATTTGAGTTATAATAAAACTTGATGAATTGATTGAACTTGAAAAAAAAATGAGAAATTTTGGGAATAATCACCCCCCCCCCCCAAAAAAATAAATAAGTAACAATAAAATTTAAAAAACTAAGATTAACTCAGTAATCCCGTAAGCGTAATAAACTACTGCTACCCCAGTGGTACCTGTTGTGCTGCTCATAACTGGTCAAGTTAAGTTGATAAGTCTACTCTGGGAATGTCGAGGAAAGATAACGGACGATATTGTAGCTACGACAAAGAAACATCTGTGGCAATATACGACATATATTGATATTTCATTTAAAAAAAAACTTGGTCATGATTGTGTTCGTTAAACTATCAAACGATGACTTTATCATTTAGGACTCTTGGTTTAGAAGCTCCAAACTATCAAACGATGACTTTATCATTTAGGACCCTTGGTTTAGAAGCTCCAAACTATCAAACGATGACTTTATCATTTAGGACCCTTGGTTTAGAAGCTCCAAACTATCAAACGATGACTTTATCATTTAGGACCCTTGGTTTAGAAGCTCCAAACTATCAAACGATAACTTTATCATTTAGGACTCTTGGTTTAGAAGCTCCACAATATCAAACAATGACTTTATCATTTAGGACCCTTGGTTTAGAAGCTCCGGGAGTTCGCTTCATAATCGTTAGTTTTCTATTTAGTATTTTACTGTGTTGTTTGTCTTTTTTCGATTTCCAATGATGCTGTCCGTTTTTCTTTAACTTATTATTATCTTATTATATCCTGTCATACAAACAAAGCCAATTCTTTATATTGCAGTCATACTATCGGAACCAGTTCTCACTTATGACAAACAACCTTTTGTGGGAGAGCGCATTCATTTTAATTGTTACTCAAGATATATAGGTGTTCCGTCTAATTTGTCTCCAAAAATTGAATATACATTTAACTACAACTATAGACACTCCATGGCCTCTTTCCTTGATATCACCCATTCCGAAAAGGGGAAAGATGTGTCCTGCCAAGCCTCCAATCAAGTTGGAGATTTATCAACCATCAGCAACGTCATTACTCTTGATCCATACTGTGAGTATGAAAATTTATTTTAAAATATTTGGCGTTGTTGTCCATTTTCTTATTTTTCTGTTTGTTTCGTGGAATTTGTATGACTTTGAAAACAAGAAGAAAAACTACAATCCCAAGGTTATACATATTTAGATATGAATTTTCTCTTTTCATGTATAATAATTGATTATCTACAGATGTGTCACTTGTTTGAAAGTGTATACTATGTGCAGACTTAGTAGTCGAATACATTTTTCAAAAAGTCCCAGGATTGTAATGCAACCACATAACATAGGCTATAGTATCTACCATTCAACATACGGCTACAGTATCTACCATTCAACATACGGCTATAGTATCTACCATTCAACATTCGGCTACAGTATCTACCATTCAACATACGGCTACAGTATCTACCATTCAACATACGGCTATAGTATCTACCATTCAACATTCGGCTATTGTATCTTCCATTCAACATTCGGCTATTGTATCTACCATTCAACATACGGTTACAGTATCTACCATTCAACATACGGCTATAGTATTTACCATTTTACATACGGCTATAGTATGTACCATTTTACATACGGCTATAGTGTATACCATTCAACATACGGCTATAGTATATACCCTTCTGCATACGGCTATAGTATATACCCTTCTACATACGGCTATAGTGTACTAGTATACCATTCAACATACGGCTATAGTATATACCATTCAACATACAGCTATAGTACATACTAATTAACATACGGCTATAGTACATACTATTTAGCATACGGCTATAGTATATACCATTCAACATACAGCTATAGTACATACTATTTAACATCCGGCTATAGTACATACTATTTAACATACAGCTATAGTATATACCATTCAACATACGGCTGTAGTATATACCATTCAGCATACGGCTATAGTACATAATATTTAACATACGGTATATACAATTCAACATACGGTTATAGTCTATTCAATTCAACATACGGTAATAGTACATACTATTCAACATACGGCTACAGTATCAGGGGAAGTAACGTCGAAATATCGAGGAGCGTTTGGTACAGTGATTTTATCATGATTTGGTCCAGTTGGACATGTTTTGGTTAGGTCACTCATCCATAGTAACTGCATCATTTCTCAACAAATAAACATACAAAAAGTAAATAAGAGATTTGAATCCATGTTTTACGTCACACTTTCAATATTTAAATTGGGTTGTTGAAAATTAACGCACGTAAGGCATGATATCGAAATTTGACATGGTTTGGTTAAGATATTGACATGGTTTTGTTAAGTGTTCCAAATTTTGTCATGGTTTTGATCACATTTGTCATGGTTTAGATAAAAATGATACATATTAGTTTCACGAAAATATTGATAGTTTGTTCAAATGCGTCGTAAACCCCAATTACACTGTTTTGGAACTCTTTTTCGTCTAAAATAATCTTCGAATGTTGTTAACGAATTATGTCAGGGATGTATAGATGAGCGACATTAGGAGTCAAAAGGTAAAGACCGGTAAACTTTGATTTGTTTTACCCTGGAATACTATGAGAACATATCTCTATTAAGTCGTATGCAAATAGACAGATTTGCATATCTGATAATTTTAGTGTACACACAAAACCGACCAATATGCCACTGAACGAAATATTTTTGAAACATTTCACGGTAGGCAGTACGTAGCCGTCGTTATATACGTTTCTTGTTGCAATTAAGCCATGTCTGTTTTTATTTCTTTTTGTGTGTTATTTCTATTTTATTTTGGGTTTTTGGCCGAGGGAAAGGTGTGCGTCATTCGAAAAAAATCAAATAAATCCTAAAATCAAACAGCTAGGCGGGAGAGAAAAACACACACACGAATATAAAAAAATGGACCAAAAGCTAAATATGCCAGACAGTTAATGTCAATATTACGCTAAAATTATTCTTGTTTTTTGTGTGCTTTTCTTAGTAAATTTAAATTTTGTAAAATACGCATACATTTTCTTTTCAAACCCAAAAATATTTCAGAAAAAACATATTTACGACTTAGTTTACAATTCCTCATAGGATTACAATTTCTTGAATTTCTATGGATTTTCCGAATATGAACGAAAATATGATGTGTGGTTGAAGTTAACTACACAGCAACCAAACGACAAAAACAACAACAAGACATCTAGAAGGCAAAAGTCTTCAACAATGGACAGGCACAATATATACAAAATGTCAAGTTCTAAATCGCCCCAAAACCTGAGATATCAACTATTGCTCGAGGCCAGATGGGGTATTTGGATTTTTTTAAAATTCTGTTTTTCGGTATAACAAAACACTTAATGACTGGTTATGAGAAAAAATAGCATTACATAATAAACTGTTTGGTAAAGAAGATCAGAGAATTGATATATAAAGATGCATGACTTAACCTAATTTTTTATTTAAGATGTAGAAAACCGACATGAATTCTTAATATAAATGCTTTTTGATATGGGGCATGATCTAGTAAAATTTAAAATACATGTCTTTATCATAAATATTTTTCGGGGATGCCTATAGATAACAGTATTGTGTAATTGAAAAGAAGAGAGAGAAAACGTCTGTTCAAAGGAAGTTAAAAACTATTGTTCTAAACGTATCTCCAATCTTTTTGTTCATATAAGAAAAGAGATGAAACATTACTGATAAAAAAAAATTCCAATAATTTGAACAATGCATACGGAAGAAAAGTTCAGACTCTATGTGTCAGTTTCCTCTACTAAACTTGATATACTCCGAAAGTATGGCAACGCCTTCTTGTCTTCATATTTTGATATACTCCGAAAGTATTGAAACGCCTTCTTGTCTTCATATTTTGATATACTCCGAAAGTATGGAAACGCCTTCTTGTCTTTATATTTTGATATACTCCGAAAGTATGGAAACGCCTTCTTGTCTTTATATTTTGATATACTCCGAAAGTATGGAAACGCCTTCTTGTCTTCATATTTTGATATACTCCGAAAGTATTGACACGCCTTCTTGTCTTCATATTTTGATATACTCCGAAAGTATGGACACGCCTTCTTGTCTTCATATTTTGATATACTCCGAAAGTATGGAAAAGCCTTCTTGTCTTCATATTTTGATATACTCCGAAAGTATGGAAAAGCCTTCTTGTCTTCATATTTTGATATAATCCAAAAGTATGGAAACGCCTTCTTGTGTTCATATTTTGATATACTCCGAAAGTATGGAAACGCCTTCTTGTGTTCATATTTTGATATACTCCGAAAGTATGGAAACGCCTTATTGTGTTCATATTTTGATATACTCCGAAAGTATGGAAAAGCCTTCTTGTCTCCATATTTTGATAAACTCCGAAAGTATGGAAACGCCTTCTTGTCTTCATATTTTGATATACTACGAAAGTATGGAAACGCCTTCTTGTCTTCATATTTTGATATACTCCGAAAGTATGGAAACGCCTTCTTGTCTTCATATTTTGATATACTCCGAAAGTATGGAAAGGCCTTCTTGTCTTCACATTTTGATATAATCCAAAAGTATGGAAACGCCTTCTTGTCTTCATATTTTGATATACTCCGAAAGTATGGAAACGCCTTCTTGTCTTCATATTTTGATATACTCCGAAAGTATGGAAACGCCTTCTTGTCTTCATATTTTGATATACTCCGAAAGTATGGAAACGCCTTCTTGTCTTCAAATCTTGATATACTCCGAAAGTATGGAAACGCCTTCTTGTCTTCATATTTTGATATACTCCGAAAGTATGGAAACGCCTTCTTGTCTTCATATTTTGATATACTCCGAAAGTATGGAAACGCCTTCTTGTCTTCATATTTTGATATACTCCGAAAGTTTGGAAACGCCTTCTTGTCTTCATATTTTGATATACTCCGAAAGTATGGAAACTTCTTCTTGTGTTCATATTTTGATATACTCCGAAAGTATGGAAACGTCTTCTTGTCCTTATATTTTGATATACTCCAAAAGTATTGAAACGCCTTCTTGTCTTTTAATTTGATATACTCCGAAAGTATGACGGCTTCTTGTCTTCATATTTTGATATACTCCGAAAGTATGGAAACGCCTTCTTGTCTTCATATTTTGATATACTCCGAAAGTATGGAAACGCCTTCTTGTCTTCATATTTTGATATACCGATTTGTGTTATTCTCTCATGTTAATTTATATAAGAATAAGAATATTTATTGAATCCAATTAAAGGATCCGTTTCCGAGCATATACATATATATAGTATTAATTATACAGTAATTTTTAAGATATATTACATTAAAAACAAATGTTTAAATAACTATACTCCATATCAGATGGTGTTTGAAAATAAATAAAATAGAATATTAACCCTCTCCAATACATAAAACATAAACTACATTACTACATGTATATTTAGTTTCTGGAATGCAAATTTTTTCTTATTTCAAAACAAGTACTAATAAATCTTGACACTGACAAATTAACATTTTCAGACTAACTGGACATCAAACTAATAAACTGTTCGTACTTTTATGAATATAAAATACATGTACTTATTGAAGTAATGAGAATTGCATTATAAGTAAAAGAGAGGCGAAAGATACTAGAGAGACATTCAAACTCATAAGTCGAAAATAAACTGACAACGCCATGGCTAAAAAAGAAAAAGACAAACAGACAAACAATAGTACACAAAACACAACATAGAAAACTAAAAACTGAGCAACACGAACCCCACCAAAAACTGGGGGTGATCTCGGGTACTCTGGAAGGGGTAAGCAGATCCTGCCCCACATGTGGCACCCGTCGTGTTGCTCATGTTAGTACAAACCCGGTAATAAGACTAATTCGGTAGGTCACATTCGGGAAAATGGGGACGGGATTGTAGTTACGACATTAGGAACATATCTGCTATCATCTGTGAAACGGATATTCCATAACGGTCAACCAACTCGTGATCAAAACAAAACAAAAGTACAAATTCGACCACGTCATTGCAGGTAAAGCATTCAAATTAGGAAAATAAATTAAGAAGTTCATTTTACTCATGCTTTGACTAGTTAAATGTTTTCGGGAGGGGAAAATTAATTTTATTTGCTTTTTGGGAAGATACGAGTTGTCATCTTTAAACAAGTAAGATACCGTTGGATATGTAACATTTACAAAGTATAATCAGTGCAAAAATCATGATGTACTGTAAAAAAAGAAAAAGAAAGAAGCATTGATAATGTAAATTTCTGGAAAGCATGATGCTAACATGGACAATAAGTATTATTGCATGTGATTTGACCAACCTCAGCTTAATTTTACATGATTTGAATAATTTTCATTTAGTTATGACGATAAACGAATCACTGAATTTTGAGTAAAAGCCGTAAATGTTCTTAGTACGTTCGATCAGCATTTCTAAACATTTATTTTACCCTGTTGTTTGACTAAACTGATGTAATTTATCTTAAATTTGATTACATATGCAGAACTGCACGTATATTTGCTCAATATATGATAAAGCGTCTTAACCATGACTCAGTGCATAGTTCAATATCAGTACGACCCTTATTTCTTATAACCATTCGGTGTTTTAATTACACATAGTTAATATGGATCATATAAATAAAAAGATGTGGTATGAGTGCCAATGAGACAACTATCCATCCAAGTCACAACGGGTAAAAAGTAAACAATTATAGGTCAAAGTACGGCCTTCAACACGGAGCCTTGGCTCACACCGAACACCAAGCTATAAAGGGCCCCAAAAAGACTAGTGTTAAACAATTCAAACAAGAAAACCAACGGTCTAATCTAATATATAAAAAACGAGAAACGAGAAACACTTATGAACCACACCAACAAACAACAACCACTGAACAACAGGCTCCTGACTTAGTACAGGTGCATAAAAATGCAGCGGGTTTAAACGTTTTAACAGGCGTCAACCTTCACCCTAACCTGAAACAGTGGTATAACATTACAACATAAAAAGACACACAATAAAATATCAATTGAAATGGCTTAACTCGATCAAAAAGACAATACACAAAAACAAGTAAATATACACTGAACGAATAAGTTTGATCTATGACACAATATAAATGCCTATTATTCATAGATTGATATTTTCAACGTTTTTCACACTTGAACAACAGATGGACCTGAAGACATTAAAATAATACCTGCAGGTAGTGTTTACAATGTTACTGAAGGTGAAACAGTCTCGCTTGTCTGCTCAGCAAAATGTTATCCTGGATGCAATTATGTATGGAAATACAACACTGATATATTCAGACAGTACAGAACAGGCAGCATTCTTACAATACAACATGTTAATCGGTCACATGCTGGAGAATATAGATGCCGTGCTGATCACATCAATAACTCTCAAAGATTCCAAAGAATCGACAGAATCATCAATGTCCAGTGTGAGTTTTAGCATTAATCTGTATGTACATGTAACATAAAAGAAAAAAAGTAAAAAAACAAAAACACCGAACTCCAAGGAAAATTCAAATCGGTAAGTCCCTTATCAAATGGCAAAACCAAACTCTCAAACACATCAAACGAATGGAAAACAACTGTCATATTCCTGACTTGGTACAGGTACCTCCTTATGTAGAAAATGGTGGATTAAACCTGGTTTTATAGCTAGCTAAACCTCTCACTTGTTTATCTAGGAGTTTATGCTTTGTCTACATAGGTTGCTGTATGGAACTAGAGTTTGTTCAAATCTTCATGACTACGGGTTTAAACGTACATAGCAAATGTAATCATGATTTAAGAATTGTAGCAATATAAAGGTTATTCATTTTTTTTCAGAGAAAAGTGCTTGTGTGTATGTTCCTTTAGCTTGCTTTGTTGACATTGGTGCTAGTAGTACCAGTATCAGTTGACTAGTGATTGTTCTATTGTTATCTATGATTACATTTAACTTTAAAATAAGACAAGTTATTACATTTAATCGCAAATGAAGGTTGACTTTATTTCAAAAATGTTTTAATATATTATATCAAATAAATAGGCATTCAAACAATTTAGTTCGAATTATATAAAAGTAGACTTGGGCTTATTTGCTTAACGGCACGTACCGTTATATAATTAAGTGGATGCACAATGTGTTTGAGCTCAAGTTAATGACAAAACACATAAATTATCAATTCATTTATATATCCATATTCATAATCGTCATGCATGTGCTGTGATAGATAATTTAACCATGTTAATTCTTGTATCTGAAGGTCGACCAGCAAAACAAGTGACAGTTTTGAATGGTGAAATATTCACAAAACTCAATAAGAAAGAGGTTGTCGAAATTTCTATTGAATCTGATCTGGGACCAAACATTACGTGGATCGACGATACTGGTTATAAATGGGAGAGTACTACGGGGATGGACAATTTTAAATTCAACTACACGTCATTTTTAATGGCAGAGAATTTATCAGACTTTGGCACATATGGAGTACAGATCTGCAACAACAATTGTTGTATAATAGAATTTATTCACTTAAAACAAATAATCAGTCCAGGTAAACAATTTGTTTACGATATTTTTAAGATCTTTTAATATAGGGTAACTATGATTGCCTATGAGACAAATTTCCACCACAGACCAAAGGAGGTAGATGTTAGCAACTATAGGTAATCGTACGGCATTCAACACTGAACAAAACCCATACCGCATAGTAAGTTGTAAAAAGCCCCGATATGACAAATATAAATCAAAGCAAACAAGAAAACTAACCATCAAAAGAAAAACAAATATGATATAATACTAAATTGCTTGCTCATGACTTGGGACCGGCACAAACAGAATGTATTGAGTCGAGTTTCATTGAGGCGTAATCCATTAACATTAGAAATGCTAATTTTCGGTACATATGATAGGAATAAAGGTCTACCTGACACTAGAAAGAAATATTTTATATAAAGTTTATGTATCACACGGTTGGATCTGAAGGCAGTATACGAAATACCTTCAATCTCAAAAGTTCAGAAGCAGATACAAATACATTGGGAAGAAAACAGTTGATACTGCATTGGATCCAATAGGAGTGACATCAAGGGTCAATATCATTTTTTTTATTATCCCGGTTTCTACAGATCTTTCAAGATTTTAACAGACTGAAAGAAAGAATGGTCGTCTTCCATCCTTTGATAATAACAGTTGTTAATTTAGTTCCATGCAAAAAGAGTATAACAAAATACCGAAGTTCAAGGTAATTACAAAAGGGCAAGTCCATAAAAACTGACAAAGTCAAACGTTATCAATCATCGGAACAAAACAAAGATCGCTGCAAGAAAAATAAGATAATTTTAACTGCCAAGTGCTTGAATGAATTAATTATAATATTACTCTATTCCAGATAGCTTTGAAATTTTAACTTATATGGCTCCTACAGGTATAGCAGCTGGGCTTTGTGTACTCATTCTAGTTACCGGTTTGTTGTGTAACAGGAAAAGGCATGTTAGTCAGAGAACCATCAAACTGGCACCTAATGTCGAAGACAAACCGAAACCAAGTGTCCACAGTGATGAAGCTGACGAACCTTACTACGAAAATAAAAATACATTAAAAGTAAATGACCACTCTGTGGTAAAAGATAATTCATACGAAAATTACGAACATTTAACGGAAGACATGAATTACCATAACGAGGGGGAATACACTAATTTAGGACAAAAATAAACATCAAAGAAGAAGAAAATGGAATGAAAAATTGATCAACATTTCAGAGTTGGAACCTAACTTTTTATAGGAACAACTTTTGCATAAATAAGTGATGAAAACACATGATTTTTATCAAGTTATATCGGTTTTATCATCACGTTTAAAGGGTCTGTTTTAACAACACACAACACGTGTAGACCTATTACACTTGTTAGAGCAATGCATACAGATTGTCGTATGTACCACATGTCACTTCAGGAAAACTTTTTTTGTCTTTCTGATCATTTCTGTCTATTGAAAATGTCGCTATCTGCCAACTGCACATTCTGAATTAGCATTACAAACTGCAATTCGCATAATATTGCAAGTTCTGTTCTCAAAGTCAGATTTTGCTTTGCTAGCCAAATGCGTAGTGTAGAATCTTCATGGATATGTAAATTTTTTCTTTTGAATCAAATAAATTGTTTAAAGTATTTCATGGTTCAATTGTACACTAATGTAAATTCAAAGAAATATAGGGTGATTATTAAAAGAATCGATAACGGTTTTTTCTCCGTAAATTTCACGACACAGCGTCTGTAACATCTTTACTTCGATAAGATTTTATATGATATTATGATTATTTATAAAGTAATTATAGAAAAATAGAAATGTATTAAAATGACTATGTATAAAATAAAATAAGTTTTACTGTATATTCTCCCTGGATATTCAGTAATAATTGTGTGTGGCAATCCAAAAGTGTGTGTGTGTGTGGGGGGGGGGGTTGAGCGTTGGAATCCCCCTTTTTTACGATCAATTCTTTTGAATGGGGTCATATGGCTGGAACCCCCCCCCCCTTTATCCTAGGTTGGCACCCCCTTTTAAAAATGGCTGGATCAGCCCTGGGTGCCATCATTATCTTCAACAATCCAAACATTAATAAATCTATTTTTATGATTAAGACTTAGTCCAAATGTAAACTATATGTTTTAATGTATAATTTACATAAAAGTTCTTTTGATATATGTTTTTTAAGAAATTGTCATATGGGATTAAAATTGTAGCTTCAAGCTAAGGAGTATTATAATGTTTTTTTTTTTATTCAAAATAGATGCTAAAGATTTTTTTCGCTATTGGAATTTCCTGAAATATGTTTTTGTAAATATGTCTTGAAACAACTTGTAGAAACCCCGCTCGTCACACCCTGTGGTCAAAATCCATTGTTATTCGTAACAATAGATCTATTCAATTTACACTTGTTTCAGAAATAGAAACTGTGAAGTATAACAATAGAACTGGGGTGTAAACTGTATGATACAACATTTAAAACCCACAACCTGCATGGGTACATAAAATAAACACATTTTCTTCGGACATTCTTTATTTGCAATACATTACGAACATCAAAGTCATCGAAAAAAGGTTTTTACAAAAAAATACCGAACTCCAAGGTAAATTAAAAAAAGGGGGAAGTCCATAAAAACTGAAAATAATCAAACGTTAAACTTTATCAACCAACGGAACAAATGGGAAACAAATGTCATATTCCTGATTTGGTACAGGCATTTTCAGAAGACAATTTTGGGTTAAAACTGGTTTCAATAATGTCACTACGCGAGTAAATAGTTATGCTAAAATTAAAAAAATTAAAGCTGTGCATATTTTCATTTTTACTGTAATAGCCTGTGGAAGTTTGAGAAAATATACTAATTTTTTAATTTGATATTTTTAACAAATTTCAGAACAAGTTAAAAAAAAACTGGACAACAGATCTGTATGATTTTTTGAAGATAAATCATAAATGATTTCCCAAGAACCCATCCTTATCAAAAGTTACGTTTTTGTACATGGGATTGCTCGAGTGATCATTTACTCCTAATTCTTTGGCTAGCTGTAAAACCAGGTTTAATCCACCATTGTCTACATAAGGAAATGCCTGTACTAAGTCAGGAATATGACAGTTGTTTTCCATTCGTTTGATGTGTTTGAGCTTTTAATTTTGCCATTTGATGAAGGACTTTCCGTTTTGAAGTTTCCTTGGAGTTTGGTATTTTTGTTATATTACTTTCATAAGACACTCGTAGTAATAAGATTTACAGACAAAACAATATTGTTAGAAGTTAAGAACAACAACATATTCATAATGAAGAGACTTTTTAGATATTTCACGCCTTCTTTGTCTCTGAATAAGGACTTGGGTTTAACATATACACAATTTTTCAACTTGTGGATTCTACGTTGTGTCAGCGACCTAATTGCTTTAACCAATTCTATCAGAAAGATGGTTACAGCCTCGTTGTTAACCTGATATATTTATGAAGGACTAGTTAAACTGTCTTCAGATAATAAAATTGTCTTATATTTAAGAAGTCTACATGTTATGTTAGTTATCCTTTTTTCAGCACGCAATTTGAAGGTCACCTTCTTGAGAACAGACAGATACAACGTAGTTTCTTGGTTAAGGGTATTTAAAATGGGCAAAAGATACTAAAGGGAAATTCAAATTCATTAGTCGATATAAAATGACAATGTCTTGGCAAAAGAAAAGGACCAAAAGACAAAAACAACAGTACACAAAACACAACATAAAAAACTAAAGAATGAGCAACGGGAACCTCACCAAACATTGATTGAGGTGCTCCGGACAGGTTCTGCTGAACATGCGGCACCTAAGTTGTTCTTTCACATACAGAGGAATTTTTACAAAAAATTGTAAGATTTTTGAGTAAACATATCTTTACAGTATCGTATATCATCCCACCTTTTCCTATTCATTAATTTTAAAAGGCAACACAATCTGTTAATTTGAGTATATTCAAAAAAACTCATAATTCTTAAATAGTGAACTGAGACGAGTCCTAACACTTCATTTCCTGAAGGAAATAGGCTTAAAGTTACTATTATAAATTAAATCTGTTTTAGCACATCCTTAGAACTTCTCGTCCAATCAAATTGCTTGCATTTGCCTTCTAAGTTTCATAGTACATACTTTTTCCGTGTACGAAGTAACTATGTATGAATGACCACAAGGGTAAGGTTTCATTGTGTCGTAATTAAGATATTAAAAACAAAAAATGCCAGTGGCTATTTTGGAATAAAATGTTGTGTCCCAAATTTGAAATAAAAAAAAACTATAATTTTTGATCTATCGCTAGACTATCTATGGGCACGGCACATATATCTGTATTTTTCAAATTTATTATAGCTTTAGTTTTACTGTGTAATTGAAGAACATTTTTAAAAAATGTAAAGCTCCCACTGCAATTTAATTATGTATGCCTGTTTTTTGGTCAATTTATTATGTCATCTTACCATGTAATGCAGCACATGTAGTAAGACACCGCTTTATATCAATATACATACTTACATCAGCAGATACCATCTTTTCAATTGGGAGTCAAGAGCCTTTTAAAATCACATATCTTTATGTGTGACTGACTATAAACCGCTAATTTCCCAATTCATGTTTGCGGCATTTATAAACTCATGATCTGGTAAATCATTGTCACAAATTGAACAAATACGATAGCTTTGATACTAGTGAGTAAATTTACAAAACATAGTTAATGAACTCCGGTTTACAAACACCTGTGAAACAAATATTAGGCCAAAATAAACTATCAATAGACCAATTAAAAGATTACTAAAGTTGTAAATATGTGCTAAATTGGATAGTCAATGGAAAGATATATACTGTGAAATTAAGTGCTCGGGGTAAGCCCACCGCTCTAAATTGCATATAATATAACTTTCCATAGACTAACCGATACATAGATAATGCATATTTTAAGGTGTTTCTTGCCGTATAACACACCGAGGGGTGACAGGATTGAACAAATGAAAGTCCGACCGTAGGGAGGTCTTTTTGGGCAATCCTGACACCCCGAGGTGTGTTATACGGCAAGAAACACCTTAAAATATGCATTATCTATGTATCGGTTAGTCTATGGAAAGGTATATTATATGTTGTTTCAGAAATAGAAACTGTGAAGTATAACAATAGAACTGGGGTGTAAACTGTATGATACAACATGTAAAACCCACAACCTGCTTGGGTACATAAAATAAACACATTTTCTTCGGACATTCTTTATTTGCAATACATTACGAACATCAAAGTCATCGAAAAAAGGTTTTTACAAAAAATACCGAACTCCAAGGTAAATTAAAAAAAGGGGGAAGTCCATAAAAACTGAAAATATGCATTATCTGACTTATATACCGTCAAAAAATATTATTTTCTGCAAAGATTTGCAGGATTTGCATCCTATTTTACCAACTACACTAATGTGGGATATTCTTTTCTGGTGCGTTCAGGTTAATACGCCTACGGCTCATTTATAATGTGAAATAAAACTCACTAATTAATCTAGTTACAATAACAATATTACTGTAACTGCATGAAGCAAGACACAGATGAATTGTTAAGGTGTATGAAAAATACAAGTCACTTTGTAAGTAATTTATTGTGTCAACTTAGTTTATGAAAGCGGATGCTATGCTTTTTCTTTTTTTTGATGACGTTTTTCATAGTTCAAATTTCTCATAATGTATTACATAAACTTAAAAAGAAACAAAATTGGATCGCTGAACTGTGTACTCTTCGAAAAGCTTTACCCAAAAGTTGGATCCAAAAATTAAAGAGTAATATATCAAAACATACTAAAATCAACATAACACAAGACATTAAAATGTTTTGTAATGGATTGTATTACAATCTAGACAAAATTAAGTTTAAAGAAATTTATAATATTATAATCAGGTCAAATAAAGAGCTTCCAGTAGGTTTTTGCTCATGGAAAAACCAATTATCATGCGAAAATGTTATTTATTTCATTAAGAAAAATCTATCTTTTACCTTTCTTTTTTTAAAAGATAATAGATTAAAAATGTTCAGATGGAAACTACTGCATAATATTTTAGCTATCAACCATAATCTGTACCGCTGGAAAGTAGTTAACAGCGAAAACTGTGAGATATGTTTCAAATCTGATAGCTATAATCATTTCTTCTTTGAATGCACATGGGTAAAAAATTATTGGACATTACTACACAAAATATTTATGTATCTCAATATTGGTCAACATGTTTTTTGTCTTAAAAATCTTGTAATAGGATACAAAATTGAAGATGTTGAATATTATGTACTTAATCATATTATTACAATTGTTTGCTTTGTGATTTATAAATGCTTTTATTTATCAGAAAAGAGAACTAAATATGTGAATATGATGTCAGTCCTA
This sequence comes from Mytilus californianus, assembly GCF_021869535.1. NCBI lineage: Eukaryota > Metazoa > Mollusca > Bivalvia > Mytilida > Mytilidae > Mytilus > Mytilus californianus. Next base: position 120,652,038 of record NW_026262701.1, read on the forward strand.
AAAAATGAAATTGAAACACAAATTTTATATCATCCGAAAAATTCCTTTTTGAGAAAATTCATAACGAAAATCTTAGAAATTTGATTCTCTATCTGTTTTGTTTGCATTTGATGACCTAGAATCACAAAAATATCATTGAAATAAAAAGAAGAAAAATTTCCAAACAAAAACTGCTCCTTTAATTTTTGTTTAAATACCAGATATGGTATTGGTGTACTTGAATGATAAGATACTATCTAAAAAACAATCGTAATTCAATTATACTGACCTCTTGATCCGATAAATCAGAAACCATGCTCTTTTACTTTCACTTTTAAAATCCGAGACTAAAAGCTAAACAAAAGACGGTCAAAGTTACGTTTTCTTTTTCATTGTATACATGTTTGTAGAATTAATCTGTAAATTGTAACTAACACGTAATGCTATGTAGATTTATAAAAAGTTTGCCAATGAAATCCCCTGGTTTTATTGGTAATTAACAATACAGGGAAGAACCTTGGTGCCATTGTTGTAACATTAAGGGGCTTTGTTAACAACCTATTAGTGAAATAAAGTATCTGAAGTTGGAAAAAAAAAAAAAAAAAACGTTTTTCATAGTGGAAAAGAAGATTATTTTTTCAACATTCAGAATAATTGTTTTCTCTGTTTTGTGTGGCAATACAATTTGTTTTTAAACTGAGAATCAGGATTAAATATTATGCTTCCACAACCCCACCCCATTATAAAATACGAATATCCATAGGTCAAAGTATGATATTCAATACAGTGTGAATCAATAAGATTATCAAAATCCTACACACGAATGTGTTAAATCTAGCTTGTTTTAAAAGTGTTGCATTATTAAATTCATCTCACATAATGTCCCGATATCGTAGCGATAAATTAAAAAGAAATTACATTATTTGTTCGAAAGTTAAAATGTTCGTCAACGACGATTTTTGGTATTACAGTCTAATACATGGAGTAAAGAATTGTTTCTGCCTTAACCATACATCAGAGGTGGAAAATTAAAAAAAAGTAAAACTCCAACTGGCAACAACACACGATAACTATCAAACGAATTAAATGTTTAAGTAAATTATATTTTGCATTTTAATCAGAGAAAATAATTACTATACACGGGTCATTACTGTATGTCTTGAAGCAAATTTCATTGAAACTTGGTATCGTCCGGGTTGATTCTTCAAAAGAAAGACCTATCGTTCTGAAAGAAAATTATTCCATATAGGTATATACATTTCTTATCAAATGACTGCCATGAAAGAATAGTGTCAATTGCTAATAATTCCCTAGAATGAATTTTTATATAGATATGTGAGTTTTATTTCATATGAAATGTTTTGTAAATTCTGCCAATACTTGACATGCATTTTTCAATTTATCGCATAATGAAATACCTTTTTGTACGCATTCATTTTACATAAAGTATAACAACATTCCATGAACATTTATATTTGTTTTACATTTTTATACATGATTGCTAGATAAATGATTTGCATAAAATAAGGAGATGTGGTATGATTGTCAATGAGATAACTATCCATTAGAGACCAAAATGACGTAGATGTAAGCAACTATAGGTCACCATACAACAATGATCAAAACCCATACCGCATAGCAAGCTATTAAAGGCCTCGACATGACAAATGTATAGCAATTGAAACGAAAAAAAATCAACGGCCTTATTTGTAGTTGGGTACAAATAAAACGAAAAAACAAATATGTGCATCTGGTGCAGACAATTAGTACCGTTAATGTTAAATAAAAAAGTATAACAAAAATACCGAACACCAAGGCAAATTCAAGAAGGGGAAGTCCATAAAAACAGATAACATCAAACTCTATCAATCAACTGAAGAGATGAAAAACAACTGCCATATTCCTGACTTGGTACAGGTATTTGCCAAAAAAAACAAATGATGGGTTAAACCTGGTTTTATAGAGCTGGCTTCAGAATTTAGTGTGTGTACTGTTTGTTTTATTTTTTTATCAGTATATTATCATAGATATGAACTGATGAGTTTCCAAGTGAATCGGATGCCAATACAACATTTAATGACTTAACAACGCAACGACTTTACTCTTTAATAATTTTTTTAAATTAAAATAATTTTGACATTTTGGATTTTTTTTTTTTTTTTTACCAAGAAAACCACTTTGGCTGCGGCATACACAAAAACCGAAGAAGTCGATGAACATTACATTATTAAATGAACTATTTTGTTTCCCGAGTTTTGGTTAGTGTTCAACTTGCCAAAGTTTTATGAATATGTTTACTTAAATATTGTGACATAGTCCATTTACTGTTTCATGAACTTAAGTAACTGTGCCAGAAAGTCCCTACAGCTGTTCAATATTGATGCACATGCCGTTCTACTTTAATGTTTTTGAATATTAGTATATAAAAAAACGTTTGATGCTAGGTTAAGGATTTAAAGAATCAATTTCTTCAAATAAACAATGAAATATACGATGGCAGTTGTCTGATATGTGGTTTATGGTAGTAATCCATTTCTTTTGAGGCAAGTTTTCAAAACAAATGGCCATTTCAGTTAAAACTTTTAACCGCATTAGTTTATACTGTTCAAAGTAGTTAGGTTATTTTTTTGTATGAAAATTATTTTTGTAAATTAAGTTGGTCAAGACCACTTACAAAAAGGTTTATTTAATGCTTAAGTATGTTGTTTATATTTGTCCAGAATATCATACATAGGTACTTAAAAAATAAAGATAAAGAAGAATAAACGGAAAATAATTCTCTTACAAACAAGTGGTTTGTAAAGGGGTGGATCCTCTATAATTATTCGAATACAGATGTTAGGAAAGAGATGACATGAACCCACTTATAAAATATCTTCCTGCTTGGTGAAACAGTTGCTAGATTTATTCAAGGTAAAAACCAAAAAGAAAACAAACAAAAATTACATCAGACGGTATGAACATCATGAAAGTATTTTTTATCGGTATCCGTGGATATTTGTATCTACAGATTCTTTCATTCGTTTCAGGTGGGTAATTTTTACAACCTAGTATTTCGATACCTTACTCATAAAAAATGCATTTATATATTTAGGCTCTAACAATGCTTAATTTGTTTACAGAAAATATATTCTGACAAGAATTGACGAAAAATTAGAGAACAAAATATCTAAAAAATGACAACTAAAAAAGGACGGGTGATTGAAGACGCAAGACACTGATTTTTAGTTTGGAAACAATTAGCAAAAAATGCAAGCTGGCCAACAAAAATCAGGAGCACAAGAAAAATATGAATACAATGTCTCTAAATGTGGAAACTTTCAATTGAAACATACAAAGTTAAAGTAGTCAAATCAAATGTGTGAGGCACCAAGGTCCACTATCGCAGAAATACATAAAACAAAGCAATTGTAAACCAACTTAAGATTGAGAAAAGCTTCTGCATATTTAAAGTTAATTAATTATTATTTACAAAAAAAGAGGCGGTAGATATCAAGGGGACATTCAAAAATCGTAAAAAATAAACAACACTTAATTAATCTCATACATCCGAATCGCTTTTCTAGGTTTACTTTCATCAAGAATGGTAAAAGCCAAATATTTAAAAAACCAAATATTCGAAAGCCAAGGATGTATGTGACCCAAAATAGATGAAGTCCTTTATTACCAAAAAGGGCCTAAAAATAATAGCCAAATCCCTCAAATGACAACTTTGCCTGAGGGAGTTGAAACCTTAGTTTCTTTATAATTTATAAATTTATAAACGGACAGTTTTAGAAAGGTTTGTTAAAAAACCGTGTCAGTACTAAGCTGATGATTTCATCGGGGACTGATAATCCATACAACCGCAGCGGTATCGACCCAGTGCTGTAAAAAAATGAAAACAACACTTTAAAAATTTCCTGCGACTGGATTTACCATTAGTCAAAGAGAAGCTGGCAACACAATGACACTGAACAAAAGAAGACGAAAAGGCAAAAAAAGGTGAAAATGTGGTTACGGCAATTGGAACATATGTGTGGTCATCTTTGACACAATTAATTGCCGTTTATTGCAAGCCGTCCTTGTTAAACTATGTTTTAGCTATTTTCGAAAACTTACACTCTCAGATTAAAAAAAAAGCGCTGAGTTTATAAAACTTTGAAAATTCACAATGAGAATTGAAAATTACGTACTCAGATTAATACAAAAAAAAATCATACAGATTGATTTAGAATAATTTTGAAACACACACAGACAAATAGAAATAACACAATGAGAATTAAAAATTACACACAATGAGATTTAAGAATTACTCAATGCGAATTATGAATTTTACATACTAACTAAGAGTTGAAAATTACATACTGAGATAAAATAAAATAATAAAATGCTGAGAATACAAGTTGCATATTTTATGCTCACATATCTTATTAGCTTGATGCGGTTGGATATGTCCCGGAGGAAGACTATGGTAAAGAATTGTAAGAGGTATAGGTCGGTCATAGGTGACCTTTAGTTCACGGTTTTTTGTCATTTACTGTTGAAAGGTTATCAATCCTACCAACACTTTTACACCGATTGTTTTTTAAGGAAATTTGATTTTTAACGGAACTATAAACAAATGTCATACAAGAGAGAGGTTCGACTAGCTATAAAAAAACAGGTTTAACCCTCCATTTTCTTCGGGAAATGCCTGTACCAGGTCAAGAATATAACAGTTGTTTTTCACTCGTTCCATTGATTGATAGCGTTTGATTTTGTCAGTTTTTATAGACTTCCCCTTTTTGAATTTCGTTGGAGTTCGGTATTTTTGTTATACATTTTTAAAATCTCTGGAATAGAATAAAAGTTATGTTTGCTGGAGATCTTTGTAGTAAACTGATATACGTGTAGATACAAAACGCTAAATGTGGACGTTTTTACCCAAATAAAACTTCAGTTTTTAATTTTGAAGAGCGTCTAATAGAAGTGGGATGGGGTTGGAGATGTACATGCCAGGGTAATTGTTGCTTTGTAATTACTTTTTTCCACCTGTCAGAAATATTTAGCAAAACATAAACAAAAACAGAGATTGGGAAGTATATACATCAGTATGCGCTCAGATAAAGAGAGGCGAAAGATACCAAAGGACATTCAAACTCATAAATCGAAAATGAACTGATAACACCATGGCAAAATATGAAAAAAGACCAAAAGACCAACATCAGTATACAAAACACAATACAGAAAACTAAGGACTGAGCAACACAACCCCCCCCCCCCCCCCCTCCCCCCAAAAAAACAGGGGGTGATCTTGTACCTGGATATTTGTTTTGCATAATATATGTTCCACATGGAACAAAATAGTATATTACAAAAGTTCTTGAGAACTAAAATTACATGATATGTATTCCTTCTTCATAAGGTAAATTCCTGGACCATAAAGCTTCATACAATTTGTTGCTAGAATGACTGGAAATAACACAATAGAGTGATTTTTAAAAGTCATAATAAAAGATACATGTGATTGTATAAACTTGGGTGCATTTTAAAAAGTAATCACCTGTACATGTAGTTGTATACATCCATGATATTTTTCAAAAGTAAACATGGATTCTGTAAAATACAACAAAATATTCACGTATATAAATGATGGAACTTACAAAAATGAAGGTAAGAAGATATTTTACATTGATGAGCATTTGTGAAGTATTTTTTTAGTAAAATGTTTTGTTTCTTCAAACTTTAAAAATTTTCCTTTGTTTAATTTAAACATTCTATTTTTATTTTCATGTAAATTATTCATGGAAATTCCTTAAAACATAAATTTTCTTTGAATATTTGTTAAAATAAACATTCCTGGCAATTCTATTACCTAATAAATATTCCAGGAACTTTTCCTACATAATTATTATTTCTGGAAATTTTGTTACATATACAATCATTATTCAAAGAACTCTTACATAAAAACTATTCCTGGAATTTCTATTACATAGTTATTATTCCAGGAAATTATCTTACATACAAATCATTCCTGGAATTTCAATTATATAATTATTCTTCCAGGAACTTCTTTTACATAGAAAATATTCCTGGTAATCATGTTACATAACAAATTATAAATAAATAACAAAACGTCAGTGCGTTGGAAAAATTTGTCGAAACAGTATTTTGAATATTTCCCTATAATTAAATATAATGATAACTAAGTATTTTGTATATCTTGAAATATCTTGTCACAAATATAAAATTAATTTGCAATTTCATAATTAAAATTGTTTGTAATTTTCATATTCCTATGTCATTGTTTCTCTCACAGTGTCAACGTATATTTGTTCCGTCTAACAGACGTTCCCCTGGAAACTTTGTTATAAACAATGTCATAATATCTGTTCCTGTTGGAACAAATATTCTTTACCCTTTATTCCGTAAGGAACAAATACTGTAATATTTGTTCCAGTGGAAATTATATTACAGAAAATTTCTTCCACTTGGAACATTTATTTCATGACAACAGTGTGATAGGAATCCATGTGTGTTGCTAGCGCTAAAGTGTAAACATAATATTTGTTTTAAAGAATTTTTATTATATAACAAAAGTTCTTATAGGAACTTTCATTATATAATATTTTATCCAGAGTGTAGAAAATTTTCTTATGGAAATGGATAAAATAATATATATGTAACAAAAGTTCTTGGTGCAACTTTCATTACGTCATAATCTCAGGAGCTCCGGAAGTGTAAGCAGATCCTGCTTTACATGTGGCACCCGTTGTGTTGCTAATGTAAGTACAAACCCGGTGATAAGTCTAATTCGGTAGGTCACATTCGGGGAAAGGAGGGCGGCATTGTGGATACGACGATTGGAACATATCCGTCGTCATCTGTGAAACAGATATTCCATAACGGTCAACCAACTCGTGATGGCGTCCGAAAACGGAAGAATAAATGGTCACACAGAACCTGGAGTTGTAAAAGCAGAAAAGGGCTTGCCAATAGATAGTGTAGGAAAGGGTAGTGTAGAGAGTGGAATATTACAGGATATAGCTATACCCGGTTTTGACATTTGACACTGATTGTAAATTCGGATGGCGGGCTGAATGCATAGCAGGAGACGCTTATCCTGTCGACGCAACCGGTCTTGCTCCATTTGAGGTTTCCCTCATGTTTTGTTTGTACAAAAATTCCCTATTGTCAGAAAATAATCATATGTACCCTTAATAAATTCGGGCATTAGTCTTGGTGTATAATTCAAATTATGTCTGTGTTTTCTTTTTTAATTTCACCGAGTACATTTTTATTCTCCTTGTGTAGATTTATATTCTCAATGTTTTGTTTTTAATTTTTATTCTGTTTCTTATAAATAACAGTACGAAATTCGTAATTATTACTGTGAGTGTTAAAAAGGGGATTTTTAAATGTTTTTTTTTATTTATTTAAGTGTGCAATTGAATTAAAAAATCGTTTAAACATAGTATCGACAAGAAAGTCTTGCCATAGCTATAAACATGTTAATCGTGGACTGATGAAATAACAAGTAGTTTCTGTGAGGTGTTCAAGCTTTAGAATTGGTGTTGCTTAATAGCTCCCAATGCGCACTGCACATGCATTCAAAAAATCCATGCTTTAGAGGTTTGGACTTAGATTTCCAACTTTAAGTTTAATATACCTTTTATCTTGGAAACGTTTGTGTCAAGTCAAGAATGTGACCAATCAAAAATATAGCAGAGAATGACAAAAAAACAATTATATGTAAAAAGAATGTGCTAATTATAAGAAAAAAATATAATTTACTGAAACAAAAAGTACTAATATTATAGGTAACAAAGCCTTATTTTCTATAGGACCTAACATAACAATAATGTTAAAAAAGTTTCCATGATACCAAAACCCATTAGCCCATGCTGATAACATGCGATAAGAACAGTTATTTTCCTATTGCTTCAATATCAAAAAGACAAATCTACATTTCATTCTTTTTATTTGTCATGTCTTTGTATTCTTGACAATAATCTACCTTCATTATTTCAATAGTTAACACATGTTGCATAAATTAAGACCAGTTAATTGTTTACTTGCTACTGAATGACAGTCAAAGAGACTTGACATCCACTTCAATTGAACTTTGGTGGATAGTTGTCTCATTGTCAATCATACCACATCTCCTTACTTTATATTAGTACTTATGAAAGTGTGCAGAAAATTAAACTAGAGTACCACTTCCTGTATATAATCTATTTTGTATATATGATCTTCACAAGTGTTATCACACTGCCTTGTTAGCGTACCATAGTTATCTTAAATGTATATAAATAGCTTGACAGAGGAAGAGTATCAATTAAAAGATAAAGTAGCATCTTCATTAGAAAAAAATGTTGTTAAATCAGAACGGAATACAAAAAAAACTTCGTAATTGAGCTTAGCCTTCTTACTGCTATGATTCTAGCGTCACTGATGAATCTTGTGTAGACGTATTACACGTCTAACAAAACTGGCGTACTAAGTCATAAGGTTTGTTTCGTTGATGACTTTATATATGGACTATCCCTAATATAAAAGAATACATTACAACGAAAAATACAATTCAACAACACAGACGATATACAATTTCAATACATAACATATGTATACTAATTTCGCATAACATCTTCAACTATCTGTCGATACATTCTCTTTTTTAACAATTTTTCCTCTATTATGGCAAACAGAATCTTTTTTTCCCTGATCGTGCAGACCCTGCAAAAACTGTCAACATGACGAATAACAATAAGAGCATTGTTCCTATTAGCATGTTTATCTTAATGAGTTATCCACATCCACCGCTTATCCATAACCCCTATTCCGACTGTTAATTATAAACAGAGTGGCAAACACATAATAAATATTATACAACTACCTACCGTTAGTTATCAAATGTTTTATGTCATGGTTTAATTACAGATGGACTTGAAGACGTCTAGATATAGCCTACAGGTAATGTTTACAATGTTACTGAAAATGACAAACTCTCACTTGTATGTTCAGCAAAATGCTATCCAGGTTGCGACTTTTTCTGGACGTACAAAGAAGGTCAGAAAGCTTATCCAGGGAGTAACCTTATTATCAACAAAGTGAAACGATTAGAAAGTGGACTGTATAGATGCCACGCCAATCACACGGAAGTAACCACAAAAAACAAATTGAAAGATATCACAATAAATGTTCTCTGTGAGTAAAGACTATTCATATACAAATAAATGTTACACTTTTATGACGCTGAATCAGGGTAATAAATATCGATTTAAGCATATGCTAAAATCATTTTAGCATAAGCTTAAATGGATTTAGCATATGCTAAATGCGATAATTATGACCCTAATTCCGCGCCATACACGTTACTCCTTCTGATACAAATACAGTCTAATAATAGAAACGTATGTGGTATTAATTTCTTGAATAGCTTTTATCTTCATCGGGAACCAAGTATTTGGGAAGGCTAAGCAGTTTGTATGAATATCAAAATCAATAGGACCAAAATAGAAGAGACAAAGCTGTAGAATAAAAAAGTACTTACAATAATACAGAACTCTTACGGTAAATTTATAAAAGCGAAAATCCATAAAACCTGACGACAGAATCAAACGCTCGATTATATGTCAACAATCGAATCGAATGCTAACTTTGTGCTGGGGGATTCCACTCTTAGTTTCTAGTATTAAAACAAACGTATGATACTAATTTCAGCAACAAGTATTTCTAGAATAAGCTTCGTGAAATAACTTATAAATTTTATAAATAAATGGTAAACCATGTCTTTAGAGCCTTTAAACGGTACATTCCTATCAATTTTATTGTTCAAAAGTTGTTCTATTTATTTTGTTTTAAACATCGATCTTTTTTGTCAAATTTCAAATCTTTACAGAGATATAACAGGATGTCATTTTCTTGCCATTTCTGTAACAGTGCACTTATTTGATTTTGTCATTATAATACATAGTATAAATATAATGTTATCAGTTGTATGAATACCTTCAGATTTACAGGTAATGAATTATTTTTATTTTGTCAGATTCGCCGACTTTCTCTGTATATATTAAATTTAGTGCCAACTATACAACGTTATGGAGTTATACGTTCACGGAAGGCAAGTTGAATCTTATAGTTATAATCGAGAGCAATCCTACATCCTGCATACGAATGTACAGCTCAGACTTTTATACAAAGATAGCTGCACAATGCTCCAGCAACGGGAAATTTTACAGTATAGAACTTTCTCACATGTCCTGTGAGAAAACAGGAAACTATACATTAGTAGCAAGCAATGGAATAGGTAGGAGTTCTAACAGGATAGTCCAGCTAACAATACAGTGTAAGTTTTCATTGTTCCTTTACACTTTAAAGGCATTTAAATAAGCAGTAAATTATAACATACAATACATGCACAACGTTTGATTTAGATCACATAACATTTCATTTTACTGATCATGTAATGACATACCGCTCACAAAATTGTCTCCTTGATGACCAACATAATTAGCTTGAGTTATTTCTTATGCCATTTATTGTATCCGTTGATATGTTTCTTCGTACATCTTACATTAATAATGTTCAGACACATCACAAAATCTGAACTTACCAAAAGAAACATGACGGATGTCACATGAGGAGCAGGATATGTGTACCCTTCCGGAGTATCTAAGACAACTATGTTCGTGTTACTCAGTGTTTAGTTTTGAATGTCCCCTTAGTATCTTTCGCTTCCGAACCGTTACTGTTCCTGCATCATTATTTTTGAATCACAGGAATAAGGATTGATGCACGACGATACTTACATATTTATACATCGGCTTTCGAATGTTTGGATTGGAGCGTTCCTTATAAAGGACAATCCAGAAAAGCGCTTCGGACGTGCAAAATTTATAAATGTGTTCATAAATTATTTTACTTCTTTGTGAATCAGTTGTACCTAGACTAACTGATAGGTGATGATTATCTTACAGCCTATTACAATTCTCTTTCTTAGTTTTTCATAAACAAATCAACCCTATCTTCTAATGCAAAAGGTCCACTCATCTTCATTCACAATTGATAAAACAATATAATTGTCTTCATCATCAAACGATATTGATTGCCATCGTTAAGGTTAAGGAGTAATACCTTACATCTAGCAGTGTTACGATGCAACGTCTAAGTGTTTGATTAGGCATACAATCTGTCCATTTTTGGAAAACTTACATTAAATGACGAAATTCTAGTATATTTTTCACAGTAACCATCTACTGCATTCGTGAGATTATTTACAAAGTTAGCAAGGGTCCTAAACAATCATGTAATACACCAGGCCATGAGTTATCATTCACCCCGTCGATGCGATATTCAATTAATTGTCTGTGTTGCCTTTCAGCTTTTTCCTTGAAAGCGGGTTGCTGTTTTCAAAGAAGTACTGATCAAAGGATTCTTAAATTTAAAAAATTATTCATCTCTTTGGCCCTTTTACATGATAACGATCGTTTACCGTTACGGAATATCTATATCTGTGTCAGAGAAGACCACAATTGTTCAAGTTGTTGTACCCATAATGTCATCCTTCTGTCCTCATTGATGACTTATCACCGATTTTTAAACTGTCTCTAGCAACACGATAGGTGCCATTAGCGGATTAGAACCTGTGTAACCTTCCGCCGAACCTGATTTTCTCTCCTTAGCAGGATTCGTGTAACTTATGTAATCAGTTTTTTCTCTCCATGTCAATGCTTTTAATTGTTTAAAGCGACATTGGTACGAACTAATATATCTGTTATAGTTGATAATTGAATATTGGATAATTTGATTTTAAAGGCAAGCCTAAAGAACTTATTTTACTTCGAAACGAAACACATACTGAACTTGGGAAAGAATGGGTTGTGCAGTTATCTGTTGTATCTAATCCGAAACCAAACGTCACATGGGTCAACAGAACCGGCAATCTATGGGAAATAATAGAGATTGAAGATTTCAGATTCAATTTTACTTCAGTTTTAAAGGCTAACCAGCTGTCAGATTACGGAGTGTATGAAATAAAAATCTGCAACATTATTGGATGTATCGCAAAATATGTCGTTTTTAAACCAAAAGGTAAGAAGAAAAACGAAATTTCAGGTAGGCATCAATGAAATATGCTTTGAGATACATACCGCAAAATTGATCAAATCGAGTAATGTTCAATGCGACAGAATAAAATGTACCTTCCAAGCAATGAGAATTCGAAGGAATAACATATTGAAGTCATTAAAAAACAAAAGAGTACCACATTACAATGATTGATATAAAGATCGGGACAATATGAGCTTAAATTACAAGCGGTTATAAAATCAAGGGATCAGGCGTTGATATTGATATTTCATACATATTCTGCTGCACACGTCAAAATTGGTTTGAAAATTAGGAGACGTTCATTTAATATTCGAGGGAGGAGAAGAAGGATTTTGTGAATGAATATTCTATGGTAAGATGGTAATAACTAAGAAAAAAAATCGTGATTGCCTAAAACAGGATGTCAAAATGAATCCAAGTCCGCCCAAAAATAATAAGACAAACTCACAATGGCGGAAATGACTATAATGTTAGAAAAAAAATCCCCCTCCCACCCCCCCTTCCGAAAATTAATTGGTCGTCCCCTTATTGAAGTTATCACGAAAAAGCAAAACTTATTCACTTATACAAGATAAATCATAAGTATAAAAGTAAGAATGGTGTAGTTTAGAAATTAACAATGTGACCGAAGCTACCGTTCTAACAAATTACTAGGTCATCTGGTTAAAAAACAGTACCCTTATTCAACTTCATTTCTACAGATCGACTACCGAATCAGACATTGACAACCGTACACTTCGGAAAATATGAGGCAAAACTATAAATTTTCTAAAAATAAAAAAAACTAATAATTTTATTATGTTAGTTATGTAATTATAACACGTGGTATCTTTGATGAGTGTTATTACACCATTTTCGAAAATTCAGATTCACCGTTTAACATTATCCAAGTGTTTCTACTGATCCGCTTTACATTTTCAGAAAAGATCAAATATCTAGTGTATGCAGTTTCTGGTGGTGTAGCAGTACTGCTCATTATATGTTTAGCCACATGCTGGTTTTGCTGTAGAAACAGACGACAGAAAAGCAAAGCAACCAAACCGCAGGCTAAAAACATCCCGGAGAATGATGAACACGAAGATAGTCCTCATTTATACAAAAATAACGACGATATAATCCCAAGCTATTTTCCGAATGTACAATACGTTAATTCAGAACATGAAGACACCAACGCATTCACAAATCTGGGATATGTACACATAGAACATCTTAAGCAAGAAGTGGCTAATCGTTATAACAAATACGACCCTTTGCCAAGAAATTATGTGAATAAAAAATAGTAAAAACAGTTAGCTTACATTGAACAAAACAGCAGTATAAACTTAGTAGTCACTACACACTTTCCCAACTATTTTGTATTTGTGGTTATACCTAAGATTTTGTACAATTTGATATGTCTATAGTATATTTTTTATTATTATTTTGTATCGTTTAGTAGTAGTAAACATATAAATGACGAAACAGGGTGGTTAAAACAAATCTGAGAGAAAACCTGCAGAATGAATTACAAATGATATATATATGGTATGATTGCCAATGAGACAACTATACACTAGAGTCCAAATAACGTGAATATAACCAGGGTTAGATGATCGTACGGTCTTCAAAAATGAGCGAAACCCATACTGTATATTTAGCTATAAAAGGCCCCGGCATGACATATGTAAAACAATTCAAGAGAAAATGAAATGAGCTTAATTTATGCCAACACAATAAACAAAAAACACCAAATAAGGCAGACAGCAACAAACAACAACGACTGGTACATGTATAGGTTACAAAAAAAAATAAAATCACAAAGATACTGAACTCCGAGGAAAATTCAATCGGAAAGTCCCTAATCACATGGCAAAATCAAATGACAAAACACATCAAACGAATGGACACCAACTGTCATATTCCTGACTTGGTACAGGCATTTTCAAATGTAGAAAATGGTGGATTGAACCTGGTTTTTAAGCGCTAAAACTCTCACTTGTACGACAGTCTAATCAAATTCCGTTATATTTACAACGATGCGTGAACAAAACAGACATAATAAATAAAATAGTCAAAATATGGGTACAGCAGTCATCACTGTGTTACAATATCAAAACAAACAATCATTTACAAAAAAGCACAAAAGCATCTATCAAATTAAAAACCACATTCATTGCTTCGCGTGTCTGACGTCAGAAAATGTAAACGTCACATAAGAAGAAATTTTGTCGTTCAATGTTTATTCAAAACAATTTTATAATTTCACATGGGGAATGTTGGTATACAGGGTTAAAAAATCAAAAGTTATGTTAGAATTAATTTCAGAAATAGACCGAGATTTAAAATTGTCCAGTAGTTCTTTAAAATTTTTAAGAATCCACATATGGTTAATACCACTAGGCGAGTAAAATAAATTTGTCGTTTGTCGTTCAAAGTATTTTCAAATTTACAATAGAACAATAACATAATGACATATAATAAAACAATAACATAATGACGGGATCTTTTAAAGTAGAGTCACGTTATAAGAACCAAAGAAACACAAAAAGTCGCATATACAAAACACACCAGCAAAAATGAAAGATAATACAAACACATTGACGTGATGTATAAGTACCGAGCCACGTCAAATGGATATTACAGAAAACAAACCAAACAGTAAAAGTAATATTAATAATAGAACAAAGACAAATGAAAGAACAATATAACACGTTGTTAAAATGATAAACAACGTCAGTACGCAGAATCTATACTTCAAGACCATCATGTATTATTTGTGAAGTTGATACGGAATATTTATCAACAAGGTCTTGGTACCTTCCGATGAACATTTTTTAGAAAAAGGACGAGACTTTCTTTGACATACCCCTGGTTCGTCAACTTTCTGCTCAGACACTGGTGACGTTTTACAAAGTCTGAGTAGGAGCTGCAAGCTCTTGAATATCGAATAAGTTAGGAAATGTATATCCCATATGCAGGTGAAGTTGGTATATTGCTACTGAGGTGGGGGATATTTATAATTTTAAAATTAAAATCGTCTCGTTTGTCATAGATTCTGGTGCTGAAAAGTCTGTGTATGTCAAATTCGAGATATAAGTCTAAAAATGAGGCGGAGGAAGCCGTGTCTGTTGTTTCTTTAATTTCTAGTTCTGGGGAATATATTAATGGAACCCAATCAGAAAAGTTCGGATTGTTAATGGAAAGAACAGCATCAATATATCTGAAAGTGAAATTAAATAATCTGGCTTCTTTGATCTTCTTGTTATTGACAAGTGTCTGAAGGAACTCCGATTCATATGAAAATAAGGAGAGGCGCACAGTTCGTTCCCATAGGAATGCCGACAATTTGTTGAAAAAGTCTACCTCAAAATTCAACAAATATGTTGTCAATAAGAAACTCCAGCATACTGATCACTTGTTCTTCTGTGTAGCATGTTTTACCCTCTTGTTCACTATTAACAAAATATGCCTTATGATATCCCAAAGTAATAAATTTATAGCGTATGCTACCATTTTTATGATGAAAGGCATTGTGGATTATTTCTTTCAGGCGATTTTTCAATTTAACATGGGGAATGGTGGTATACAGGGTTGAAAAATCAAAAGTTTTGATAGAACTAATTTCAGAAAAAGACCGAGATTTAAAATTATCTAGAAGTTCTTTAGAATTTTTAAGAATCCACATATGGTTAATACCACTACGCGAGTAAACAGTTTCACAGTATTTCTGAAGACCCTCTTTCACTGCGGACAGAATTTTAGTCAATCTAATGGACAATTCTTTAGTGGAACATGTAGATGAGCCGGCAATGTACCGTTGTTTGTACGAAATTTTGTGAAGCTTAGATATCCAATACAAACAAGGTAAGTCCTCCGATTTGGTGTTCAATGTAATGTTCATTGAAGCCATGAAGGACTTATGATTTGCTTAAATCTCATCCTTGTCAAATGATATGTCTGTGTATGTGGGATTACCTGAGTGCTCATTTATTCCTAATTCTTTTACAAGACATTCGTAGTAATACGATTTACATACAAAGACAATATTATTTGAAGCTTTGTCCGCAGCAACAACAACATACTTATCATGAAGAGATGATAGACATTTCACGGCCTCTTTGTCTCTGAAAACGGACTTTGGTCGATCATTCACACAGTTTTTCAACTTATGAATGCGACGTTTTATCAGAGACCTGATAGTTTTTACCCATTCTGACAAAGTGTCCAGTTCAACTTCTTCTCGTTTAGCCCATGCTCTGGCGTAGTCCTCAATGGAATCCATAATTATTTTGAAATTATGGTTCCAATTGATGTGTTGGGGTTCTCTAAACTTAGGACCATGAGAAATCACCTTTCGGAGATTTTCATGTTGAATTATGTTTAGATCCTCAAACTTATGGTAAGTATATAAAGAATTAACTGGGTAAAGCATGTGTGTTAGCGCTCAATTCTCGCCCTAAACTTGGATTGTGCATGGTATAATGGTACAGCACAACATTTATTTGGTATTTATTCCTCTAAATTGAGCTAAATAAAAATGTAAAAACTGGAAATTGTCTCTTTTTATTATATTTTAAGATTTATCTCCACACCATTAATATTTCAGTGCTTTATATTTGAATTGATGCAAAGGAAACATAATTCTGTTCTATGTTCTGGTGTTACATAAAGTACAAGCTGTTGAGTATACGTCAATGAGACCTCCAACCAACAACACAAAAGACATCTAAAGTTCAGCATACGATCTAAAACAATAGATAGGACTGGTGTCATGTGACAAGATCTAAATCGTTTATTGTTAGCCAACAGTATATAGGATTGGTGTCATGTGACAAGATCTAAATCGTTTATTAGTAGCCAACAATAGATAGGATTGGTGTCATGTGACAAGATCTAAATCGTTTATTGGTAGCCAACAATATATAGGATTGGTGTCATGTGACAAGATCTAAATCGTTTATTGGTAGCCAACAATAGATAGGACTGGTGTCATGTGACAAGATCTAAATCATTTATTGGTAGCCAACAGTATCTAAAGATAAAAGAATCGAAGAAGAAAAGTTTCCTTTGTCTTTGAAGGAATAATTATTTACAATGAAATATTTCTTGAAAATATTTTTCTGAAATATGCTATATAAAGAAAGAAATTATTAGCAGTACAAATATTTTCAGCTGTTGATTATTTTTCTTTTAAATTAATTATGTATGCTTTTTAACAGGTTCTGACAAGTTTGTCACATTTAATTTCCCGCCATAACCATTCAAGACATTTAAATCTGCATATTCCATTTAATCAACAGAAATTAAAATAGATAGGCATAAAATTTTTTTTAGCACAAGTCAATATAAGGATAAGGAGATGTGGTATGATTGACAATGAGACAACTATCCACCAAAGTTCAAATGAAGTTAAGGATGTTCGCTCCTTTTGTTTTTGAATTTTTGCCAGATATTCGCAATCCTCTGGTTTTATACATGAAGTGCCATTAAATATTTTGCCCACTAACCCCTACTTTTCTTTCCATAATTTGATTACCTATAGTTTAAAATGTCATCTTTGAAAATCTTATAAAATCCTTGTTATTTTTTCATCGTTTTTGAAAGAAAAAAGGTGCCAATGTTAAATGTATGAAAAATCTAGAGAGAATTATTTTCCGCCAAATTTGCAATGGCTTATACCTCGAAAACAAGCACACGGACCCTTAATTTTTTTCTGCCTCTTTAGTTTCTTTATTCATATACTATCAATTTATAAAAGTCTTTTAGAAAGCTTGTCATTTTGAAACAGAGTAGCGAACATCCTTAATGTAAACAATTATAGGCAAGCTTACATTGTATTATTGTTTTGACATGAAATGACTGTCAATTTTTTTTAATTCAAATTAAGAAACAATCGCAATGACTGCTGGAAACTGCATAATTGAAGCTATGGATGAATTATAGAAATTAGTTATATGCCATTTGATAAAGGACTTTCCGTTTTGAATTTTCTTTGGAGTTCGATACTTTTGTTATATTACTTTTTATAAGACACTCCGCAGGAACAACAACATATTTATCATGAAGAGACTTCAGATATTTCACAGCTCCTTTGTCTCTGAAAACGGACTTGGGTCAAACATTTACACAATTTTTGAACTTGTGGATTCTACGTTGTGTCAAAATAACTAAAGACTGAGAAACGCCGACCTCACCAAACATTGATTGTGATCGCAGGTGCTCTGGAAGTGGAAACTGATCCTGCTCAACATGCGTTACCTGTTGTGTTTAATGTGTTTGTTCACATACAGAGAAATTTTTACTAAAAATTGTCACATATTTGAGTGAACATATCTTTACAGTCTGTTATATTATCCCACCTTTTCGTAATCATTAATTTCAAAAGGCAACAAAATCTATTAATTTCAGTATATTCAAATAAAACTCATAATTCTTAAATAGTGAACTGAGACTATTCCTGACACTTGATTTCCTGAAGGAAGTTGGCTTAAAGATACGTTTATGAACTAAATATATTTCTTATCAGATGACTGCTATGAAAGAACAGTGTCAATTGCAAATAATTTCCTAGAATGCCTTTTAATATAGATTTGTGAGTTTTATTTCATATGAAAGGTTTTGTAAAAGAGGGACAAAAGATACCAGAGGGACAGTCAAACTCATAGATCGAAAACAAACTGACAACGCCATGGCCAAAAATAAAAAGACAAACAGACAAATAATAGTACAGATGACACAAAATAAAAAACTAAAGACTAAGCAACACGAACCCCACCAAAAACTGGGGGTGATCTTTTGTAGCTCTTCCAATACTTGACATGCATTTTTCAATTTATTGAAATACTTTTTTGCTTTGTACGCATTCATTTTACACTTAAAGGAATGACTGTCTATGAAGAAATATCATCAAAAAAGTACTGCACACTGAATAACCCGGGTAGACAGAAAAAATATTACAGTCGTTCCTTTAGATTTAATTCTAAATTCCATTTAAAAAGAGTTATTATGAAAAAACGTTGATGACGTCACGCCACATGACAAAATTATGTTTATGAGCTGATAGACAAAAAACTTTCATTCAATCAGATGACGTGTAACATACAAAATTAAAATATAAAGCATTACAACATTCCATGAACATTTATATCTGCTTTACATTTGTATACATGATTGCTAGATGAATGGTTTGTATTAAATAAGGAGATGTGGCAATGAGATAACTATTCATTAGAGACCAAAATGACGTAGATGTAAACAAATATAGGTCACTATACAACAATGATCAATATTCATACCGCTTAGTAAGCTATTAAAGGCCTCGATATGACAAAATGTATAGCAGTGAAACGAAAAATTCAACGGCCTGATTTGGGTACAAAACAAACGAAAAAACAAATATGCGCATCTGTGATGAAGACAATTAGTATTGTTAATGTTATATAAAAAAGTATAACAAAACTTACAAACTCCAAGGCAACCAAGAAGGGGAAGTCCATAAAAACAGATAAAATCAATCTCTATCAATCAACTGAAGAGGTGAAAAACAACTGCCATATTCCTGACTTGGTACAGGTATTCTCCACAAAAACAAATGATGGGTTAAACCTGGTTTTATAGGGCTGGCTTCAGAAAAAAGTAAAATAACAAAAATACCGACATCCGTGGAAAATTCAAAACGGAAAGTCCCTAATCAAATGGCAAAATCAAAAGCTCAAACATACCAAACGAATGGATAACAACTGTCATATTCCTGACTTAGAACAGGCATTTTCTGAGGTAGAAAATGATGGATTGAACCTGGTTTTATGGCTAGCTAAACCTCCCGCTTATATGACAATGTTAAAAATACCGCTAAAATGACAACATTACGTGACAGGAATACAGCACAAATAAACGCAAGAACACTTAGGAGAAATACATAAATAAATAATATAATAGTACATTACAACATGTAAACCACAGAACACAATGGACACCTCCCATGAATTAACGACAGTACACCAGGACACCACAAACGAATTATAAATTGTGCGTCACACGAATGTATCAATGCCACAAAACATGACGTATTATTTTTGATGTTTATATTTTAACCGTCTTTTTTATCTTCATGTTTTTGTCATATTAAATTTAACAAAGTTGTTTATTTCAACAATTATATTATACAGAATTTAGTGTTTGGATTGTTTATTTTATTTTTTAATCATTAAATTATCATAAATATGAAATGATTGGTTTGCAAGTGAATCGGATGCGAATACAAAATTCAATGTACTCCGGGTTCTAGGAGGTGTGCCTTGATTGGCAGAAGTTATTAACAGAAACAGAAACAGAATGGTTTATCTTTACTCTTATTATTCGACATTTTGTTTTATATTATTTACCAAGTAAATGACTTCGGCTGAAGCAAACACAAAAACTGAAGTCGATGAACCTTACATTATTAAATGAACTATTTTTCCCCCGAGTTTTGGTAAGTGTTCAACTTGCCAAAGTTTTATGAATATGTTTACTAAAATATTGTGACATAGCCCATTAACTATTTCATGACCTTAAGTAACTGTTCAAGAAAGTCCTTACTACAGCTGTTCAATAGTGATGCACATGCCGTTCTTCCTTCTTTTTTTTAATATTAGTAAACAAAAAAACTTTTGATGTTAGATAACGGATTAAATGGATGAATTTCTTCAAATAATCAGTAAAATGTACGATGGCAGTTGTCTCATATATGGTTTATGGTAGTAATCCACTAACTCCGCATAATTTTCCGATAACCATTTAGTGAGTTATAATATCTGTCCTCCAGGGAACCCATCTTTATTGAGTTGTATCAGTAAATAAAATCGACGACAGGCTATATTTGTCTTTTAAGGCAAGTTTTAATAAAAATGGCCATTTCAGTTGATAACTTATACGCAATAGAATTATACTGTTCAAAGTAGTTCGTTTTTTTTTTTTATTATTTATTACAATGATTTTTATAAATAAGTTGGTCTTTTTTTTTTTTTTTTTTTGATAAACCCATCGTCAGTTTATGTATAGTTTCTTTTTCATGATTTTTTTAAAAATTCATTCTCAAATAGGAACCTATAGTTCTAGACCACTTATAAAAAGGTTTATTTAATGCTTAAGTATGTTGTTTATATTCGTCCAAAATATCATACATACGTACTTAAAAATATAGATAAAGATGAATAAACGGAAAACAACTATCACTCAAACAAGTGGTTTGTATAGAGGCGGACCCTCTACAATTATATGAATACAAATGTTAGGGAAGAAAAGACCACTTATGAAAAAACTTCCTGCTTGTTAAAGCTTACATTTGTTGCATTTTTTAAGGAAAACAATATAAAGAAAAAAACAAAAATTGCTTCAGACGATATGAACATCATGAAAGTATTTTTGATCGGTATCCATGGATATTTGTATCTACAGATTCTATCATTTGTTTCAGGTGAGTAATTTTGCAACCTTATATTATAATACCATACTCTTTTAAAGGCATATACAGGTAAAGGCTCTAAAATAGATAAATCTAATTATAGAAAATATATTGCTGCTATTGACAAGAATTTGCGGAAAATTAGAGAACAAGTTATTCAAAAATGACAATAAAAACAGAACAAAAGGACAGGTGTTTGAAGACGCAAGAAACAGTTACTAATTTTCAGTTTGGTAACTATTAGCAAAAGAATACAAGCTGGCAAACGAAAATCTCTAAATGTGAAAACTTTCAATTTAAACGTACAAAGTTAAAAAAGTAGTCAAATCAAATATGAGAATTAAAAACAACGTACTCAGATAAATACAAAAAAATCATTGAGATTAATTTAAATAATTTTGAAATACACACTGACAATAAAAAATAAAACATTAGATTTAAAAATTTCTCACTGAGAAATAAAAATTATTCAATGCGAATTATGAATTATACACACTTACTTAGAATTAAAAATTACACATGTCCCGCAGGTAACCCAGCAAACACAAAAATATTTTTAAAATGTTATAAAAATGTTATGTCAAATGTCATGAAAATATCACAATAAAATGTCTAAAAAAACATTAAAGTGTATGGTTGGAAAAATATCGCAAAAACATTTTCAAATATATTTCCTAAAATATTGGCATAATATCATTAAAATATTGTCAAGAAATATCATGATAAAGTGAAAATCAATGGTGTATAAAACATTTTGATAATCTTTTCACAAATATTTTTTCAAAATATTTTCAAAACATTTTCAAAACATTATGAACATCAAATAACGTCATAAAAATGTGTCTGGGATATTTTCTTTCAAGTGCCTGCAAAATGTCTTCAAATGATTTTAGAAGATGTTTTTGTTTGATATCTATTACATATTCAAATAAAAGTGTCTGTACTTTAAATTTAGTTTCCAGTTTTTTAATATTACAAATCATAAGTGATTCATTCTGTATACAAACAAGAATAAATCAGTTGTTTTGCATGTGACAATTCACAATTTAAAGTATCAGAAACAGGAAATATATACAGATGTTGACATATCCAAAATTGCACACAGCCCACATGGTTTAGCCGCTAACCAAATATGAAGACATTCTGTTCAGCATCATTACCAAAAGAAGTCATGAAAAATTTGTTTTCTTTGACATATTGAAATATCAGCGAACAGGAAACAGGTGTATGACATATAAAAAGTGCTCACACATTAAAGCTCATCACTATCAAGCAGCTCACCAAATATGATATCATCCTGTTGAGTAGTTTTTTGGAACACATTGAAAATATTTGTTTGACAAAGACAGACGGACAGACAGACATTGCAATAAAACCCAAATTTGAATCAAATATAAAATGTCAGTAATACTGTATAAAAATCTTACTTCAATTAAAATTTTTCCTCCTGGTTGGCTGGGGCATTCCTAAGTACAAATGTACCTGTGCCACTTCCAAATTGTAAACCTTTATACTGAACTAGTCTTTTGTGTCTTCACTAATAGCTCCTGTTAAAAATAAAAAGATAATTACATTTTGTGTATGGATACAAATTTAAACAAACAGTTTTTATTAACATTCTTGTAACTCGTCTATTTTGTCAGCAAAAATATTTTTTTTTATTATTTAATACAAATTTTTTTGTGTCAAACATTAAGAACAATTTAATTTAAATTTACTGCATTGCTGATAAATCCTTAAATGTGTACATTGATTTTACTAAATTATTTTTTTTAAATAATGCACATGGAGCTTGCATGTCAGTAACTGCTAGTAGTCCTTTGTTGATTTATGTATCATTGTTATTTTGCTTAGTTTCTTCTATAGCCTATTCTTACTTCGGACTCGGACTTATTTTAAACTGAGTTTAACTGTGCGTATTGTTGTGTGTTTGTTTATTCTTCATTGGCTAGAGGTATAGGGGGAGGGTTGAGATCTCACAAAACATGTTTAACCCACCACATTTTTGCGCCTGTCCGAAGTCAGGAGCCTCTGTCTGGCCTTTGTTAGTCTTGTATGTTTTTTTTAAATTTTAGTTCATTCATATGTTTCAGAGTTAAGTGTGACGTCCATTTTCACTGAACTAGTACACATTTTTGTTTAGGGGCCAGCTGAAGCCCGCCTCCGGGTACGTTTTTTTTTTCTCTCTGTGTTGAAGACCCATTGGTGGCCTTGGACTGTTTTCTGCTCTTTGGTCGGGTTGTTGTCTCTTTGACACATTCCCCATTTCCATTCTCAATTTTACAGTAAAACAATTTTCTTTTAATCTATTTTGTTCTTATTTTTTTAATTTAAATATATCATTAGTTGCAATGAATTACCATGATTTCTCAGTGAAATGAAAAGCGATTATTTCACATGTGAAATAAATCTGACAATTTTACACCTCTGACCTCATACAACTATGGGTGTTGTCATACAAGACACTTGAGCATTTATTTTCTACTTTATTCCAATAAAAAGTCCATGGTCAATGTAATAAAAAGAATAAATAGTTCAGGAACTAAAATATCAAAACATATTCAACTCGTATCCAAATAACACTGATATAAAATTAACTCATGCGCTACCTGCATTCGTGAATTGATGTGTTGTGCGGTCACTTGTTGACTATTTTTCTATATTTTCATTCTTAGATTAGTTATTCTACAATTATTTTTTTTAAATTTCTGCCCGGGCAGCAACAAAAGATGGGTGGTGCCATGATCATGATGATAAAAAATTGCTTTAATTTCCAACTTAACTAAAAGGCTGTTCTATGTCTATAGGAAAACTACAATATGAAATTGGACTGAAATAACTAAAACTTAACAGAATATTGCTCAAACCGAATGGCTCAAGTTGTATAAGGCTAAAACATCTCGAAAACAACCTCACACTGAATTTTATGCCATCAACAAATTAAAATGTAGTATGGACAAATTGGATCCTCTCATTCTTGTAATAGACTTTTTTCTTATAATTGACTTTTGACTCGGGAGTGTATATTTTTTCGACAGATTACCTACTATCTGGTAGGACATTCTGTTACTAGGTCAATGGTCAAGTAGATGTAAGAGCAACTAAAAAAAGCAAAATCAAGGTTACAATCGGTACAATTTGGGGGAAAATAACTGCTTTCCGATAATTTTGTTGTGTAAAAAAAGCACAAAACAGTTAAATTCATCTGATGCTTTGTGTTAATGTTACTTGTTTTTGTGCCATAGACCGATCTATTGAGTCAGGCCTTTTTCAACTGATTTTTACCGTTTCTTATGTTGTGCTGTTAGTGTTCAACCACTGTCCTGGAGAGGGTAGAGAGCTCAAAAACATGTTTAAAACTCCCACATTCTTTATGTGCCTGTCCAAATTCAGGAGCCAGTAGTTCGGCAGTTATCGTTGGTTCATGTCTGTCATATATGTTTTTTTCATATTAAATGTGTACTGTTATAAAAATTTAGGCCGTTAGCTTTCTTGTTTCACAATTTGTATGTCGAGGCCTGTATAGCGAACTATTTGGTATTGGTTTTCTCATTGTTGAAGGCCGTACAGTGACATATAATTGCTTATATCCACTTCATTTGAACTCTGGTGGATAACCCAAATAATCCAGTCGTTATATTTCAATCACTTTGATCACTACAATGACCGTAAGGGGCGCTGTAATTATTCCAGTTATATGGTGGATAGCTGTCTCATTCGCAATCATACACAATCCCACATACACTTGTTTCTATCCATGTGAAGATCCACTATCAACGTATATTTAGGAGCTCACATGGATAGAAACAAGTGCCTGTGCACAATCCATATCTCCTTATTTTTACAACAATCGTCTCGACACATTGATGTATGTAGATATTAGAACAGAGGCAGAATTAGTGGGCCCAGGGGTCCGGGGTCCCCTTATGGAGCTACAAAATATGCTAAATGCATAGAGTTTTTTCAAGTATCACTCTAACGCTGGCTTGATAGGGCCCCCCTTTTTTCAAAATCCTGGATCGCGCACCTGTAGAAGCTGGTGGTTCCGATTTTGATTGAAAAACCCCCAAAAATATACAAGTTTCATCTTAGGAGTTTATTCATTCTTACCTAGTGAGCAAAAAACAAATTTCTTCGTACTCTTTGTTGATTTTCTTTGTCTTTTGTTTCAAATTTTAAATTTTAAGTTGTATTTCCGCAAACTGGTTCCCGATATCCACATTACATCTTTTGATCAAAAACAAAAACAGTCGACTTCGAATTCCGCACCAATTCCGGAAAGGAAAACGTAAATTTTCCGAACGCATAACGATACAAATGGAAAGAAAGAGAGCAGTTTAATATATATTTCATTGACAGTTTTCAATTATAAATTTCTAGAATATACAAGAACAAATTAAGTAAACAATACAGTAAAGCAATTGTTTATTAAAACATTCTCGCTTAAATGAAAGTTTACTCTTTTGAATTTTAATATTTGATGAAATAAAATCTGACTGAATGAATAAACTTAAGTATTGATAACATTTACAATGTTTTAATATATAAACGAAAACAGCAACAAGCTAATTCCTTAAAACATTGTCTGTGGGATTTTGAACAAAGTTTAATCAAAATGTTATTTTTATATCTGAAAAATGTTTAAATTAAATATCAGTAAGAATATTTATTAAAATGTATGTAAAAATATTTTATAGGAAACATTTAGCCAATATTTTTCATATGTTAAATGTAAAACGTTTTAAATTTACGTTATGAAACATTTTATGCAAATATCAAAACTATATTTTCAGCAAAATATTTTTAACAGAATGTTTTTGGAAATTATTTACTTTAAATGTTTTAACAATATAAAATACGTGATGAAGAAAATATTATGTTTTGATATTATAGAAATATTTGTGGTATATTTTTAAACAATATTTGAGAACATGAATAAAAGATATTAACAAACAATATTACTTGAATGTTTTAAAAACATTTTACTTAAATGTTGGATTTGAAATATTTTGATCTGAGCGTCACTGATGAGTCTTATGTAGACGAAACGCGCGTCTGTCGTATTTAATTATAATCCTTGTACCTTTGATAACTATTCAATAACAACAAAATAAACTTTTTTGTGATATTCAAATGATATTTTATTGCAATGTTTTCTGAAAGACGTCCATATGACATTTAAAAAATGTTTTTAAAATGTTATATGTTTGCTGGGAAACTATGGTTAAGAATTGTGAGAGATATAATCTGACCATAGGTGACCTTTTGTTCACGTTTTTTTTTAATTCACTGTTGAAAGGTAATCAGTCCTACCAACACTTTAACACCGATTGGTTTTTAAGGAAATTCAAGTTTTATGGAACTATAAACAGCTAGCTATAAAACAAGGTTTAAACCTCCATTTTCTTCGGAAATGCCTGTACCACTGTTTCACTTTTTCCGTTGATTGATAGCGTTTGATTTTTTTTTATTATGGACTTCCTCTTTTTAAATTTGCCTTAGAGTACGGTATTTTTGTTACACTTTTTATTAAATCTCTGAAATTGGAATAAAAGAAATATCTACTTGAGATTTTTGTAATAAACTTATATTCTTGTATGGATACATAACGCTAAATGTGGACGTTTTTACCCAAATAAAGCTTTAATATTTAATTTTTGAAGTGAGTAAAATAGAACTATGGGGTTGGAGGCTGTACATCCTAGGGTCATTGTTTTATTGTGATAAAAATAAAATTTCTTTTGTTTTACTTATTTGTTTTACCTGTGCTCATTGTTGAAGGCCGTACGGTGACCTATAGTTGTTAACTTATATGTCATTTGGTCTCTTGTGGAGAGCTGTTTCATTGGCAATCATAACATATCTTCTTATTTTTATATAATTTATTATTGCTTTTTTTCAAGCAGAATTATATTTCTTTTTTTGCATACTCAGACTTTTAAATCGGCAAATATACATTATTAGAACTAATTAGAAGACGCAATTCACTTTTTACCCTTCATTTTTCAGGTGGACTGTTGAAACCAAAGATTTTTTTTGACAAATACCCGTTTGTTGGCGAGCGTGTACATTTTAAATGCAATTTGGGTAACGAACGTAATAACAGTTATACTTATTTCTACGGAGATAGACACGATCGTCATAACTTCTTAGATGTCACTCATTCGGATAAGGGAAGAAATGTATCCTGCCAATCAACCAATCGAAATGGTGATGTATCTGGTTTCAGTAACGTGTTGACATTGGATCCACATTGTGAGTTTTCATTTGTATAACAATGTTGATTATTAGCTTAATATATCACAATACATAACATAGATAATTTCATAATGCTTAATAGATCCCCAAAAATATAAAATTCACTGACACCAAAAGTATTAATATTATGGGTAACTTAGTCTTATTTACTATGAGACCTAACATAATAATTATAATGTTAAAATAGGTTTCATGATACCAAAACCCCCTAGGCCATGCTGATAATATGCGATAGGAACATTTATTTTCCAATTGCTTTAATATTCAAGACACATCGCTGCATTTGTTTGCACCTGTCCTAAGTCAGGAACCTGATTTTCAGTGGTTGTCGTTTGTTGATGTGGTTCATAAGTGTTTCTCGTTTTTTATATTGATTAGACCGTTGGTTTTCCTGTTTGAATGGTTAAAACTAGTCATTTTGGGGGCCCTTTATAGCTTGCTGTTCGGTGTGAGCCATGGCTCCGTGTTGAAGGCCGTACTTTAACCTATAATGGTTTACTTTTACAATTTGTGACTTGGATTGAGAGTTTTCTCATTGGCACTCATACCACATCTTTTTACATCTACATCTATATCTAATTTATTTTATTTGTCATGTCTTTATACTTGATTTCAGTATCCTTGACAATAATCTGTCTTCATTATTTCAAAAGTTTACACATGTTGCATAAATAAAAAAAAACAGTTAATTGTTTACTTTTTATTGAAGGACAGTCAAAAAGACTTGACATCCACTTCATTTGAACTTTGGTGGATACTTGTCTCATTGGCAATCATAACACATCTACTTACTTTATAGTGGTACTGATGACGAAAGAAAATTAAACAAGAGTACCCCTTCCTGTATTAAAGCTATTTTGTATTTGTGATAAGTACGATCTACACAAGTGTTAGCACAAAGCCTTCTTATACCATAATTATCTAAAATGTATATAAATAGATTGATCGAGGAAGAATATCAATAAGTATATAAATTAGAATCTTCTTTAAAAACAAAATGTTGTGAAAAGATACTTTCATCATTGAAAATCAGAATATCGACTGAACGGCATACATAAAGATCTCATTAGGTTTAGCCGTCTTACTGCTTTGATTCCTGCATCACTGATGAATCTTGGGTAGACGAAACTCGTGTCTTACGAAACTGACCTACCAAGTTTTATAAACCTATGGTCTGTATATTTGATGACTTTATATATGGCCAATACCTTACATAAAAGAAGAGCGTAGTACGAAATTAACCAATTAAAAAAAAAAAAAAAAAAAAAAAAAAACAGACGATATACAAATCAATACATAACATACCTTTACTGTTTATCCTTCCGGGGATCATCTCCGGATTTTGGTGGAGTTCATGTTGCTCAGTGTTTAGTTTTCTATGTTTTTTTTTTTGTTTGGTCGTTTTTCGTTTATTGGGGTTTTTTGCCATGATTTGTCAGTTTGTTGTTGACTGTGCCTTCGGTATTTCTCGCTTCTCTTATACTTATACTCAGTCTGCCTAAAATTGTTAATAATCTTTGTCGATATATTCTCTTTTTTAACAATTTCCGTTCTTTTATGGCAAAAATAATCTTTATTTTTTTCTGATCGTGCAGACCATGCAAAAACTATCAAAATGACGAATAACAATGAAAGCACTGTTCCTATTAGCATGTTTATCTTATATTAATGAATTACTTTGGAATCATGTATTGACTACATATAACGGTTATCCATGTCCCCTATTTTGACCTCTAAATATAAAGGCGGGAAAAACATAGCAAATATTATACCACTACCTACCATAAATTATCAAATGTCTTTTGTTATGCTTTAATTAAAGATGGACCCGAAGACGTTCAGATATCGCCTACAAGCAATGTTTACAATGTTACTGAACATGACAAACTCTCGCTGGTATGTTCAGCAAAATGCTATCCAGGTTGCGACTTTTTCTGGACGTACAAACAAGGGCAGACAGCTGGGAGGAACCTTATTATCGAAAACCTGAAAAGGTTAGAAGGTGGACTGTATAGATGCCATGCTAATCACACGGAAGTGACCACAAAAACCAAATCGCAAGATATTACAATAAACGTTCTCTGTGAGTAAAACAGTTCATACAGAAGTAAATGTTATGTTTCTCTTTCGGATACAAATACAGTCAGATAACAGAAACGTGCTATTCCAATTTCTTAAATAGCCCTTATCTTTATAGGGAACAAATTGTTCGGGAAGGTTGAACAGTTTGTATAGATCAAAATTAATAAGAGCAAAATAGAAGTGACAAAGCCACAGAATAAACGTATTAACAATTATACAGAACTCTAAAGTAAATTAAAAAAGGTGGAAGTCCATAAATTCTGGCGACAAAATCAAACACTCGACTATATGTCAACCAACAGATCGAACGCTAACTTTGCACTGTGGGATTCTAATCTTAGTTTCTAGTATTAAAACAAAACTTATTTCAGCCCCAAGTATTTCTAGAATTAGCTTCGTGAAATAGCTTATATATGTATAAATAAATGATAAAAAAAATTGAGAATGGAAATGGGGAATATGTAAAAGAGACAACAACCCGACCAAAGAGCAGATAACAGCCGAAGGCCACCAATGGGTCTTCAACGCAGCGAGAAAATCCCGCACCCGGCGGTGGTCCTCAGCTGGCCCCTCAATAAAATTGTGTCATGGTTCAGTGAAAATGGACGTCACACTAAACTCCAAAACATATAAAGGAACTAAAATTTAAAAAAACATACAAGACTAACAAAGGCCAGAGGCTCCTGACTTGGGACAGGCGCAAAAAATGCGGCGGGGTTAAACATGTTTTGTGAGATCTCAACACCCCCCTCCCCCCCCCTATACCTCTAGCCAATGTAGAATAAAGAAACACATAGCAATACGCACAGTAAAACTCAGTTTAAAAGAAGTCCGAGTCCGATGTCAGAATAGGTAACAAAAGAAACTAAGCAAAATGACAATGATACATACATTAACAATGGACTACTAGCAGTTACCGAAATGCCAGCTCCAGATCTCAATTAAACTGATTGAAAGATCATGTCTTCTTCATATGAAAATCAGGTACAATCCCTCCCGTTAGGGGTTTAGTATCATACCATCATAAAATATATGAGAAGAACATAACCCGTATCATGCCAACAACTGGTTTTAGAATAAATGTATTTATTTCCGATGCAAAGACCCTATGAGTGAATCAATATTAATACCAAAATATGCAATCCTTAATGATCTGACAACAGTATCGTAACTATATCCCTTCCGAATAAGTCTGTTTAAAATAATGTATTTATAGCCTTTAAACGGTACATTTCTATCGATTTTAATGTTAAAAAATTGCTCTTATTATTTATTTTTTTAACATTGATATTTTTTGTCAAATTTCAAATCTTTGCGGAGATATTACAGGATGTCATGTTCTTGCCATTTCTGTAACAGTGCACTTATTTGATATTGTCATTATCATACATAGTATATATATAATGTTATCAGTTGTATAAATACCTTCAGATTTAAAATTTATTTTTATTTTGTCAGATTCACCGAATTTCTATGATTATATAATGTTTAATGTAACCTATACAACGTCATGGAGTTATACGTTCACGGAAGGCAAGTTGAGTCTTATAGTTATTATCGAGAGCAATCCTACATCCTGCATACGAATGTACAGTTCAGACTTTTATACACAGATAGCAGCACAGTGCTCTAGAATCGGGAAATCGAGTTATTACAGCATACGACTTCCTCACATATCCTGTGAGAACACAGGAAACTATACATTAGTAGCAAGCAATGGTATAGGTAGGAGTTCAACCAGGACAGTCCAGTTAACAATACAGTGTAAGTTTTCATTGTTCCTTTACACTTTAAAAGCATTTAAATAAACAATAAATTATAACATACAATACATGCACAACATTTGATTTAGATCACATACCATTTGATTTTACTGATCATGTAAAGACATACCGCTCACAAAATTGTCTCCTTGATGACCAACATAATTAGCTTGAATTATTTCATATGCCATTTATTGTATCCGTTGATATGTTTCTTCGTCCATCTTACATTAATAATGTTCAGACATATCGCCAAATCTGAACTTACCATAAGAAACATGACGGATGTCACATGAGGAGCAGGATATGTGTACCCTTCCGGACCACCTAAGACAACTATGTTCGTGTTACTCTGTGTTTAGTTTTGAATGTCCCCTTAGTATCTTTCGCTTCCGAACCGTTACTGTTCCTGCATCATTATTTTTGAATCACAGGAATAAGGATTGATGCACGACGATGCTTACATATTAATACATCGGCTTTCGAATGTTTGGATTGGAGCGTTCCTTATGAAGGACAATCCAGAAAAGCGCTTCGGACGTGCGAAATTTATAAATGTGTTCATAAATTATTTAACTTCTTTGTGAATCAGTTGTACCTAGACTAACTGATCTTGCAGCCTATTACAATTCTCTTTTTTAGTTTTTCATAAAAAAATCGATCATATCTTTGAACATTTGTCTTCGGGTCAAAACGTAGTCATTTGCTAAAATTATCTGATGTATTTGAACAATATAACGTATATGCTTTTCAAACTTCTAATGCAAAAGGTCCACTCATCTTCATTCACAATTGATAAAACAATATAATTGTCTTCATCATCTAACGATATTGATTGGCATCGTTAAGGTTAAGGTGTAATACCTTACATATAGCAGTGTTACAATGGAACGTCTAAGTGTTTGACTAGACATACAATCTGTCCATTTTTTTGAAAACTTACATTAAATGACGAAATTCTAGGATAATTTTCACAGTAACCAACTTCTGCATCCATAAGATGATGTATAATGTTAACACGGGTCCTAAAACAATCATGTAATACACCAGACCATGAGGTATCATTCATCCCGTCGTTGCGATATTCAATTAATTGTCTGTGTTGCCTTTCAGCTTTTTCCCTGAAAGGCGGTTGCTGTTTTTAAAGAAGTACTGATCCAAGGATTCTTAACTTTAAAAAATAATTCATCTCCTTGACCCTTTTTTATGATAACGATCGTGTTCCGTTACGGAATATCTATATCTGTGTCAGAGAAGACCACAATTGTTCAAGTTGTGGTACCCATAATGTCATCCTTCTGTCCTCATTGATGACTTATCACCGATTTTTAAACTGTCTGCAGCAACACGATAGGTGTTATTAGCGGATTAGAACCTGTGTAAATAGTTGTGTAAAAGGGTACCAGGATTATAATTTATTACGCCAGACGCGCGTTTCGTCTACATAAGACTCATCAGTGACGCTCAGATCAAAATTGTTATAAGGCCAAACAAGTACAAAGTTGAAGAGCATGGGGGGCCTAAATCCCAAAAAGTTGTGCCAAATACGGCTAAGGTAATCTATTCCTGGGATAATAAAATCCTTAGTTTTTCGAAAAATTCAAAGTTTTGTAACAGGAAATTTATAAAAATGACAATATAATTGATATTCATGTCAACCCCGAAGTGCTAATTACTGGGCTGGTGATACCATCGGGGACGAAACGTCCACCAGAAGTGGCATTGACCCAGTGGTGTAAATAGTTATCAAAGGTACCAGGATAATAATTTAATTGTTACCTTCCGCCGAACTTGATTTTCTCTCCTTAGCAGGATTTGTGTTACCAGTTTTTTCTCTCCATGTCAATGCTTTAATTGTTTAAAGCGACATTGGTACGAACTAATATATCTGTTATAGTTGATAATTTAATATTGGATAATTTGATTTTAAAGGCAAGCCTAAAGAACTTATTTTACTTCGGAACGAAACACATACTGAACTCGGGAAAGAATGGGTTGTGCAGTTATCTGTTGTATCTAATCCGAAACCAAACGTCACATGGGTCAACAGAACCGGCAATCTATGGGAAATAATAGAGATGGAAGATTTCAGATTCAATTTTACTTCAGTTTTAAAGGCTAACCAGCTGTCAGATTACGGAGTGTATGAAATAAAAATCTGCAACATTATTGGATGTATCGAAAAATATGTCGTTTTAAAACCAAAAGGTAAGAAGAAAAACGAAATTTCAGGTAGGCATCAATGAAATATGCTTCGAGATACATATCGCAAAATTGATCAAATCGAGTAATGTTCAATGCGACAGAATAAAATGTACCTTCCAAGCAATGAGTATTCGAAAGAATAACATGTTGAAGTCATTGAAAAACAAAAGAGTACCACATTACAATGATTGATTTAAAGATCGGGACAATATGAGCTTAAATTACAAGCGGTTATAAAGGGATCAGGGGTTGATATTGATATTTCATACATATTTTGACGTGTGCAGCAGAATATGTATGAAATATCAATATAAAGGGATCAGGGGTTGATATTGACATTTCATACATATTCTGCTGCACACGTCAAAATTGGTTTGAAAATTAGGAGACGTTCATTTGATATTCGAGGGAGGAGAAGAAGGATTTTGTGAATGGATATTCTATGGTAAGATGGTATTAACTAAGAAAAAAATCGTGATTGCCTAAAACAGGATGTCAAAATGAATCCAAGTCCGCCCAAAAATAATAAGACAAACTCACAATGGCGGAAATGACTATAATGTTAGAAAAAAAAATCCCCCCCCCCCTTCCGAAAATTAATTGGTCGTCCCCTTATTGAAGTTATCACGAAAAAAGCAAAACGCATTCACTTTTACAAGATAAATCCTAAGTATAAAAGTAGGAATGGTGTAGTTTAGAAATTAACAATGTGACCGAAGCTATCGTTCTAACAAATTACTAGGTCTTCTGGTTAAAAAACAGTACCCTTATTCAACTTTATTTCTTCAGATCGACTACCGAATCAGACATTGACAACCGTGCACTTCGGAAAATATGAGGCAAAACTATAAATTTTCTAAAAAATAAAAAAAATAATAATTTTATTTTCTTAGTTATCTAATTATAACACGTGATATCTTTGATGAGTTTTATAACACCATTTTCGAAAATTAATATACACCGTAACAATATCCAAGTGTTTCTAATGATCCGCTTTACATTTTCAGAAAAGATAAAATATCTAGTGTATGCAGTTTCTGGTGGTGTAGCAGTACTGCTCTTCATATGTTTAGCCACATGCTGGTTTTGCTGTAGAAACAGACGACAGAAAAGCAAAGCAACCAAACCGCAGGCTAAAAACATCCGAGAGAATGATGACCACGAAAATAGTGAACATTTATACGACGACAATATTATCCCTCCTAGCTATTTTCCGAATGTACATTACGTTAATTCAGGACATGAAGACACCAACGCATTCACTAATCTGGGATATGTAAACTTACAACATCTAAAGCAAGAAGTGGCTAATCGTAATAACAAATACGACCCATTGCCAAGAAATTATGTGAATAAAAAATAGTAAAAACAGTTAGCTTACATGGAACAGAACAGCAGTGTAAGCTATGTAGTCACTATACATTTTCCCAACTATTTTGTATTTGTGGTTATACCTTAGTTTGGTACGATTTGATTTGTCTATTGCTTTATTTTTTTTTTAGCTTTTATCATTGAGCAGTAAACATACAAATGACGAAGCAAAGTGGTTGAAACAAATCTGAGAGAAAACCTGCAGAATTACAAATGTAAGCATAAGGATATATGTTACTATTGCCAATAAGACATCTATACACCAGGAGTCGGTTTCACAAAAAAACTTACGACTAAGATTGATCTCAAGTATACTGAATTGTTCATGACTTACGATCAATCTTAGTCGTGAGTTATTTATTTTTGTGAAACCGACTCAAGAGTCCAAATGACGTAGATGTAAGCAACTATAGGTGACCGTACGGTCTTCAACAATGAGCGAAACACATACTGTATATTAAGCTATAAAAGGCCGATATGTGAAACAATTCATAACAAAAAAACAAACGGCCTGATTTATGCTAAAACGATAAACGAAAAACACCACATATGGTAGACAGCAACAAACGACCACAACTGGAATATCGGTATAGGTTACGCACTTAGGACAGGCATATAAAGAATGTAACAGTATTCAGCATATTTGTGAGCGTCCAATTGCCCCCCCCCCCCCCCCCCCCACCACAATTGGGACAGACGTGAAAATGAACAGCACAACTTAAGAACAAACTGTAAAAATTGGATGGCTTAATATGTTTAGTTTTATTATTTCTTTTTTATTTCACATTCCTCTAAATTGAGCCACAAAATTTCATCAGTACTTAGTATTTGAATTAATGCAAAGGAAACATACATAATAGTCTATGTTCTGATATTTAATTAGATAATACAAGGTCAATGAGACCGCCAACTAACAACACACAACCAAAAGACATATCTGGACATTTTTTAGTGTGGTGTAGGAGTAAGTTAAGGGGACAACATAAGCCATATGTACATAAATGACTTACCAAATTATTTTGATACATCATGTGACCCAGTTTAATTATTATCAAAATCTATTAACGCTTTATTATATGCTGGTGATGTTGTCTTATTATCGAGATCAGCAAAGGGGCTGCAAAACTATATTGATAAACTAGCAGACTTTTCCAATGAATGAAAGATAAATGTAAATCTTTAAGAAAACAAAAGTCCTAGTTTTTAACAAAGCTGGACGTAAATCAGACATTCAAATTAAAAAAAAAATGAAATTATTGAAAATGTTCAACAAAATAAATATTTAGGAATTATATTAACTGCACCTGGAACTTTTTTCTGCAGCTAAAGTTATTTGTACACAAAAAGACTTCAAAGTATTATTTTAGGTTAGAAAATCATTTAATAATGTCACTCCAAATGCAAAAATTCTATTACATATTTTTAACCACACTATTAAACCAATTACATTATATGGTTCTGAGATATGGGGCTATTCCCCTCCAAATAAATGTGTATAATGTAGAAAAATATATTAATAAAGAGACTGATTCACTTGTTTTAGAAAAGCTTCACACTAGATTTTGTAAATAGATATAGGAAGATGTGGTATGAGTGCCAATGAGACAACTCTCCATCCAAGTTACAATTTATAAAAGTAAACCATTATAGGTATGTATTAGGTCCTCAAATGTTGGATGTAGAGGAGAATTAGGTAGCCTACATATATTACTCTGTTTTAATTGATTTGATAAAATATTGGTGTCATATAGTTAAATCTGTTCTTTGCTACTTGAAGCTTTTAATGTGTCTAGTTCAATGGCAAACGAAAATAAAAACCAAAGGGTGGATATGTGAACGCAATATTTAAATATTTTAACATGGAATTTCTATCTAAAAATCCAGAAAAATTCAAAATCAATTATATTATTAATAAAGTGAAATTTAATCTACGTTCTAAATTTGTTAACATATGGGAAAATAACTTAGTCAGTGATAAAGGAAAGTCTTTGAACTCTGGAATCAAGTTAAGACCATATAAAACTTTTTAAAGTAACTTTGCTTTTGAAGGAAAGGAATACTGGAGAACAAAAAATCAAAAACTCCAGATATACCAAATACTGTTTAGTTTGACTATTTCAAAGATTTAAATAAGGGAGAAAATGTAGAGAACGAAAATCCTACAGAAAGCCATGTTGATGTAAATAGTTTGAATGTATATATTAACTCTGTAACTACTGGGGATGAAGTTGAGAATGCTTTAAAGGGTCTTAAGAATAATAAAGCATCTGCTAATGATATAATTGTTAATGAATATCTTAAGCATTCATTTAGTGTTATGTCTGATATTTATGTAAAACTTTTTAATGTTATTTTTGATACAGGTATCATACCCGAAGAATGGCTCTGAGGCGATATAATTCCAGTGTATAAAAATAAAGGGTATAAATTTGATCCAATTTTTTTTTATTTATTGATAGATCTATCACCATAATAAGCTGCTTTGTGAAATTTTTCACATCTGTATTAAATAACAGATTAAATAAATAGTCGAAAGAATATAGCTTGATATTCGAAAACCAAGGAGGCTTCCGGAAAGGAAACTTCACCACTGATAATTTATTCATTTCATATTCTCTCATTAAGACGATGAAAAACTTAAAGACGAAACTTTTTTGTGCTTTTATCGATTTTGCTAAAGCTTTTGATACCGTTTGGAGAAATGGCCTGTGGCAAAAATTACTATTAAATGATATAAATGGTAAAATGTATAATGTTATTTTTAACATGTATAGTGATATTAAATCTCGAATTCATTTAATGGTGAAACTAACGAATACTTTCCATGTAATATTGGTGTTAGACAGGGAGAAAATTTATCCCCTTTTCTTTTTTCTTTGTATCTGAATGACTTGGAAGATTTTTTTCATAGAAAAGATGTATTAGGTCTTAACACAGTAACAAATGAAATAGAAAAACAAATTAATTATATTTACTTGAAAGTTTATGTAATACTTTATGCAAATGATACTGTTTTATTTTCTGAAATTGCACAAGATCTTCAGCAGCAGCAGCTAAATACATTTTATGAATACTGTGAAATATGGAAACATAAGGTTAATCCAACCAAAACAAAAACTGTTATTTTTGGTATGGTAGATTGTCAAACAATCTAAATTTTACACTTAATGGTAATGATTTAGAAATTGTCAAGGATATATCATATTTAGGCATTATTTTTTCCAAAACGGGTAGTTTCACAAATGATTAAAATCAACTCGTTAGTAAATCCATCAAAGCTATGTATGAATTCCTAAAAAAAAGGCCGTTTACATAACCCGATAATTAAATGTCAGTACTATTTTTTTGATACAATCGTTAGACCAATATTGCTATACGGCTGTGAGTTCGAAATTTGGGGATTTAGTTATATATATGTTAGTTCATTCTGAGTTTCTACTGAGTCCTGATTTTCTGAATAACGTTTGTTTCTTATACGTTTTCTTTCCTTAACAAGCTTCCTAAAATTGTCCAACGCAATAAATAGCCAACTAGTTATTTTCTTCAGTTTCTTCCATTCTGAGAAAAGAGACAACAGTCTATCTAACCCATGATGTTCGTTTGACAATATTGTAGTGTTTACAACTCGTTTCACTTCTTTATCTTCATCAATAATAGTCTTGTCTATGTGCCATTCTGGCCATTCTATTTCTGGTTTCTAAAGGCACTTTGGTCCATTGAACCAGTCTGGATTTGATTCAAACTTTGAAACCGACATTCCTCTAGATGCATAATCGGCCGGATTAAGCTTTGTATTAATATACTTCCATTGATCAACATTTGTAGCTTCATGAATGACTTCTAAGCTGTTTGCAACGAAAGTATGGAAACGTATATTCTGATTGCTGATATAGCGTAATACTGACATACTGTCTGTCAAAAAGAATGTTTTGGCTAAGTTTTACTGCACGTGTTGCGGCTGTAAGCTCCATCCTAGGTATAGTTACCTTTTTCAATGGTGCTACTCTAGACTTGCCAAGTACAAAAGAACAATGAATCATTCCTTCATCATCAACAAGGCGTAAATAAAATACCATTCAGTAGCAAATCTCACTAGCATCCATAAACAATGAAGTTGAGCTGAAACAACTTTTCCAAAGTTTAAAGGTTTATAGCACCTGTCGATTCTCACGTTCTCAAGGTCGGAGAGCTGATCTAACCAATCGTTCCACTTCTTTAAATCAGTTCCTGTAAGTTCTTTATCCCAACTTAATCCTTGTCTGCACAAACCTTGTAGAAGAGATTTAGCATTCAGCAAGTACGGCGATATAATTCCTAAAGGATCGTATACTGAACTAGTAATTGAAAGAATACTTCGTCTAGTCGCTACCTTTTTTGCAATTAATTCTGAATTCAAGAGTGTCAGTCTCTATAAACCATTGCACACCTAATGCACGTTCAACTGGGAGGTCATCTTTAAGACTCCACTGCTTGACCTCTTTTGCACGTTCTTCCTCTGGTATCGATTTAATTACGAGTGGGCTGTTACTGATCCATTTTGTCATGTGAAATCCACCCTTTTCACATAAAGAAGTTACGTTCTTTATCAACTATATGGCTTCATCGTCAGTTGATAACGAAGAAAGACAATCATCAACATACATGCTCTTAGTTTTTGTATGTGCTACTACTTTGTTATAATGTTCACCGAAGTCTTCAGCTGTTCGTTTCAGTGCATAATTACAGCAACTTGGTGATGACGTGGCACCGAACAAATGTACGGCCATTCTATACTGTTCAGGTTCATTCTCAAAGTTACCGTTCGGCCACCAAAAGAATCTAAAACAGTCTCAATCAAGTGACGGTACTTTCACCTGGTGAAACATAGCTTCTATATCTCCCAAAATTGCAACTTTCTCTTCACGGAATCTTATAAGAACACCTAGAAGGTTATTAGTGAGATCTGGTCCCTGTAAGAGTTGTTTATTCAGAGACACTCCCATATATGTTGCTGAACAGTCAAACACAATTCTAATTTTGTCTGGTTTCTGACTGTGGTAAACACCATGATGTGGGATATACCATACTCCTCCATCGTTTCAGTCGAACTGTTCCTTTGGGACGTGTTCCATGTAACCTTTTTCTAACAGTTTGTTCATAATATCAGAATAATTCTGTTTGAACCTAGGATTCTTAATAAACTTGTTCTTAAGACTTCTCAATCGCTGCAGGCCCGGAGAAGCATTATTAGGCAGTTTCACATTGTTGTCACGGAAGGGTAGTGGAATATAATACTGTCCCTTTTCAAAATGAATATTTTTATTCACATAATCTAAGAAAGTATTGTCATCTACTGAGTTTTCATTCTTATCGTCAATAATGCGTTCAGGGAAATCAAAGTTCATAGATTTGTCAACTAGCTCGTTAAGCCTTGAATACTCTTCTTTGTGAATCGCAGACATCTGTACTCGATTAACGACTTTATTAGTTTCTGGACATTCTCGAATCATATTCCATATAATCCATCCCAATCTAGTGCGTGTGGCACGTGGGGATCCACTGGGTCATGTTGCTACTTCAAATGGTGTGTAGGCATCTGGGACATTATTGCCTATCATAAGTCTAATACTAGCATCGAGCTTAGGCCATTTAATTCCCGACAAGTGACCCCATTTTGAGATTTCTTCTTCTTTCGGAATGTGAGCCACTGAAACTGGCATCTCATCTTTTGTGTAGACTTTTGGGAGTTCTACAATATCATTCATTTCTAGGTCCAATACTTGTAATCCAAAAAACGGCATAAGTAGTCATCTTGTACGGTTCTCCCAATGGTATTCAGTGTAATCTGCATTCTTTTACGATTTCCACCGAGCTTATGTAACAGATTTTCTATACAGAGTGACACGCTACTTCAAGAATACATATGCCTCTACACAAGGTGCTTTATTCTTCAGTTTTACCATTACTGGTATTATAGCCATCGCACATGACATATTTCCGGCCCCTAATTGGCTGTTAGTATCTGATAAATAGCTTGTGAATGCGCTGGTCTTGTTTTCAACCTCTGTCGAACTTTCACTCTGTTTCATTGGTGTAATATCTCTTGGTACTTTGTCTTTGTCGTGAAGTAAAGTTGGTTGTCTATTGTTACAAATGAGGCATGTGGGTCGCATTCTACAGTTAACTGTCCTGTGTCCTATTTTGAGACAACCAAAACAATGACATTTGCTCTTTAAATGTTCATAACGGTTTTGAATATTCAAAGATAGTATGCCTTTGCAATCTTCCAATTTGTGACTACAACTTCCACAGAAGGTACATTTCAGTTCATTTACATTCTTTGCATGTTCGTTTGTAACATCTGTGGCAAAACTCATCCTTTGGGTTTGTTTCGATTTATTATCAGTCACGTTTTTAGCCTGTTGGCCTCTTGAATTATTCTGTTTTGTAGAAACTGCTAAATTTCCATAAGTTGGATCGTTGGCCTTTTTAGCTTCCTGTTTCACAAACTGCACAAAGTGTGTAAATGTTACTGACTCTTTCTTTTCCTTTGTTCGCATAACTACATTAATTTTCTCCATCGATCATGAAAGTAAAATGGTAATTGAATCATAAGCCGTTTAATGTTCTCAGAGTATTCTAGAATACGCATAGCTTCCATGTTTTCACATTCAATCAAAAATAAAGAGAAATCCTCAAGTGACTTTGAATCTCCAGCTTGTATGGTAGGCCACTCCAGTGCTCTTTTAATGAATGCATTTGCAATAACTTCTCTATCTCCATATCTTTCTTCTTATTGTTTTATTGCTGCACTATATGCATGTTCGCCTAATAATTGAATGAATCCACTTACTACTTTGCTTGCTTCGCCATATGTAAATTGTTCCAAATGAGTAATTTTCTCCTCTTCGTTATCCGTATTTACAACTATAATTGCCTGAAATTGTCTATAAAATGTTCTGTATTCTAAAGGATTTCCTCCAAATTTCTTAATATCAGGTGCAGGTTTTCGTAAATGTTTCACTACTGCTGACATACTATTTTCCACTGTATTCATATTATCGTCATGTTTTATGCTAGATATCATAGTCATATTAGGTTCATTTATAGGTTCTTGCAAATTCGTGTTGTTTGAGGTAGTAACAATTTTATTGACCTTAACTGGTTGAACAGGTCTAATATCGAGTACTTCATTCATGTCGTTCTGAGGAAACAATGGTTTTGCATTTACATTATAATTCGCTGGTTGGTTTTGAACAATTTCAGATTTCTTTCGTTTTGATTCTTCTTTGGAAACGTGTGTACTATTTGTTTCTAATTTGAGGTTTTCATACTTGTCCAATATCTTTGTTTTAGCATCTGCTATTGCTATATCTGTGTCTAATTGCAGTTCGTCTTCGTCTATTTTATTTTTGGCTTAGCTAACTCCTTTTTTCTTTTTAGTGCTGCCAATTTTGTTTCTAATTCAACTCCTTTTTGTTCTTCTTTTATCCTTTGCGATGACAAACTTGATCTTGATAGTAGTGATGATCTTTTACTAGTGACGCTTTTTGACCTCTGTCTATGTTTTTTTTTTCTTCGCAAATAGCGTTAAAATAATTTTCTATTGATCTCTTTATATCGCGTAAAGATTCATCTTATCATATATGATTCTTTGTCGTCCTCGTGACCTATCTTAGGCATAATGTTTTGGTGTTGTTCAATGAACATCTCATATTTGTCCATCCACATTGAATACTTTCCTTTGATGGTAACATATGGTGCCTTGTTCGATATTATATCAATTATGTTTTCAGAAAGACGATTTAAGCCAACGTAACTCTGGGATAGTTTATCAAATTCGTATTGTTGTCCCCTTTCTGATAATATTCTTGCTCTGGCACCATCTGTATGATCTGATTCAGAACAAGTTATACTGGTCGTTTCTTTCTTTACATTCGTGTTTATTATATTTGCACTTTCTTCATCTGCAATATCTTTGGTGTCGCTTGACGTTATGAAATCTATGTCAATATGTTAATGATATGATGTGTATACCAAAAAATACTAATTCCTTCCGTTCAAATCATTTTATTCAGGACCGAAAAGATTAACTACAAAATAAAAGATAAAACACACTAAATTCTACTATCAAAACTAACAATTTTCTGAAGTATAATGTTATACAAAAGTGCAATTATTAGAACATTTACGGTAGTAACATACACGTGTTCTCTTTCGAAATAGTAATATTATGAAGATTTACTGTAAATAATTGCCAAAATATCAATTTCCAACTTTTAACATGTAAGATAATTAATCTGTAATAAATAAAAGAAACATACCATATTGGTTGACTGTGGTATTCCTTATTTTCATCATAATCAAAGATTTTCAGCAATCACATTTCGTGCAAATTCCATAAGGGGGTTCATTAAGGTAAAGGGAGAGTAACTTACACCTTATCTATTAATAGAATATAACTAATTACTAGTACCAAAACATACAATAATAGGCAACAATGTTTTTGTTCTCAAATTTGGCCGCTACATTGATCTCCTTCAATATACGTCAGAACTTAAAGG
Organism: Mytilus californianus; assembly: GCF_021869535.1. NCBI lineage: Eukaryota > Metazoa > Mollusca > Bivalvia > Mytilida > Mytilidae > Mytilus > Mytilus californianus. The sequence goes on from NW_026262701.1 coordinate 120,695,735, forward strand.
AAAAAAGACAAATTTGAAAAATATGATTTGTTGTATTTTATCGTAATTGTAAAGCCTTGTCATACATTAAAGTTTTTGTTAGAAGAACGGAAAAAACTGTTATCGTAGCCAACAATAGCTGCTTTTTGACACATTAAGATTCGAATAAAAACAAATTTTCTGATCGAAACTCTGTTAAAATTAAATTTGTTCTAGTTTTAAATATGTTCCATTCGTGACCTATACACTGTCCTGTATTTCGTGACATTTAATAAAGAAATCTCATTGTGCATAGAATGTATTAACACATGTACTATATATTTCTATTTTGAAACTTATTATAATTGCTCTGTGAATTTTGGGAATGTTTTAAGGTGACTTTAGTCAATCAGTTTGATGAAAAAAATTGTTTTTATGGTTAAAATGGCACTGTTTGAGGCCACTAGAAGAAAATAGAATAGAGAATGAAAACCGGGAATGTGTCAAAGAGACAACAACAGGACCAAAGAGCAGAAAACATCACAAGCCCACCAATGGGACTTCAACGCAGCGAGAAAATCTCGCAACCGGAGGCGGGCTTCAGCTGGCCCCTATAAAATAATATATACTAGTTCAGTGAAATGGACGCCATACTAAACTCCGAAACATACAAATGAACCAAAATTAAAAAAAAAACACACAAGACTTACAAAGGGTTGAGGTACCTGACCTAGAACAGGGGCAAAAAATACGACGGGGTTAAACATGTTTTGTGAGATCTCAACCCCTCCCCTTATACCTCTAGCCAATGTGAAATAAACAAACATACAGCAATATGCACAGTTTAACTCAGTTTTAAAGAAGTCTGAGTCAGATGTTAGAATAGGTAACGTAAGAAACTAAGCAAAATGACCATGATCCCTCCCGTAAGGAGTTTATTATCATGCCATCATAAATTATACGAAAAGAACATAACCCTTATCATGCCAACATGGTTTTAGAATAAATGTGTTTATTTTCAATGCAAAGACCCTATGAGTGAATAAATATTAATTCCAAAAAATGCCATCTTAAAAGACTTGACAACAGTATCGTAACTATATCTCTTGTGAATAAGTCTGTTTAAAGGTTTGGTTAGCTTATGAGGTGATTGAAGAAATTGTTGTGCTTTGTTTAGAATATAACCATAAATGTATGATCTGAAATACCTCAACGTACAAGATGTCTGCACGTTGATTTATATTAATAAATTATGTCCTTGTACCGATGATCAAATTTAAATAAAAGTTTGTCATATCGATAACCCTGGTGTAATAATTTTTCAGTCATGCAGAAATATACATTAATGCCCATGATCCTTAAACCTCATCAAGTACTAATCTGGCTCATGACAAGTACTGATCAGGCTCATGAAAACTACTGATCGGACTCATGACAAGTACTAACCAGGCTCAAGACAATTACTGATCAGGCCCATGACGCGTACTAATCTGGCTCATGACAAGTACAGATTAGACTCATGGCAAGTACTGATCAGACTCATGATACGTACTAACCAGGCCCATGACAAGTACTGATCAGACTCATGACAAGAACTGATCAGGCTCATGACAAGTACTGATCAGACTCATGACAAGTACTGATCAGGCTCATTACAAATACTGATCAGGCTCATGACAAGTAATTATCAGACTTGTAACAAGTACTGATCAGACTCATGGCAAGTACTGATCAGACTCATTACAAATACTGATCAGACTCATAACAAGTACTGATCAGGCTCATGACAAGTACTGATCAGATTCATGACAAGTACTGATTAGGCTCATGACAAGTACTGATCAGGCTCATGACAAGTATTGATCAGACTCATGACAAGTACTGATCAGACTCATGACAAGTTTCAATCACTTATAACAAGTAAAGAAAGTATCGTTAGGATATTACTGATATTACTGATCAGGCTCATAACAAGTACTGATCAGGCTTATAACAAGTACTGCTCAGACTCATTAAAAGTACTGATCGGACTCATGACAAGTACTCATCAGACTCATCACAAGTACTGATCCGACTCATAACAAGTACTGATCAGATTCATGACAAGTTTTGATCACTCATAACAAGTAAAGACATGTATCGTTAGGATATTACTAATATTACTGATTAGGCTCATAACAAATACTGATCAGGCTCATAACAGGTACTGATCAGGCTCATAATAAGTACTGATAAGACTCATGACAAGTACTGATCAGACTCATGACAAGTACTGATCAGACTCATCACAAGTACTGATTAGACTCATAAAAAGTACTGATCAGACTCATGACAAGTACTGATCAGACTCATCACAAGTACTGATCCGACTCATAACAAGTACTGATCAGATTCATGACAAGTTTTGATCACTCATAACAAGTAAAGACAAGTATCGTTAGGATATTACTGATATAACTGATAAGGCTCATAACAAGTACTGATCAGGCTCATGACAAGAATTGATCAGACTCATAACAAGTACTGATCAGACTCATTACATGTACTGATCAGACTCATGACAAGTACTGATCAGGCTCATGACAAGTACTGATCAGACTCATGACAAGTACAGATTAAACTCATTACAAGTACTGATCAGACTCATGACAAATATTGATCAGGCTCATGACAAGTACTTACCACACTCATAACAAGTACTGATCAGACTCATGGCAAATACTGATCAGACTCATTACAAATACTGATCAGACTCATAGCAAGTACTGATCAGGCTCATGACAAGTACTGATCAGATTCATGACAAGTACTGATCAGGCTCATTACAAGTACTGATCAGGCTCATGACAAGTATTGATCAGACTCATTACAAGTACTGATCAGACTCATGACAAGTACTGATCATGCTCATGACGAGTACTAAACAGGGTCATGACAAGTACTGATCAAGCTCATGACAAGTATTGATCAGACTCATGACAAGTGCTGATCAGACTCATGACAACTACTGATCAGGCTCATAACAAGTACTGATTCGGTTCATTACAACTACTGCTCAGACTCATGACAAGTAATGATCAGACTCTGAACAAGTACTGATCAGACTCATGACAAGTGCTGATCAGACTCATGACAAGTACTGATCAGACTCATGACAAGACTCATGACAACTACTGATGAGACCATGACAAGTACTGATCAGACTCATGACAAGTACTGACCAGGCTCATGACAAGTACTGATCAGACTCATGACAAGTACTGATCAGACTCATAACAAGTACTTATCAGACTCATGACAACTACTGATCAGGCTCATGACAAGTACTCATCAGACTCATGACAAGTATTGATCAGACTCCTGACAACTACTGATCAGACACATAACAAGTACTGATCAGACTCATAACAAGTACTTATCAGACTCATGACAACTACTGATCAGGCTCATGACAAGTACTGATCAGACTCATGACAAGTACTGATCAGACTCATGACAAGTACTAACCAGGCTCATGACAAGTACTGATCACATTCATAACAAGTACTGATCAGACTCATTACAAGTACTGATCAGACTCATGACAAGTACTGATCAGACTCATGACAAGTACTGATCATGCTCATGACAAGTACTAAACAGGCTCATGACAAGTACTAATCAGACTCATGACAAGTACTGATCAGACTCATGACAAGTGCTGATTAGACTCATGACATGTGTTGATCAGGCTAATGACAAGTACTGATCACATTCATAACAAGTACTGATCAGACTCATGACAAGTACTGATCAGACTCATGACAAGTACTGATCAGGCTCATGACAAGTACTAAACAGGCTCATGACAAGTACTAATCAGACTCATGACAAGTACTGATCAGACTCATGACAAGTGCTGATTAGACTCATGACATGTGTTGATCAGGCTCATAACAAGTACTGATCAGACTCATTACAAGTACTGACCAGACTTATCACAATTACTGATCAGGCTCATGACAAGTACTGATCAGACTCATGACAAGTGCTGATTAGACTCCTTACAAGTACTGATCAGACTCATGACAAGTACTGATCAGGCTCATTACAAATACTGATCAGACTCATGACAAGTACTTATCAGACTCACAACAAGTACTGGTCAGACTCATGGCAAGTACTGATCAGACTCATTACAAATACTCATCAGACTCATAACAAGTACTGATCAGACTCATGACAAGTACTGATCAGAATCATGACAAGTACTTAACAGGCTCATGACAAGTATTGATCAGACTCATGACAAGTTCTGATCAAGCTCATGACAAGTATTGATCAGACTCATAACAAATACTGATCAGACTCATTACGAGTACTGGTCAGACTTATGACAAGTGCTGATTAGACTCATGACAAGTACTGATCAGGCTCATAACAAGTATTCATCAGACACATGACAACTACTGATCAGACTCATAACAAGTACTGATCAGACTCAAAACATGTACTGATCAGACTCATGACAAGTGCTGATTAGACTCATGACATATACTGATCAGGCTCATAACAAGTACTGATCAGACTCATTACATGTACTGATCAGACTCATGACAAGTACTGATCAGACTCATGACAAGTACTGATCAGGCTCATGACAAGTACTAAACAGGCTCATGACAAGTACTAATCAGACTCATGACAAGTGCTGATTAGACTCATGACATGTGTTGATCAGGCTCATAACAAGTACTGATCAGACTCATTACAAGTACTGATCAGACTCATGACAAGTACTGATCATGCTCATGACGAGTACTAAACAGGGTCATGACAAGTACTGATCAGACTCATGACAAGTGCTGATTTGACTCATGACATGTGTTGATCAGGCTCATAACAAGTACTGATCAGACTCATTACAAGTACTGATCAGACTCATGACAAGTACTGATCATGCTCATGACGAGTACTAAACAGGGTCATAACAAGTACTGATCAGGCTCATGACAAGTATTGATCAGACTCATGACAAGTGCTGATCAGACTCATGACAACTGCTGATCAGGCTCATGACAAGAACTGATCAGACTCATGACAAGTAATGATCAGACTCTGAACAGGTACTGATCAGACTCATGACAAATGCTGATCAGACTCATGACAAGTACTGATCAGACTTATGACAAGACTCATGACAACTACTGATGAGACCATGACAAGTACTGATCAGACTCATCACAAGTACTGATCAGACTCATGACAAGTACTGATCAGACTCATAACAAGTACTTATCAGACTCATGACAACTACTGATCAGGCTCATGACAAGTACTGATCACTGATGACAAGTACTGATCAGACTCCTGACAACTACTGATCAGACTCATAACAAGTACTGATCAGACTCATAACAAGTACTGATCAGACTCATGACAACTACTGATCAGGCTCATGACAAGTACTGATCAGACTCATGACAAGTACTGATCAGACTCATGACAACTACTGATCAGACTCATAACAAGTACTGATCGGACTCATGACAAGTACTGATCAGGCTCATGACAAGTACTAACCAGGCTCATGACAAGTACTGATCACATTCATAACAAGTACTGATCAGACTCATGACAAGTACTGATCAGGCTCATGACAAGTACTGATCAGGATCATGACAAGTACTAAACAGGCTCATGACAAGTACTGATCAGACTCATGACAAGTACTGATCAGGCTCATGACAAGTATTGATCAGACTCATGACAAATACTAATCAGACTCATTACGAGTACTGGTCAGACTTATGACAAGTGCTGATTAGACTCATGACAAGTACTGATCAGGCTCATAACAAGTACTCATCAGACTCAAGACAACTACTGATCAGACTCATAATAAGTACTGATCAGACTCAAAACATGTACTGATCAGACGCCTGACAAGTACTGATCAGACTCGTAACAAGTACTGATCAGACTCATAACAAGTACTGATCAAACTCATGACAAGTACTGATCAGACTCATAACAAGTACTGATCAGACTGATGACAAGTGCTGATCGGACTCAGGACAAGTACTGATCAGGCTCTTGACAAGTACTGATCAGACGCATGACAAGTACTGATCAGACTCTGAACAAGTACTGATCAGACTCATAACAAGTACTGATCAGGCTCATGACAAGTACTGATCAGATTCATGACAAATACTGATCAGGCTCATGACAAGTATTGATCAGACTCATGACAAGTACTGATCAGACTCATGACAAGTACTGATTAGACTCATGACAATTACTGATCAGACTCTGAACAAGTACTGATCAGACTCATGACAAGTACTGATAAGACTCATGACAAGTACTGATCAGACGCATAGCAAGTACTGATCAGACTCATGACAACTACTGATCAGACTCATGACAAGTACTGATAAGACTCATGACAAGTACTGATAAGACTCATGACTAGTACTGATCAGACTCATGACAAGTACCTGAAAGCTTTATACCTCCATCTTTGGATAACATAGAGCCACCTATAATTTCTTATTCGTATAAAAAAAAAGTAAAAGTTTAATTTTTATATGAAACGTCCGTTACATCAGACGTCAGAATATAAAATAATGCTCCGTCAACAAGAGACTGTGAAACATCGAAGTTTAAATATGATCCTTATGGTTATGTAATTATAGGGGACCTCAACATCCTTCAAGACTGAAAGGTTAAAAGCTTTCTGAAAAAGGACCAAAATATCGTCCAACGATCGAAAATAAATTGCGTAATGTTCGTTTTATTTTGTCTGTATCTTCGTCTTTTATGTTTTGTTTAACCATGGCATTGTCTGGCGTTCATATTGTGATATTTGTTCTCCCTTAGTATATTCCTACTTTTCCAACTGTACGTTTAAAAGGAGAGTAAGGGTATCCGCCAATTTGACAGCAACCCAATGCTAAAAAAAAAGTTATACTCACGAAATGCTGATACTGTATGACGATTTCAAGCATTGATTATTTTTTCCAATTGAACTTTTGTGGTCTAGTTCATATTTTAGTTTGTTATAAATTAAATTAAACAGATAAAAAGTTTAAGTCAGTAATGAATATGGCTGCTACTGCCCCTTTGAAATTATTGAAATTCTTCAAACGATTACCAAGCACTCTGCTGACCATTATTTGAAGCAAATAGTTAAATGATTGTTAAACAAGACTAAATTTTCGTTACTCTTCCTATTGGGTTCCATACTAGATGATTATTTGCTATAAATTATTAATTGAATATAAGAGACGTTTATAACAGCACATTTCTGCCACTCTCTTGAGAGAAAAGAGCCGTTACAGCAATGCATGTCGTTTCTTTGGCATTGTGAAATGTGAAAAAAAGCCATGGTTTTTTTTTTTTTTTTTTTTGCTTAAATATTTAGTTTACGTGTTTTATTGCAGTCCAATTATTTTTTTCACTCTGTATATTCGTATATTCGGAGCTTGAATTCTGAACCTAATGCAGTTGCGCTGTATCTTCTAAAAGAGAGGCGAAAGATACCAAAGGGACATTCAAATTCATAAGTCGAAAATAAACTGACAACGCCATGGCAAAAGAAGAAAACGAACAAAAGATAAACAACAGTATACAACAAAACACAACATAGAAAACTAAAGGCTGAGCAACACAAACCCCCACCAAAAACCGGAAGTGATCTCAGGTGTTCAGAAAGGGTAAGCAGATCTGGTTCAACATGTGGCAAGTATAAACCCGGTGATAAGTCTAATTCGGTATGTCACGTTCGGGAAAGGAGGACGGGATTGTGGATACGACGACTGGAACATATCTGTTGTCATCTGTGAAACAGATATTCAAAAACAAACAATCAACTCGTTTTGGCATCCGTAAAATTTTCGAAGGGATGATTTCAATTTCACCACTTGGAACTCTTGGTTTAATAGCTTCTTTGTGAGCAACAACCCATTATTAAGGTAATCATGATATTGTTATTGTTATTTTCTTGCTGTAGGACTAGGCATTGGTGTAGTTAGATTTATCGAGATTTTCTTTTGTCTCAATTTCTATAATGGTGATATTAGAACATAAACCAGAACCTAATCTGACAACCTTTCCTAGAAAATGTGAATTATTAATAAACACATGTCTGACATAGGGAATTGTACACCATTAATTGTGTTGACATTATTACGTGTCAGTGATTGGTATAATTGACACTGTCTTTTTAGTTAAATTCTATCTTCACAATCCGTGTTCTTTGACTATAAATAAACACGCACACACTGTGCAGGGCATTTTATTTTTATCATATGGCTGTATCGAGAGATTGTATTAGAACATAAATTATCTGCACTGCTTGCTTGATTAAAATATCTGACAGCCCTTATAGGAAAATGTAATATTATTAATACAATATGTCTGGTATAGAAAATTATACTTGAGCAGACGGTTAAATGTCTGACATTATTTACGTAATATGCCTCTTTACAACATGCCTCAACACCATATTATTGCTATTTCTGATTAATTCCTACCCGTTTCATTTAACTTTAATTAGCCAAGAATTCAAACTTAACAAACAAGCATAACGGTATAATACTAAACCCCTAACAGTAGGGATTGTGCCTGATATTCATATGATGAAGACATAATCTTTCAATCAGTTTAATTGAGGTCTGGAGCTGGCATGTCAGTTACTGCTAGTAGTCTGTTGTTATTTATGTATTATTGTCATTTTGTTTATTTTCTTTTGTTTCCTATTCTGACATCGGACTCGGACTTCTCTTAAACTGAGTTTTACTGTGCGTACTGTTGTACGTTTGTTTTTCTACATTGGCTAGAGGTATAGGGGGAGGGTTGAGATCTCAAAAAACATGTTTAACCCCGCCGCATTTTTGCGCCTGTCCCAAGTCAGGAGCCTCTGGCCTTTGTTAGTCTTGTATCATTTTAAATTTTAGTTTCTTGTGGAGTTTAGTATGACGTCTATTATCACTGAACTAGTATACATATTTGTTAAGGGGCCAGCTGAAGGACGCCTCCGGGAGCGGGAGTTTCTCGCTGCATTGAAGACCCATTGGTGGCCTTCGGCTGTTGTCTGCTCTATGGTCGGGTTGTTGTCTCTTTGACACATTCCCCATTTCCATTCTCAATTTTATTAGACTTTTCCCCCTTTTTTCGTGATTTACACCAATGAAAACAAAATTATGTAAAATTCAAAACACAAGTCAAAAGAGTAGCGTTGAGTCCTTAAAAACTACTTTTAAAATTTCCCGCAATATTTTCACGTACCTGTTCAAGTCACGATTTTGTCTTTAGATATAATTTAAACGATAGAGTCATTAAAAATAATGGACAAATTAATCAAATCAATACCCTTATTGATGTATTTTAGTTTAAGAAAATACTTTTTAAGATCGTTAGTATAAAGATAAGGAGATATGGTATGATTGCCAATGAGACAACTGTATGTGATGTCTTGTCTATATGTACGTTCAGTATTATTTCAATGGCTGTATGTGATGTCTTGTCTATATGTATGTTCAGTATTATGTCACTGGCTGTATCTGTATTCTTGTCTATATATATGTTCAGTATTATTTCACAGGCTGTATGTGTAGTCTTGTCTATATGTATGTTCAGTATTATTTCACTGGCTGTATGTGTAGTCTTGTCTATATGTATGTTCAGTATTTTTTCACTGGCTGTATGTGTAGTCTTGTCTATATGTATGTTCAGTATTATTTCACTGGCTGTATGTGATGTCTTGTCTATATGTATGTTCAGTATTATTTCACTGGCTGTATGTGTAGTCTTGTCTATATGTATGTTCAGTATTATTTCACTGGCTGTATGTGTAGTCTTGTCTATATGTATGTTCAGTATTTTTTCACTGGCTGTATGTGTAGTCTTGTCTATATGTATGTTCAGTATTATTTCACTGGCTGTATGTGTAGTCTTGTCTATATGTATGTTCAGTATTATTTCACTGGCTGTATGTGTAGTCTTGTCTATATGTATGTTCAGTATTTTTTCACTGGCTGTATGTGTAGTCTTGTCTATATGTATGTTCAGTATTATTTCACTGGCTGTATGTGTAGTCTTGTCTATATGTATGTTCAGTATTTTTTCACTGGCTGTATGTGTAGTCTTGTCTATATGTATGTTCAGTATTATTTCACTGGCTGTATGTGTAGTCTTGTCTATATGTATGTTCAGTATTATTTCACTGGCTGTATGTGATGTCTTGTCTATATGTATGTTCAGTATTATTTCACTGGCTGTATGTGTAGTCTTGTCTATATGTATGTTCAGTATTATTTCACTGGCTGTATGTGATGTCTTGTCTATATGTATGTTCAGTATTATTTCACTGGCTGTATGTGTAGTCTTGTCTATATGTATGTTCAGTATTATTTCACTGGCTGTATGTGTAGTCTTGTCTATATGTATGTTCAGTATTATTTCACTGGCTGTATGTGATGTCTTGTCTATATGTATGTTCAGTATTATTTCACTGGCTGTATGTGTAGTCTTGTCTATATGTATGTTCAGTATTATTTCACTGGCTGTATGTGATGTCTTGTCTATATGTATGTTCAGTATTTTTTCACTGGCTGTATGTGTAGTCTTGTCTATATGTATGTTCAGTATTATTTCACTGGCTGTATGTGTAGTCTTGTCTATATGTATGTTCAGTATTTTTTCACTGGCTGTATGTGTAGTCTTGTCTATATGTATGTTCAGTATTATTTCACTGGCTGTATGTGTAGTCTTGTCTATATGTATGTTCAGTATTTTTTCACTGGCTGTATGTGTAGTCTTGTCTATATGTATGTTCAGTATTATTTCACTGGCTGTATGTGATGTCTTGTCTATATGTATGTTCAGTATTTTTTCACTGGCTGTATGTGTAGTCTTGTCTATATGTATGTTCAGTATTATTTCACTGGCTGTATGTGTAGTCTTGTCTATATGTATGTTCAGTATTTTTTCACTGGCTGTATGTGTAGTCTTGTCTATATGTATGTTCAGTATTATTTCACTGGCTGTATGTGTAGTCTTGTCTATATGTATGTTCAGTATTATTTCACTGGCTGTATGTGATGTCTTGTCTATATGTATGTTCAGTATTATTTCACTGGCTGTATGTGTAGTCTTGTCTATATGTATGTTCAGTATTATTTCACTGGCTGTATGTGTAGTCTTGTCTATATGTATGTTCAGTATTTTTTCACTGGCTGTATGTGTAGTCTTGTCTATATGTATGTTCAGTATTATTTCACTGGCTGTATGTGATGTCTTGTCTATATGTATGTTCAGTATTATTTCACTGGCTGTATGTGATGTCTTGTCTATATGTATGTTCAGTATTATTTCACTGGCTGTATGTGTAGTCTTGTCTATATGTATGTTCAGTATTATTTCACTGGCTGTATGTGATATCATGTCACTGGCTGTTTGTGATGTCTTGTTTGTATGTATGTTCAGTATTATTTCACTGGCTGTATGTGATGTCTTGTCTATATGTATGTTCAGTATTATTTCACTGGCTGTATGTGATGTCTTGTTTATATGTATGTTCAGTCTTATTTCAATGGCTGTATGTGATGTCTGGTCTATAAATTGTGTTAATGGACTGATTGCAAGGTTATGGTTTTTAATTGATTGGGAATCATTTCCTGAGAAGTATTAATGACAGTGCGAATTAATCTCTCCACGAATGATTTCATTTTTCATTTCCAATTTCAGACACCTTATCAAACAAACAGACGTTACATTCTGCACTAAAGATGGATGATAACTGGTAGAACTATATAATTAATCTGTCTAAAAAAATACAATCAAACAAAAAGTTAGAGAATAAAACTTAATGGATAACTAGAAATAATAACACCCACAGACATCCAACAAAAATGGATTTAACTACATCAAATAAGAATGTGTCTCAATACAACAGAGGTGGAACTATTTTTAAGAACACAAGGTTCCGATCAAGGATTTCAATATAGTCCGATCTGATTACTTAAAAAAAATACAAATTACTGCTGTTAAATGATGCTTGTCATAATGAGTCATTGCTGTCTTTCCAAACATCCCCTTCTATCAGGTGTGTGTTAAATAGAAGATGGCAAACATTCCAATAAGACGCCTCCTGTCGTCTGTAACGTAACACTTCTTGTATTTGTTCAAATAAATCACTTTCGTTTAGACTGAAATAAATCTTTGGTTGTAGACTGTTAAAATCATTTTGTAGGTGGAATGATTGTCTGATGAACGGAAGATCACACATTTTTCATCTTTGATCTAACCGGAATAAATAAACGAAATTTGAATTCCCAGTTGTCCATCGATTCTTCAGTCTGTGTGGACAGTAAATATATATATATAGAATCTGACATTTACAGAGATTGTCTGAAGAAGGAGAAACGTCCCATCATCACCGTTACAGCAGTGAACATTGATTTGATATGTACTTTTATCTTCAGCTGTATACGATACATATTTTAACTCAGGTAACGTAAAAAGCTGTATACATTGGTAGAGTATGTAATTTTTGATGACATAGCCACAGTAGATGTAATCATTGACGGGTTATATAGTTTTACCTGACGCAACCTCTTCTGGTGTATTATATAAGGGAGCTACCATTTGATTTTTATGGGGGGGGCTAGGATGAAATTTGAAAAAAATAGGCAGGACAGGAGTTTTGAGTAAAAAAAAAGGCAGGATGAGATTATTTGTAAAAAAAAAAATGCAGGATGACAATTTATGTAAAACAAAAAAGTCAGGATAAACTAAAAAAAAAAAGGCAGGACCGAATAGAGTGAAAAATAAAAAGGCAGGACCGAATAGAGGGAAAAATAAAAAGGCAGGACAAAATTTTTCATCCTAGCCCCCCCCATAAAAATCAAATGGTAGCTCCCTAATTATGTTATTCAATATGCATTTTCACCTGATGCTACTTTATGACGTAGCTGTAAACATTGATGTGATGTGTGGTTTACCATTAATTACACTGCAGTAGGATAAAATTTGAAAAAAGGCAGGACAGGAGTTTTGAGTAAGAAAAGGGCAGAATGAGTAACTTTGCAAAAAAAAGGCAGGTTGACAATTTATGTAAAAAAGTCAGGATAAACTTATAAAAAAAGGCAGGACCGAATAGAGTGAAAAATAAAAAGGCAGGAGAGAGATTACAACTAACAAAAATGCAGGACAACATTTTTCATCCTAGCCCATCCCAACCTGCAGCTGTATACATTCATCTAATGTGTGTCTTACTATTTATTAACGTGCAACTGTAAACATTCATCTGATGTGTTTTACCTGTTATTACCCTGCAGCTCTTTACATTCATCTGATGTGTGAATTACCAATTATTAACCTTTGCAGCTATCTGCATTCATCTGATATGTGTTCTACTATTTATAATCCTGCAGCTGTTAGCATTCATCTGATGTGTGTTTTATCATTTATTACATGGCAGCTGTTAACATTAATCTGATGTGTGGTTTACCAATTACAACCCTGCAGCTGTTTACATCATCTGATGTGTCTTTTACTATTTATTACTCTGCAGCTGTTTACATTCATCTGATATGTGTTTTGCCATTTACAACCCTTCAGCTGTTAACATTCATCAGATTTGCGTTTTACCATTTTTTTACCTACAGATGTTAACATTTATCTGATGTGTTTTTTACCATTTATTACCCCGCAGCTGTTAATATTCATCTGTTGTGTTTTACCTGTTATTACCCTGCCGCTGTTTACATTCATCTGATGTGTTTTACCTGTAATTAACCTCTGCAGCTGTTTATATTCACCTAATGTGTGGTTTATCATTTATTACCCTACAGCTGTTTATATTCAACTAATGTGTGGTTAACCATTTATCACCCTAAAGCTGTTAAAGTTTATCTGATGTATGTTTTACCATTTATAACCCTGCAGCTGTTAACATACATCTGATGTGTGTTTTACCATTTATTACCATGCAGCTGTTAACATTCATCTGGTGTGTGTTTTATTATTCATTACCCTATAACTGTTTACATTTATCTGATGTGTGTTTTACCATTTATTACCCTGTAGCTGTTTACATTCATCTGATGTGTGTTCTACCATTTATTACCTTGCAGCTGTTTTAATTCATCTGCTGGATTTTACCTATCATTACCCTACAGCTGTTTACATTCATCTGATGTGTGTTTTACCATTCATTACCATGCAGCTGTTAACATTCATCTGGTGTGTGTTTTATAATTCATTACCCTACAACTCTTTACATTCACCGCATGTGTGTTTTACCATTTATTACCCTGCAGCTGTTCACATTCATCTGATGTGTGTTCTACCATTTATTACCTTGCAGCTGTTTAAATTTATCTCCTTTGTTTTACCTGTCATTACCCTACAGTTGATAACATTCATCTGATGTGTGTTTTACCATTTATTACCCTGCAGCTGTTAACATTCATCTGATGTGTGTTTTACCATTTATTACCCTGCAGCTGTTTAAATTTATCTGATGTGTGTTTTACCTGTCATTACCCTACAGCTGATTACATTCATCTGATGTGTGTTTTACCATTTATTACCCTGCAGCTGTTAACATTCATCTGATGTGTGTTTTACCATTTATTACCCTGCAGCTGTTACCATTGATCTGGTGTGTGTTCTACCATTTATTATGCTGCAGTTGTTTACATACATCTAATGTGTGTTTTACCATTTATTACCCTGCAGCTGTTTACATTCATTTGATGTGTTTTACCTGTCATTACCCTACAGCTATTTACATTTATCTGATGTGTGTTTTACCATTTATTACCCTGCAGCTGTTTAAATTCATCTGATATGTGTTTTACCATTTATTACCCTGCAGCTGTTTACATTCATCTTGCGTGTAATCTACCATTTATTACCCTGCAGCTGTTTACATGCATCTGATGTGTGGTTTACCATTTATTACCCTGCAGCTGTTAACACTGGCATGTGTTTTATCATTCATTAACCTGCAGCTGTTTACATTCACCTAATGTGTGTTTTACCAGTTATTACCCTGCAGTTGTTTACATTCATCTAATGTGCATTTTATCAATTATTACCCTATAGCTGTTTACATACATCTAATGTGTGTTCTACCATTTATTATCCTGCAGCTGTTAACATTCATCTGATGTGTGTTTTACCATTTATTAACCTGCAGCTGTTTACATTCACTTGATGTGCGTTTTAGCATTCATTACCCTGCAGCTGTTAACATACATCTGATGTGTGTTTTTTTACCATTTATTACCCTGCAGCTGTTTACATTCATCTGCTGGATTTTACCTGTTATTACACTACAACTGTTTACATTCATCTGATATGTGCTTTACCATTTATTACCCTGCAGCTGTTAACATTCATCTGATATGTGTTTAACCTGTTATTACCTTGCAGGTGTTAACATTCATCTGAACTGTGGTTATCATTTATTATCCTACAGCTGTTAACATACATTTGATGTGTGTTTTACCATTTATTCTCTTCAGCTGTTAACATTCATCTGATGTGTGTTTTATCGTTTAGTAACCTGAAGCTGTTAACATTCATCTGGTATGCGTTTTATCATTCATTAACCTGCAGCTGTTTACATTCACTTGATGTGTGTTTTACCTGTTATTACCCTGCAGCTGTTTACATTAATCTGATATCTGTTTAACCTGTTATTACCCTGCAGTTGTTTACATTAATTTGATATCTGTTTAACCTGTTATTACCCTGCAGCTGTTTACATTAATCTGATATCTGTTTAACCTGTTATTACCTTGCAGTTGTTTACATTAATCTGATATCTGTTTAACCTGTTATTACCCTGCAGCTGTTTACATTAATCAGATATCTGTTTAACCTGTTATCACCCTGCAGCTGTTTACATTAATCTGATATCTGTTTAACCTGTTATTACCTTGCAGTTGTTTACATTCGTCTTATGTGTGTTTTACCATTAATAACCTATATAACTCATTCCATTTCCTTATTTACTGTGGATTCATTTATTTTCGTGGGTATCAATTTTCGTGGATAGAGAAAAAAGACGTTTCGTGGTTTACGTAAATTCGTGGATCGCTGATTACAAAAAAAAATTCAGATACGTAATTCGTGGATTTCTTTTTCATTTAGGAGATCATATAACCTCCTTGATTTGATCAATAATAAAACAAACAAAAAAGAAGGAATTCATTGAAAAAGTTTTGAATCGTCAAAATCCTTGCTTGGTCATTCTAGGTTACAGTGTTCATTGAAAACTTCTATTGAAACAATGGACAGAGACAACTAATTATTTGTTTGTTTTACAATTTATAAAATCTTGTCGACATTTTATAAGGCGTTCAAAACTTTATGATTGAAAGCTCATTTCCGTAATCACAATATTATAAACAGTCATATAAGTAAAAGGTGTGAAAATAAATGTTCCTGTCATAAACAATATTACATACGGGCTGTATATACACGTACTTAATCCTATTGATTTTTAATCACCAGTAAACCAAACTATGACACGGTAATTGACAACTTGCAGTTATTTTCCATGAACAGTTTTAATCAATTTTAAAAAGTAAATTATCACTGATATTCAACATATTTATTATTGATTTAATCAAAATACTTGTATCTTCTTTCAATAAAAACATGTGTTATGTTACAATGTATATCGCTAGTCAACACTATACTAGAACTGCATGACATAACCGGAAATAAACGCGCGACTCTATACACATTTCTCGCGATTATTCTTCGTTGAATTCTTAAATTCGTGGTTCGCTGTGACCCATGAAACCCACGAAAATTGGTATACCACGAATAAAAATGAATCCAGTAGATACTTTTTATGTTTATTTGAGGGAAGTCGTGTTGTCTGTTATTACCTTGTAGGTGTTAACATTCATCTGATGTGTGGTTTATCATTTATTATCCTGCAGCTGTTTACATACATTTGATGTGTGTTTAACATTTATTCTCTGCAGCTGTTAACATTTATCTGATATGTGTTTTATCGTTTAGTAACCTGCAGTTGTTAACATTCATCTGGTATGCGTTTTATCATCTCTAACCTGCAGCTGTTTACATTCACTTGATGTGAATTTTACCATTTATTACCCTGCAGCTGTTAACATACATCTGATGTATGTTTTACAATTTATTACCCTGCTGCTGTTTACATTCATCTGCTGGGTTTTACCTGTCATTACCCTACAGCTGTTTACATTCATCTGCTATTAGATTTAAGGGAGTACAGAACACTTAAGTGAGTTTACTCTCTAAAAATCAGCTGAACGCTTTAATCTACTTTTATCATTTAAGAGAAATCAAGCTTCTCAATGATCAAAATTAGTGTAATTCAAATTGCAATATATCCAATGAAATTATTCCTGTACATTGTGTGGTTCAATTGTCTTGATTTTTTTAAAATTTTTGCAACAGGTCAAAATAAATGTTTTGTCAAAATTAAATTGAAATTAAACGAGCCAAATCTATTTTAGTAAAAGTGTTGTAAAAATCTAACTAAGAATATATCTTTTTTTTAATATGTATTGTAAATGGTACACGTTTGTATGTATTTTTTATTGTTTATTAAATTATCTCATGTATTTGGTAGCAATTCCATTGTTTGGATTTTACTCTAATAAATATCTCTATCGTTGGGTTTTTAGTAAAATTTAACAGACAATAGTTATTATTGGGTTTTTATGAACATTCATAGATTGAAAATTGAATTTGAATGCAGATATTTGATATTTAAATTTGAATCGATTCAAAACTTTTGTAGACTTGTAAACCGTATGTTTTAGTTGTTGGGTCGATGCCTTAGTAAAGTCTTCCTATTTATTCCTGAATATCTATAAATCAAGATTTCCAAAAGTTAGTTATTTGTTCAAGGTTGCCTAGGAAACGCTGGAAACAACAACAACAACAAATTAATAAAATATTTTCAATTTTATTTTTTTAACATTTATGTGACCATTTGAGCATAATAACCAACAAACTATAATTAACAGTAATTGACATACAAACATACATACCACGAATTTAAGAACGCAAACTTAACAGTTCAGCATAGCTTAAACTTAAAAGATTTCATGTGGGATCCCTGATTTTCCAAAGACAAGACATAATTATGCACAAAGAAATCTTACTATTTTCAGACATGCTTACAATACGGAACAATATTGCCTGACAAGAGTGCAGATTTTCTAAATATATATCTTTTTTTTATATTAATGAAGTATGAAAAACTTCCGCCATCTTGTATGGTTAAAATAGCAGAAAACAATCGGTCCAGATTTTTAATGAAGACTGCAATTTTTTAGACAGGAAGGCTTTCTTTTATTAGATTTTCATTAAAAGAAGAAAATTGTGTGATTTTATAGTATTGTTACGATTGTTTTTACAAATAAAGAATATTGTTTGACTGATTAAAAAATCAAAACTTAGAGAAGGGCGATGACTCGAATAATAATTTTTTCCAGGAATGTAGAGTAAGTTTTTCTATTTTGTAGTATCCAGGAATGTAGAGTAAGTTTTTCTATTTTGTAGTATAGAACTATTAAAAGCATGGTGATAACACTTTACTCCCTTAAAAATATTTTATAAGAGCCATTTTCTTATATTTTATTCAAAAATTCTGTCATTTTGTCTTTTTCTTTTCACACAATAGTGTTTTTTCCTGTATATTAAATACAAAATGTGACCATTTATCCCCACCTTTAGCTTGAAAACAAGCTGAGTGCCCTATGACTTTTATTATATTTTTTGGGGGGAAAAACAAACGATGTAAACAACATTGTGATAAGGTATGAAATAATTCAGTCATTCCCATACTACTTTAATATTTACCGCTTATAAGGTTTTCTCCATATTGATACTGTCAAATATCAGCAGCAAATTACAAAGTGAAGCTTTCAATAGAGTGAGAGCAGCGTTCAAAAAGGCTTTATATTGTGTCTAGCAGCTAATATTTTACAATATCATTATTATGAAAATCTGAAAATCGATTTTTCGGATTGTATTTAAGTGTTTCGTGATAGAACCAATAGTTTTTCTTTGCTTTACATGCAAACGGGAAGTTGACTTGATAAAGTCTTGCCAATTATTTTGACGTCGGTGATAAGACCAGGGTGAAGTTGTTAAGGCTGGGCCATGTGTATTTGTAGTCACAAAGCCATGATATGCAATTTGATGTAAGGTGATTTAGATACAGGGAAACCAACAAATCAAAGTTGTTACTTTTAAATTATATACATACGTTGATTTGTCTTTCGCAGGACATTACATATTATGCACAATATCCAATCTAATTACATACATACAGAGCTATATGCAACAATGTAACATTATATCAAATACAGCGGTAGTAAGACTTCAAGTCATCCATTACTGTAAAAACAGTAAAAATAAATTTCCATTACCGCAGCGACAAAAAACTTTTTTAACTGTAGCATAATTTGCATGATTGCCAAATAAATAGTGGTCATAAATAGACATTACAATTCCAACAATGACAGTTGGTCTGTGGCTCTATGTTAATTGTCTAAACCTAGAATTAATCCACAGACAGAAATCCTATTCTATACTTATTTCACACAATATTTGTTATATAGGGATGATTAATTGCTCAGAACGTTTCGGCAGTAAGGAATTTTGAAAAATGGTGATTTGCTATAGCTTTCTGACAAATCAAATTATAGATTTTTTTTTTTTTTATTATTTTTAGCCTTATCTGATTAACAAGTGTTAACAACGACAAATTTACATGGGCGGAACTAAGTAGTTCAAAAATTTTCCAGCAAGATTTAATTTGTGACATTATTTAAAAAAATCAATCAATTTGTTTTGTCGTCAACTACGACCATTTAAATATAAAAAAAGCATGTTAGTGTACAAAGAATTAATTATAGAAAACAAATATTATTTGAATTGATTTGTTATTTTGTATTAATTTGAGGTAAAATAAGAATATATTTGTTATTTTGTATGTTGTTTTTTTTAATTTGAGGTAAAATATAACTATAAAAGCATTTCTTATAGTTAACTGTTCTATATTTGTATTACTAGTCTATACAATGATACTCATGGTTCTTTTTATCTATTTGCACTTATAACTGTTATTGTTTTAATGAATCTATTAATTCTTGGTGTTGCATGAAAGATACCAAGTATGTAAATACGAAATATATTGGATAAGTTCAATGTTTATGTCGCATATCTGTCTTTCACTACAAATTCTACCCGCATTATCCAATCCTATATCTAACCTTCACCGAAATTAAGTAGACCTATGTTGATTAGAACTCGGAAGCTCAATCATTATAATGCTGAAGTTCTAAAGAAGTAAATATTGTAAACCATCATCTGGATGTTAACCTGGTCGATAAGTCCCGACTACTCTTTGTGATCGATAAGTTATGACTTATTTTTGTGGTCGATAAGTTTTTTTGGTCGATAAGTTTCGACTACTCTTTGTGATCGATAGGTTATGACTTCTATTTGTGGTCGATAAGTTTTTTGTGGTCGATAAATTCCGACTACTTTTTGTGGTCGATAAGTTCCGACTACATTTTGATGTCCCAATGATATTTATACAAACTAAATGACTCTGTGAACATACCATAATAATGAGGATCCCAACTTGGTGAGAATGTTTACTTAAAATGTTTCACTAATACCGGTGCATCGAAAAAAGAAGAATTAAATGTCTGCTGATTAATTTAACAGATGTTCGTCATAAAAGCCTTTCTTCATTTCAGGTCTCGAACTGCTTATTTGTTTCCCTGTTCCTTTCGTCCAACTAATTTCCATCAAGTTGCAATTTATCTGCTGCAGTTCTATACATATTACATACATGTATGTTAGTTTAAGATAAAGATTAGGGACTAGGTTTGATGAATCCATCCTTTTTACAACTGGAAAATGTTGCAAAACAGTTCAATTCGACTACAAGATTTTCAAAATTTCCATATACAAAAATTAGTTCTATCTTTGCCACTTGACAATTCAATTGTTCTTTTTACAGGAAACAGAATGGCGATTTAGGTCTTAGCCATTTCATTTGACGCATGTTATATTTCACCTGAATGGTATTTGGTGATATTGATAAACGGTATTTGGCGAGATATGTATGATTATGTTTATGATTCTAATGCAATGAGTTACAATCTCAAATCGTTCAGATAACTTTATTATTTTCTCATCATGGCTGTAAATAAGGCGTCCATTTTAGTTGACATTTCTGAAAGTTTTGATTCCATATTGTTAACTTGATCTTTCAGTTCTTTGTTCGAATCCTCCATTTTTTCCACGATATCATAGACGTCATTGACAGATTTGGATATTTCTATAACACCTATAGCACTCTCGCCAATGGATGATTTCTCATTTTTAGCTTCTCTCATATTGGAAATAGCTTGCAACAGTTTTCCATGTAATCGAATTCTTTTTCTGTCGCTAACTTCGCTGTGTTTTTTCATTCGCCATAACTGTATGACGTATTTAATAACATCTGATGCCGCGTGTTTTCTTTCTTTATCTAACTGAGCCCTATAAACAAAATTGTGTACATATTTTTCAGCTCTAGATTGTTCTAATTTCTGAGCTAGGACAGCAACTAACAGCGCAGTTGTTCCTACGCCCATTAATCCAGTCGATACAGCGACAAACCTGCCACAGTAAGAGTTGGGGTAAATATCACCATATCCAACTGTTAAAAAGGTAATGGCGATCATCCACATGCAGTTGAAAAATGTTGAGTGCTCTGGGTCAGGATGGTAGTATATTTCGCAGGTGCGCATTGCCCACGTGCTAGAAAGAAGAATTGCAAGCATAATAAATATTAGGATCGTACCTGGCATTGTTGACATTAACGCTTTAAAAATAAAAACTGTATTAATCTTGACTTTGTTTAATGCTCCCAGACTTTGTGTAGCCGTATTGGTAAGAAGTCGACTGTGCACCACCAGAAATTTCCCTACTAAATAAAATCTCATCAGCATGAGAATTGATAAAATAGCATCTATAGATACATCATGTCCTTCACTCTTAGGATCGGTCACGTGAGTTGTTATATTGCCTGGAATTGGATGAATGGCACAAACCATCAGCTCTATTAAGATTTTCACAAATGTAGCCGGAAAGTTTACTGCTAGTCGCCAGTCTTCTAGACTATTGTCAGTCATGTGCAGTTGTATGCCAATCACGTGATATCCAATTACAGCCATTAAGAGTAAAAGGGTCGATACAGATATACCACTCTTTAAAAATATTGATACGGCATCTGATTTTGTTATCTTATGTGCAAATATAAGTTCATTTTCTACTAGCATGACAATCATTCCTATCAATGCCAGTGTGCATTCTATATTTACACAAATCCGACGTCGTTTGATTAGTGACTTTCGTCGACTAAGTCGATAACTAATATTATCAAATTTTCCAGGAGGTCCAAGTGCTGATAAATCTGCATGACTTCCGTTCTGACTGTCATCTTGCACGTATTTATTATATTTCCCGTTCCGGCGGTCTACTAGGGGAATTCCCGGATCTTCCACCACAGTACTACCACTCATTTTATTCTGAAAGACAAAAAAAAAAGAAAATAAAGAAAAAAAGAAAAAGAGCTTTCAATTTGAAACGTGTAATAAACAAAATATAAGATCATGTTACAGCTTAGTTTTTTTCCATCAAAACAATTGACAGTTTTTTTAAATTTTAGTTCATTTATATGTTTTGGAGTTTAGTGTGACGTCCCTTTTCTTTGAACTATAAAAAAGAAGATGTGGTATGATTGCCAATGAGACAACTCTCCACAAGAGACCAAATGACACAGAAATTAACAACTATAGGTCACCGTACGGCCTTCAACAATGAGCAAAGCCCATACCGCACAGTCAGCTATAAAAGGCCCCGAAATGACAATGTAAAACAATTCAAACGAGAAAACTAATGGCCTAATTTATGTACAAAAAATGAACGAATAACAAATATGTAACACATAAACAAACGACAACCACTGAATTACAGGCTCCTGACTTGGGACAGGCACATACACAAGTACACATTTTTGTTTAGGAGCCAGCTGAAGCCCGCCTTCGGGTGCGGGATTTTCTCGCTGTATTGATTGGTGGCCTTCAACTGTTTTCTGCTCTTTGGTCGGGTTGGTGTCTCTTTGACACATTCCCCATTTCCATTCTCAATTTTAATATAAGAACAAATTATGAATATTTCCTATTTCAGTTGACACACTCAAAACGTCTTATTTCTTTTATTTAGTCACTGCAATACACACATACCTATGTAGCAGTTAAATAAATTTATTCTTTTATTGACCGTTATCATTTAAAGGCACGTGACACCATTGATACACAGTAAATAGCAGATGAATATGAAGGAATGTCAATAATATTGATAATTTACTATAATCAATAAATTGTTTTAATATTATCTACTAATTCAACAACTGAATTAATTTTGGTCCATATCTAAAATCAATAAGAGAGCAATTGAAGAGACACACTTATAAGTACGCTCGTTGCGCTTCGTGCAAAGTGTCTTCATAATATGTGCTAGCTAGGACACTTCATTTCAGATGTCTTAGAATCACCATCGATACATATATCAAATCTACTATATTTATGCCATAATGGTGTACAATTATATTTTCTAAATTTAAAAAAATAAATCCAATTTTGTAAATGAGTATTATATACCAAAATAAATTCAAAACATCATAAATCATACTAACTACGTCATTTTTTTATATTTAAAATCTGCTTGTTCAGCATTTACTAATCTGTAACAGCTGTATCAGTTCAATATTTTAATCTATATTAGAAAACTGTTATAACGTGGATGTAAATGTCAAATTAATTCCCCTGTCATGAAAACCTATTCGATCTCCAATTTGAACTGGTATAAAACTGCTTTTGATACACAGTAAGAATTCTATATTCACATTAATCTGTCTTAACAATTCCTGTCGTTTATTTACATTTTATTTTCTATATTTTTCCTTGTGTGCATATGAATTGTGTTCAACTTAAATCTTTGTTATTTTGTACTTAATATCATCCTTAGAAAACGAATGCTGAACTCCATGCTCCTTCGTATGAATAATTGTACTCTGCATCAAATCATCCATGCGGAACAGAATTAGTAGATGTCAGGACAGCATGTAGTCTTCAGATTCTCAAGAAACATAGACATATTATATACATAGAAATAAGGAAATAGCGACATACTCTTTGAAAACCTGTATCTATTGTTTCAATGACACCAGAAAGTATGTCCTTTTTCAAATTCACAGTATCAATTTCACAATACAACAGGATAATAATTTTGGTTCCGGGGAGGTTCAATTTCATCACTTGTTTACAAAGGATCCTCTGTCCATAGAGAACCAAACATTACCATAATTTATACAAGGTTATTTTCTAAACTGCGATACAATATTTTGAAACAGAGAGATATTTCATTTTCTTGTGTCTTCAACAAGGGTCAAATAACTCTCGTCTGTTCAGGAGTAAAGTGATAAATATCACGGGCACATGATGTCTTAATTATTTTATTATAACTGTATGTTTGGATAAACAATAAGAATACGGCTTATGATTTTACATGATACGTCCATTGGGTATTTGTGTTGACCCTGTCAATTATTGACAATAGTGCGAAAACAAAAGTGCAATAAGAATTTATCAGCACATAAGGTTAACTATAAATTTTCATTCAAATAGGAGATGTGGATATACATCAAGGAGAGAGCAACCTTATAGTACAAAAACTAAGGTTGTTTCTTAAATTCTTTCTAAACTAGGTTAATTTTTGTTATTCAGTATTTATTATCATCACTAGTATTACATGTATAATCTATAATGGTTTACTTTTATAAATTGTAACTTGGATGGAGAGTTGTCTCATTGGCACTCATACCACATCTTCCTATATCTACATAAGTAGTAATACAGGAGGATCATCACTAGTATTACATGTATAAGTAGTAATACAGGAGGATCATCACTAGTATTACATGTATAAGTAGTAATACAGGAGGATCATCACTAGTATTACATGTATAAGTAGTAATACAGGAGGAGTAGGAAGAGTAGTGGGAGTAGAAATAGGTGGTAAATGAAAATGATTAGATGGAGGAGAGGGAGTTGGAGTAGTTAAAGGATACACTACAAACCAGTAAAAGTCTGAAATGGCCTATATCTGTACTCGACTGTACTAATTTTTACTCGACCAGTTTGAATTGGTCTGAAATTTACTTGATAATACTCGACTGTAGTCTGAACCATACTTAACAGTCTGAACTTGTACTCGACCCTTACTCGACCAGTACTTAACCATTTTATACGCGTCTGAACCATGCTCGACCTAGTCTGAACCATGCTCGACCTAGTCTGAACCATACTCGACCTAGTCTGAACCATACTCGACCTAGTCTGAACCATACTCGACCAAGTCTTAACCAATCTAGACCTATTTTTTGTATATATCTTTTGTATTTCATCAATTTAGGAACTGTTTTTAACAACAGCTATTCCCCCTAACTAGAAATTTGAACAACAATTTGAAATTAAAAATGTATTCAATATAGCATTGAAACCAAAATTTCACAATAAACATAATATAACTTCATCACCATTTTCATCAACACTAATCTTATATACATACATATATATCTATCACCTTTAAAATAAAAATATAACAAGCTGATCAAATAATCTCAAAACTGAATTGTGACTAATATTTTCAATGTTATTCAAAATTTTTTGAATGTTTCAGACATATTTTATGGTTACTGGACAATTTTCACCATTAACTTAAGCCTTGTATAGATTTATGGTGTCACTTGAGTTTAGTTAGTAATGCAGTGAACATTTTTTTTATTAAAATATATATAAAATAGCATATAAAGCAACTTAATAAATTTAAAAAATGACACCTTTGTTTTGTTAAACCAAGAATTTAATATAATCATGATAATAGAACTTCCATAGTAATCCTGTGATAAACTTTTAAAAAAGGAAATGTGTTCCAAAGTTACAGTAAAAATTTATTTCAATTAAATTTAAATAATTTTTGTCAAAATTAAAGACATGGCATACAAGAAGCACTTTAATAAGGTTTAATTACCTCAGTACATGTGTGTTTTACAGGTAAAAAGAAAGCCCTATTTTTCTTAAACTCGTGTATTACTTATCTAGTGAATTCAAAAGGCCTTGCGATTTAAGTTTCACAGGATGTTGCAATTTTGAATGAATGTTATTTAGAATTTAATACTCTCTGACCAGGTGTGATCTTTTTCATGAGTTTGCCAAAAGCAGGAGGTATTACTTTATACTTCACCACTAATCAGAAGAACAATTTTTTTAATTTCTTTAATTTTTATCCCTTTTTGCTTTATATTGTATATAATATATCCCAAATTATAATAATAGATATATTTCTAATAAACAATTTCAGTGATTTTGTTGGCTGTTGTTATCTCATTAAAAAGATAATTATATAACTATTGTACATTTTTTGTATGTAACCATGAAACCTATGTAGTTTTTATTTAGGAATTTAGGAAAATTAATTTTTTTTAAAAACACATGCCAAACAAGAAGCACCTTAATAAGGTTTAATTACCCTCAGTATAGGTGTGGTTTTTAGGTAAAAGAAAATCTTTTTTAAAAAAAAACTCTAAAACTTAAAATTAATATAATTAAATTATTATATAAGATAATTTGATTTAACTATCTCATCGATAAATCTGAGAATCATGTAAGAATGTAAAAAAACTGTTTTTATAATATATCTTTATTTTATTGTGGCAGTTGTCATGTCAGTTAAAAAGAAATTTATTTTAACAGTTAAAATTTAGAAAAAGTAGAGGTTATTTGGTCAAGTATGGTTCAGACTGGTCGAGTATTGTTCAGACCTTTGGTCGAGTATGGTTTAGACTGAAAAAAATAGGTCGAGTACAGGTCGAGAATGGGTTAAGACTGTTTCAGACTGGTCGAGTATGGTTCAGACTATTTTCAATGGCAAAGATAAGGGTCAAGTACAAATCAGTACAGTCGAGTATGGTTAAGACTGGGGTCTAGTTATGTCAAGTAAAATTCAGACCAATTCAGACTGGTCGAGTAAAAATCAGTACAGTCGAGTACAGATATAGGCCATTTCAGACTTTTACTGGTTTGTAGTGATAGTAGTAGTAGACGGCGAAGGATTGTGATTACATTAAAGTAAGGAACTCATCAAAAACAGTTTATAGGATATCAAAGTACTTTCACTATGTGTTAAAGTACAGTAAAATAATTTCTCAATTATTTTGAAAACTAGAATATTTTGATTATATAGTACTTTATATTATTACTATCATCACTAGTATTGTTATTACAGTAGTGGTAGTTGTAGAAGTAGTAGTAGAAGGAGAAGGGGTAAGAGAATGAACAGCAGTAAGGAAATGGAGAAGTTTTGTTCAGTGTATGTTCACTGGTGTTAATATGTCTTTTGATTGAGTTAAGCCATTTCAATTGATATTTTATAGTGTGTCTTTCTATGTTGTGATGTTACACTATTGTTTCAGATAAGAGTGAAGGTTTGGTACCATTAAAACGTTTAAACCCGCTGCATTTGTTTGCACCTGTCCTAAGTCAGAAATCTGATGTTCAGTAGTTGTCGTTTGTTGATGTGGTTCGTAGTGTTTCTCGTTACTCGTTTTTTATATGGATTAGACCGTTGGTTTTCCCGTTTGAATGGTTTTACACTAGTAATTTTTGGGGCCCTTTATAGCTTGCTGTTCGGTGTGAACCAAGGTTCCGTGTTGAAGACCGTACTTTGACCTATATTGGTTTACTTTTATAAATTTTGACTTTGATGGAGAGTTGTCTCATTGGCACTCATACCACATCTTCTTATATCTTAGTAGTAGTAGATGAATGTACAGTAGAAGGAGTATACGAAAGCTGAAAACAATTAGTAGAGACAGGAACCCATCAAAAACAGTTTATCGTTCATCAAAGTAGTGCGTAGTCTGCTTTCACTTGTACAGTAAACTAAATTAACATTGATGTGAATTATTATTCTAAAACAGATTACTTCCAGGGGAATTTAGAGTATGATATAGCTTTAATCTTTTAGTTCTTGTTTTACATAATCATAACGGGTGTGATTAGATAATACTAGAGGAAGTTAATTCATGTAAAAGTACCAGTCATAATACTAATGCATACCAGGTTAATTGCAGCATATAAAATGTTATCAAAGCTTTCATGATTTAATTTAAGCTGGTTATATCAAATGCAGGCCAACGGTTGATGGTGGTATATACAAGATGTTAAATCGGAACTGAAATGTCAACTGAAAAACAATTTTATTTCCATTCGTTGATCTGAAAAGCTATTATATTTTGAAATATGTCTCCAACAAACAATCTCTGTCAGAATTTAGCATGTTACATGACTAAATGACTACAGCTATTAACTTGCATGTCAAATATGGCTAAAAAGTAATATGTGCTGAATAATTGATCCTGACTTTCGATTGTTATTACTATTAGTTTTAAACGAAAACTCCTTTAATGTATAGTTCTGGACATAACGCTATAATAACTTATGTTAGAAAATCCAAACTTACATTATATTATAACAAAATCTTCCCAATCATTCTGTTGTGTTTTTTCCACTTCTTTTTTGTTTAATAGACAATATTTTCTTCAATTACATGTGAAATAAAAATCTTGAAGAAACAAACCTATTACCCCTAGTATGCACCTATTTTGACATCGGACTCGGACTTCTTTTAAACTGAGTTTTACTGTGCGTATTGCTTTGTGTTTCTTTATTCTACATTGGCTAGAGGTATAGGGGGAGGGTTGAGATCTCACAAAACATGTTTAACCCCGCCGAATTTTTGCGCCTGTCCCAAGTCAGGAGCCCCTGGCCTTTGTTAGTCTAGTATGTTTTTTAATTTTAGTTCATTTATATGTTTTGGAGTTTAGTGTGACGTCCATTTTCACTGAACTAGCACACGATTTTAGTTAGGGGCCAGCTGAGGACCACCTCCGGGTGCGGGATTTTCTCGCTACATTGAAGACCCATTGGTGGCCTTCAGCTGTTGTCTGCTCTTTGGTCGGGTTGTTGTCTCTTTGACATATTCCCCATTTCCATTCTCAATTTTACCTAATGAGGCATTGTGAAAGCTTTCTATGTCTCATCGTTGCGGTTGTTTTAATTATTTGTTTTTGTCTGTCACATCCTAAATGCCTTTTAAATATGTGAAATTTCATTTATTATAAAAATAACTAAAGTTCTCGTCCTTCGCATGGAATATGCCTTTCATAAAAATTCTTCATTCAAAGATTTCCGTAAGCTAAATGGAGTTTTACCCTCTTATAAGCAAACTGGTCCATTGATAAGGGGGCGACCATTTGATATTCTGGTGGGGACCGGAGGATTTAGAAAATGGATATTCTGGACTGGTAAGAACTAAAGTGAAAATAAATTTTCACGCGACAAGCCCACGCAAAAAAAAAATATCCGAGACACGCTAAAGGTGGGGATGTATATTCTGTCAGATAAAACTCCCCCCTTTTTATACTGGTGTAGAAGGATTTTTCATACGAGTACACCCTTTTTATCTATCGAGAGCTCCGTTTACTGATATATGATAAACTCGTCCAATATTTACGATTTTATCGGGGACCTAGTCTAATACTTGAATTGTCGTCTTTTAAAAAGGTCATAAGCTACGAGATAAAAAAAATAAAGTATGATTTTTTTGTTCAATCATTAATGGAAGTGAAATAGTGAAATACTAATTCGCTTTTAGCAGCAGGTTTGGATCAATTTTGTCAAAATAAGCTAAGAAACATCTCTGATGAATTATTCACTTGCAAGTGAATAATTCGACCTCATTAAATCCGTATTCATGTGACCTTCAATTTAACCCCTTAGCTAGAGATGGGTTACGCGTGAATTAGGTGTGTTCAGTTATTAAAAGGAAAATAATGTCAACATTGAAAGTGAAAGAAGAGTAAACCATTTGATGGACTGATTCGATCCACAAAAAAACTCATTCTTATACAGGTAAAAACGGTGATTAACATATATTTTTGACCTATAATATGAAATCAATCAGACCTAGAAAAATCTAATTGCACGATTCGCTATCTATTTATATCTATATTCATGTTTATATCGAGTTATATGACCGTCAGCAGTCTTCGGAGGTCACCTCGATGGTTTATTAGATGGCGTCTAGACTAAAATACATACGAAATGCCGATACATTTTATCGAGCCCATGCATTGTAAATTGTTTATTTTAGACTTTTTATAATTTGGATATACGTTTTAGTATGTTATATATCAAATATGAGAGTTTGAGTCAAATCAGTGAACATGAATTTGACAGCTAATGCCCCTTTAAGTAATTTTATAAAATGTTATAAACCGAACATTTATTGTTTGTAGTTTCCGTTTGATAATTAGTTACGATTTTTTGATATGACGTCATGTTTAGTACATCGTCACAGCACCTTTTTAAAATATATATATTCTAGGTATTGAAACCATATGATTCTTCAGTTATTCGCGATATACTTTTTTCTTATTTGAATCGACCGCAGGCACTTGTCTCTGTATGTTTTTCCCCATTTATACCACTTTAATATGTTATAAGAAGGTATATATGATTTTTTTTTCAGAGACAAGTGCCTGTGCGCTCAATCCCTACACATTCACTAAAACATCAGGTTTGGACATGAAATCTATGTAAATACTTGTAACCTCCACGCTTCGACACATTTACCAGCAGAAAGTCGGCATCACGAAGTACATTTTTAAGAAGGAAGGGCTTGCTTGTTTTAACTCACGACGGCATTTCAGGTGGCTCACGCCAAAAAGGGGCGTTCACAAATTATGTAGATCTTTTTTATGCTGAATCCAAAAATGCAAAGAAAAAAGGGGATCATAAGGCTCGTTTTTTTTTCTCAAAGCGAAACGAAAGCAATTTTGACCATATTTTCAAACATTCCCAGCCTTTTGATCTCTCATTTGAATTATGTTTGATTAATCACCTGAGTGTCGTCAACAATGGAGTACTTCAACATTACTAGAATTGCAAATTTTGTTACCCTTAAAATCCTTTAAAGATTGTATGAGAAATAACTTTTAACTTCTTTGTTTAAAGACGACAATTCATGTATTAAATGGCATTGTTATGACTCTATCTCCAATAATCAACATAAAAAGTAAAAGTTAATAGTCGTGTTTATTTATTCCCATCATAATTACGAGATGTAATGTTATCTAACGAAAGTCAAAATTAATAGTCCTAAATAGATCTTCGAGGCAAGACTATTAATAGTCCTAAATAGATCTTCGAGGCTAGACTATTTCGTAAGACGATGTTTAAATAATTAAATGGCAATATCAGAGCTTTAGAGATATGGAATATACATTTACGAACTTTTCAAAGACAATATTTAGACTATACCTGAGTCGTTGGAAAAGAGAAGGAACAGGAACAATTATTTCTTAAAGAATACGGGGTAGACCGTATAGGAATCTTTATTTTTTAAGATTTGAAACACGTGATATTTATTGATATTTTCATTGATAAATGCATGCGTTCTTATTCATCAACGTTTAGACGATGTCGGAGCTACATGTAAATTAGAATAAAAAATGCAGCTCTTACATCAACTTCGTTTGAACTCTGGTGAATAGTTGTCTCACGGGCAATCATACCAAATCTCCGTATTTTTTATATTCCTCACATACGCAATATCTATATCATTACCATGATTACCTGTCATTTGTAAAAATAAAAAAAAAACAAACAAACAAAAAAAAAACAAGAAACTCTTTTAGCTTTTATCGCTCACCAGGTATTTCTGCATGAATACAATGCAGAAGCATTTCTGTTGAATGGAAATTGTGTGGGTCAATATCTAGTTGTTTTGGGTTTTTCATAGGAGCAAAAAAAGGAGTTCGTCCTTTGTCAAGCAAATTTCAGATAACATTTTTTTGGATTGTTTGAAGTGCTGCCATTCTCTCTGGACTGTTTAAAAAGTTCTGGATGTTGCGAACATTCAGTCAGATATCAAAGCTTTTAATGTCTTTGTAGGTCCCTGTTTTCTGGGTTGTTTTTTTGTAGGTAACAAGGTATCACTCTAAATTAATAAGCAAGTACAAGTCATTGTTGACGTTATCCGTCACACACATTTGTTGTGACAAACTTTCTTGACTTTTATATGGTGTAACTGGTTGGATCTAGTTGCCAAAGGCTTGTCTTGCTAATCATTTTTGCTAATATCTACTTCTACGGGAGTGTTTAACTATCTTCACTACCCAGAATCATATAAGGCCCTTTTCAGGACCGTCCAAATATAATATAACACAAATAATCATAAATCGTTCAATTCGTTATTTCTGTTTATCTATTACAGTTTCAATATATTAGTCATTTAAATTGGTCAAAATCATGATTTAAGTGCAATACATCCTATAAGGAATCGGTTGAAAGTTTCAGTTACTTGAATTATTTGTAGATCATGTCTTAATGACCATTTTTTGCTGCTTTGAGTTCTTCTCTATTTACTATAGTTTTAACCAAAAACACAAAATTGGAAAAACCACTTTTGAAGGTAGATAACCCCAAAAGGAGACGATTTCGGCCTTTTTGACTTGTTTGTATAGATCTTGTTTTGCTGGGATAAAAATTCCCTTCGACCTACTATTGGAAAAATGAATAAAAGGTGTCATTAAAAAGCAATAATGCCTATAAATTGTTGTGTGACAATTTTAATCAAATGAGACAGTAGGGAGATTTTGAAATTCTGAACATTTTGCTTCTGCAAGATTTTCTTTATCTATAACTGTTTTCTAGATATGAGTTTTAGTCTCATTTCCCTCAGTGTTCTATGTTATGTTTGTCTGCAGGCAGAAGCATTGCATATCTATTTCATACTAGATATCCCAAGGATAATTTAGACTAGATATCCCAAGGATAATTTAGACTAGGAATCCCAAGGATAATTTAGACAAGATATCAAAGGATAATTTAGACTAGATATCCCAAGGATAATATAGACTAGATATCCCCAGGATAATTTGGCTAACTTTGGTTCTACTGTGAATTGGCCTATATATATATAAAAAAAGAAGATGTGGTATGATTGCCAATGAGACAACTCTCCACAAGAGACCAAATGACACAGAAATTAACAACTATAGGTCACCGTACGGCCTTCAACAATGAGCAAAGCCCATACCGCACAATCAGCTATAAAAGGCCCCGAAATGACAATGTAAAACAATTCAAACGATAAAACTAACGGCCTAATTTATGTACAAAAAATGAACGAAAAACAAATATGTAACACATAAACAAACGACAATCACTGAATTACAGACTCCTGACTTGGGACAGGCACATACATACAGAATGTGGCGGTGTTAAACATGTTAGCGGGATCCCAACCCTACCCCTAACCTGGGACAGTGGTGTAACAGTACAACATAAGAACGAACTAAAAAATATCAGTTGAAAAAGGCTTAACTTATCAGATGGATACAAATACAAATAATACAAATACAGTGTGGACGTGGCAGGGTTCTTCTACATCCAAACAATAAAAAGACACTAAGTACAGATCTGAGAGTACTCGCAGTTACTGACAGCTAGTTCGAAGCCACTAACAACTAATAAAAAAAAAACATGCATCAAAGACTAAATTATCAATCCGTACACATCCAACATCCAATGGATTTAGTGTAAAGACGTCATAAACAGTCAGAGAAAAACATGACCTTGTGCAATGCCAAGATACAGGTATCGACAGATTGTAGATCAATAAATGTGTATATGTATATAACAATAATATTTAGTTTGCTTTTAATTTACTGATAACAAAATCAATATTAGTACCAATAAAAACAATATTTAATGATCTAATTACAGTGTTGAATTGGTAACCTTTTAGAATAAATTTATTGAAAGGATCGATAAGTTTACAAGGATCGTTTCTAAATTTCCGAACACGGTAAACAATATTGCCGTAAAAATGAGGATGTGCAATCCCGTTTGAAATAAGTTTTCTACATGTACAACCAAACTTCAAAACCAAATCTTTATATCTGTGGAAGAATTTAGGAAAGGTTTTAAGTAATTTGTGGTAACGAAATCCCTGTCTTAATAATTTACCAGTAATACATAGATTACGTTCGTTAAAATCAAAAACGTCACAACACACACGGGCATAGCGAACGAGTTGTGAAATATAAACACCGTAAGATGGTGCCAAAGGAACATCACCATCCAAAAAGGAAAATTAACAATAGGGAACGAAAAATCGTCCCTTTTGTCGTAAATTTTAGTGTGGAGTTTTCCGTGTAAAACCGAAATATCTAAATCTAGGAAAGGAAAGTTGTTTCCGTTTAAATTTGATTTATTTAAAGTAAGTTCCTTTGGGTAAATTTCGGCAGTATATTGAGAAAATTCTTGATTATTTAACGAAAAAATATCATCAAGATAACGGTAAGTGTTGTTGAATTTATCAATTAAATGCAATTTAGACGGGTCTTTACTGAGTTTGGTCATAAACTGTGATTCATAACAGTACAAAAACAAGTCTGTTATTAAAGGGGCGCAATTAGTGCCCATAAGAATACCTACAACCTGTCGATAAACTTTGCTGCCGAAACGTACATGAATATTATCAAGGAGAAAATTAACAGCTTCAATCATCTCATCACACCTCCAGTAAGTATATCTAGCATATTTACCTTTCTCATTAGAGAAGAAGGCTTTAAATGAGTTACAGCAAATATATTTGCATTCAGATTTACCAAACGATCATTTAATTAAATAGTCAAATTTTTGTTTGATAAGATTGTGTTGAAGTGTAGTGTAAAGAGTAGAAAAGTCAAAACTGTCAACAGAATCAAAAGGACCATCAAAAGCACGTCATTTATCTAAAACATCCAAAGAATTTTTTACACTCCAAAAATAGTTAATTCAACTATTTTCATATATTTTATTACAATAGTTTATGATAAGCTCTTTTACTAACTTTAAGAGGAGCACAGTTTAGAAAGTCGACGGACGACAGATGCGAAAAAAAAGGCAATAGTTCAAACTGGTCCTTATGACCAGGTGAGCTCAAATTAAACGACCATCATATTGCAGGTTGTTGGTTAATGTAACCTTTAATTGATTTGATATAACGACTAAAACAGGTTAATGATTTATGTACTGTGATGGGATTTTCTGGAGTACAATGTAATAATAATTGTCTACTTGGTAAATATTTGGTTATTTCAATTATTTCATCAGAAATATAAAGGAGAGTATTTAGACAATCAAATGTAAACAATATTGAAGTAACATGATTGATTTTCTGACGTTTATAGAACATAACAAACGAATCAAAAGTTATCAATGGAAGGCCATAAACACAATCGTTCCTGATAACACACCTTTTATGGACACATTTACTGGATATTAATTAAGACTGCAGTGATTATTGTAGCTTAGAAATGCCATTATCTGCATTTATTTCAACAAATTTGATTTTTGCATGACGTAAACTTTAAACGTTTTTCTTCTAATTTATGTCTTTTTTTTTTTTTGTAGATTGGTTGTCGTCTCATTTACGTTTACTCCATTTATACTTTTATTGCTATTAACATTCAGAGAGCACTAAATTGTTCAAAATCTCATTTTCTGTAAATGTAAATTTTAAATTTCAGATGAAGTTAATTTCACGATATGATAGATGAGTTTATGAACTACCCTTAAAAGAATCAGATGTAACATCAGTGGAAATACTTTGTTAATAAAGAAATCGTTGACCACAATTCCTGATAATATTGGACATCATAGTGAATCACAACCACACTGCCTAAAAGTATCAGAACTTCTCAAAGATCATATATTTTTTTTTAAATTGTCAACATTTTCAGATTTAATAGAGATAACAGGAATAGTAGCGGGACTAGATGTGGTTCAATGGTAGCGGGACAGGGTGGTAGTGAAATGTGGTTCAATGGTAGCGGGACAGGGTGGTAGTGAAATGTGGTTCAATGGTAGCGGGACAGGGTGGTAGTGAAATGTGGTTCAATGGTAGCGGGACAGGGTGGTAGTGAAATGTGGTTCAATGGTAGCGGTACTGGGTGGTGTTTAAATGTGGTTCAATGGTAGCTGGACTGTGTAGTGGTTAGATGTGGTTCAATGGTAGCGGGACTGGGTGGTGGTTAAATGTGGTTCAATGGTAGCGGGACAGGGTGGTAGTGAAATGTGGTTCAATGGTAGCGGGACTGGTTGGTGTTTAAATGTGGTTCAATGGTAGCTGGACTGTGTAGTGGTTAGATGTGGTTCAATGGTAGCGGGACTGGGTGGTGGTTAAATGTGGTTCAATGGTAGCGGGACAGGGTGGTAGTGAAATGTGGTTCAATGGTAGCGGTACTGGGTGGTGTTTAAATGTGGTTCAATGGTAGCTGGACTGTGTAGTGGTTAGATGTGGTTCAATGGTAGCGGGACTGTGTGGTGGTTAAATGTGGTTCAATGGTAGCGGGACAGGGTGGTAGTGAAATGTGGTTCAATGGTAGCGGGACTGGTTGGTGTTTAAATGTGGTTCAATGGTAGCTGGACTGTGTAGTGGTTAATTGTGGTTCAATGGTAGCGGGACTGGGTGGTGGTTAAATGTGGTTCAATGGTAGCTGGGCTGTGTAGTGGTTAGTTGTGGTTAAATGGTAGCAGGACTGGGTGGTGGTTAAATGTGGTTCAATGGTAGCTGGACTGTGTAGTGGTTAGATGTGGTTAAATGGTAGCGGGACTGTGTGGTGGTTAAATGTGGTTCAATGGTAGCGGGACTGGGTGGTGGTTAAATGTGGTTTAATGGTAGCGGGACTGGGTGGTGGTTAAATGTGGTTCAATGGTAGCTGGACTGTGTAGTGGTTAGATGTGGTTCAATGGTAGCGGGACTGGGTGGTGGTTAAATGTGGTTCAATGGTAGCTGGACTGTGTAGTGGTTAGATGTGGTTCAATGGTAGCGGGACTGGGTGGTGGTTAAATGTGGTTCAATGGTAGCGGGACAGGGTGGTAGTGAAATGTGGTTCAATGGTAGCGGGACTGGTTGGTGTTTAAATGTGGTTCAATGGTAGCTGGACTGTGTAGTGGTTAGATGTGGTTCAATGGTAGCGGGACTGGTTGGTGTTTAAATGTGGTTCAATGGTAGCTGGACTGTGTAGTGGTTAGATGTGGTTCAATGGTAGCGGGACTGGGTGGTGGTTAAATGTGGTTCAATGGTAGCTGGACTGTGTAGTGGTTAGATGTGGTTCAATGTTAGTAGGACTGGGTGGTGGTTAAATGTGGTTCAATGGTAGATGGAGTTGGTAGTGGATAGATGTGGTTCAATGGTAGCGGGACTGGGTGGTGGTTAAATGTGGTTCAATGGTAGCGGGACTGGGTGGTGGTTAAATGTGGTTTAATGGTAGCGGGACTGGGTGGTGGTTAAATGTGGTTCTTTGGTAGCGGGACTGGGTGGTGGTTAAATGTGGTTCAATGGTAGCGGGACTGGGTGGTGGTAAAATGTGGTTCATTGGTAGCTGGACTGGGTAGTGGTTAGGTGTGGTTTAATGGTAGCGGGACTGGGTGGTGGTTAAATGTGGTTCAATGGTAGCGGGACTGGGTAGTGGTTTGATGTGGTTCAATAGTAGCGGGACTGGGTGGTGGTTAAATGTGGTTCAATGGTAGCTGGACTGGGTAGTGGTTAGAAGTGGTTCAATGGTTGCGGGACTGGGTGGTGGTTGAATGTGGTTCAATGTAAATGACGCCAGAATTATTTGTAATGTTTAAAAATAATCATAAAACAAAACCACATATCTTAATTTGCAGTTTTATTTAAATCTTGAAGGTTGTAATG
Organism: Mytilus californianus; assembly: GCF_021869535.1. Taxonomy (NCBI): domain Eukaryota; kingdom Metazoa; phylum Mollusca; class Bivalvia; order Mytilida; family Mytilidae; genus Mytilus; species Mytilus californianus. The sequence continues at coordinate 120,733,640 of NW_026262701.1, forward strand.
TTCCATAGTCTCAACACATTACGATAAGACCGTTCAGTGAATGAGAATAGCGTTTGTAGCACGTTTTGAAATTCGTCAACTGTATAATATATTTGGATAAACATGTACATATTACATCTATTAGTAAAAAAAAATCCAGAAACAATATTGACGGGACTTCATACAAATTCTCTCATTCGTTGATCGTAAATACACATTACTGTTTATATATTATTATTATCATATTAGCTAAAACCGATATGGATATTCACGAAGTAAGTCTAATTTATCAAAGGGAAATAAGGACTACACAATTCATTCAATTAACTTACGACCAACTTAAACAGTTAAAACCATTGTAATCTTCAGTAAGGCATGTCTAAAGCTATAACTTGCTTACCACGTCACGGGCGGACATCTTTTTCCTGACGATAAATGAAAATCTTTAATGAATTTACATAGTGTCATCGTGGTGATTTTTCTATGATGAAAATCTAACTAACTATCTATCGTATGTAACAGCTGTATATTCCTTTAAAAAGTTTACATACATAATAAAAAACATTGTATTGAACATATGGTGGAAAGGAAAGAACATTTATTTTTAGAAGGCGGGCCCAATCTTAAAAGTTATCAATTATTGATTGATTGATTTATTGTTTGATTGATTGATTAATTGATAAATTAATTGATTGATTGATTGGTTGGTGTTTAAAAACGCCACATTCAGCACTATTGGCTATTTCTTTGCCGTCTGTTTTATTGGTGGAGGAAGCCGGAGTGCCCGAAGATAATCACAGACCTTCGGCAGGAAAACTGACAAACCTAGTCAATTAAGATTGGAGTCGAACGCACCTGCCACATCCGGTGTTCGAACTCACAACCTCAGTGTTGACAGGCTAGTGATACAGGGGCGTGTTTTATTGGTCTCTTCTGTACATCTCCAGAATGTCTACTGGTGAAGAGTCAAAAAAAAAAAGGAATCTGGACATCTGGAGATATTTTGTAGAAGAAGCAATAAAACAAGAATTAAATTTGTCATCTAATATAGCAGATTTTTTTATGCTGGATGACATAAATGAAGTTTACGATGATAATAAGAAAATTAAGATACGTCAGTTCCGATTCGGTAGACATGACTCTAATAGTGTGCTCTGTTTTTGGCATTTGGTGTAATTAAACAATAAGTGTAAAAACAAAGTAAATTGGTCTGAAGAAATCGCTGTGTTCATGACATTTTTATGTCCCACCTACGATAGGTCCATTCGTCCGTCTGTCCCGCTTCAGGTTAAAGTTGTTTTTGGTCAAGGTAGTTTTTGATGAAGTTGAAGTTCAATCAACTTGAAACTTAGTACACATGTTCCCTATGATATGATCTTTCAAATTTAATGCCAAATTAGAGTTTTGACCCCAATTTCACGGTCCACTGAACATAGAAAATGATAGTGGGAGTGGGGCATCCGTGTATTATGGACACATTCGTTTTTCTTTATGCTTTCCTAACTCAATTTTGCTAACAAATCGAACTTAAATAAAGCCCCGACCATTTAATTTTCAGGAATAATCTTAAACTGCACAATAATTTGTCGATGTTTGTCTGGTATATGATCGAAAAGGACATCTTGTCTATCAAATTATTTTTAGCAACCAAACTGGATTATTTTTGTTTAAAGCAAAGATATCGCAGAGTTCTCAAAATCTTTTTTCCCTGGTGGTCCTTGAAGAAACTCTGCTAGTCCTAACTATTATTTCTATTGCAAAATTTTAATGGTCAGAACCTTCGGACCACCACTTTTCGAATACCTGAATTGTAGGTGCTTGTATATAAAGTGTACAAGGTCATGGCGTTTTTCAAACAGTTTATAACTAAATCTGTTGGTTGTGTACTGATTGATACTTGAGTCTGAGAGAACAAGATTAATTTCAGTTTTAGTGTAATTAGCTTTGAACAAACTTTCAGTAACTGCAAATACTCTTATTTCGGTGCTGTGTGTCTATTGTCTAAATGTAAGTAGTTATTTATTAGTGTCTCGTACCGATCTTTTGAGTTAATCTAATTGCAACTGATTTTTACAGTTTGTTCGTATGTTGTACTGTTACACTACTGTCCGAGTTTAGGGGAGGTTTCAGCGCTCACAAACATGTTTTATAGTTCGTTCTTATGTTGTACTGTTACACCACTGTCCCAGGTTAGGGGGAGGGTTGGGATCCCACTAACATGTCTAACCCCGCCACATTCTGTATGTATGTGCCTGTCCCAAGTCAGGAGCCTGTAATTTAGTGGTTGTCGTTTGTTTATGTGTTACATATTTGTTATTCGTTCATTTTTTTGTACATAAATTAGGTCGTTAGTTTGCTCGTTTGAATTGTTTTACATTGTCATTTCGGGGCCTTTATAGCTGACTGTGCGGTATGGGCTTTGCTCATTGTTGAAGGCCGTACGGTGACCTATAGTTGTTAATTTCTGTGTAATTTGGTCTCTTGTGGAGAGTTGTCTCATTGGCAATCATACCACATCTTCTTTTTTATATTAACTCTGCCATATTCTGTATGTTCCTGCCCCAAATCAGAAGACTATAGTTTTTTTTTTGTATATAATTAGGCCGTAATTTTTTTAAATATGAACCTGGTGGCCTTGTAAGAGCTGAAAAAATAGACATCCACTTCATATGAACTTTGGTGGATAGTTGTCTCATTGGAAATCATACCACAACTCCTTATTTTTATAATGATTAGCGACAGATTAAAATGAATAATAAATCCGCAAAAAATCCGTTTGTCCCCCTCCTCCTCCCAAGAATATCAAATAGTCGTCCCCTTACTGTTATTGTCCGTGTATTCTTATACATGTATTTATCCAGCTTATCGTCCCTACAGTGATGTCGTACTAAGGCTGCCATACCATAAAAACGTTTATCACACAGCTCACTATCTATTATTTCTACATTCATAAAATTAATGTCATTAAGACTAAACGACGCCATCTTTGTTATGTGCCTCTGCCGTCTAAGCTCCTATTTAAAAAGAAGAGGTAGAAGAGAGCCAGAAGATCTTCCCAATGGAAAAAACAGAAATGGACCTCTTCTGGCTCACTACCGAAGAACAAAAAAAAAAAACACACCCCTGTAGTTGAATTACTCAGACCATTCTGCCACCGAAGTCCCAGTTATCAATCAAAAGTGGTTAAAAAACCATAAACCATACAAAAAAACCCTACCTATTTACACTGAATATGAACAGATCTGTTGTCTTACAAACTTTATGTTGAAAAATTCTTACCACTAAGACTTGTTCTACACATTTGTACATAGCAACAGCTTTTATCCATGGAGAAGTCCTGGGCAGTATCAGTGATGTTCGAAGAGTATAACTGACAAAATGTAACCAGACTCAAGCTAGCGACCAATACTATATCATGCACTGTTTGGTCGAGTGCGCCTTCTGTAAATGATAGATCAGAGACCCGAAATCCTACCAAAATGATTATAATATAAGGTAATCGGTGCAGGTATATATCGGTTATTAACCTATATACTAGTTACTTGGTCGCTTCCCTTTCGTTAAATGTGTGACCAGTACAAACCAGTATTCCAATACATCTTATAGGGTGCGCTCGACTTTCGTGACGCTGCATGAGGGTTTAGTTTTATTATAAAGGTCTATAAAGTATTTTAGCACTTTCATTGATCATGAATAAGCAAGTGAGTAAGCTATATTCAAAGTTTTTAATAGAGAATAATCCCTGTAATAAAGTTTGTTGTTTTCTACAAAGTCCACAATTCCGATTAAATGAACCAAAAACAGAATCTTGCTGTGAATGTTGTTTCTTCATGGTATATGTTCCATGGACGCATGAGCCTGGTGGCTTGTTTCCTCTTGATATATGAACCTTTGACGTAGGAGCCTGGGGGCTATGTTTTTGTTTCCCAAATGTTTTGCCAAAAAAAGGACTTGAAAATAAAAAAAATGAAAATGGTAGAGGACACTAATTGACTGGTAAACTATCAAACTATGGATTTCTTTTTTTGCTTGGCACTTTCAGTAGCCCCTCCCCCCCCCCCCTCCAAGATAACTTTGCTTGGCACTTTCAGTAGCCTCCCCCTCCAAGATAACTTTGTTTGGCACTTTCAGTAGCCTCCCCCCTCCAAGATAACTTTGCTTGCCACTTTCAGTAATTTCGATAACAGTATAATTCCTTAAATGTTAAATAAAGGGGGTTAGTTTAAACAGTATTTATTATTGAAAAATTATAACAATTTACATAGCGGTCAAATATGGGATTTGGAAACAAGTTTAAAAGGGGTTAAAGGGGATACACTATATTTCCTATCAACTGAATATTCTTGAACATTTTTAATTATATTATTATCTAAATGGCAGATAACACTCACGTTAATCGTACGGATGTGGCACAACAGTTAAACGACGCGACGTCAATGTGCTTAATAAAGTCGCCGAAAAGTAACAGAATTTTCTTATGAAATCCAAACTTCCATAGGATTTAGCTTGAAAACTAGCACGGTTGCTAGTGACTTTCTTTGCACAAATAGATTCGTCATTCATTTTTATATCATATATCAATTAAAGAAAAATTGTGGACCAATAAATTAGAAAATGCTTATAATGTATAAAAGATATCTACAGATTTTGATTATTTTCCTTTTATATCATTTGTATCTGAAGCCTATCCAAGCTTTTAATTTCAAGAGCTCGTATCTCAAAAACTATTTGCATGCATCTGGCGTAAATTTGTAAGCACTTTTCATAATATGTAATTTTTTAAAAATCTGTGGAGTTCATCACTGTCACTTTACCTTATTCTATAAAAACAATCGTCATAAAAAATAATTCATCAACCACAGATTAAAACCTGAGAGGGAAGAAATTTTCTGTTTCCGGTTTTCATCATGCTAAGGTTTACTCTAATTAAATAAAACTTCACGGTTTTCTAAAGTGTTTTAGGTGTGTATATATTTGTTCTAGTTGTTTCGGTTAATTGTTCTGTTATTACGAATTGATTATGTGGTAGATACTAATTGATTATGTGGTAGATACTAATTGATTATGTGGTAGAATCATCAAAGTCAATTTATTTCACTCAATATCATGTTTATATAGGCATCACTGTTTATTGTTAGGGAGTGTGTATATGTCGGTGGGTACAAACTGTACCCCATTAATAACAAAAAGATTTTTACAATTATGCATTGCAGTTTACTCCTACCCAATATGCTAATCCAAGGGAACCTCACTTTATAGATATTTTAACAATTTCGGTTATAACTGTATCCTATTATAATAATCCCCAGTTGTCTAAATATACTCATATCAACGTTAACGTTAACCATATAAGGAAAGCCTCAAGAGAACTGTCAAATATACCTACTCTTCGGTAACACCTGCCTGAAGGAGGAATTAATCAATAGTGTAGATGAAATTCCTTTATTTAGACACTGCATTTTTACATAAACATATCTTTTAAGCATGTCAGTGCTAATTGGACGATCAACACTGGATATGTTTGGTTAGTCTTAATAACTTGTAAAACACACTTTTATAAAAGTAAACACAACAAAGGTTTGTGCTGCTCGATCTTTTATTTTTTTAAACATTGCAAATATTGACTGTTGTCTTTTTGTTCGTTTTGTGTGTTGTATTTTTGTTGGTGCCATGGAATTATCCATAGGATATAGTACCCCTCTCGCACTACCACATTTTCTGTTGGTGCCATGGAATTATCCATAGGATATAGTACCCCTCTCTCACTACCACATTTTCTGTTGGTGCCATGGAATTATCCATAGGATATAGTACCCCTCGACACTAGCTACCACATTTTCTGTTGGTGCCATGGAATTATCCATAGGATATAGTACCCCTCTCCACTACCACATTTTCTGTTGGTGTCATGGAATTATCCATAGGATATAGTACCCCTCTCTCACTACCACATTTTCTGTTGGTGCCATGGAATTATCCATAGGATATAGTACCTCTCTCCACTACCACATTTTCTGTTGGTGTCATGGAATTTTCCATAGGATATAGTACCCCTCTCGCACTAACACATTTTCAAGTTCAGTCAACATGAGATCAAAACATTATTTAGCATATGTTTTTAAAAGATTACACCATAATGTACATATATATTAAATTTATATTGACCCCTCTCCACTACCACATTTTCAAGGACAAAGAAGTTGCAATCGCTATGATCCAAAGAGATGACAATCCTTGTCATGGACAAAGAAGTTTCAATCGCTATATTCCAAAGGGGAGACAATCCTTGTCAAGCACAAATAAGTTGCAATCGCTATATTTCAAAGGGGAGACAATCCTTGTCAAAGACAAAGTTGCAATCGATATATTTCAAAGGGGAAGCAATCCTTGTCAAGGAAAAAGAAGTTGCAATCGCTATGATCCAAAGGGGAGACTATCATTGTCAAGGAAAAAGAAGTTGTAATCGGTATAATCCAAAGGGAAGACAATCCTTGTCAAGGACAAAGAAATTGCAATCGTTATATTCCAATAGGGGGAAAATCCTTGTCAAAGACAAAGAAGTTGCAATCTCTATATTCCAAGGGATGACAATCCTTGTCAAGGACAAAGTTGCAATCGCTGTATTCCAAAGGGGAGACAATCCTTGTCAAGGAAAAAGAAGATGCAATCGCTATAATCCAAAAATAGAATTTGCAATCGCTATAATCCAAAGGGGAGAAGCAAGTCAGTAAACCTCTATTCGCTATGTTAAATCAAGTCAATTTATACTGTCATAGTGAACAGTAAATTTCAAACCGACTTCGTGCAATGGCCTTTTTGTACAGTTAAGCGAACCATGATCATGAAATAAAGAGATACAAATTAAGTTGTTAAATGGACATGCATAGTTTCGTGTGGAAACCTAAACTTCTGTGTGTATTTCAATGTCCCAGTCACAATTACTATTCCTGGTAGACACGTTTGTCTGAGAAACTACATCTTGTCTTGTCATATTAACATTTCTGTCTCGTTCAAGCCAACGTAAGTAACATTTATTGAGAAAAAATTTGCCATATAAGTAATTACTTCTTAAGACATAAGCTGAATATTTTCTGACAATTAATTTAACATATAATACCATCGAACCATTTAACTTTATCTATTCTAGAAACTTGGATGATTACATCACTGGACTGAGATGGTAATAAACAAAACACTTGTATATGAAGAACGGGTGCTTGATTGATAAATGTATTAATTGTTGAGAACTAATGACTGATTAAGACTTAAAGTTTGAAAAATTAAGTGTTTTTAAAGTTTTTTTGTTGAACGCCGTCGGTAACCTACAGTTGTTAACTTCTAGGTCATTTGGTCTCTAGTGGAGGGTTGTCATTGGCAATCATACCACATCTTCTTATTTTTGCATCTTCTTTTTTCACTGGTACATAAAATAAGAAGAATGGGTTTGATTTCCAATGGGACAACAATCCACAAAGGTTCAGAAGATGTGTAATTGGGCCACTATAGGTCACTGTATACAAATCAATATACGAGTTGTTTTCTGTTGTGTTGTAGGTTTGTGTGTGTGTTTCTCTCGGGTTACTGTCTGATTGATAATAACGTATACACCACATTTCCATTTAATCATAATAGGTACCAGGTAAAGCTTAGAACTATGGGATAATGCAAATGGGTTTTTATCTTATTGTAGAAGTCCTGGTGGTGACTTATTGTAGAAGTCCTGGTGGTGACTTATTGTAGAAGTCCTGGTGGTGACTTATTGTAGAAGTCCTAGTGGTGAATTATTGTAGAAGTCCTGGTGGTGACTTATTGTAGAAGTCCTTGTGGTGACTTATTGTAGAAGTCCTAGTGGTGAATTATTGTAGAAGTCCTGGTGGTGCCTTATTGTAGAAGTCCTTGTGGTGACTTATTGTAGAAGTCCTCGTGGTGACTTATTGTAGAAGTCCTCGTAGTGACTTGTAGTTATTCACATCTTATAATGGATATTTGTCTCGTTGGAAAGCATACCACATCTCGTTTTTCATATTCAAACTTATGTATTTAAAATTATAACTACTTGCAATTACCCTCCTTTCTCCAAATCTTTCTAAAAAATGACGACCTTCAGCAAAAGATACGAAGGTGCTAAAACTCCTCGTTTTCATCAATGAATTTTCCATATTGCGTACTGACACTAAAATCATTAATTCAATCTTTATCAAAAAGTTTACACTAAAGGAATCAAAATGAAATAGAAATAGTAATGTAGTGCTGAAAATATGAATTAAAAGATAACTACATTGAAAGAAACAAAAATGTATTATCTATCATCAGATTTAGAATGGTAAAAGACAATCAAACACACCTAAGTACAGAGAAGTATGCGTGCACTCAATAGAATAAGCCAGAAGCTAATGCCAGAATACAAGTGGATAATACAGCTTGCACATCAAAAATGATTTATGGTAAAAGGAAATTGATTTTGTCAAAAGAACATAGTCGGTGATTAACTCGGTGACAATCAAAATAACCATTACCATAAGTGTCGCATTTTCTATGGAATCAATATCCGGATTATCATCATATAGTTCAAGTCATTTTGAAGGATCGAGTATAAACACCCTTAAAGGAGAAAAAAAACTTCCCACGTCTCGCGAGAAAACAAACAATGTTTGGCTAACTCATTAAGGCACCACTATTTAAGTAGGTAAAAATTTAACGACACACACTTATACGTTCTTGATAACCATTGGAAGAGACTAAGTCAGACATTAAATCTTAATTGTCAAAAAGGGGATAGTTATCCCGATCAAGCTTCTGACACCAGTAAAACTCAAATGCGTTTTTGTTCAATCGAAAATGTTACTTTGTCCAATAGCCAATGCTTTAATGCTGATAAAGTATATTACATCTAGCAAGAGGAGATATGCCATATACGTCAATTTAGTTTATGACTATTTTATTTGATCAATGATACAAATAGGATCAGACATACGTCTTAACAACTTATGAAGTCTTCTCCTGTATACGATATGATAACAGTATTAAATTAAATCGAGCATGCACATACCAAACTAATAAGTTCTAACAAGTATATAAGTAAACCTATCATTGGAATGGCTACAGATATTGGTTTTGGAAAGTCGCAAGGTTCAAAAGAAAAAGTGGATGAAAAGTGAAACTTTGGAGGTTGGATGCAGGAAGTATTTTACTGTAGTTGTGAACTAAGAAACCGTTTAGATAATTTTTTTATATTATAAGTTATATGGTTTGCTACTGACCCCCTACAGATCCATAGAGGGTTAGTAAAATCCATAGGGGTGAGGGCGAAGGCCGAATCTCCTATGGATTTTACTAACCCTCTATGGATCCGTAGGGGGGTCAGTCGTGAACCGTATAACGAATTTATCGCACACGGGAAGTTATATATAAAAATACGCAATGAAATACAAAAACATTCATCGATGACGTCACCATTAATAGTAAACGTGACGTCATGAACCCCATATGAAATCTACTGACTCCACACGGATCCATAGTGGTCACCACGTGACGGCGTTAAACCAATCATAACGTCATAATTTATCCGAGGTGCGATAAACGATAATGCGACAGCAAAATAACACACCTATGATTTCTGTATCGGGGTTTTAGCTCTTCCGCGATAGCTATTTTCAGAAATATGTGTGCTCATGGTGTATCGAATTAAATTCTAAACTATGTAATGTGTATTAACATATGACCTAGAATGCAGAGGATACATTTAACACATGACTTAGAACACAGGGTAAACATTTAACACATGACCTTAAACACAGAGTAAACATTTAACACATGACCTTGAACACAGAGCATACATATTAACATATGACCTCAAACACAGTATACATATTAACACATGTCAATAAACACATAGTAAATATATTAACACATGACCTTGAACACAGAGTAAAATTAATAACATGACCTTGAACAGAGTATGCATGTTAACACAAGTCATGACCTCGAACACAGGCTATCCATATTAAGATATGACCTTGAACACTTGGTGTACATATTAAAACACGACCTTGAAAAGAGAGTATACACTTTAACATATGACCTTGAAAACAGTATACATATAACCTTCAACACAGATTATACATATCAAAATATGACTCTGAACACAAAGTATACACATTAACATATGACCTTGAACACCGAGAATGTTTCAATTTCAATTCTATAGCTTTCAAGCTTTATATCAAAACACAAAACTTTCGTAAGAAACCTAAATTTTCACAAACTTTTATTATTATTTAAAAAAATAACAAGAAGTAGGTTGGTTCTTATAATCAAAGATAAATACGATTATCAATAGTCTTAGGTCAATTCAAAAGTGGAAAGATTCGGTAATGGAAAACGCGATATATATTTGATTTCAGTCGCGCAGTGTATGTGAAGGCTATACTGTCACAATAACAGAGAAACTTTAATTTACCATGTAAGCATTTGACAAATTAACAGTGGTTCCTGTGTTCGCATATCAATGGTTAAAAATTTGAGTTTATTCACACTGTACTAAAAGTGTTCTTCATTATTTTATTATGAATGTCATTTTAATTATCTGAAAATCTCATTCAATAAAGAATTTTCCAAGGACAACAGAAGACAATTAAATATTTCTTTCGTTGTTGATAAAGATTGATGGAAGCTTATGCTTAATGTATTGGAAATGACATTATAATGGCGAATTAAAAACTCGCCAGTTAACTGAAGAAATTAAAGACGTTATAGAAATTTTAAGAGGAAACGAGTTCTTCCATCATGTATCCCTTGGGCTGTTTAAAAAATGTTATTTAGATTTTGAATTGAAGCAGAAAATAGAAAAGAAAGAAAATAATAGCCTGCATCAAACTGCATACGATTCTATTGTGTAATCATTTCTCGTGGTGCCTTGGAAATGGCTCAGAAATCGAAATGTGTATTCTTTGGTGGGCGGGGACATCGGATCGATGTTTGTATGGAGTATGCTACGTTATCCAGATATTAACAAGTATCTATTCGATCGCGTTGGATATTTAAACTTTTACTACTTGAGATCGGGGGCTTGTGTTGAATTTTGTCGATTTTGATGTTTTAAGTTCATTTAGATGTAAGTGTTTAAAACTTGTAGTAGTCAAATTGATTTCCAAGCTGTTTGTCGTTACTATAATTAAAAATGGAAATCCATTTTAGTTTTTATCCACTATTTCAACTTTTAGTTGCATTTACAGTTCAAACAACAAGAATATAAGGTTTGGTTAACCATATGCACACAGGTACTATTACCGAGGAAATTCAGGAAGACACGAAATAAACAATCTAGTATATATACTATCATTGAGAACTTGGGTATTTTTTAGTTGTCAAATAATTGAGTGTTAATCGGCAGTTTGTCATTTAATATTATTAATAGTAAAAAACAATATAAAAATAAGGAGATGTGGTATGATTGCCGATGAGACAACTATCCACCAAAGTAAAAAAAAATTATGTAAGCAATTATAAGCAACCGTACGGCCTTCACCAATGAGAAAAAATATGTTTATTCTATAAGAACATCGAAATTCATGGTAAACTGAAAATGTAAAGAATTCAACAGATCGAAATTTCGTGAGAACAACAGGGTGGGATGGGGGTAAATTTCAGACAATATTTGGTAGTCATTATATTGTGTCCAGTATATAGTCTTAAATACCTTGTTAGTGTTAGTAGTTTTTCTAAAACCTAAATTTCATCTACTTAAATCATATATGTCAAGGGTTGAATACAAAATAAAAAGATTCGAGGGTAAAATGTTAATTTAAAGCTATTACACAGAACATTACAGCCAACACTTAAATTTTGTTTCTTGTTAATAGACAGCCTTCGGATAATTCTCAAATGCTTATATTTTATAGTGTGATCTAAATGTGATGCAGTATTCAACAGTATTCTATTACACGTCATAATATTATAATTTAGCTCTGATTCCTTCTCCGGCTTTGGCTATACTTTTTTGTCCTTTTTGGTTTATAGCTCTTCATCTTTTTAATAAGCTTTGGATTTTTAAATATTTTGGCCTCGAGCATCACTGAAGAGACATCGATTGTCGAAATGCGCATCTGGTGCAGAAAAATTGGTACCGTTTATGTTATTAGACATTATTTTTTAAATCAAGAAAACGTAAAAGAAACTCATCTACAGGGTAGAAGTCTTGTGAAGTTGGTATGATAATTTTAAGTAAAATATTATCAAATTAGGTAGTAAGAGAAAAAATGGATGAAATACGAACCTATCAAACATAAAACAGTTATGGTCATAATATATTTAGATGTATCATGCTGTATTTAGTTTTAAAAACTCTGCCAGAAACATGTGGTACAACTATACAATATGTGTAATAGAGCATAAGGATAAAATTTTCACTCCGTGCTAAAGTAAATGTTAGAATTAAAACATGTGACAAATTGGGGAGGATACCACGAAGACAATCAAAAACCATAACCCAATGACCAACAGGCAGCACCAATGTCAGAAGAAAAATTCTACAGATAAACAACAGTCTAAAATACTACACATGAAATTAAAGATTCAGTGACATGAACGTTTTAAAAAAAATCGTGTTAATTTGAACCCATGTGCCCAAGATAAGTCTTGAGCATGTGTCATGCGCATTGACATCGGTATTATACGTTGATACTCAAATTGAAACGTCATTACTCAAATTGATACGTTAAAACTCAAATTGATAGGGACGTTATTGTACCAACGTTATGACTGCAGGTCAACCTATAAAAGTCATGTTCATGACTATTAAGATACAGTAGCTGTTTTATTCACTTCTTCGAAATTATATATTAGTCTTATAAGAAATAACAGTACAGTGACTTACAATTGCATTAATAAAAACTTGTCTGATCCTTAGTCTGACGTCCATATACTTCTCCATAATTAATTTCTGACCAGGAATCCGAGTATCTTGTATATCTTGAAACAATTTATTTAGATTTTCTAGAATTTCCACAACACACTAATGAAATACTGTCGATATGTTTCAAATTCGCCAGAATCAGATAAAAGTTAAGTTAATATAATACTAGGTGTCCCGCAACGTTTATTCCATAATTACAAATTTTGGCACAAATGTTTGAATTAAAGTGTCGATTTCACAAAATTCTGTCATTTTTGTTTATAAATTATGTAAAACTCACTTTAAAAAATATGTCCAAATTCTAAACTGAAGTCGACTTAGATTTCAATTTCAGCACTGTTTTATCAGATTTATGAATGGAAATTGATTTTGATATCGACATAATTCGTGCCATGCGCCTGAGAAAATGCCTCTCAAAAGACCATAATTAGCTAGTAACGGAATCTGAAAACTAAAACCAATACCGATTCTTTGTGACAAATTTAAAATCAAACAAATACTTTATAATTACGAAAATTTCCAATACAAGTTTACGTTAACAAATTGAGTTTTCTAGCAGGTGCTTGTTTTACAGAAACAACATACCTAACTATGAAAATAAAATCAGAGACATGTTATGATTAATATTTAATTGACATATAAGTAGATTAGATATTTCATTGTAGACTATTTTGATCCCCGGATATGTCTTCAGTGAGATATTACTACAGAATATATTCACTTCATAGAAAGATCCAACGGGTAGCTTGATCCTTGAGTAAAACATTCTGATTGTTTCACCTCTATGACATTAATAACTTTTTTGAAGTCTTTAGAAGTAAAAGAGGCGTTAGAGGACAATAGCAAAACATTATTTTTTTCATTTTTTGCAAACAATATACGCCTTTGCAATAAACAATGATATGTTTTCAGAACTAAGAGTTAAAAGTCCCGGTGGGTGCTAGAAAACAGTCAATAGTATTCTATATGTATGTGGACTCTGTGGTCTTTTTTTTTTTGCCATGATGTTTTCTGTTGTCCTTATGATATCTTTTGCATAGTCTTAATTCTTAGGGAGCCACCATTTGATTTTTATGGGGGGGGGGGGGGGGGGGCTAGGATGAAAAATTTGGTCCTGCATTTTTTTTTAGTTGTAATCCCTGTCCTGCCTTTTTATTTTTCGCTCTATTCGGTCCTGCCTTTTTTTTTATTAGTTTATCCTGACTTTTTTTTACGTAAATTGTCATCCTGCCTTTTTTTTGCCAAGTTGCTCATCCCCCCCCCCCCTAAAAATCAAATGGTAGCTCCCTTAACCTTATATGACAGATATTAACCTTGTATGACAGATGTTGTGGTTGTCCAGTGGCGATTTGTGTTATATGATATGGTTTGTTACATATTTAGACGTTTGTTAACAATACTTCATATGTTGGGCACTATTTCTACCTTTACGATATAAACAGCACTGAAAACATGATGAAACGTACGATTATCATGGTAATAGTCAACAGTGTATTGACTCTTGCCACTTATAAGGCATTTCATTATTGAGGCGCATTTTTAGGGTCTATGTGGTCGATTGTGCTAATGCTCATGGATTAATGCATTCGGTATCGACTCTAATGCTCAGGGTTTAATGCATTCGGTATCGACTCTAATGATCAGGGTTTAATGCATTTGGTATCTACTCTAATACTCAGGGTTTAATGCATTCGGTATCGACTCTAATGCTCAGGGTTTAATGCATTCGGTATTGGCTCTTTTGCTCAGGGTTTAATACCAGCAGTATCGTCACTAATGCTCGGTGTTTAATACTTACGGTATCATCAATAATGGTCAGGGTTAAATGACAGAAGTATCGCCACTCATGCTCAAGGTTTAATTCCAGCAGTATCGTCACTAATGCTCAGGGTTTAATGCTTACGGTATCATCAATAATATTCAGGGTTTTTGCCAGCGGTATCGTCACTAATGCTCAGGGTTTAATGCCAGCGGGATCGTCACTGATGCTCAGGCTTTAATGCCAACGATATCGTAACTATTCTCAGGGTTTAATGCCTGTGGTATCGTCACTGATACACAGGGTTAAATGCCAACGGTAACGTCACTAATTTTCAGGGTTAAATGCCAGAAGTATCGCCACTAATGCTCAGTGTTTAATGCTTACGGTATCGTCACTAATGCTCAGGGTTAAATGTCAGAAGTATTGCCACTAATTCTCAGTGTTTAATACTTGCGACATCGTCACTAATGCTGAGTGTAATGCTTACGGTATCGCCATTAATGTTCAGTGTTTACCTTAATGCTTACGGTATCCTCACTACTACTCACGGTTTAATGCCAGCAGTATCGCCACTACTGCTCTCAAGGCACACGACTTACACACGAAATCATTTACTGTGCATATTCAGTAGATTTTGGCCTATTACTATATCGATTGCTCAAAGAGTTTACCAAATTGCAGTTTGAATTCGATCCACAAACTGATCAACTGGTAAAATATTTTAAGTGATTGCATTAGTGATAGGTTGTAAGTGTGAAGTGAGTGCAGTGTTGACATGAATTATAATTCATATGGTCAAAATTTTCTACCCCGGAGGATTCGATTACTTATAAGCATTATTTGGCCAAACCTTTCAGAATTTTGTTTCCTCAATGCTTTTCAACTTCGTAAGTACTTAATTTGGCATTTCAAATTTTGTAATTCAACTTCACTGATGAGTCTTCTGAAGACAAAACTTGCATCTGGCGTACAAAATCATCAGCCTGGTATCTATGATTAATTTTTTTTTCACAAAGACTGAATATAAATTATTCCCCTTTAATGCCAGCAGGTCAGTAATTATTATAGAAAAAAATATCAACTTACAATTACACAATAACTCCCTGTTAGAAAACAAAGCAATAAAGTATTGACTAGCCAAGCAGTTGTAAGAACTAATTATTTATACAATGTCATTAGGATAGAAGTTTTCATGTCAAAATCAGACCTTTTTAAACCAGTTCCTTATATTATACTATAGTTGATTATTTAATTTTCATAAATTTAAACATATAATTAAATAAATGACGTTGGATGGAATACACTAAGGGGACTTTTTTTTTTACCAGAAATGGCTATAGTGGAGATGATACAAAATGTTACTAATCATTGTATTAATGTAAACAGATTTAATATTTTAAAAGTAATTTTGCCTAAAGAATGGACTGAAATTATTCATAAAAATGTTCATAGAAGAAATGTTTCTCGCTCTATAAATATTAATGTTATTTTCAAAGACAAATTGTCAGAGTTTTCTATGTGTTCTACAAAAGAATTTTATTTAGTACTTACTGGTAAATTATGTCAGCATCCTATTTGCTATAAAATGTGGACGGAAGTTTTTGAGATTGAAGAGAATGATCTTTGTAAAGTATGGAAAAATGTCAATTTTTATTGGAAACCATCTATATTAATGGATCTAGATTTCAAAATAGCACATTATTGTATTTTCACTCATTCTAAACTTATGACTATAAAACTTATAACTTGCAATGTATGTGATGTATGTGAAGAGGAAGTAGAAAATATCACTCATTTATTTTTATTATGTTCTGAACTAGTAGAATTTCATCTGTTTCTGCAACAAAAGTTGTCAGTTTTATTTGATAATGTTGATTCTGACAAAATTAATAATGTAATGTATGAAGAGGTATTCATGTTTGGTTTAATCGGATCTTTCAAAGGCGTAAATGTAAGTTTTGTCAATTTCATGTTATCTATAGCGAGATATTGTATCTTCAGAAGAAGGAATTACTTAAAAATTTAAACAGTAATGTTGATCTTATCAGACTATTTAAATACACTGTAAAACATTATATAACTTACCTGTATGAATATTTGTGCGGAGTAAGATGTATGAGAAATGTTTTTGAGAAACACCTTTTAAAGAACAATATTCTGGTGCAAGAGACTGAAGGTGTCATAGCATTTAATTTCTGATTATTGTGTTGATGATATATGTCATTATACTTTAAAACATTTTCTTGTGATATTTTTGTGAAATGTGTAATTTATCTATTGCATATAAATGTTGAATAATTGAATAAAGATAAAAAAAACATTACTTCGATGTTACTGCACTAACTTCATAATAACCTTTCACTGAAGCAATAGGCTAAAATATTATACCAGTTGATCATTATGTGGAGATGAATTCAAACTATAATTTGGTAAACTATTTGAGCAATTGGTATTGTGATAGGCCAAAGCTTTCAGGATAACCACAGTAAATTGAAAAGAATTTAATAAATTGGAGCAGACAAGAAACCAGTTTCTCTACAAAATAGAACAACCCCCCCCCCCACCTCAAAGAAAAACCCCACCAACAGAAATTATTTATTACAAATTTGCACTTTTCCATATTTATGATTGAAATAATCATGATACAATACATTTTTCTATAGCTTGCGTAATATTCTACAGATACTAGTAAAAAATGAAAACAACACGTTATAAATTTTGTGAGTCCGAAACGCTTTTCTGGAGTAACTTGCACTTTTACCGAGTTGATTTAGAAGTCAGATGATAAATTGTAACTATCTAAACCCCAAGGATTTCCCTCTTTTTCACTAGTATCATTAAAGGTTATTAGCAATGCGCACTTGTTCATTATAACGAATTACAACAAAAAGACCTGTAAAAACGTCAGGGAAAAAGATAAAGTATGTCCCTTGTGATCCTGACTTCTAGTTTTAACAACCAATTCTACTCCTGAACAAAAGATGATAATAAAATCAGGCACAATTTGGTAGATTTAAATTGACGAGAGCAGAACCTTGCAATTAAAATACTCAAATTCTTTGGTTTTATAATGTTAAGTTATAATATCGATTACTTTCTTCTCGCCAGACATTTCAATATTTCCGATAATACCCTCAAATAGTTATGAAATATACATCAATTACTGATGTGAAGTTGCCAAAAGAAATATGTACGATCAAATTGTAATTTTACCATTAACCGTTCACGAAGGAAAGTACAGCTGTGTTTGACAATTCATTCATTTCCTCGAAAATAACTATTCTTTATTATGAATTTAAATAATCAAATTATCGAATTAGATTGCAATTCTTTCATTGCTCAGAGCTTAGGCTTAAATTTTCATGTATCTATTTTGAAAAGGGAAAACTAACTTAAACATTATTTAAACATAGTAGGATAAATCGGTTTCCCTAGTTACTATTGTATAGTATTGCTTTTCCCAAGTGACTTTGGTATAGTATCGCTGTAAATTTCGGATTTATTTTCGATATTTTTAACGTTTTGTTTTTGAATTACATTTCTTAATGAAAAATGAGGGAAATAAAATGTTATAAAGCGAAAAAAGGGCAAATAAGACAAAGTACAAGTAAAAAGGACAAAAATGCTACCATCAGACCACAAAACACAACTCCGAAAACATAACACTAAACCGGGTCTGAACTTAGGTTCTCTAGAAAGGTACATTCCTCCTGCTTTACTTGTGGCATCCGTCGTGTTGCTCAAAGCAAGTACAAATCAAATGATCAGTCATGAACAAGGTAAGGAGGACGGGCCTGGGGTTACGACAAAATGGAACTTATCCAACGTCATTACGGCAATCGTAAAACTTCCGAAAATATAACTTCGATGTTCTATTTAAACACTCTAAGTTCAGTAGCTCTCTTTTTAGAAGCATCTCTTTTTAAACAAATTCGTAATAAAGAACACGGGGAATATAGTATCAAGTGTGACATATATAAACCAATTGCAAGCGTTGCGGTGCGTTGCTACATGCAAATGGCAAGTTTACGATTGAAAAATTGAAGTTATCTTTTGTCGTAAAGTTTATTTCTCAATCCCAGTGTTTCTTCTTTTTTTTAAATATAAGTTAGTATACCGATGATAAGCTAATGTATTGAAAATTCAAATATAAACATACAAACAGGGGAGATAACAAGCAGAGATTAGATGCGTCGACACGGTAAGCATCTCCGGCTCCGCATGCAGCACGTGTCAATCAATATCAAAGTCAAAGTCAGGAACATGATGAAACTGGTAATAATGTCAAATGAACCACGATGGATATGTTTCATCTATAACAACGTTTAAAAGTCACTCCACCTCTTGATGACGACTTTTGAAATGGTTGTTTCAGTAGGTCTTCTTTGCCGGATGATTGTCTAAGTAATTTTGAAAGAGTTTTCGTTGGTGTATTAAGCAGATACAATAATAACAATAGATATACACGATATTTTGGGGACATAATCTACAATTATTTGTCAAGGGGTTAAAACAGGTGCCTAGAATCATTTTGGTTTTTGAAGAAGTATTCATAGACCCGTTAAGTTTAATTCTATGGTCTCTTTTATGGTTTTGCCCATTGTTTTGCATTATCCTCACCAGAATCCATTTGGATTTTTAAATTGAGCTCCCGGTTTCTCGATTTAGTCTCGTGGTACTTTGGTTCTTTGCTTCAACGTTTTATATTGACGTAACATTGACGACCAGAAGGTAGCTTCAGTGGATAATTGTGCAGGTTGATAGTTTACCTCCAAATAACACAGCTACACAACAAGGACAATAATGAACAAATTTCTGAACAGAAAACGAAAATTAAAACACACGAAAACAAATATAACAACAAAAGACGTAAAATGAATGTCCAACCAATCTAACGCCAATTAAACTAACATTACTTTATCTTACATATTTAGAATTATCATTACACTGTTTCGTATAAATCAACCACTAACTTTTGGATGAAGTCGACAAGTCAATCAGTAATGGTAAAGACACAGAAGCAGTAATAAAAGTTATAGATACCGAATTCATAATCTTGGTGCTTTTCTGGAATAATCTAATCCTAGATATCTAAATCCTGTACTTGTATGAACTTACAATACCAATTGATCACTTTACTAACGTTTTTGTCTTACACGAACAATTACAGAATATTTCACAACTGGGATTTAGATTTGTGCATGGTCTTTCTGACTGGTGTGTTTTATTCGCTGACCATCGATTTGATTTATGATCGGAACTCATTTTTTGTACTATTATTATAATGAACATGCGAAAGTCACACGGTTTCACCTTATTTAAGATTTGGTGCACTGTCTGTTAATGCGTAACTTTCATGGTAAATAATAAATAAGATAAAATGCTCTTTCTATCATTTCAAAAAAAGACAGCAGTTTCTGTTTTACCTGCATATTAGTATCATGCTTCATATCATTGAGGTACGCCGGGGACGTTTTCTGAACATAAAAAATAAATGTACAGTTATTACATAGTAAAGTAAAAACGGGATAAGTTGAACATTACCAAGTAAATTCTAACCTTATTTTTGGTACATTTACATAATTGAGGGTCTGGATGGAGGGGGGGGGGGGTCCTTCATTTTTAGGCCTTTTTTCTCTATTCTTTATACTTTTTGCCCATTATTCTCTATTCTTCATACATTTTGCCCATTATTCTCTATTCTTTATACTTTTTGCCCATTATTCTCTATTCTTTATACTTTTTGCCCATTTTTCTCTATTCTTCATACTTTTTGCCCATTATTCTCTATTCTTTATACATTTTGCCCATTATTCTCTATTCTTTATACTTTTTGCCCATTATTCTCTATTCTTTATACATTTTGCCCATTATTCTCTATTCTTTATACATTTTGCCCATTATTCTCTATTCTTTATACTTTTTGCCCATTATTCTCTATTCTTTATACATTTTGCCCATTATTCTTTATTCTTTATACATTTTGCCCATTATTCTCTATTCTTTATACTTTTTGCCCATTTTTCTCTATTCTTCATACTTTTTGCCCATTATTCTCTATTCTTTATACATTTTGCCCATTATTCTCTATTCTTTATACTTTTTGCCCATTATTCTCTATTCTTTATACTTTTTGCCCATTATTCTCTATTCTTTATACATTTTGCCCATTATTCTCTATTCTTTATACATTTTGCTCATTATTCTCTATTCTTTATACATTTTGCCCATTATTCTCTATTCTTTATACTTTTTGCCCATTATTCTCTATTCTTTATATTTTAGCACTTCATTATTCTCTATTCTTTATACTTTTTGCCCATTATTCTCTATTCTTTATACTTTTTGCCCATAATTCTCTATTCTTTATACTTTTTGCCCTTTATTCTCTATTCTTTATACTTTTTGCCCATTATTCTCTATTCTTCATACTTTTTGCCCATTATTCTCTATTCTTTATACTTTTTGCCCATTTTTCTCTAATCTTCATACCTTTTGCCCATTATTCTCTATTCTTTATACATTTTGCCCATTATTATTCTCTATTCTTTATACTTTTTGCCCATTTTTCTCTATTCTTTATACTTTTTGCCCATTTTCTCTATTCTTTATACTTTTTGCCCATTTTCTCTATACTTCATACTTTTTGCCCATTATTCTCTATTCTTTATACATTTTGCCCATTATTCTCTATTCTTCATACTTTTTGCCCATTATTCTCTATTCTTTATACATTTTGCTCATTATTCTCTATTCTTTATATTTTAGCACTTCATTATTCTCTATTCTTTATACTTTTTGCCCATTTTTCTCTATTCTTTATACTTTTTGCCCATTTTCTCTATACTTCATACTTTTTGCCCATTATTCTCTATTCTTTATACTTTTTGCCCATTTTCTCTATACTTCATACTTTTGCCCATTATTCTCTATTCTTTATACTTTTTGCCCATTTCTATTCTTTATACTTTTTGCCCATTTTTCTCTATTCTTCATACTTTTTGCCCATTATTCTCTATTCTTCATACATTTTGCCCATTAATCTCTATTCTTTATATTTTAGCACTTCATTATTCTCTATTCTTTATACTTTTTGCCCATTATTCTCTATTCTTTATACTTTTTGCCCATTATTTTCTATTCTTTATACTTTTTGCCCATTTTTCTCTATTCTTTATACCTTTTGCCCATTTTTCTCTATTCTTCATACTTTTTGCCCATTATTCTCTATTCTTTATACATTTTGCCCATTATTCTCTATTCTTTATACATTTTGCTCATTATTCTCTATTCTTTATATTTTATCACTTCTCTATTCTTTATACTTTTTGCCCATTTTTCTCTATTCTTTATACTTTTTGCCCATTTTCTCTATACTTCATACTTTTTGCCCATTATTCTCTATTCTTTATACTTTTTGCCCATTTTCTCTATACTTCATACTTTTTGCCCATTATTCTCTATTCTTTATACTTTTTACCCATTATTCTCTATTCTTTATACTTTTTGCCATTATTCTCTATTCTTTATACTTTTTGCCCATTATTCTCTATTCTTTATACTTTTTGCCCATTTTTCTCTATTCTTAATACTTTTTGCCAATTATTCTCTATTCTTTATACTTGTTGCCCATTTTTCTCTATTCTTCATACTTTATGCCCATTATTTTCTTTTTTTATACATTTTGCCCATTATTCTCTATTCTTTATACATTTTGCCCATTATTCTCTATTCTTTATATTTTAGCACTTCATTATTCTCTATTCTTTATACTTTTTGCCCATTTTTCTCTATTCTTTATACTTTTTGCCCATTATTCTCTAGTCTTTATACATTTTGCCCATTATTCTCTATTCTTTATACATTTTGCCCATTATTCTCTATTCTTTATATTTTAGCACTTCATTATTCTCTATTCTTTATACTTTTTGCCCATTTTTCTCTATTCTTTATATTTTTTGCCCATTATTCTCTATCTTTATACTTTTTACCCATTATTCTCTATTCTTTATACTTTTTGCCCATTATTCTCTATTCTTTATACTTTTTGCCCATTATTCTCTATTCTTTATACTTTTTGCCCATTTTCTCTATACTTCATACTTTTGCCCATTATTCTCTATTCTTTATACTTTTTGCCCATTTCTATTCTTTATATTTTTTGCCCATTTTTCTCTATTCTTCATACTTTTTGCCCATTATTCTCTATTCTTCATACATTTTGCCCATTAATCTCTATTCTTTATATTTTAGCACTTCATTATTCTCTATTCTTTATACTTTTTGCCCATTATTCTCTATTCTTTATACTTTTTGCCCATTATTCTCTATTCTTTATACTTTTTGCCCATTTTTCTCTATTCTTTATACCTTTTGCCCATTTTTCTCTATTCTTCATACTTTTTGCCCATTATTCTCTATTCTTTATACATTTTGCCCATTATTCTCTATTCTTTATACATTTTGCTCATTATTCTCTATTCTTTATATTTTAGCACTTCATTATTCTCTATTCTTTATACTTTTTGCCCATTTTTCTCTATTCTTTATACTTTTTGCCCATTTTCTCTATACTTCATACTTTTTGCCCATTATTCTCTATTCTTTATACTTTTTGCCCATTATTCTCTATTCTTTATATTTTAGCACTTCATTATTCTCTATTCTTTTTGCCCATTTTTCTCTATTCTTTTTACTTTTTGCCCATTATTCTCTATCTTTATACTTTTTGCCCATTTTTCTCTATTCTTTATACTTTTTGCCCATTTTCTCTATACTTCATACTTTTTGCCCATTATTCTCTATTCTTTATACTTTTTACCCATTATTCTCTATTCTTTATACTTTTTGCCATTATTCTCTATTCTTTATACTTTTTGCCCATTATTCTCTATTCTTTATACTTTTTGCCCATTTTTCTCTATTCTTAATACTTTTTGCCAATTATTCTCTATTCTTTATACTTGTTGCCCATTTTTCTCTATTCTTCATACTTTATGCCAATTATTTTCTTTTTTTATACATTTTGCCCATTATTCTCTATTCTTTATACATTTTGCCCATTATTCTCTATTCTTTATATTTTAGCACTTCATTATTCTCTATTCTTTATTCTTTTTGCCCATTTTTCTCTATTCTTTATACTTTTTGCCCATTATTCTCTAGTCTTTATACATTTTGCCCATTATTCTCTATTCTTTATACATTTTGCTCATTATTCTCTATTCTTTATATTTAAGCACTTCATTATTCTCTATTCTTTATACTTTTGCCCACTTTTCTCTATTCTTTATACCTTTTGCCCATTATCCTCTATCTTTATACTTTTTGCCCATTTTTCTCTATTCTTTATACTTTTTGCCCATTTTCTCTATACTTCATACTTTTTGCCCATTATTCTCTATTCTTTATACTTTTTACCCATTATTCTCTATTCTTTATACTTTTTGCCATTATTCTCTATTCTTTATACTTTTTGCCCATTATTCTCTATTCTTTATACTTTTTGCCCATTTTTCTCTATTCTTAATACTTTTTGCCAATTATTCTCTATTCTTTATACTTGTTGCCCATTTTTCTCTATTCTTCATACTTTATGCCCATTATTTTCTTTTTTTATACATTTTGCCCATTATTCTCTATTCTTTATACATTTTGCCCATTATTCTCTATTCTTTATATTTTAGCACTTCATTATTCTCTATTCTTTATACTTTTTGCCCATTTTTCTCTATTCTTTATACTTTTTGCCCATTATTCTCTAGTCTTTATACATTTTGCCCATTATTCTCTATTCTTTATACATTTTGCCCATTATTCTCTATTCTTTATATTTAAGCACTTCATTATTCTCTATTCTTTATACTTTTTGCCCATTTTTCTCTATTCTTTATACTTTTTGCCCATTATTCTCTATCTTTATACTTTTTACCCATTATTCTCTATTCTTTATACTTTTTGCCCATTATTCTCTATTCTTTATACTTTTTGCCCATTATTCTCTATTCTTTATACTTTTTGCCCATTTTCTCTATACTTCATACTTTTGCCCATTATTCTCTATTCTTTATACTTTTTGCCCATTTCTATTCTTTATATTTTTTGCCCATTTTTCTCTATTCTTCATACTTTTTGCCCATTATTCTCTATTCTTCATACATTTTGCCCATTAATCTCTATTCTTTATATTTTAGCACTTCATTATTCTCTATTCTTTATACTTTTTGCCCATTATTCTCTATTCTTTATACTTTTTGCCCATTATTCTCTATTCTTTATACTTTTTGCCCATTTTTCTCTATTCTTTATACCTTTTGCCCATTTTTCTCTATTCTTCATACTTTTTGCCCATTATTCTCTATTCTTTATACATTTTGCCCATTATTCTCTATTCTTTATACATTTTGCTCATTATTCTCTATTCTTTATATTTTAGCACTTCATTATTCTCTATTCTTTATACTTTTTGCCCATTTTTCTCTATTCTTTATACTTTTTGCCCATTTTCTCTATACTTCATACTTTTTGCCCATTATTCTCTATTCTTTATACTTTTTGCCCATTATTCTCTATTCTTTATATTTTAGCACTTCATTATTCTCTATTCTTTTTGCCCATTTTTCTCTATTCTTTTTACTTTTTGCCCATTATTCTCTATCTTTATACTTTTTGCCCATTTTTCTCTATTCTTTATACTTTTTGCCCATTTTCTCTATACTTCATACTTTTTGCCCATTATTCTCTATTCTTTATACTTTTTACCCATTATTCTCTATTCTTTATACTTTTTGCCATTATTCTCTATTCTTTATACTTTTTGCCCATTATTCTCTATTCTTTATACTTTTTGCCCATTTTTCTCTATTCTTAATACTTTTTGCCAATTATTCTCTATTCTTTATACTTGTTGCCCATTTTTCTCTATTCTTCATACTTTATGCCAATTATTTTCTTTTTTTATACATTTTGCCCATTATTCTCTATTCTTTATACATTTTGCCCATTATTCTCTATTCTTTATATTTTAGCACTTCATTATTCTCTATTCTTTATACTTTTTGCCCATTTTTCTCTATTCTTTATACTTTTTGCCCATTATTCTCTAGTCTTTATACATTTTGCCCATTATTCTCTATTCTTTATACATTTTGCTCATTATTCTCTATTCTTTATATTTAAGCACTTCATTATTCTCTATTCTTTATACTTTTTGCCCACTTTTCTCTATTCTTTATACCTTTTGCCCATTATCCTCTATCTTTATACTTTTTGCCCATTTTTCTCTATTCTTTATACTTTTTGCCCATTTTCTCTATACTTCATACTTTTTGCCAATTATTCTCTATTCTTTATACTTTTTGCCCATTTTCTCTATACTTCATACTTTTGCCCATTATTCTCTATTCTTTATACTTTTTGCCCATTATTCTCTATTCTTTATATTTTAGCACTTCATTATTCTCTATTCTTTTTACTTTTTGCCCATTATTCTCTATCTTTATACTTTTTGCCCATTTTTCTCTATTCTTTATACTTTTTGCCCATTTTCTCTATACTTCATACTTTTTGCCCATTATTCTCTATTCTTTATACTTTTTGCCCATTTTCTCTATACTTCATACTTTTGCCCATTATTCTCTATTCTTTATACTTTTTGCCCATTATTCTCTATTCTTTATATTTTAGCACTTCATTATTCTCTATTCTTTTTACTTTTTGCCCATTATTCTCTATCTTTATACTTTTTGCCCATTTTTCTCTATTCTTTATACTTTTTGCCCATATTCTCTATACTTCATACTTTTTGCCCATTATTCTCTATTCTTTATACTTTTTGCCCATTATTCTCTAGTCTTTATACATTTTGCCCATTATTCTCTATTCTGTAAACCCCATCTACACCATAATAATTTAACAAATTATATGTATCCTGTAAGTCATCCCTATACTGATGCATGGGGTAATGAACTTATATCTATCAAATATTTATTTCTATTGTTAACTTATATCTTAGGTAATCAGTTTGAAACATCATGTCGAACAAACATTTCATGGCTCATTTCTTCCGTGACTCACATACAAATTAATCACTTTCTAAATCATATACAGTTTGTCAATATCACTTCTTTACCATTGCTGATTAATTATTAAAATTCAAAGAAATTTAAAACTAATATCAAAGCACGTCTTAAATGTCAAATTTCGTTACAATTGTAAATAGCTAATAAAGACAAAAAAGAAGAAATTGTTCTGCGCTTTCTGACATCCATCATGTTAAACTGCAATATTCCACGAAATCAATATTTTATAATTTATCATGAAATCAGTGATACTATTCCCTGAAAGATCTATGTGTCAAATCAAAGGACTGAATGTTTGAAGGATAGACTTGTATTACATAACCAAGATCTAAATCTATATAGTTTCATCCAAAAAGGTCAATATGTCGTTACTTAATATTAGCGCGATATCATGATTTAGCTGAAGTGGAAACACAAGTTCTCAGCCTTTGAATCGTTTAGTTGGTATAATCTAAAATCCACTGAGTCCGAGAATTCGTACTCAGTGGAATGTGAAAAGAATATACTACATGTATGACTCGGAACTGTTATCGGTTTATTCATGTCCCAACGACAGAGGAAAATCATTTATTAAATAATTTTCAAAATGTGGTATAAAACGAATTCATAACAAAAAAAGTACAAAATATAGTTCATTGCATTTTTCATTTACTGTGACTCTACTGCAATTTATTTATCAAACCAAACTGTTCAACTGGTTAGAAATTTAAACAAACTGCTGTAGAAAAACAGTCCAGTAGAAGAAAGTACAAGGTGATAAATAAAGCATTCTTACAATCCTATTAGACTTTGATTCCACTTCAATCTGTCTAACAATTTCTATGCAAATTTTATTGTAATTGTCATGCAAAAGGTGATAGGTGGTAATTTTTGAATTGCTAAAAAAATGTCCAAATTTAAGTTTTTGAATTATTTCTAATAAAATGGTGTTTTTATATGCACGCTATACCGCTTTTCTTTATCAATTTCTAAAATACTTGGTGAAATATACTTAAAGCTTAAATATATTCTCAAGAAGTTTTAAAGGGAGATAATATCAATATTTCAAAAGATCAATACTTTTTCGATTATCTCCCATGAAAACTTATTAGCAACGTATTGTAATTTCTCACATAAGATTTTTCAATTCAAATGATGTCTGATTCTTATGAATATAGAAGACTTTTCTAAAGAAAAATTGTATGAAAGCTTAGATAGGACATTTTTATAGCAATTCAAAAATTACTATCTATCACAGTTAGCATGATAATTACAATAAAATTTGTATAAAAATTGTTAGACTGATTTTTCATAATACCAATGAAGTGGAATAAAAGTCTTATAGGATTGTAAGTATGCTTTATTTTATCACCTTGCATTCACCACTTGACTGTATTTTTCTATAGCATTTTGTTAAAATTTCTGACCAGTTGAACAGTTTGGTTTGATAAAACAAATTGCAATTTGGTCAGAATTTTATATAGTGAGCAACACTTATAGTCATTAGCTCAATGCCCATTACTAGCTCTCCCAAAACAGAATATCAAGCATATATATATATATATATATATATATATATATATATATATATATATATATATATTGTTTTCAATTTAGACTTGTATATATATATATATATATATATATATAAAAGTCTAGATGGAAAACAACGTTCAAACCTATGATTCCGTTGGATAATAACCGCACTTTTTATACGTGTGCATGCAAAACAAATTTCTTGGTAGAGGGGTCTAAATACAGCACAAACAACATTTTCCAAAAGACCAAAAAAGTGAAAAAGTCTATTTAAACAAAACGCATTTGACTAACAGGTCGAACAACGGATGTTCTTATACCCTGCTGACTGCCATTGGCGATTGCCAAATAAACAGATCACAAGATGTAACAAAATGGATCTTTATTATTAATTTAATACCAAACAGAAAACAATAAACTTGCGGAAAAGATGGTATACCGCAAACATGAGGTGCAAAAATGTGTACATCATATCCAGATTTCGACAATTAATGTCTCTTCAGTGATGTTAGGAATCGAAACGGTATTTGGAAAGCCATATAATTTACCTCAATTTAGGATAGACTCTGGAATTTTAAAGAGTCGAAATAGGATGAACGGATCATATAAATCCGAAGGCAAATATAATACAAGCCCAAACGAAAAAATAAATATATATACAGGAGAAGGCTTCTACAAGCATACCAAAAATATATCAGAATATAAAATGACATCAGGAGTAATGAGAGAACCTTTCATTCGTACAAAAACAAATTGAGAGAAAAAAATATTTTGAGATTCCCAAACTCAGATAGGCGAATACTTATAGACAACAATACGAGGGCTAAATATTTCTTTAAAGATTTTGACAAACGATTAAACTTAAAACTTGGATTATTTAACTTTTGTATTCTACTTTATAACTCCCTATACGAGGTACATTATATCTAGAAGAATTAAACAGTGAGCAATGGTTTCAGTTGTGCCATAGTTATAGCGATTACAATTTCGGCACTTTACACAAATGTACCAGGTTATAAAAATGTACCAGGTTATAACTGTTAATGACTGCATGCTATTCTCCTGGTCGGTAGTAAAGGAAAAAAAGGTACCTAAAATATCTGATTTACTCGTCGTACCGTTGAAGCTATCGTTTATCATTATTGTTTTAAATGTAAAAAATAGTTAAATTCTGACTTAAATCAAATATTTTTAAAGTGATTTAAAGCAAATTATGTAAATGAAACTGGAAATTATATTCAAGTATATAATTAGATATTGATTTCTGGTGTGAAAATGTGTCTTCAATTCCATTCATTTCATTCATATACATATAAAACGAAGACGAATTGTTTTATACTACATAAAAAATTCAACAGACAATTCCGTTTGGGATATATTTAATACCTCTACATTAAAAGAAAATTAAAATCTTTCACGATTTTTAGACGAATAGTAATCGATCCACTTAGTAAATTCAAGAGTAAAACATTATACATTATGCATATTACAATGGGGCGTAGGACATTTTAGCGAAAATAATTTGAACTACTAGGAGACATTTTAGCGCAGACAATATAGCCCATTTAAGCGCAGGATTAAT
Source organism: Mytilus californianus (assembly GCF_021869535.1). Taxonomy (NCBI): domain Eukaryota; kingdom Metazoa; phylum Mollusca; class Bivalvia; order Mytilida; family Mytilidae; genus Mytilus; species Mytilus californianus. Next base: position 120,763,471 of record NW_026262701.1, read on the forward strand.
CCGTTCACCTGTATTTTTGATAGCCCATTTTAGCGTAGGATTAATCAGTTCACCTGTATTTTTGATAGCCCATTTTAGCGTAGGATTAATCAGTTCACCTGTATTTTTGATAGCCAATTTTAGCGTAGGATTAATTCGTTCACCTGTATTTTTGATAGCCCAGTTTAGCGTAGGATTAATCCGTTCACCTGTATTTTTGATAGCCTAGTTTAGCAAAAACTTAGCTGATTGAATAATACTCATCATACTAACACCATGGACAGTAACTTATGATGTCGAATAATGCTGACCATACTAACACCATGGACAGTAACTTGTGATGTCGAATAATACTCACCATACTAACACCATGGACAGTTACTTATGATGTCGAATAATACTCACCATACTAACACCATGGACAGTAACTTATGATGTCGAATAATACTCACCATACTAACACCATGGACAGTAACTTGTGATGTCGAATGATACTCACCATACTAACACCATGGACAGTAACTGATGATGTCGAATAATATTCACCATACTTACACCATGGACAGTAATTGATGATGTCGAATAATACTCACCATACTAACACCATGGACAGTAACTTGTGATGTCGAATAATACTAACCATACTAACACCATGGACAGTAACTTGTGATGTCGAATAATACTCACCATACTAACACCATGGACAGTAACTTGTGATGTCGAACAATACTCATCATACTAACACCATGGACAGTTACTGATGATGTCGAATAATACTCACCATACTAACACCATGGACAGTAACTTGTGATGTCGAATAATACTCACCATACTAACACCATGGACAGTTACTGATGATGTCGAATAATACTCACCATACTAACACCATGGACAGTTACTGATGATGTCGAATAATACTCACCATACTAACACCATGGACAGTAACTGATGATGTCGAATAATACTCACTATACTAACACCATGGACAGTAACTGATGATGTCGAATAATACTCACTATACTAACAGATGGACAGTCACTTATGACATCGAATAATACTCACCATACTAACACCATGGACAGTAACTTATGACGTCGAATAATACTCACCATACTAACACCATGGAGATTAACTTATGATGTCGAATAATACTCACCATACTAACACCATGGACAGTAACTTATGATGTCGAATAATACTCACCATTCTAACACCATGGACAGTAACTTATGATGTCACTCACCATACTAACACCATGGACAGTAACTTATGATGTCACTCACCATACTAACACCATGGACAGTAACTTATGATGTCACTCACCATACTAACACCATGGACAGTAACTTATGATGTCACTCACCATACTAACACAATGGACAGTAACCTATGATGTCACTCACCATACAAACACCATGGACAGTAACTGATGATGTCACTCACCATACTAACACCATGGACAGTAACTGATGATGTCACTCACCATACTAACACCATGGACAGTAACTGATGATGTCACTCACCATACTAACACCATGGACAGTAACTTATGATGTCACTCACCATACTAACACCATGGACAGTAACTTATGATGTCACTCACCATACTAACACCATGGACAGTAACTTATGATGTCACTCACCATACTAACACCATGGACAGTAACTGATGATGTCGAATAATACTAACCATACTAACACCACGGACAGTAACTGATGATGTCGAATAATACTAACCATACTAACACCACGGACAGTAACTTATGATGTCACTCACCATACTAACACCATGGACAGTAACTGATGACGTCGAGTAATACTCACCAAACTAACACCATGGACAGTAACTTATGATGTCACTCACCATACTAACACCATGGACAGTAACTTATGATGTCACTCACCATACTAACACCATGGACAGTAACTTATGATGTCACTCACCATACTAACACCATGGACAGTAACTTATGATGTCACTCACCATACTAACACCATGGACAGTAACTGATGATGTCGAATAATACTAACCATACTAACACCACGGACAGTAACTGATGATGTCGAATAATACTAACCATACTAACACCATGGACAGTAACTGATGATGTCGAATAATACTAACCATACTAACACCACGGACAGTAACTGATGATGTCGAATAATACTAACCATACTAACACCACGGACAGTAACTGATGATGTCGAATAATACTAACCATACTAACACCATGGACAGTAACTGATGATGTCGAATAATACTAACCATACTAACACCATGGACAGTAACTGATGACGTCGAATAATACTAACCATACTAACACCATGGACAGTAACTGATGATGTCGAATAATACTAACCATACTAACACCATGGACAGTAACTTGTGATGTCGAATAATACTAACCATACTAACACCACGGACAGTAACTGATGATGTCGAATAATACTAACCATACTAACACCATGGACAGTAACTGATGATGTCGAATAATACTAACCAAACTAACACCATGGACAGTAACTGATGACGTCGAATAATACTAACCATACTAACACCATGGACAGTAACTGATGATGTCGAATAATACTAACCATACTAACACCATGGACAGTAACTTATGATGTCACTAACCATACTAACACCATGGACAGTAACTGATGATGTCACTAACCATACTAACACCATGGACAGTAACTTATGATGTCACTCACCATACTAACACCATGGACAGTAACTTATGATGTCACTCACCATACTAACACCATGGACAGTTACTTATGACGTCGAATAATACTAACCATACTAACACCATGGACAGTAACTTATGATGTCACTAACCATACTAACACCATGGACAGTAACTGATGATGTCACTAACCATACTAACACCATGGACAGTTACTTATGACGTCGAATAATACTAACCATACTAACACCATGGACAGTTACTTATGACGTCGAATAATACTAACCATACTAACACCATGGACAGTAACTGATGATGTCACTAACCATACTAACACCATGGACAGTAACTGATGATGTCACTAACCATACTAACACCATGGACAGTAACTGATGATGTCACTAACCATACTAACACCATGGACAGTAACTGATGATGTCACTAACCATACTAACACCATGGACAGTAACTGATGATGTCACTCACCATACTAACACCATGGACAGTAACTGATGATGTCACTCACCATACTAACACCATGGACAGTAACTGATGATGTCACTAACCATACTAACACCATGGACAGTAACTGATGATGTCACTAACCATACTAACACCATGGACAGTAACTGATGATGTCACTCACCATACTAACACCATGGACAGTAACTGATGATGTCACTCACCATACTAACACCATGGACAGTAACTGATGATGTCACTCACCATACTAACACCATGGACAGTAACTGATGATGTCACTCACCATACTAACACCATGGACAGTAACTGATGATGTCACTAACCATACTAACACCATGGACAGTAACTTATGATGTCACTCACCATACTAACACCATGGACAGTAACTTATGATGTCACTCACCATACTAACACCATGGACAGTAACTGATGATGTCACTCACCATACTAACACCATGGACAGTAACTTATGATGTCACTCACCATACTAACACCATGGACAGTAACTGATGATGTCACTCACCATACTAACACCATGGACAGTAACTGATGATGTCACTCACCATACTAACACCATGGACAGTAACTTATGATGTCACTCACCATACTAACACCATGGACAGTAACTGATGATGTCACTCACCATACTAACACCATGGACAGTAACTGATGATGTCACTCACCATACTAACACCATGGACAGTAACTTATGATGTCACTCACCATACTAACACCATGGACAGTAACTGATGATGTCACTCACCATACTAACACCATGGACAGTAACTGATGATGTCACTCACCATACTAACACCATGGACAGTAACTGATGACGTTATATGTGATTCTATAGTTATAGGATAAACAGAATATAGAAAGACCAGGAAATAGTGTAGAAATAGTGTAGAAATAGTGTAGAAATAGTGTAGAAATAGTGGAGAAATAGTGGAGAAATAGTGTAGAAATAGTGTAGAAATAGTGTAGAAATAGTGGAGAAATAGTGGAGAAATAGTGTAGAAATAGTGTAGAAATAGTGTAGAAAATTCAAAAAAAATGGGTTAAGTGCTGAATACAAAGAGGATGAAACAGATGAAGGCAAATGCATGGCTGAAAGGTTTATTCGGCATAGCATTTGTAGGATATCAAGATGTGTCTGATTGTTAAGTAGAAGATTTCATGTCCATTGCGCCAGCAGATAAGAGACTTGTCGAATTCGCAGATTATCTGACCGAATACTATGAAACTGAAAATTCATTGTTTCTACCTTAGCCTTGGACAGATATTTCATGTAATTCAAAACGAACAAATAATGGTCCAGAGTCTTTCCACATTATAACGAGCAATTTTACAGTTGTTACCCAGTCATTTACGTTTTTCTGGATACATCACCAAATGGCAAACAACAACATATATCAAAATAAGAAGTATAGATGAATGTGGCCTCAATCTAGACAAGATAAAATGAAGGAACAGTTCCTACTTTAACTTTTATGAACAGTATTGTACAAGGAGTATATCAAAAGCCCATTACGTACGTTCTCTATGATATAAATTCTAGGCTAGAATGGGCAATGACAATTTCACTTTTCGCTAATATGGTTAAAAATCTTGCACTAAAATGGGCACTAATAAATTCCTTTTTTTCGCTAAAATGGGTTAAAAATCTTGCGCTAAAATAGGTTATACTTTGGCGCTAAAACGTCCGATTTTTTTCGCTAAAATGTCCTCCGCCGATATAATCACCAAACCTTGCGCTAGGATAGCACAGTAGTTTTTTTTTCTAAAATGGGCGTGCCTAATTTGTTTCAAGCGACGTACTTTCAAAACTGATAATTCAATAATCCATCGTTAAGCTTTATTTCATGGTTTTTTTTCAATTTTAGATAGGGTTCGTTTTGATTTTTATGTTTTTGCGAATTGTTTTGTGAACTTTTCTTTTTGTTATTGTGATGTTGGTTTTTTTTTTGACATTTTCTTTTTCATTGCCCACTTGATATCTTGCATTCCATTCTTTTTTTATATACCTAATCATATAAGTGACATGAAAGATCCAATAAGGAAATATGTCAAAGTATATACATCTGAGCTATTTTTACGCACAAATTGTATTTATAGATATTTCTAAATATAAGAGATGAACATACAAAATCTTAATAACGTTTTTTAATAATCATAGAAGTTCTATTCCAGGGATATTTTTAAAGAGTTACTTCCGTGTTCTACATTACTTATAAAAATAAGAAGCCAATGAGACAACTCTCCACCAAATGACGTAGAATTTTACCTTTATTTTTATTTCTTGCAGGTTTTAATTAGTCAATCGTCAGCTGTTTGTGTGGATCTGTATTGATTAATATATATATATATATAATCTTGTACAGAATGATATATCTTTTATATCGTAAGATGATATTAAAGATCGATATAAACCTTGGATGTCTATGATTGATAGACCAGATGATGATGGTTGTCGGTGGATGGTTTAACGTCCAGTGGCAAACTAAATGCATATTCAGGACCAGAACATGTTAATGTAATATGAATATAAATCCTGCAGTTTACAGGAAGACAAGTATCCCTACTTGGACTCATTATTCGGACTCAGTTTTTGTATTTAAACCTTAATGCTGTATACGCACTTGAATACTTGTAAAACTTTATGAACGAAAGTGACCTTAAAACAATAGCCAATCATCCTAAGGTCAAGGTTGCCTGAGAGAGAGTTGGAACCTTAATTATTCCTAAAATTAGCAACGGAGAAATTAAGAAATGTTTGTAATTAATCGTGTCAGTACCGAATCATGTGTCTACTGGGCTGAGTACACTAGGAAATAAACAGTCCACCACTAGCGGTATCGACACAGCGCTAGAAAATGAAAATAACGATAAAGGTCAAGGAACAGTAAATGGACTATGTCACAGATTTTGTGAGAATTTTGCATACAACTTTTACATGCTGATCTCTTACTGAAAATAGAAAAAACCAAGATATAGATGTAGAGGAAGATGAAAAATCGGGTAAAAATGTTGTCAAAATTGTCTTTAAAAACTCCTTTCTCTGTCCCCATTGCGTAAATTTGTCTTAACGTCGATATGCTGTTGCCAGATAAATTTCCGCTTTAATGATGTAAAATAATTGAAGGTTTCACTGTCTTTGTTTTTGTTTTTGTTTCTGTGGGTGGAGGGGAGTATACTTCAAAGTGTCCTGGTGCAAAAATATCAAATCTAATTCTGCATTCTTGAACACCAACAGGTGTGCATTCAATTTCACGATCCTTCCTTTTTTATACGCCCGTTTACGGGACGTATTATGGTATACCGTTGTCCGTCCGTCCGTCGTCAACATGTCGGACAATAACTCAAAAACGTTTTAACCAATTTGCATGACACTTTGGTGAATTGTTTATATCTATTGACGTGAGCTCCCTTTCGATATTCATAAATTATAGATTTTACGTTTCCGAGTTATGGGGTTTTATTCATTAAAAAAGGGGAATTTTCCAGTTTTCGGACAATATCTCAAAAATACTTTGAGTAGTTTTCATAAAACTTTGGTGAATTGTTTGAATCTATTGACGTGAGCTCCCTTTCGATTTTTATAAATTTTAGATTTTACATTTCCGAGTTATGGGATTTTATTCATTAAAAAAAGGGTATTTTCCAGTTTTCGGACAATGACTCAAAATCACTCTCACCAATTTGCAAGAAACTTTGGTGAATTGTTAATATCTATTGACATGAGCTCCCTTTCTATTTTTATAAATTTTAGATTTTACATTTCCGAGTTATGGGGTTTTATTCATTAAAAAAGGGGAATTGTCCAGTTTTCGGACAATATCTCAAAAATACTTTGAGCAGTTTTCATGAAACTTTGGTGAATTGTTATATCTACTGACGTAACCTCTCTTTCGATTTTTATAAATTTTAGATTTTAGGTTTCCAAGTTATGGGATTTTATTCATAAAAGAGGGGTGGTTTTCCAGTTTTCGGACAATATCTTTAAAAGTGCTTTGAGCAGTTTTCATGAAACTTCGGTGACTGGTTTATATCTATTAAAATAATGTTAATTTGTTTTTTTTTATAAATTTCTGATATGACATTGAGAAGTTATTGAACTTTGTTCTTTGAAAAAACGACGGGTGTATCATGCGCTCATGGCGCAGCTGTTTATTTCACATGTAATAAAATTTACAAACAAAATATTTTTAATCTTATTTTATTTTTCCAATGTTGGTCTTCAAAGCAAATATATAGCTGCCTGTAAATTAGGTAATTTTAAACACATCAAGTTCTATGTAAAAATAAAGAAAAGTGGTACGATTGCCAAGGAGATTTCTGTCCACCAAAGGCCGGGTTTATGGCGAAACTATGAATAAAACACAAATATTACAGTCGGCAACCAACGACAACCACTGAATTATAGATTTCTGTATTTGGTCTATTTTAGGAAGCATATATACTTGCTAATCAATTATCTAAACAAAAAAAAACAAAATCCAAGCTTTTTTCTCCACTATATTTATATTTCTGTGCACAAATTTACCATTGACATTGTCATAAATTGAGATTTTTTTATTTACTATATAGTAGGTTGTAACAACAAATCTATTTACAAGAAGAGTCGTAGGTGTTTGAGTGGAAGATGGCATTGGTGCATAGTCAGTTACTCAAAGTCATTAAATTTACTTTAAACCGCTGCTGGAATTTTTTGTCTTTTTTTATCATCTGTTACACCGATAATTGCCTTTTTGCACTAATTTGTATTGTGTGTTTTTTTTAAACACGTGTTGTCCTACTGGTCGACATTATAGTGGGAATTGGTACTAAAAACTAAAGTTTATGTGCCTGTCCTAAATCAGGAATCTGGTCAGTGGTCGATGTCATTTTCATTTTCATCTAGCTAGAATCTCATATTATTTCCATGCAAAACTTCTCTGAACTCACTTATAAACAGGACAAGAAAGTTTATATTGTCAAAAAATGATTTAGCCCAACAACATGAGTTTAACAGGGGAAAAATACATTTAAAAATCATCATTCGACCTTCAACGATGTAAAATAGCAAGCTCTCAATCAACCTGAATCTAAGAAGTTCAAAAGGAGATAGTAATCTGGTATCAACACTAAATTTAAACTAGACAAAAAATAAAGAGAACGGTAACACCGACAAGGCTCCTGGCTTAGAAATCCATACGAAATAAATAGATTTTTTTTACATTTCCTTTTATTTATGCAAAGAATACACAAGAACATTTCAGTACACACTATCTTAATAAAATTATTAGATTTGTCATATCAGACACTCCTTTTCTTTTATCATTCTGGCGTGATCAGTTTCACCAAAAATCTTACGAGAAAAAATACTCGTAAGTCATGAACATTTCAGTATAACTTAATACGATCGATTATCGTCTTTAATTCCACCCAGATGCCTTCAGAAGAAACGATTAAAAGAATAAAAGACTATTTTGAAGTATTACTTATTTTACCTACGAAAAGTCTCTTTATAGAAGTTATTTAGAAGAAAACTACATTTATAACTTTAAATTTCTTATTTGTTTCTCAGTAAATTCATTTTAGTTGAAATCTAGGGTATATTCGCCGCACTACAAAGCAGAGGTTAGAAATAGTTATATCTTTTCATTGGGTTATATACGTGTTCATTTATATAAACTTTACGGACTTGAGGTTTTTTTACTTACAAATTTAATCCAACCAACATGGATTACAAAGGTGACAAAATATGTATATCAAAGCAAGAAACATTATTAAATATGCATGTCTTCTCCATTACACTTTATTACAGTGAACCAGTATTACGTACAGGGAAGCAACAAAACTGGAATCGGTTTTCATGGTTTTATTATTTTAAAGCGAAACTTGAATTCGTAATTTGGGCAGAATTTTGGAATTTTATGAAAATTCTGATACATTTAGAATATAATAACAAAAACTACATATGTAGCATTATACTTACCTAGATACATCAAAATTACGATGTGTCAAATAGATCGATAACTGTATTGAATGCACATAAAAAGCGCCGCAAAAATTAACTTTTTTTATATCATATTCCTATTTTTTCGAAATTCCGTCAATAGAGTTTTGCTTTGATATAAAAGTCTTCGGACAGTTTTTCGAGAAACGCAATTTAAAAGAAAAGATTTTTTGTAGATTTTTATGTGTATTCTATACGTTTAAAGACTTTGATTCATACATTTTTAATATGATTGTTTATGTCATTTTTCCCGATATTCATACAGATCAACGCGTTCTAGTTGCATACAAAATTTCATAAAAGTACGAAATACGCGACCCAGTAACGTATACTTCGTACTTCGCCTGAAATAATCATAATGATAATTAATAGTAATCCATCTAGCGGTGGACTTTATGAGACTTTATGTTTTCTTTAGGGTTTGACTTTATAAACATCGTTGAAGATATTGTGTGTTTTCACTGTGTAGATTTTTGATATTTTCTTTTGTACTTACACCTCGTAAAATCAGTCTATTTTTATATCAGTTAATAAATTTAAATACTAAACAAAGTCTTAAAATAAACAAGTGCATGCTATTCACATGCAGTACGTGCAAAGGAAAACATATACTAAACAATCACACGAAGAGCTTACCGGCTCGGACATCCCGTCCTTCTTTTTGCCGTCCAGTCCCAGAATACCAGTCATCCTCTGACCAACAGTCAGATAAACATATGTCTAACTTTATGTTATTGTTACATCTCTGGTTGACATTTAACATATACAATTCTCGATCAATTGATATATTTTTCTTAACAACATGTTTTGAGGGTCTTGACGTTTTACAAAAATGAAACAGTTTGAAATTAAAAAAAAATGTGTATATGTATTAACACCATACTGTAATCAAATATAATTTGATATCCTACATTTATCATGCTTTACCATGAAATGATGTTAAATTGCTGATAGACACAATCCTAAATTATTGAAAGTATCAATAATCATTTTTCATTAACCATAATATCATGGGCCACCTGAGATACACGAAATCACATGGGTTATCATCATTTAGTATAATAAGTATTATACAGCATTTAATAACACACATCTTTCTGTTTATTTGAAAAATATATTTTAACAGATAAATATTGTTTATTATATGAATTAAGAATATGCCTGACAGAATCCGTCATTATTAGCTACAAACCGAAGGCATAAAAATTAAAATTTTTATATCTGGTACTCTATTTAACGAAAAGGTTTAAATACATTCTGAAGTACCATTTCTGACGATAATCTAATTTAAACTATAGTAAATTAAATAGTAATACTATTCTATTATTTGTTCTATATTTGATAGTCCTAATTATAATATTGTAAAAAAATTATCTTGACATTACGTAATTATGGGCTTGTTAAATATTTACAGTAAAAGCTAATATAATTTATAAAATATATCAGTCTGTAGTGTTTCAATAAAATAATTGTAGATTGAAAAGGGGTAAAGAAATAGTTATGTAATATTTGGGTATATCTTCAGATATTCCTACCTGTTAGAACTAACGTCCGTAATCGAAAACAGTAATTAGCCATTCCTTTTTCTTCATGTATCCCCATTGTCAAGTTATAACCCATATATCACAGTGCGTTCTTCGCCTATTTGTAAGATGTTGTTAATTTCAGGTCCAATATAACCACAAATAACGTCTCATGGGGACACCGTTTTTGTCGGGTTTGACTACAGCTAATGTAGAAATAATTCTATATTGCATTATAGCGTGTTTTAAGTGTGTTTTATCAATAATTAACTTCTCTGGGCATATTACGTGGGAGATAATGTAATAAGACATTGGACCGATTAAAAGCAATATTACCATATTTTTTATAATATAATAGTCCAAACATCAAAGATTAAAAAAATGATTATTGCTTAACGTCCAGTGGCAATTATTTAATGCATGTTCGAGACGAGAAACCTTGGAACAAATTAAACTAAATAATGTGATATTTTTCAAAAGACAGAAAAGAATCGTATTTACTACAGTCCAAATTACAGTGTTTATGAACAAAAAATATAAAAAGATCAGAACATACTAAGGACCAATCAAAAATAACAAGCAGAAGACGAACCGCACAGACAACATCACAAACAGACGAAAAGACAGACAATAGTCTACAATCTTCCCACAGAAAAGTTAATACGGACTAATTATGAATCCTATAACATGTAATAACTTGGAAATCGATATGACCATCAGTATAACACTTAGATATAAACATTATGTACCAACGTCTAAAAAATTCAAATTCTATGAAACTGATAATATAAACGGTACCAATTTTACTGCACCAGATGCACATTTCGACAATTAATATCTCTTCAGTGAAGCCCGAGGCCAAACTATTTGAATATCCAAAACCTTATAAAAACGTAGAAGAGCTGATCAACCAAAAGGACCTAAAGGATAGCCAACACCGGACAAGGAATCAGTGCTTTAATGAATGTGAGGGAGATATATTCCTAAATTTAAAATGATTTCTTTAATTTTATAACAAGAAATTTCAATCAAAACAATATCCGTATTTTCATGCCAGTACCAAAAAACTTGCTACTGGGCTGGTGATGCCCTCTGGGACTAACAGTCCAACAGCAGAGGTATCGACCCAGTGGTAGTAATAATATAAACGGTAATTTTACTGCACCGATTGTGTCTTTAGTGATGCCAATATAAAAACTAACAAATCTTGATCTTCATCAAAACATTTAAGGGGAACAGAAGTCATATTTCTAACTTGGTTAATACATTTGAGGGGAACAGTGTCATATTTCTAACTTGGTTCATACATTTGAGGGGAACAGTGTCATATTTCTAACTTGGTTTATATATTTGAGGGTTTTAAAAGTGTCAAATTTTTTACTTGGTTCAAATATTTGAGGGCGAAAGTGATATATATCCGACTTGGTTCGAACATATGAGGGGAAAAGTGTCATATTTGTTACTTGGTTCAAACATTTGAGGGAACAGTGTCATATTTCTAACTTGGTTCATATATTTGAGGGTTTTAAAAGTGTCAAATGTTTTACTTGGTTCAAATATTTGAGGGCGAAAGTGATATATATCCGACTTGGTTCGAACATGTGAGGGGAAAAGTGTCATATTTGTTACTTGGTTCAAACATTTGAGGGAACAGTGTCATATTTCTGACTTGGTTCATACATTTGAGGGGAACAGTGTCATATTTCTAACTTGGTTCATATATTTGAGGGTTTTAAAAGTGTCATTTTTTTTACTTGGTTCAAATATTTGAGGGCGAAAGTGTTATATATCCGACTTGGTTCGAACATATGAGGGAAAAGTGTCACATTTCTTACTTGGTTCAAACATTTGAGGGAACAGTTTCATATTTCTGACTTGGTTCAAACATTTGAGGGGAACAGTGTCATATTTCTAACTTGGTTCAAACATTTGAGGGGAACAACTACAACTGTCATATTTCTGACTTGGTTCAAACATTTGAGGGAAACAGTGTCATATTTCTGACTTGGTTCATATATTTGAAGGGAACACTGTCATATTTCTGACTTGGTTCAAACATTTGAGGGGAACAGTGTCATATTTCTGACTTGGTTCAAATATTTGAGGGGAAAGTTTCAAGCTAAACAGGGACAGCCAGAAAAAATATATATAATTAAGTGATTTGACAAATAATAAAACGGCAAACAAATACCATTATAACCAACCAAGATAATACAAAAATTCAAATTGATTTTGTATAGATGAGTTTAACTACCATTTAAATTTGTTAATTGCTTTTTCCTGTTTCTGCACATTTGGTAACACACACAAAAGGGAATTTGCTATAAATACACTGTTTTACAGATGAATTTTAATCTGATTTGAATCATCTGATAGAATGAGTCAAGCTCAATTACACAAACAAGAGGTTTGGACGTCACATTTCTAGCACACTGTCAGAAAATAAAAAGAGTAAAACAATAGGAAGGTTTGCCATTGTTATCTGGGTATATATCATAGGTAACTTAGTTGGGATGTATTGAAAGAAAATGTTTATATATGTATATGGAGACTAATCATTTTATATTCGTAATCAATAAGGGAAAAAATGTTTGGTAGTAAAATTCTGATCAGCTTTGTCATCCTACTTTTACCGTTAAATTATTTCGATTTTTCTGGGTTTTGTTTCCTAAATCGCATAGTATACTGTCGACATGTCAATTGCAATTCCCCATTTGATTGGAACAGCATAATTCCTAAATGAGCAGTAATAACAAAAACAATTGCCATTATACAAGAGCAAAAAAACATTGTATTGCATATCAAAGTGAAAACTGCTAAACAAGAGGCACCAAACTCAGCTCAAAGTATATGCCTAGCAATTTGTGCGAGACAAGAGTCGAATTATCAAGATAGTAAACAAGGGCAACTATCACCGCACATTTCGCTGTTGATTCCTATAGTGCTCTTATTATAACCGAAAATTAATGAAAATACAATTATCAGTTAAAACAAGCTTGTTGTTACATTAGTACTTGCCGGGAAATAATTTGGCATTAATAATTACTAGTACTAGTACTTGATCAGAGATGACAAAGGGCACCAGATGATTTATTGACATTGCATGCAGTTTTACATCGATACAACTATAAAGAAGAATAGGTGGAACTAACTGATTGTAAAACTACATTTACACAAATACAATTTCATTTATGTATCATATTCGTGGATGTACACTTTCATGACATTTATTATATGTGCTTTCAAGTGTTTAGGATAGGTGTATTTCATTTGCTCGCATTTTGTGATTATTTTTTTACGATTGGAAACGCAAACCGTTATAATCGAAAGTTGCGCGCAATTGTAATGATGTTTTCGCTCAAATGTTATTCACCGTTTACAAAGGCCAGTGTTATACTATAAAATTGAGAATGGAAATGGGGAGTGTGTCAACGAGACAATAACCCGACCAAAGAGCAGAAAACAGCCGAAGGCCACCAATGGGTCTTCAACACAGCTAGAAAATCCCGCACCCAGAGGCTGGCTTCAGCTGGCCCTAAACAAAAATGTGTACTAGTTCAATGAAAATGGACGTCACACTAAACCCCAAAACATATAAATGAACTAAAATTAAAAAAACATACAAGACTAACAAAGACCAGAGGCTCCTGACTTGGAACAGGCGCAAAAATGCAGCGGGGTTAAACATGTTTTGTGATATCTCAACCCTCTCCCTCTACCTCTACCCAATGAAGAATAAACAAAACACAGCAATACGCACAGTAAAACTCAGTTTAAAAGAAGTCCGAGTCCGATGTCTGAATAGGTAACAAAAGAAACTACTAGTAAGCAAAATGACAATGATACATAAATTAACAAAGGACTACTACCAGTTACTGACATGCCAGCTCCAGACCTCAATTAAACTGATTGAAAGATGACGTCTTTATCATGTGAATATCAAGCACAATCCCTCCCGTTAGGGGTTTAGTCTCATACCATCATAAAATATATGAGAAGAACATAACCCGTATCATACCAACAACTGGTTTGTGCAATGCTCAAAAGACAAGAAAACAAGTAAAAACATGTGGTTTTGATAAAAATTCATAACATTTAGTACTGATATTAATGTTTTCAATCCATGTAACTTGGAAGTTATATAATAAACACATTGAAAACTGACCATTACGTAGTTTTATATTGCTATTAGACGTGTTACGAAAAGGTATATACTCGACGCTGAGGTTGACAAATTTGACTTTAAATGTGGGGACTGTCAAAACATTGATTATCGATTAAAACAGGTAAAATTCAATTTGCGCGATGGTGACCAGGTATCCTACACACATCTTCCGTTCATTTGAAATTATATTAATTAGAAAGATTATAATCTGATATCATTGCTCATGATTATAGGACGGGAAAGGTGTACGTGCGTTTGTGTGTGTGTGTGTGTGTGTGTGTTTTGGGGAAAAAGGGGGGGGGGTGATGGTAATTCAAGTATACACTTCTAGATTTGACTAAACCTTGTCCTGAAAATGCATTAAAGATTTGTCACTGGACGAGCAACAAACAATAATCAATCGATCTCTACTAAACCCGCACAAAGCTCCACAGTCTGGTCTGGTTGATTTTGAGTTTGAAAGTTTTTAAGCGTCTAACAACATATACCCGAATTCCCGAACTTTTTACATTATATTCTTTCTGCTCTTGGTCTACATGTAGCTCTAAGTTTACGACGCCTAAGTTTACAAGGGTAACGAGCGGAGAACGACATGCGGTATATTTTATTACCTAAAATGACAAAATCCTGGGGGAAATCTAATTCCATACCTGGTCAATTGAAGTCAGTAAATTAAACTGTTGAGCATCATCCTGTTGTCCTATGAAACTACTGCATGTGAATTTTACAAAAATAATGTACATGGTTCCTATATATTGTCCACAAAAACATGCGTATATATGCAATGCCGGTATCTGGAATAAAACTATACCCGAGGCTCCGTGTGTGGTCTGTTAATGACATGACAATTGCTGTCAATTGCCCCTAACGTTTTGGGCATTATATGCCACCAGCCACGTAGTTGTCGCAATTTTTCTACGGTCGACTAAGAAGTATTTAGTGTAGATATTTCACAAAGAATTGGTATCTAAGCATGTATTTGTGCACTTGAAGCATGAACAGAAACCTCAAAGAAAAATATGCTTAAATATGTAATTAGGATGTCAAACAGGCGAAAAACGAGTCACAGAACCCTTGTAAGAGGAATTACAATTTCAGTTTAAACTTTTTTTCCTAAGACTTAGTTAAAGTTTAGTTAAAGATAAAGAAATAAACAAAAAACAAAATGCCTTAGACTTTTCGGACTGTTTGAATGGCTGGTCAAACGGGTAAGACAATTTCAGACCTCAAAACTACAATTCGAAATGTTTTAATACTGTACATAAATATGTATAGGTCTTTTTCTGCATGAAGATTATCATTTCGTTGGGTCGAACCAGTAACATTTTACATGAAAATAATATAAGGGAAATTAAGCTTTTCCTGAGTAGGCGTTAACAGATTATTATATTATAAAATCATTCCCAAGGTATAATAAGGGCAAGCGAAGCTATAGAGGTGTCATGTTGGTCATATGCATGATATGTACAATTGCCAAAAATTCACGAAGGTTCAAACTCCGAAAAACAAGGCAATCTATATCCAAAATGAATCCATAAAAGGAGTTGCACATTTTCTCTGTATATAAATACCGCGGCATTGTACACAGTTTAGAAGCTCCTAGGTTAGGAGTTTATTACCCAAACTGACAGGTACCCTCTTCTCCCGCTCGCCTGTACGTCTGCGCGCCCGCCAGTTGGACTTTCATCATATTATAAAATAAGTCGGTTCTGCATTGTTCACAACACGTCCAAAAGTTCTGACCTCGGGTAAACATACTCTCCGTCGCTGCTGATTTGAAAACTCAAAAAAATAAAAATAGCAAGTAAATATTGATTTAATTTATAAGGGTTGGTAGGGGACGGGATAAGGGTTGTTTCTTTCGTTTATTACTTCTTTTTCTCGGCTTTCTTTCTATCTTTTCTTCTGGATTTTATATTCTTCCTGCAATACTCTTGCCTCCTGTCAGTGTTCCAAAAGGAAGAAATATTATGGGAATCATTTTTATTCCTCAAGGAATTTTTGTTATGGACTTTTTGTTCCATTATGAATATTTATAATGAAATGTCAATAATAAAGAGGTCAACGGGACGTCTGTTATACATGCATTTTAAACACAAAATTCATTTGGTACACTTTATATCATTTTTATGTTTTGATACGATACCCGCATTTAAAGTCGAATTTGTCAACCTCAGCGTCGAGTATATGTATATACCGTTTCGTAATACGCCTATTCCGAACGACAAAAACTTATACACTGTATAACCAAGTTTATATACCCAGAATAGATCAA
This sequence comes from Mytilus californianus, assembly GCF_021869535.1. NCBI lineage: Eukaryota > Metazoa > Mollusca > Bivalvia > Mytilida > Mytilidae > Mytilus > Mytilus californianus. The sequence goes on from NW_026262701.1 coordinate 120,780,584, forward strand.
GCCCATAACACAGGTACCACTCAAAATTTTACTACCACATTCGCTGGCAAAATTATGTCAATGGACTATCGATCATATAAAATGATAGTGAGGAAATCTTTAATCCCGGTTTGTCAGAAATATAATGAAATAATAATATTGTAACCAAAAGAAAAAGAAACATTTTTTTTAATCTATTCCCTGAACGATTATCTAGATACTACAACAACAAAACGACAAAAAGTTGCGAGACTACCCTCGGTGAACTCGCTGTTTTCATTAGTCTCAGCTTTAGCTATAGAGATATTGCTGCCTAGTCTTTCATAAATAAAAAATCATTTATCAGTATCAAACATGAAGTGGATGTCCGGCAGATCTGGACATCAGTTAAACGGTGCAACTCAATATTACTGGCTCTAGACCAAATATAAAACTGTTTCACTGCAGACGAAGAAAACATGGACGAAACTTCCATGCTTAGTGGGTATAATAAGAAATCAAAGCATCGTTAAACAGGAAGTGACCTCCTGGCATATCCTAAAATCAGGAAAAAGGGTATATAGCTCCACTTTATAAAGTTTATGTCCAAATATCCAATCATGCATTCCCTATCAATCATTGTGATTTGTTTATAAACATTCATACAAACAATCATCATACATAACCAAGTCAAAAGCCATTGTAAAAAAGAGGGGTCCATGTTGACTAGGTGAAAAATAGCATGTATGCAAATTTTCGTAATAAAAAAAAACACCGTGGGATCAAAACTGTATCGTATGCCCTTAATAAAGAAGTATAACTAGTAACAAGAAAAAGAACGGACAATAGTGTGATTGATCATTGAGAATATCATCTACTCTGTGGGGGTATAAAGCGTTTGAATATGCTCAGCAAGTCAAAGATAATTGAAGTATGTCTACCATAAAATGCCTCATTTCTAGGAGTTTTATAAAAAGAGCACACGTGTTTAGTATAATGTTAACAATTTAAAAAACGTGCCTGATTACCTCTTCGGAATGTTATATCCTTTTCATTACAAAACATTTCTAAATGTTCATTCAACATTTGATTAAATTAAGTATATAACAATGTATGGAGCCTCATTTGATAATAAAAGCAATACAAAGTTGTGATTTTTTATACAGATGTTACCTTATAGACATTATATAGAGAAACATCAGATGGCTTGGTCAATACACATCACCGTTGACCTTCAATCTTAAGTCATTAATAGAAACTTTAATGATTTTTTTCTGATTTTTTATCCATTTTTAACGACTGCGATGTTATTTAGTTGACCGAAATGTGGTAAAGCACAAAACAAACATACGAAATGAAAATTGACAGAAAATGTCAACGATAAAAAAAATCGGTCATCATTCTAAATAAATACATTACTTGCTTGTACTTCACTATGAATGATGATTGATGCAAATGTGTATGAAAAAATATGCTTTCGTTTTCAATCCCGCAATACCTTTGTGAAGACGTTTTTAAAATGTGGAAATTGCATCCTTTAATTTTGATTAAAATTCAAGCCAGAGATGGGCAACAGCCGTCCGATCCTCTTACTCCGACAATTCGACAAAACGAAGCATCCCCTGGTAATCCGACAATACGAAGTATCCCCTGGCAACCCGACAAAACGAAGTATCCCCTGGTAATCCGACGAAACGAAGCATCTCCCATGGCAACCCGACAAAACGAAGCATCCCCTGGTAATCCGACAATACGAAGTATCCCCTGGTAACCCGACAATACGAAGTATCCCCTGCAACCCGACAAAACGAAGCATCCCCTGGCAATCCGACGAAACGAAGCATCCCCTTGCAATCCGACAAAATGAAGCTTCCCTGGCAATGCGACAAAACGAAGCATCCCTTGGCAATCCGAAAAATTGACCCCTAAAGAAAGTTGAATTAAAGATCAATAAGGATTATTCTACTCCGTAGGGATTCTATTCCTATTATAAAGATTAACAATTTCAAGGCTGAAACGTATGTCTAAACAGTATAGTCACAAACATTACACTGAAGGGTTTTGACCTGGTCCATTGATTTCTACCTTTGACTAGATTGTCTCATGTCTCATTGCTCATAATATAAAGTATAATGAAGTTTACATGCACAAGCGGTTTAGGCTGTGAAATGGTGGCTAGGTTTTAAATCTCTGATCTGGACGTATAGTTTGACCGTTAACCTTAAAAGTCAATAAACTTTTTCAATGATGATAAAAAATGTAATGCTTCATGCTTTACCCTGCAATTTGTTCCGTATCGTTTTGACAATACTTTGACCGCGACCCATGACCTCTTCATAAAACCAAAATAGTTGTTAATTATATACCAAAACTTGCATGACATTAGAAATGTGTGTTTGGATGAATTGGCAGCCCACCTAATAGACCATCGTTACTTCATATTAGTATCAAATGATACTGGACAGAATCTAAGATAGTTCAGTTAGTTCATCGCTAAATACTATGTAAAACATGCGAGAGAGAACAGTAATGAAGGGCTGTACCATTAATATATTTATTTATTCATAGTTCATTCATAGTTCATGATATTTGTTTTCTCATATCTATTTCACTCCGTATCATATAATCTAGATCTTCTTCAAAAGGAATACGAGTACTTTTCCTATGCCATATGTCGTTATTGTCGAATGTAACTATGGACTTCTACTGAATTCCCTTTAAAATATTATCGGATGTAACTATGGGCTGGTACTGAATTTCCACTTAAAGTATTGTTTTATCTACTCATCTTTTTAACAAGTGGTCATTGATGGGGGAACCTTTAACTTGTAATAAAATGTAAAGCAACGCATAAAATATTTTGTCGTTTGATGAGACTGAAGATAATTGACCATGAAAGTAAGTCCTTGTGGAATATATTAAATAATTGTCTGTTTTACATCAGTTAGCCTTTTTGTAATCCACATTTCATTACCAAATATATAATAAGTTTGATTTACATGAAATTGATAACTTAAAGTTCAAAGAAGGTATTTGTTTTCCAATAATCATTATTTACGACAAGGTGATTTATGATAGGAGAAAACTGATTTGTTATTCATAAAATACTTTTATTTCAGTATTTTTAGCACACGTCATTTGCAGATTATATATTTTTGCTTACACTGGATTTTTCTATTTAAGACAAGAATCAAACAAAACTTGTATCTTTTGCAGCAGTGCATCTATAAACGGTAACATCCAGGTTAATGCAATCTGGTTTGCCTATTTGTCAGAAAGGGTTTTAAACTGCTTTTATAATTTTCTTATATTTTGCTCAAACGTACATTTTACTATGCTTTTTTCAATATTACAATAAAAATGTGGGTCCATGCAGTTGCTACTTTTCAGGCTATAAGTCGCGCAAACTTGCCCAATTTTGAATAGATTATTCATGAAAAACCCTTTTTTATGAATAAAAAGAAAAACTTCTCAGAGAGAATTTTTAAATAAAATATGAGTAGATTAGTTTTAAAATATTCTTTAAAAGTATAAAGAAAACGTTGTGTCACCGTACGTGTTTTCTTGCTACAAGTAAAAAATGAAAATTTCATAAACTATAAGAGTTATTTCCCTTTATATTGCTAAGTTAAACCAATAAAGTCTTACACATTACTTTCCATTTTGTCTCAAAATTTTAAGATTTGCAGATTTCAGCAAAGAAGCGATTGTGTACCGCTATTTTATAATACAAGATGGTGGTATACACACATATAGCAGATATTCTATATGAAGTAGTTTTAATCTTGTTGTAAGGGTGAGCACTTGAGTTTGATATTTGTCTCATGAATTAGAGATGGTAAGCCATGAAATACGGTCTAAAACGGTTTACAATCACATAAAGCATGCAATGGAAACAACTGGAAAGTTGACACCTCTCGTCAGACAGTAACCCTTGCTAGGGGACGTTCGGCTGTATAGAGAGGATGTATATGAATCTTACTTCTGTCTATTTTAAACGGGTTCGTTAAATTTGATAATCCGAACTTGAGGAGCGATAGAAGAAACGCTTGTGACACCTTATTGACAGGTCCATGAATAAATTGTTGCAATGCACAATATCTGATCCTACAAAACATTTTTGACCCATTCTTTCATCCCATTCGGCATACTTTGAAGAACATAGCTTACTTCAATACTAGTTATTTGTCATATTGTATATGTCATCATGTATGTTGTACACTTGGATTACGCAATTTATCATATTTGTGCTTTATCTAAATTTGAATTTTGAATTTAAATTTGTAAATCGGATCTCGTCTTGAAATGCATGAAGTATTGGCAACTTTATACGCAAACAACCATGCATAAAGTATTGGCAACTTTATACGCAAACAACCATGCATAAAATATTGGCAACTTTATACGCAACCAACCATGCATAAAGTATTGGCAACTTTATACGCAAACGACCATGTATAAAGTATTGGCAACTTTATACGCAACCAACCATGCATAAAGTATTGGCAACTTTATACGCAACCAACCATGAATAAAGTATTGGCAACTTTATACGCAAACAACCATGCATAAAGTATTGGCAACTTTATACGCAACCAACCATGCATAAAGTATTGGCAACTTTATACGCAAACAACCATTGCATATATCAAGCAGTAAATCAGGATATAATACCCACTGTACAAAATCTTCTGGGTATATTCAAAATCAATGTATAAATATATTGGTCATATTGGGAAATCACCTTTTCAAACGTTTATCTTCGGGTCAATAAGTAACTTGCTTTAGAACAACCTCCGTGCCAATGAAACTGGTGGGTTGATCTAGGCCAGCTTTTCAGGCACCTAACATCCCATGGTTATATCAGTCATTAATGGGGGGAAAAAATCAGTTTTAAACTAATTCACATTACTTCACTTACCATCAAAGATGTCCAGATTCCAACCATTCATTGATACTTCGCTACTCCAAAAACTTATAAACAACAAAGTTGTCCTTTATATTTGAATTTATTATGAATGACATGACTAGTTACATATTATGCTACAATTGCTACGCTTGCATTTATTTCTTTACATTTAATACACCATTTTATTCTGTTTTATGAGATTTGATTACGGATAGGTTGGCATGAATACCAAATATTGCATGCACCAGTGATCTTAATACTATGTTGTATTGATGCTCTTATACTAACATCATTCTGTCTGTGATGCAGAACGTCTCATAATAATACTTTGTGACTAAAACGCTTCAAAAATATTAATGAAAAAAAATATACGGTTGCTCTAACTGAGGGCCGGATTGGACAGCGGTCCCTGATCACCACTTTCCTACCCCCTAACTCCCACTTCCCTCCCCCTTACTCCCAAACAAAAATCGGTAAAAAAAATTTCCTAGATTGCAGAATATCCCAATTTTTCGCCCCCTCTTCCCCAGTTCCCACACCCTGACTCCCACTTCCCTCCCCCCGGACCCCTGCTCTTCCCCTGACTTCCGCTTCCCACCCATTCATTCCCATGTTCCCTAATCCTTGTCCATTCCCTCCTAACTTGTATATGGAGCAATGAAAGAAGTCCCGATTGAAACGATAAAAATCAGAAAACTGTGAAAAAAAATCAAATCGGGCTTCTTTTTCCGTTGTCAGATTGTGATCGTTAAACGTCAAAAGAGATGACTGAGTTTGTCATTTACAAATCTTGCTCAGCAGCTTACCTGTAATCGACGACCTTCTTTCAAGGAAATCGTGATAGTTACTGCATCAACTAAGACATTTACACCAAGATGTCGTTAAATGAAATTAGATACTCTGCATTTAACATGCTTTTCAATAACATATGGTCAAATCGCTGAAAGACCCCCTCCTTAATTATTGAAAACTATCATTCTGCATAGACAATACTAATATTGGTGTAAATTAGACAGGGGCGGATCTAGCCATTTTAAAAAAGGGGGGGGGGTTCCAAAAATAAGATGTGGTATGATTGCCAATGAGACAACTATCCACCAAAGTTCAAATGAAGTGGATGTAAGCAATTATAGGCAACCGTGAGAACAACCAATACCGTATGGTCGGCTAATTTGTTTTTGTTTTTCCCTAATTATGTCACGGAAAAAAGGTTCAGAACGCGTTTTAAAGATGAACGACAACATCTGATTTTTGTTTTATTTGATAAAACTAAATATAACATGAATAGATGTCGTATGATTGCTATCAAGCAAATTTCCATCAAAGACCATAAAAACAGGTCGTATACCGATCGATCGCTACTAGTAATACTTACACCTCCATGTGATATTCTTAACTTGCATACACCTAAATGATCTATTCCTAACTAGCATACACCTCAATGGTCTATTCCTAACTGGCATGCAACTCAATGATCTATTTTTAACTGACATAGACCCCAATATGCTATTCATAACTTGCATTCAACTCAATGTACCATTCATAACTTGCATTCACCTCAATGTGCTATTCCTAACTTGCATTCACCTCAATGTGCTATTCCTAACTTGCATTCACCTCAATGTACTATTCCTAACTTGCATTCACCGCAATGTATTATTCCTAACTTGCATTCACCTCAATGTACTATTCCTAACTTGCATTCACCTAAAAGTACTATTCATAACTTGCATTTACCTCAATGTACTATTCCTAACTTGCATTCACCTAAAAGTACTATTCCTAACTTGCATTCACCTAAAAGTACTATTCATAACTTGCATTTACCTCAATGTACTATTCCTAACTTGCATTCACCTAAAAGTACTATCCCTAACTTGCATTCACCTAAAAGTACTATTCATAACTTGCATTTACCTCAATGTGCTATTCCTAACTTGCATTAACCTCAATGTATTATTCCTAACTTGCATTCACCTCAATGTACTATTCCTAACTGGCATTCACCTCAATGTACTATCCCTAACTTGCATTCACCTCAATGTACTATTCCTAACTTGCATTCACCTCAATGTACTATCCCTAACTTGCATTCACCTCAATGTGCCATTCCTAACTTGCATTCACCTCAATGTGCTATTCCTAACTTGCATTAACCTCAATGTATTATTCCTAACTTGCATTCACCGCAATGTATTATTCCTAACTTGCATTCACCTCATTGTACTATCCCTAACTTGCATTCACCTCAATGTGCTATTCCTAACTTGCATTCACCTAAAAGTACTATTCATAACTTGCATTTACCTCAATGTACCATTCCTAACTTGCATTCACCTCAATTTTAACTTCACCAACGAATTTATTTATTACTTACTTCGTGATCGTATAAACTACATAATCTTTCGGAATTGTTTGTCTTTAATGCTCTTGCACTTCGTACTTTATTTGGCATTTTAACCTTTTTTTTATTCGAGCGAGTAGAATCTTGTAGACGAAACGCGCATCTTGCATACAACATGATAAGCCTGGTATCTTTTGATGAATGTTTAACCACAGATCATCAACCGTGCTACCCATCAATCACAGATCACTAACTGTGCTACCCCGCAATTACGAATTGTGCTTCTCCAAAATTTGATATACTTACTATACACATGTTTCATTTTGCTATTTCGACAATCTCATGTTTTTACACACAGATACTTAGGAGATAAAAGTATTGTATTTGAAGATTCCGGACTTCATTTGCCAAGTTTGATGGTAGCAAATTTACTAAACGGATATTTGCGACCATCAAATCAAAAATGGATACCCGCAAATTGTCAAATTCAATACTGTTAACTTCATTCTAAAGCACCTGATAGAAAACATCGATAAATCATATTTTAAAATCAGTCATTCAATGCACTTCCGTTTAAATTCAGACCATCAATCGTGGAATTAAGGTCTGAAATTTTAATATTTACAATCATAGTTTTATCTCCATTGAATTGCAAATTAATAATCATAATTTTCGACTTTAATCTATCAATTAACTATCATTTTAACCTTCTTCGCTGTAGCGTCATGCTATACATTTTTTTTTAAATATACTATATATTTTCACTTTATAAACTGTATATCAATATGTACTGGTGGAATACAATCACTTATTCATGATGCATTCATCTTAATCCATGTATAAAGGGGAGATATATCTGATATCATTGTGCTTTAAATAGCAATGTCAAAAAACAGGACGAAAGCTGGGCAACATTAAAGTATTACATGCATATAGTATGCTGTAGAAGAGGTCTATAACAATCAGCGAACATTGCTGTACATGTAAGGAAATCTTTCAATACTCGATGAGATCAAAATGTTTGCCTTTAAACTATTTACTACTTACAAAGTCTTCAATATCTGACCATGATCGCCTTTGATCATCCTGTCTTATAGTCATCTCAATGTCCACTTTTCTTCTTTTTTCGTTCACCCCTCTTTTAAGGTTTTCATGACCCAATAAACACTGTTTTTATGATGAATAAAAGTACACGTTTACAATTGTAAAATGTCACTAATCCGAAATAAAAATAAACTGTCCTGGTATTAAATTGTCACCCACAACCTGTTTCTAAATAAAATATAGCATTTTTTAAATAAAGACAACAAAGAAAGTGTGACGTAGAAATGTATCGTTGTCATTGATCATTTTAAATTTACTTTTGCAAAAGAAACGTGATCATTTAATTACGAAATAAGACAGATTTCTCAAGGGTTCTTAAATACTATATTTATAACAACTCATTACATACAATTTAAGCGCTTTATGAAATTTTTGTTGCCAAAGATTTTGGAAAGTTTTGAATTGCTAACATAGGCTATAGCATACATTGAAATAAACCTTGTAGATATTCTTCAAGATGAGAGGAATCATGTTTAACAATCAGTTTTGAAATGTCGTTCATTCAAGTTATGAATTGCAAATTATTACATCCCTTGTTCCTTTTGTCAAAAATTGTGTGAAGTGAGAAATATGAAATAATGTTGCATTTCTTCTTATGCAGTTCGTTACATGTATGCATTACCCTTCGGTTCTTATTTTTGTCGAGCCTTCGACTTTTGTCGAAAAAGCGAGACATAGCGATCCTACATTCCGTGAGCGTCGTCGTCGTCGTCGTCGTCGTCGGCGGCGGCGTCCACAAATATTCACTCTGTGGTTAAAGTTTTTGAAATTTTAATAACTTTCTTAAACTATCCTGGATTACTACCAAACTTGGACAGAAGCTTGTTTGTGATCATAAGATAATATCCAAAAGTAAATTTTGTAAAAAAAAAAATCCATTTTTTCCGTATTTTACTTATAAATGGACTTAGTTTTTCTGCCAGGAAACATTACATTCACTCTGTGGTTAAAGTTTTTTAAATTTTAATAACTTTCTTAAACTATCCTGGATTTCTACCAAACTTGGAAAGAAGCTTGTTTATGATCAGAAGATAGTATCCAGAAGTAAATTTTGTAAAAAAAAAATCATTTTTTCAGTATTTTACTTATAAATGGACTTAGTTTTTCTGCCAGTTAACATTATATTCACTCTGTGGTTAAAGATTTTAAAATTTTAACAACTTTCTTAAACTATCTTGGATTTGTACCAAACTTGGACAGAAGCTTGTTTATGATTGAAAGCTAGTATCTAGAAGGAAATTTTGTTAAAATTTTGTTCCATTTTTTCCGTATTTTACTTATAAATGGATTTAGTTTTTCTTCCAGTTAACATTACATACAGTCTGCAGTTTAAGTTTTTAAAACATTTATTAGATTCATAAACTATCCTGGATTTTTACCAAACTTGGACAGAAGCTACTTACAATCAAAAGATAGTATAGAGAGGAATATTTTTATTAATTTTTTTCCTCTTTTTGGTGAGCCTGTGATTAACAGCAAAAGTAGGCGAGACACTAGGTTCCGCGGAACCCTTACGAATTTTTATAAAATTTGAATGTATGTGTACATGATCGACATGATACTTATCTTTAGAAAATCTAGTGCTAGAACATTACCTCCCCTCTAAACACTAAAAAACGGCACCAGAACATCTACGTAGTTGAATCGCAAGGGGTCTAAGTCCCATCACGCAGGTACTAAGTCAGCCTCGTTCAATATGGTGCCCATTTAAACATATTTACATGCTCAGCTTAGGCGTTTCTTGCGTGGCTGTACTGTTTGAATCTTGATGACGTCTTCCAAGTTATGCCCGTTCTACGTGAGGACGCTACTGACTATAACGTTGTGGTAAATAGTAATAATGAAAAAAATAAAACAAAAACAGAATTACCATATTGTTATCATATCTCTCATAAATAAGCAAGCGATGAGAATAGAAGGCTATATGAGTTTTGTGTAAATTGATTTGAAATGTTGCTTTTGGAATAAATTCATCACGTACAAACCACAACTTATTTTTTACTGCCTGTAGATATCGCTAGAAATGCCAATGCTACAACATGGACAAAATCGTCAATAATTATTAATGTAATAGAAGTAATTGCCCTTAAAAAACGTGTTTACCCATTTTTGCGCGATTTTTTTTTAAAGAAAAATTGGAGAGCAAAATGTTTAGCAAATTAAGAACTACAAATTAGTCAAACAAGCCAGAAATCATTTCATAGAGAAACTTTAAATAGAAAATGTCGAAAAATGTTCAACAAAATGAGTCAACATGGACAAAATCGTCAATTGACCCCTTATAGAAGTTATTGCCCTTGTAAAATTAAGAAGGTTTTAACCATATTTGCATTTATTTTGCAGAAACCGTTATAAAGAGAACTTGATTGTAATTGACAAAGACGTTAAGCATAATACGATCTATAAATAAATCAACATGATCAAAATTTGCCAACTGACTCTGAAAGGAGTTATTGCCTCAGAATGACCATGTTTACCCAACGGTTATGATTATTTTGGCAGAGATTATGGTAGATAGAGAGCAACAATAAAAAGCAAACATGTTCAGCAAAATAAGATCTACAAATAAGTAAACATGTTTGAAATAATAAATTGATCCCTTAGTGGAGTTATTGCTCTTGAAAGATGATTTTACCCATGTTTGTGTAATTTGCAGAAACTATACTTGAAAAGATAGAGAGGAAAGACAGAAGCAAAAATGTACAGCAAAATAATTTCAACAAATAAGTCAGCGTGACCAAAATTATTAACGGGTTCCTTATATGAGTTATTTCCCTTGAGTGGTGATTTTTACCAATTGGCTAAAACTTTAGTGGATAGGGATGCGCTTTAAAAAGCAAAAAATATCCATGAGCAAAATAAGATCTACAAATGTATATTGACCTTAAATGGCGATTTTATTTCTACCAATTCCTACGATTTTGCCAAGTATTTCGAAAACTTTAATAGATAAGTATAAACTGAGACTAGTCTCAGGTATACACTGTTAATAGTAAAAATTATTATCAACAAATGATCTTCAAAACTGCCAATAAAGAAGATTTACAAATAAGTAAACATAACTGATTGTAAATTGCCAACAAATTGTGAGCGATTCAGGAGCGTATACACAATTTTACAAATATGTGCCGTGTAGAATGAAAAACTAAAGCATGTGTGTGTGTGTGGCAGCCAACATTCATCACTCTACTCTTGAATAACTTAAGTTTTAAATTTTATTGAGTGTAAAGAGTGTCTATATGTTTAATAGTTTCATAGACTTTATCAAATTTACACTCAAAGAAAGAAGACATGTGAAATTTTTCGGCAAAGGGGAGATAACTTGATTTCGAACACGTGGGTAAACAAAACAACATTTGAAATATATACAGTAAAATAACATTACAGCATAACAAGTAGGACATTATGGTAAAATAGTATGGCAGACAGTGATATAAGACATTTGTTTGAACAGTTGAATCTGACGGAAAAGACCGCTTTCTCCCTGGAGAAAACCAAAGAGGACTACATATTAGATATCTCTGTGCAAGAAAGGTATTTGGTATCTCTGTATACAAGACTCATAGAAAATTTGTCATTCGTTTAACATTTGAATTCGTGGTTCACCGGTTCCCACGAAACCCACGAAAATTTGTACCCAACGAATAATAATGAATCCACAGTAGTAGGTTTTTCAACTTCATAGCAAGTACAATGTTTTTTTATTTACTTGTCTTATACTTAAAACATGTAAAAATTACGAATTGTCTCCATAACTCCATGAATTAAGCAGACACTGAGACAGTTACTGGTACATGTCTTTATTTACCGGCCTATATGTAAAAAAATATAATAGCCTTTCAAGACGTCATAATTATTTGGACTAACCGGCATATATCCCCGGACAGTAACTGATTACCTTTCTAGAGCACATACCATCACCCCTGGTTTTTGTTGGGGTTAGTATGGCTAATTTTTTAGATTTTAATTTTTATTTGTGGACTTTTCTTTTCGTTGTCTTGCGTTTCTTGCCATGGTGTTGTCCACAGGCACTTGCCTGTGGTGTTGTCGGTTTATTTTTGACTTAAGTTTTGAATGTCAACTAGGTATCTTCCACCTTTGACATGCTTGTTGGCATTTCATTTTTCGAAATATGGTAAATAGTGTTGAACAAAGTTTTGTCATCATTTAAAAGGGTGAAGTGTGAGTCAGACTCTGCTTCATTTCCATCACATTCAATATCAGAATCAACTTTGGCAATGTGTAAATTTTTGTTAATGATATCCATATGTTTAATAAATCAAATCAAATCAAATCAAATATTTTATTGTCTATAAACTTTACAGTTTGTGACCAACATGTATAACACAATAAACATATATACATACATATATCAAACAAACACAATAAAAACAGCAAATTTTTCAGTAATACAGAGGTTTCTTTCGTTAAAATCAAATACGTTGTTACATACTCGAACAAATCGAACAAGTTGAGATATATAAACACCATAAATATGTTTACGAGGGATACAGCTTTGAGCTAGGGACAATTCCACCTGGGACCCAGATCTGCTATTTGATTTAACACTCTAGTTTTATAACAAAAGTAGATTTTCTAATATTACAAAAATAGATTTAATTTTCCGTGACAACAATTTATCGATTAGGGTAAATAACTTCAATGTAACAAAAACAGTTTGAAATTTTCATTCTTTAGCCAAACAAACAAAGTGTGGAATAAACTACCACCTGAAATCTCAAACCAAACCTCCACAGACAACTTTAAGGATGCACTCACTCATGAAGTCCTCCTTAAAACATTCTCTCACCTAAACTAAATGTGCCTATTGTTTTTATCTTTTTACGGAAAAATATATAAAAAAAGTAAAAACTAAAAGTTAAATTAAAATTGTAAATTTTATAAATAAAAAAAAAATTGTAATTAACTTAAAGCAACCTCATACAGGCATGCACCGGAAAGTAATCCTCAAAACGTTGATGGTATTCCGTATATAAAGAAGAAGAGAAGAAAAAGGAGATACCTGTTACCAGGTTACCTATTCTGTTAATTATATCTTTATCAGATGAACCATCTCCAAGTTTAATTCTTGGACTGTGTAGATTCTCTTACTTTAATATCAGTGTCACTAATAGCATTCCTCATACGAATGGTTAAAATATTGCCAAAATATGGTAAACACATTTAAATGGAAGCCTTTAACATGTTTAAGAACAGAGGAAAAGAAATAGATTATGCATGCTATTCAAGATCCAGCATGATCTAATCTACATAGAAGTTAAACAATATCTGACCCCAAACGATCACCTGACAAGAGGTAGAAACTGGTTCTCCAACATGTCCAAAGAAAGAACAACTATAGATGCCTACAGCCAATCTTTCATTCAAAGGACCACCAGGGATTGATATTGGAACAATCAACCAACATTGTTTGTCAACACAGTTGAGGGATTCAGGGGTGCCTTGAAGACATGTCCTGAAACAAACTATGCAACACCAAGATGTGCATAGTTGTAATTGTAAAATATTGCGAACCTTTTTAATGTAAATAGCCAAAAGAGAACTTTCTGGGCAAAGTTTTTGCTTGAAACCAAGTACATTAAAATTTTGAATCCTGTTCCTTACCTGGAAGAAAAAGAACTGAGATTTTCTGATTTTCATATCATACATGTATATATGTATATTCATAATTCCTTTTGGAATTCTGTGTCCAGAGGGATTTTTGATTAGGCTGCCCAATGACCCCCATATCATAGCCACAAAAAGCAGACTGGTGAAAATTCATACAATTTACCATGCCTTGAATTGGTGATTTTTTTCATGGACAGAAACTTACTGTATTACCAAAGCTTGTTGGCACTGAAAAGTTGACAGATTTGCCTTTTAGAGCATGCATGTTAAACTATGTTTTACTGTATTTTTCAGAAGTAACACATTAGCAGCAACAAGCAGTAATAAATTTATCAGATTGTTTTCCTACAGTAACTTAGCTACCAAAGGAAGTATTGATGGTATGATATGAATAAGATGTAATATGGGGTATACATCAACAGAGAGCAACCATATGTAAAATAAAACACAATAGAATGAAGCGGTAAAATAGACAAACATCTATGCAATATGTCAAGCACTACCAAAATCAATACAGGGAATGAATAAATTTAACAGAGACTGTAAAGGAGCCGCCAAAACACCAAATTCCATAAATGACAAAAACATGTAAGATTCAGAAAAAGACAACCACAAACAAGGTTCCAACTTATGGTCTCCAGGGGGCCGTGGCGTGTTGGCAGAATGGTACAAGTAGTCGAACTACTGTATCACTAACCTGTCAACACTGAGACTGTGAGTTTGAATCCCGCACGTGGCAGCTGTGCTCAGATGCAATCTTAATTGACTAGGATTGTCAGTTTTCCTACCGAAGGTCAGTAGTTTCTCAGGACACTTAGACTTCCTCCACCAATAAAAACGGACTGCCACGAAATAGCCCAATAGTGCTGAGAGTGGCATTAAACACCAATCAATCAATCTAAATCTAACACAGTTGTGAATGAATTTATCATAGACTATCAAAGACCTCCAAACCTCACCAAATTCCCCCACTGACCAAAACATTATATAATTAAGATTAAGCAAAGACAACCATTGACATAGTTCCTGACTTGGGACAGGCACAAGTGAAACAAGGTTTTACGGTACATTAGACATGTTAGATGATACATTAAAAAGACTGATCTTAAATGATGCAGTGGTTGACTTGATTTTAACAGGTGGTTACAGTTTAACTAGTTTTTACACGAGTTGACACCTATATTTAAAGACTATTTTGTAGGACACAGTGGCCTAATTACAGGTGGCACAGTTTAAGTAGTTTTTACATGAGTTGACACTAATATAAGACTGTCTTGTAGGTCACAGTGGCCTAATTACTGGTGTGAAGTTTGCCAATACAGAGAGTGATATTTTGTTTTCATCATCTGAAGATAAAACTATTAAGTAAGTACATCCACTTCATTTGAACTTTTGTGGATAGTTGCCTCTATGGCAATCAGACCACATCTCCTTATTTTTAAATTAACCTATATTATTGGAGTTTCATAATTTTCATAAACCTGATCTTATGATAGTTTTAAACTTGTATCACTGAGTCAAAGATCATATGG
This sequence comes from Mytilus californianus, assembly GCF_021869535.1. Taxonomy (NCBI): domain Eukaryota; kingdom Metazoa; phylum Mollusca; class Bivalvia; order Mytilida; family Mytilidae; genus Mytilus; species Mytilus californianus. The sequence goes on from NW_026262701.1 coordinate 120,796,062, forward strand.
GCTTTTGTCATCACTTGCAACCTTTTGTCAATCGTAAAAACTATGAAAATTTACAAAATCTGGAAGCAGTTGAGACCAGACTATGTAGAAATGTTCCATAAAACATTTTGGCTGCAGTTTGATAACAAATATGACATAGGCTGCCAATAAAGGAAAGATTGGAAATTCAAAAGACTTTTCTTGAAAACCCCTGAACAAGATTAGACTAAATATCACAGAAAGATACCTTTTATGGGAATTGGGTTAAATAGTTTGTGCCAATAGTCAAACTGAAATGAATGTCAGTGGGGGACTATTTCTACAGTAAAAATGTAGACAAATCTTCTTAATGAAAACTGCTAGCATTGAACATAATGAAAAAGAAAAGATTTACTCTGAAGTCTTTCTTTTAAAACTAAATACGACAGACATGTTTTCTGTATGCTTACTTAGGGTTGTTTCTTTGTAACTAATCAGCCAAATCATTTTCATTTGCAATGGGAATCTTGATTAACATAATGCTAATTGTTTAATTGGAACCTAATAATAGTACATGTATATACAATACAACTTTCTTCTCTAGCAGGAACAACTAAATAAAAGAAAGAGATATGATACAAATGTTTTAGCATGATACCTAGTAATATTAAAACAAAGAGGTGTGGTTTGATTGCAAAGTCTACTTACTAAGGTGTTGATCTACCATCCAATATGGCAACCAGCAGTGACTTTATCTGTTTATGGTTGATAGATAGATAGGAAAGCGTTTAACATTAAGTTTTTATAATAAGTATGTCATTTTCATGTAATTATTAATTAAGCTATATATCTGGTGGTTGATGAAATACCTTTTTATACCCCGCTGTAAAAAAGTGGTGGTATACTGTTTTATCTCTGTCTGTTCATCCATTAGTCCATCTGTCCTTCTGTCCCATGAATATTTTTCGTCGCATCTTTCTCAGGAACTACAATACAAGGATTTCTGAAATTTGGTTTCAGGGTTTATATAAGTTAGCTATACCGTGTGATGCGTTTTCAAATTCATCACTCAACAACTTCCTGTTTACTGAAATATTTGGGCGGGGTATCATCAGTGAACAGTAGCTCGCAGTTTAATTTGTTCTTTTAAATTTTTATTTATTTACAGATGCTGGGATGTGAGAACAGATCTTAAAAAGCCAGTTTCTGTATTTGAAGGTAATATTTAATAGTTGTCCATAGAACAAAGTACATAATATGTACATGTAGTACACCCTTAAAAAGGCTACATATATATATATAGTATGCTGTACATGATAGTTTGATAGATTAATAGTTGATGTTTAATATAACTTTCAGCACCCTTGGCATAATGGAAGCCAATTTTTATTTGTGGAGGAAGCATGAGTACCCTGAGGGAACTACAACCTTCAACAGGAACACTAGCAATCTTGGTCAACAATGATCAGGGTTGAACACCCCTTGCCACCAGTAAGGTTTGAACTCACAACCTCCGTGTTTACAGGCCAGCGATCACTGTAGATGGATTACTTAGACCACTCAGCCACCAAGGTCCTGCTGTACCCGTCAAATAAAATCAAGTCAAAGAAGCTTTATTATATCTATTGTTACAAAGTTGAGGCCAATATAATGTTTTAACCTTTTAAGTCGTTTGTTCTTTACAGGCACTTCTGCTTCCAACACCAATAAAAACTGGCCACCACAATATTGCAAAGAATATTGAAAGTGGTGTTAACCACCAACAATCAATCAGTTAGTCCATCTGTCTTTGTTATTGCATTCAGTAGATGCAGTATGATTGCCATTTTGTTATCACTTCATTATTTACTTGTAATTTCTACCATTTTTGGAGCAAAGACATATTTGTTAGGGACAGAAATTTGGCCTTACAGCAATTCTCCTAGGTACAGGTGCAAGTGTTTAAATATTTTGTCATAATTAAGAGGCCATATAGCATGTATAGTGATATGAATTTGAATAAATCTTTGATTATAGTCAAATACTATACATACAGAAATTATTTTTTTCAAGACATTAAGAAAGGAGAAATCTTTATTTGTGTTGGATTTGAGTGCATTTAGAATTTAAAAAAATAATAGTTCTGAGGATTTGTTAGATAATTATATGCACATTACAGATAGTTTATAAGCCTAAAACTGACTTTCAAGCAGTTCTGTGATTAGATCTTTTTCTTTTGTAATCAATGCAAAAGAACATAAAATGTCAGGTCATTAAAGATTGCATATTTTAGCTTTAATATTGATTCACTCATAGGGTCTTTGCATTGGAAATAAACACATTTATTCTAAAACCAGTTGTTGGCATGACACGGGTTATGTTCTTCTCATATATTTTATGATGGTATAATACTAAAACCCTAACAGGAGGGATTGTGCCTGATATTCATATGATGAAGACATAATCTTTCAATCAGTTTAATTGAGGTCTGGAGCTGGCATGTCAGTAACTGCTAGTAGTCTGTTGTTATTTTTGTATCATTGTCATTTTGTTTATTTTCTTTTGTTTCCTATTCTGACATCGGACTCGGACTTCTCTTAAACTGAGTTTTACTGTGCGTACTGTTGTACGTTTGTTTTTTCTACATTGGCTAGAGGTATAGGGGGAGGGTTGAGATCTCAAAAAACATGTTTAACCCCGCCGCATTTTTGCGCCTGTCCCAAGCCTCTGGCCTTTGTTAGTCTTGTATCATTTTTAATTTTAGTTTCTTGTGTATAATTTGGAGTTTAGTATGACGTCCATTATCACTGAACTAGTATACATATTTGTTTAGGGGCCAGCTGAAGGACGCCTCCGGGTGCGGGAGTTTCTCGCTGCATTAAAGACCCATTGGTGGCCTTCGGCTGTTGTCTGCTCTATGGTTGGGTTGTTGTCTCTTTGACACATTCCCCATTTCCATTCTCAATTTTATTGAGATAAAAAATGTTTTTTGTTGAATATGAAGAAAATAAGATGTAGAGCTCAGTATATATCAATGAGACAGCAACCCAACATTATAAAACATAAAAAAAAACGAAATTGTTTCCAGAACCATTCATGCCAACACACCAGTTCTAGGAGGGAGTCCCTCTTTTTCCTTTTAAAATTTGAAATCTCTTTCTTTTGGTACTGTCTCCTGCAAGGAAGGTCAATAACTCTCTTTGACAAAAAATCACCATATTTTCAGCCGTTTTTATCATTTGAGTGTTTTTGATAATATTTTCTGTGTTTGTTTTTCACTGTATTGTAAAAGCAATGCTTAATTGCTCATTGAAAAGACATCTTAAGTCGTCAAGAATGTTGTTTCAACTATTAATTAAATCCATGTATAGATATTTAAATTTTTGGTGATGAGCTGAAATATTAAAATACTTTGGATTCAATATTATTTGTTGGATACCAATTTTCGTGGATTTCGTGGGTACAGGTGAACCACGAATTTAAATATTCAATGAATTGCAAATTTACTATAGGTTTGTATGCAGGCTTTGACAAAACCACAAAAATCAAATATCCATGAAAATACAGGCATTCCTGAATCCACAAAAAACTGGTACCCATGAAAAATAAATGAATCCATAGTACCGCTACTTCCTATTTTCTTACACATCTTTGAATGAAAAAATGTTGTTGTGCATTATCTCCCCCTTAGAGGAGCTGTAAAGGGGAGATCTTCCATTTTGTAACTCTGAAAGTTTGGCAAGTATGCAGAGCTTTGATTGTATTTTCAGGTTATGAGGAATCTAATAACATATTTACAAGTTTTGATGTAAGCTGTAATGACAGAGTTATATGTGCTGGCTGTGCTCAGAATAAAAAGTCAGAAGATGTACATTTACTGTTTTGGTAAGTGTTTTGATGTAAGCTGTAATGACAGAGTTATATGTGCTGGCTGTGCTCAAAATAAAAAGTCAGAAGATGTACATTTACTGTTTTGGTAAGTGTTTTGATGTAAGCTGTAATGACAGAGTTATATGTGCTGGCTGTGCTCAAAATAAAAAGTCAGAAGATGTACATTTACTGTTTTGGTAAGTGTTTTGATGTAAGCTGTAATGACAGAGTTATATGTGCGGACTGTGCTCAGAATAAAAAGTCAGAAGATGTACATTTACTGTTTTGGTAAGTGTTTTGATGTAAGCTGTAATGACAGAGTTATATGTGCTGGCTGTGCTCAAAATAAAAAGTCAGAAGATGTACATTTACTGTTTTGGTAAGTGTTTTGATGTAAGCTGTAATGACAGAGTTATATGTGCTAGCTGTGCTCAAAATAAAAAGTCAGAAGATGTACATTTACTGTTTTGGTAAGTGTTTTGATGTAAGCTGTAATGACAGAGTTATATGTGCGGACTGTGCTCAGAATAAAAAGTCAGAAGATGTACATTTACTGTTTTGGTAAGTGTTTTGATGTAAGCTGTAATGACAAGAGTTATATGTGCGGACTGTGCTCAGAATAAAAAGTCAGAAGATGTACATTTACTGTTTTGGTAAGTGTTTTGATGTAAGCTGTAATGACAGAGTTATATGTGCTGGCTGTGCTCAGAATAAAAAGTCAGAAGATGTACATTTACTGTTTTGGTAAGTGTTTTGATGTAAGCTGTAATGACAGAGTTATATGTGCTAGCTGTGCTCAGAATAAAAAGTCAGAAGATGTACATTTACTGTTTTGGTAAGTGTTTTGATGTAAGTTGTAATGACAGAGTTATATGTGCTGGCTGTGCTCAAAATAAAAAAGTCAGAAGATGTACATTTACTGTTTTGGTAAGTTATACCTCCCAATGGTGAAAGCAGATCTAGTAACTGCTCGTCTCCATCTGTCCGTCTGCCCTCTGGAATGACCATTGATAGAAACTTTCGTCAAAGTTTTCATGGCTTACATTAAAGGATATGATCAGTTATGCTTCAGTATACATGTTACCTCAATCAATTGCATGCATTGCCCCATGTCCAGACCTGATATTGGTCTTGGTTTAATTTCACACAATATTGTGAAATAGCAATAAAATAAAATGGGAACCCCATTTTCCTTTTAATTTTTTTTAAGTAATTGATCTTAATAATATCTACCCCGAAAATCATAAATTTACAAAGATATTTTTTTCCCCGAAAGAAGGAAATTGCCTTATCATGCTTATATAATCTGTTTAAAATTGTTAAATGTTGAACTCCTTATCTCTTGAAATAAGCAGATTACTCTTTTAGGTCATTTTTTAGTAGCAATAAACAAAAAAACTATGTCAATTGGACATGCTTTGATACTATATATGCCCTTGAATTTTTACTAGATAACATTTTTGTTCGCTTTGGAGATTCCGTATATCGTCAGGTTATCGGAATTCCAATGGGAACTAACTGTGCACCACTTATTGCGGACCTTTTTTTGTATTGCTATGAGTTACAATTTATGACAAAAATCAGCAAAGACCCATCGAAACAACATCTGATACACAAATTTAATAATACTTTTAGATATTTGGATGATATTTTGGCTCTCAATAATGACGACTTCAGTATGTATACTAAAGGAATTTATCCTGTTGAACTTACTTTAAATAAAGCTAATACTAACAATGACCACTGCCCTTTCCTCGATCTTGATATCTATATCATTAACGGAAAGCTTAATACTAAAATATATGATAAAAGAGATGATTTTTCATTTCCTATCGTTAATTATCCATTTTTAGATGGTGACGTTCCCTTGTCACCATCTTACGGTGTTTATATATCTCAACTTGTACGATTCGCTCGTGTATGTAACAATGTTTTAGATTTTAACGAGAGAAATTTATGTATTACTGAAAAATTATTACACCAGGATTTTCGATATCACAAACTAGTCAAAACATTTACTAAATTTTATCATCGGTATAAGGACATCATTCGTAAATATAGCTCAACATGCAGACTTCTTATACGTTCAGGTATTTCACATCCAATTTTTTATGGAAATATTCTTTATAAAGCACAAAAATGTCAGTATTCACCTCTGAAGCTAACAAAACCTTTAAATAGACTTATTAAGAAGGGATATAGTTACGATACTGTTGTCAGGTCATTAAAGATTGCATATTTTGGCGTTAATATTGATTCACTTATAGGGTCTTTGCATCGGCACTAAACACATTTATTTAAAAACCAGTTGTTGGCATGACACGGGTTATGTTCTTCTCATATATGTTATGATGGTATGATACTAAACCCCTAACGGGAAGGATTGTGCCTGATATTCATATGATGAAGACATAATCTTTCAATCAGTTTAATTGAAGTCTGGAGCTGGCATGTCAGTTAACTGCTAGTAGTCTGTTGTTATTTATGTATTATTGTCATTTTGTTTATTTTCTTTGGTTACATCTTCTGACATCAGACTCGGACTTCTCTTGAACTGAATTTTAATGTGCGTATTGTTATGCGTTTACTTTTCTACATTGGCTAGAGGTATAGGGGGAGGGTTGAGATCTCATAAACATGTTTAACCCCGCCGCATTTTTGCGCCTGTCCCAAGTCAGGAGCCTCTAGCCTGTTAGTCTTGTATTATTTTTAATTTTAGTTTCTTGTGTACAATTTGGAGTTTAGTATGGCGTTCATTATCACTGAACTAGTATATATATTTGTTTAGGGGCCAGCTGAAGGACGCCTTGGGTGCGGGAATTTCTCGCTGCATTGAAGACCTGTTGGTGACCTTCTGCTGTTGTCTGTTCTATGGTCGGGTTGTTGTCTCTTTAACACATTCCCCATTTCCATTCTCAATTTTATAACCTATTTTGGATTAACCTTAAGAAATATATATGCATTAAACTCTAAAATTTTTCAAATTCTATAGTTAGTGTCTTAATGCCCAGTGTCTACTGTAGATTTTAAATTGATTGACATTTAGTTTTGTTTGACCATTGTAGGGATAGAAGAGGAAAAGAATTATTAGGATGTTATAGTGATTCACATCAAGATGACATTACACAGGTATATATAGACATATTTTCGTTTGGGGAAAACAGGTATATTGTCTCTGGCTAGTCAGCTATATTTCAATCTCTTTTCTTCCTGTGTTTTGTGAGTATGCACAACATAGTTTAGTGAATGACCATTCTGTAACAATAGAATGATTTTCTTTCAAGACGACCAGCATACCAGCCAGGAATTGAACACAAGATAATTGGCACAATAAGCCACCTCAATACCAATTGAGCTGAAGGTGAACTCCACTAGCACAGCTAATTGAGGGCAGTTATATTTTTACTTGGTCAAGGGTATATACGTAGTACCCCTACACCCCCCCCCCCCCCCCCACTACTTGAGTCATTGTGGGCATATTAGTGGGAGCCCCAGTTGTAATATATCTCAGATATTCTAAATGATTTGTATGTGTATAGCCATACTTTTCAAGAAAACAATATTATTACAAATTACACAAATTGCAGAAAGTAGAGCATGATGAATGGATTGATCTATTCTGCCTTATAATTTTATGGACAAAGGGAAGTAAGAAATATTTCTTTTTATAAGTTAATATTTAAATTGAAAGCAATCTTTGTTCATTAACTTTAAACTGAAAAATATTTAATATGGGTTTACCATGATTTCCTTTTCTGTAATGTATTTGGATGGTACTTACTATCATGCCATAACCAAGTGATAAAACAGGCATTATTACATGTATTCACAACCATCATTCAGGGAGCATTAGTTGACACTTTGAGTTATGTATAATTCCTACTCAAAGATGCTGGCATTATTACTGATTATAATAATATCTGAAAATTGACATAACAAGTATAAGCAGGGTTCTTGTTGTTTAGGTATGTTTCCATCCGACAGAACCTGACACATTATCAACAGGATCAACCGATGGTTTGGTTTGTGTGTTTGATATAGGTCAACCAACTGAAGATGATGCTATAGTTCTTACACTAAATTCAGAATCATCTGTGGTTAGTATTGGTTTGTCAGCTGTTTAGTTTTTTAGGATTGCATAAAAATGAGATTTTTTTAATACTGCTTTCACATGCAGTAAATATAGCCTATAGCATGAAAATAAGAAGATGTGGTTTGATTGTCAATGAGACAACTTTTCATCAGAGACCAAATGATGTAGAAGTTAGCTACTATAGATCACTATATGGCCTTCAACAATGATCAAAACCAATACTGTTCAGCAAGCTATTAAAGGCCCCAAGATGGCAAAATGTAAAACAATACAAAGAGAAAACAAATGGCCTGTACAAAACAATAAACAAAAAACTAATTTTATATACAGCAACAAACAACAACCACTAAATTACAGGGTTCTGTCTGTAGCAGTTAAAAGCAAATAAAAACACAAAAAGACTGTCAAAACTAACTTAAGCCATTCATATTATCTTTAATCATTATTGTTGAATTATTTACAACTGATAACTCGTAAAAACCTGAATAATGTGAAACATGTTTTGAAGGTGTAATACCACCAAATCATAGTACGTCACATCCGGTTGCATACGAAAATAGGTCGAAAAAAAATATTCCCTTGAATTTGACAGTTGTAGGTAATTGATCCTACATTTCATTGCAGTAAAACATTTCTGGGTCATAAACATATATCTTGGGTATTTCAAAGCACCATTATTTTTTTATTTGGGGTTTCTATAGAATATTTTGGAAACTTGAGGTTACATGGTTACTAAAGCTTGTATACAGGTTAAAAAAGGGGGAAAATTTGATTGGTTAACTTCCAGTGATGGTTATTTTCTTATATGCAATGAAATGTTATGTGAAATTTTTTCTATAGTACTGGACAGGATCAAACTTTACTCATGCCAAGTATTTCTTTATTTGAAACAAAGATAAATTCTGCACAATTTTTTGAAAAGTGCAAATTTAACAAAGACTAATAGGGGAAAATCAATGGTGGTATTACACCTAATATAGGAAGCTGTACATGCACCTTTGACCTTGTGAGTACTCTCATGTGTTAAAATTTCTTGCTATTTAAGTGAAATATTACTAATAATGAAATATTCTGAGTGGATTGAGTCTCCAAAACACATTTTATGAGAAAATTTCCTTGAAATAGGACTTTACCATGAATATTAGTTGACAGAATAAGCCATACTTAGAGTTTTGGGGAGCTTTTTCTCCTTTTTTCTTATATTCTGCTATACTAGAAAAAATTTTCCTAAGAAATACTTTAATAAATATATAGTTTTAAGTAAATGAAATTATTTTTAAAGCAGTAACAACAAATTATTCACCAAAAGAGAAGCTTTTTATGTCCCTCTCTGGAACGCGGCGTAAATTTAAGTTTTACGTAAGGACTTATTGAAACCTCCTTGGAGACAGTAAACTTTTATACGGATAGTTCATTCAGCTTGAATACTTCAAAAATCATTTATTATAACATTTCTATCATAAATGAGTGAAAGTTACCCCAAAATTTTTATTTATTGGCCTATAAAGTAGAAATTTTGAGGAAATGAGAGGTATAAATGGACCAGAAGAGACCTTATAAGGAAGACAAAGAGGTCCATTGGTAGTATTTATCATCCTAAAGTCATCTTTTGTATCATATTCAACTGTTTGTAGGCAGATGAGATAAATATTTGATCATTTATTGGTCCACACTATATTCTATCATGATGCGGCTTGGTTTGGATTTTTCGAAGAAATTTAGCTCGAATCGCTGCAGATGTCGTCTTACATTATACTAGATTTTTCTCAAACTATTGAACTGATTATGACAAAACTTGACAGGAATGCTTGAAATAACCAGTATAACAAAGGAAAAAAGTCACATTCAGTTTATTTAACAAAAAAGTCTTCTTTAGGTGTAATACCACCAAATCATAGTACGTCACATCCGGTTGCATACGAAAATAGGTCGAAAAAAAAATATTCCCTTGAATTTGACAGTTGTAGGTAATTGATCCTACATTTCATTGCAGTAAAACATTTCTGGGTCATAAACATATATCTTGGGTATTTCAAAGCACCATTATTTTTTTATTTGGGGTTTCTATAGAATATTTTGGAAACTTGAGGTTACATGGTTACTAAAGCTTGTATACAGGTTAAAAAAGGGGGAAAATTTGATTGGTTAACTTCCAGTGATGGTTATTTTCTTATATGCAATGAAATGTTATGTGAAATTTTTTCTATAGTACTGGACAGGATCAAACTTTACTCATGCCAAGTATTTCTTTATTTGAAACAAAGATAAATTCTGCACAATTTTTTGAAAAGTGCAAATTTAACAAAGACTAATAGGGGAAAATCAATGGTGGTATTACACCTTGAAGCAAGGATGTTGTTTGAGTTGTGGGATTGCTGTGTTATTGACAAATTCTCCCTATCTCTTACAGCTTAGGCCCGAGAACACAGTTATTTCGTAGTGCATTTCTTTTAGACAATAAATTCAAATTAAAAAAATCGCACCTGCTCTATCTCAAAAAGATTTTTACAGTGTAGTGTACTACTATCGATACAAATAATATCAAAATTATAGAAACTTCTACCAGCTCTAACTCAAAATATTGACAATTCTGTGTTAAGGGGGGCTAAAATTCAGTTTGACAGCTTCAGACATTCTAATTTTTGACCTTTTTTAACTGGACCAAATCACTACTTAACATAAAGATTCAGCACCCAAATTTTTTTAACATGTAATTTCATCCCCTTACTTAATATTTCATGCATAAAATATCAAGAAATAAATTGGGAAAGTGTATAAAAAAAAAATGCAAGTTATACACTGTTCACACTAGGGACTATATTTGTAGACAACGAAAACCAAAGGACGATAACTGTGTCCTTGGACCAGCCTTACTTGTACATATTGATCATGAATAAGTAGTGACTCCTTGTACTTGCACTTATGTGTTATTTAAATTACCAGTTATGATTTTTTGTACTGTAAATTCAAATTTCATGGATTTATTATTGTGAATTTTGAAGAATGAACAATAATGCAAAATTAATTATTGCGATTTCAAGAAAATCTTCATATAGATATATGTATCAGATATACAATGCAAGTGCTTATTATTGGTATACTCACCCAGTTGCATTATTCGCATAAATAAAAACTTGCTTTTATATATATAAATTTCTGAATTTACAGTACATTTTATTGTTTATCTGCAACATTCAAATTTGTTTTCTTTGTTTATCGCTTAATCTTTAATTACAGGATAAAATTGGTTGGCATGGTAACAATTTATACTGTGTGACACATATAGATACATTCTACTTATGGGACACAAAAAAGGTAAATATGTGTTCTTTTATTTTTACATGTATATTGGGACCCACATACAAGGAATTGAAATTTTTTCACAACTTGAATTTGTCATCCCTTTGCTGAACATCTTTTTTGTTTCCTACAGGAATTGTTTGAGATTTTTTGGCATGCCATGACATCAAAATTGTATAAATTGCATTTCTGTTTAAAAAGTAAATGATTTATTTGAAGGTCTAGATTTTTTTAAAAGCTGAAAAATATAAATCATTTTAATGAAAAGAGAAGGTATATTAGAGCCCTTTTTGAGTCCTTGTCCTTTGAAAATCACAAAGTATTTTTAAATTTATCAACTAACATCATTCAGATGTTCACAAGGTATATAAGCATTAATATACATGCATTTTGTTTGACAAATTTGCTTCAGGCTTTCAAACTTCTTTCATTTATTAAAGGCAATATTGCTGAACCTTTCTTAATTTAGAGATCATTTTTATGCCCTTGTCACTGCGGAGGGGGCATTAAGTGTTGCCCTTGTCTGTCTGTACATCCCAAAAATGGTTTCTGTTCTGGGGACATCACCTGTATCCCATGGACACATTCTCCATTTATTTAGGTAAGATATCTAAATATTAATGGAAAGCAACAGTCTTACCCAAATTGATATCTTTCTAAAAGATGTTTTATACAAAGATGTTGATGTTTTATCATATTATACCCCACTTATGGAGTCTGTGTTATACTGCAACACTTTGTTTGTCTGTCTGTCCATCAATCTTTTTTGTATCCAGTTTCTGTATGAAGGTATGATTTGATATTTGGTCTTGAAATTCAGAAAACAGTCAAACCTTTTATAATAATATATTAATCAAAAACAAGTTTTATCAGGTCATCCTCTCCTCTTTCTACTGTTATTAATACCAAAGCAGTTTCAACCATTTAAGACAATACAGATCTGCCATGCAGTCACTTCCTGTTTAACAATACTTATTTTATAATTTTGTTTATACCCACTGAGGATGGAATTTGTGTACAATTATGTTACAGTGACATCACAAACGATATTTCTGCTCTAAAGTTATCATCCTGTTCATTTAAAAAGCAAGACTCAGACATACTGTTTCTAGAGAAGGTGGATCCAACAATTGTTAAAGATTGTGATTAGGTCATACGGCAAGACATCTATGTGTTTATCATTGAAAGGAGGAGGGGCATTAAGGGCCGGTTTTGGTCCAAGAAAATAGTTTTTGAGAACTGTTTCAAATATGCAAATAAAATTTGGAAATGCATAAAATCAAGAAATATAAAAGAATTACATAAGATTTTTAATGTTATGACGTCACAATTACGTCATAATATAAATCGTTTTCATGAAAATGAAGAAAACTGCAGAATTTATGCAGTTTTCAGTTGTTATTTCCATTGTGGAAACATCGTGCACATCCAAGAAACAACTAAATAATTTAAGAGAAGTCTTATAACTATTGACATAATCTCACCAAATATAAAGTTGTTTCTTAGGTGCACACATACTTTTCTAATCTAATATATACTTACAAAATTACAGATTTCATCATGGTTTGTTGCCATGGTAACTCGTTAAATGTGAAATTTGTTTTTATTTTCTGAACACCTTGTACTTTAGTGTAGTTTGGACAAATTTCAGAATATGTGTAGAAACTTTTTAATTTGCACTAATATTTGGGCCAAATAAAGGCCTTATTGCCCCTACTCCTTTATTTACAAAGAATTGAAAAATGATGCTGTTTTATTTCAAACATGGCTCTGATTGTGCCACCTGCCTTCCAGTAGCCTTTTCTGCCTACTTGAATAGGTTACTTTTGGAATAGAGATTTGAAAATTGTGTTTCATATTAATAAACAAAGATCAATATTTGTAAACAAACCAGTGTAGTTTTCATCTGACAAAAAATTTCCAAACATTCAAGTACATGTATCATATGTATGGTATCCTTACATTACCATGGATCATAGTTGATATTTTCAGGTGCTTTCCTCAAGGAGTAGGTAATATATTAATAACTTGTGTGTACCTATTTTCAGGAGGAAGATTTATTGGTACTTACAGATATCAAAGACAAAGACAACTTGCAGGTAGAGAGACAGTTTTTTTTTATAAAAATAGTACCCCATAGCTATATTATTGAGCTCTGACAGCTCTGCTGAAAATCTGACAACATGGCTTTGAGACTTTAAAAAGAATTCTGTGCTATGGAATTTTAATGGTTTTCAACCATTTGGAGCATGTCTCAAGATAAATTTTCATCTCACCTGAGCTATTAGTATGATTAGGGTCATGTAAGCTGTTTCCAGGGTTTAAGCTAGGATTTTGAGGGCTTTAGTCACTTTTGCGCGAGATGAAAATCAACATTATTTTGGGTAACAGCAAGGGACCAAGGATGTATGTATATTACTAACTATACATCTTTGTCAGACTTTGAAGGACTAATTGCAGGATTTGACTGATGTGTCACTCAAATATGAAGATTAGGATATAAGATCTGAAAATCTAGTTCAAAATTTTACTTCAATTAGTTTCAGGGGACATTCCTGATCAACAAAAGTTGGGTTCCTTTTTTTTTATAAAAACCAGGAATCACAGTATAAATGAACTTGTTGAACTTTGTAAGACTATTACACTGCATAATCATTATCCTTATAAGACGTTTAAATCGATATTTTGAATTAATTTCTATAAAGTTGGAACCAAGGATTTGTACAAATTCACATGGAACGATTCCAATAACTGTAAATTAATCGAGAATTGATCACGTTTACTTTCGATTTTCATATGAAATGTAAACGGGAAGTGACAAGTAGATAATAAATTCAGAATGAATCCGGATTCATCTACGGATTGGTTCGTGTTTAAAAAAAAGGCAGGAAATTATCATTTTTTTTATTTCAATTTGCTTAGTAAGAACTATATTTGTCTCTCTCATTTATTTTGGCACTAAATTTATTTCGTATTTTACGTTTTAGTGTCTATAAATTCATAGGAATACTTTCACGCAGTATATCGTAAAGAAAGCACCTGTTGGACTCGTTGATGATGATGGAAGTTTTTAACGTGAAAACATTTCTGAACGTTTTGAATAAAGATCTATCTTTTTAATCGAAATTGAATGTTTTATGTCAAAGATGACGAAAATACGATCATCTGACGAAACTACGACGAACGAACTGCAAGTTATGATCGTTTTAGAAATATTGAAATTAAAAAGCGAATTGTCTGGGGGAAAACAATTTTGTTCAAATGACGAAACTATGACAAAAGAAATGCAAATTGTGGTCGTTGGCCTTGAGAAATATTGAAATTAAATTGCAGACTGACTAATTTTACTGGGGAAAATAATTAACCGGATTAGTGACCCATCCGATGGCGATAAGCGGATTAGCTGTAATCACAACTTTATAACACCTGTTGTAAATGTTAATTAGCTGAGGGTCATAAACTTTTCAGAAATATGTAATACAGGTAGAACTATAGTATTTTCATGCGAAAATATTTTTACACTTTCCAAATTTAAGTGACGAAATTGATTTGAAATACTTTCATCATTTTGAAAACAGTTTCGTAAATTACGAAAGTGACGAGCGCTAGAAAAATCACTGCTGTTTCAATCAGTTGTGGTCCTTCATCATCAGAAACTTTAAAATAAAATTCCTCTGAACCCACAATATGACACCAAACTTGGCCACAATTATCCTTAGGATATTTTTTTAATACCATCTAACCTCCTGACATGGCTGCTGTAACAAGGAATAGAAGATTGGGATCAAGTCTATTTAATTATCAATTAGTCTGAAGTTATGCAACTTATTACTTGAATGAAATGGTCCTGAATATAAACTTAAATATTCATCTAGAAAATTTCTATAGCGGGAGATCACCCACTTTGGAGATTAGAAAAGTTGATTGATTGATTGTTTGATAAAAGTCTAGTCACAATAAAGGACAAGAACATTTTTTTTTTTTTAATTTTTTTTTTTAATTTTAATTTTTATTATTTTCAAGAATTACAACAAATACAACACATCAAACATACATACAGAAATATTAGCAATACATTTGAATATCTATTTATTTATAACAATAAACATTGTTGTAAATTCATTTTTATGTATATATGAAAAGAGAATAGAATTACGGAAAGTAAAGGATAATTTGAGTTAAATGTGTATGTACCACATGAGAAGGGTAAAGTATTTTATGAAAAAGGAAGAGGTTAAAAAATATCCTGTAATATTTCAGTACATAATAAATTGTGCTGTAAGATAAAATAATATATTATGTTATTTTTGACAATAAGTATTTGTAAAAGAAAAATGACAAAATGAATTATTAAAATAATTCTTTAAATGCATTCCACATGGTATCAAAGTGATCTTGTCTTTTATTTTTGACTGCCATTATTTTTTCTAAATTGTACATATATTTTAGCTGGCACTGAGTGAAAGATCTTTTGAAAAACATCTACTGTTGTATATATATGTTTCATGTATAGAAAAATCAAATTATATGGGTCACCTTTTCGAACTTTTGATATATCTCCAAAAATAAAATTTAACTTATTCAATGGCAGGCTTACCCCACCAGATAAAAACCAATAATCAATATCTTGTAAAAAATTTTGGATCATCTCACAATTCCACAGAATATGTTCAACAGTTTCATCTTCTAATTTACAAAAAGTACATAGAGGGTTATCAATAAGTTTGATTTTACATAAAGATTTATTTGTGGCAAGAATTCTGTGTTTTAATTTGTACTGAAGCTACTGTAGTTTGGTATTGACAGTGACTGTAAAAGGTAGTTTGAATATATGTTTCCAAATGAGATCTTCGCCTAATATTTCACCCCAGTGAATGACAAGAACAAATTAACAATTAATACTAAAGGTAGATTTTGTAAGGTTGGGGTTAACTGGGTTGAACAGCAGGAAATTTGGACTGCCACTGGAAAATGAGGGTGTTTGGGTAGAAAAGTTACCTTGTATCAGACCACCTATAGACCTCTCAGTTGTTGCAAGAGTTCTTTAGTATGTATAAGGCAGCCCCTCATCTTGCATGAGACATCAGATTTAACATCCAAATTCCAATCAGATGTGATTGTGCATTTATACGGGAACAGGTTTAGGCCAGGTGACCATATTTCTATACCCCAGGTAACCCTTGGGTTTTAAGATAGTTTACACCTTTTATTAAACTTTATTGCTTTTCTTGTGAAATAAATATTTTACATCTAGCTTTCTTTGTATTCAATGAAGACATGTGATTAGAACCTAGTACAATTTTATTGGTTCTCCATGTTAATTACAAGTGAACAACAGTTACAAAATCTTCAACATGATGAAGGGGAGGTAACTCCACCATTCCTAAGTTTTGTAATAGACATTAAATATGAATTAAAGAAAAGGAAATTACACGTTAGTCAGTTTTTGTTTTGTATTGTTATCATATTTTAAGTAAAAATGTGAATTAAGTTTCTGGTTTCATGAGAAATTCAACACCTTTATAGAATTATTCAAATTTAGAATGCAATCAAAAGAGAACTTACAATAAAATGTCAATAAAGTAGATATAAGATACAATAAGTGTTGACATTAACATCATTCTATGTTATATCACGTTATATTGAATTCCTTAAAGAAGGGTACAGGAGGTTTATCAATACACATCAAATGCATCATGATTTTTTTTAGGAATTTGCAAAATAGTACACCATAAAATTCTCACGAACTTGAATTTTAGTGTAATTTATTTAAATTTTCAAGAGATTATATTTGAAAGTTATATGGATTTCAGGTTACCATGGTTACTGTCCTTTCTTTATTATTCATCTGCAAATAATTTGTGACAGGAATATTGTATTCCAACATTATATCAATCTGTCCTTAACAGTTAACACTCTGGTAGGTAAAATAGTGCTTCTGTTGTGTCATTAGGCCTCATTAGATTTGCACAGTGCATTGTCATAAAAAGAACAAAATGTCTTACTCTATTTTAATGGACAGTGGTAATAGTCACAGGATGACATAACATACAAAAACCTGAAAGCAAAAAAGGACCTTTTGTTTTCCATATAATGATCATAAAACTTGGTACAGGCTGGATCAAGAAAGTTAAGGAATCCTTTTCAAATTCAAGATATGAGGCTAAAGATCAAATTAACAAAAATGTTGAAAGATAACAAATAGACAATTAGTAGAAAAACCTACCATTGAAAATACCAACAGAGCTTGAGTTACTTTAAACATAATTTATTGTTAAAACAAGAAGAATGACAATGGATGAATTACAAGTTATAGATTTTCAAGGTCTTTTCAATTATTCAATATATTACATAATATATTACACAGTACACATGACACAGAAATGTATGAAATAAAGAGAAAAAATTGCACAACAGTCTTGTGATGTGAAGGAGTGTCTTCATCAGTTCACATGAAACTTTGATCAGTACTTATTCATGGCAAAACCATAATAAGGTTATATGTCATGTTCTCAACTTGTTCCACTGTAGTGGAAGGGCGCATTAAGGTTTACCCTTGTCGGTATGTACATATGTCCATACGTACGTCCCGAAATTGACTTCAGTTCTCTAACTTTAGTTTGCCTCAACCAAATGTTAAGAAACTTATACACAATGCTTATTACCACAAAACTCAAATCAAGTTCGAATTTGGGTGGTGTTACTTTTACCGTTCTGGAGTTATGCCCCTTGATAAAGTTACATGCAAGCGGAGGCATCATATGTGTCCCATGAACACATTCTCCATTTATTTTTTAAAAGTAGTCATTTTAAATAGGTGAAGTCAGAAGGGGCACCTAAATTAAGCCAGTATCAAATTGAAATGTTAAAAGAGACCATATCAGATCTGTTACAAGTCCAGAGACTAGTTGAAGCTAAAATGAAGAACCCTCAGCTCCTGCCTCCATCTATATTGTGTAAGAAGTGTATACAACCTCAAATGCCTTACTTTGTATACAATCAGGGTTACTTGTATCTCACAAAATACATCATTAAACAGGCCATGTACAAGAACAAAATTTTACTCACACAAAGGCACAGCCTAAATCAGATTTAGGTTAAGATTTTTGCTTCTTTAAATATTATATTCCAATGCATTTAGGAAATAGAGTATCTATAAACAAAAGTTATAGATGCCAAAGTGTAGTTCATATTGATCATAGATATAAGAAGATGTAGTATGAGTGCCAATGAGACAACTCTCCATCCAAGTCACAATTTGTAAAAGTAAACCATTATAGGTCAAAGTACGGCCTTCAACACAGAGCCTTGGCTCACACCAAACAGCAAGCTATAAAGGGCCCCAAAAATGACTAGTGTAAAACCATTCAAACAGGAAAACCAACGGTCTAATCTATATAAAAAAACAAGAAACACTTATGAACCACATCAACAAACGACAACCACTGAATATCAGGTTCCTGACTTAGGACAGGTGCAAACAAATGCAGAGAGTTTAAACATTTTAATAGGCGCCAACCTTCAGCCTACCTGAAACAATAGTGTAACATCACAACATAGAAAGACACACTATAAAATATCAATTGAAATGGCTTAACTCAATCAAAAGACATATTAACAAAAACAAGTGAACATACACTGAACAATAAATTTGATCTATGACACAATGTAAATACAAAATTAATCACAAGGTATTTCCAAAAATTTCAAAAGAAAAGTATAGATTGTTTTACATGTTTTCAAGCTACATGCAGTTTTGATCAAAGATGGTAAATACGCCAATGCTACCTTGATATATCACTTAGAAATAAGTGGTTATATATTTTGTATGAGAGTAAAAATATTGACTCTTTAGATGTAGGTTAAAGTTCCATAAAGACGATATTCACATAGTATAATGTTATATTTGTGATTGTTAGTTTGTAAAGATGATATTCACATAGTATAAAGTTATATTGGTGATTGTTAGTTTGTAAGGAATAGAAGTGTTTTATTCATAAAATCCAAATTTTAAATCAGTATTTTTCTATTTATAGAACTAGCCAATGGTCATAATATCACTTGTCTTGGGCTTTACTGGAATCAATTGGTTGTCAAAATATATACATACATCACAGGATAATATTTGAAAAGTAGTTCCAGTCAACTACGCAAATATTAAATTAAAAGTTTAAGTTAGTTAAAACGCCAACTTCATTAAATTGTTTATTATCACGACATTTTACATTATTGGAAATTATATTTAATTTGACTATACTTGAAGTGGTTGCCATAAACTAAGTAACAAAAGGAAAATAAATAAACTTTGAATAAATTTGTCAATCTGAAATTTGAATGTGATTTTTGTCCTTCATTAAACCTGTAGATAAGGACTGTAGTTATTACAGTATATTGAACACAGCTGGCAGGTCCTTTGTCTCACTGCTATTTAAACTCTTGTCCTTGGTAGTAGTTAGCCCACAGAAATTCGGTCAGTATTTACCTTGCATGTCTAATTATTATACAAAGTAATCAATAGTTTGAGAAGATACTTATATGATTTAAATGTGACCTTTAAAGTTCAATTGAACTTCAATTTAGATATGACAGAATTAGAGTATAGGTAAATTGATAATTAGTTATGTACACTTGCACTGATATGATGGTAAAGACATATTTAATTAGAAAACTGGGAAAATTAATTCTAAGTAAAAACTTTTTCAAAACTGGTCCTAGTACACAAAATGTATTACTGATATCTTGAATACTTGAAATACCATACACATATATCAAAGGAACAGCAATTATATTGCTGCACTTCATAATGTTGCTGGAAGGTCTAAAGAACTTTACTCAGCAGCAATAAGAAGATGTGGTATGATTGTCAATGAGACAACTATCCACCAAAATTCAAATGAAGTGGATGTAAGCAATTATAGGTCATTGTACAACCTTCAACAATGAGAAAAATCCATGCCATATAGTCTGCTATAAAAGGCCTTGACATGAAAAATATGAAACTATTCAATTGAAAAATCTAACAGCATAATTCATAACAAGAAAAGATTAGTATGGCACAAAGCATCAACTTTGCTTTCAACACTTAGTGAAGTGGGCCATATGGTGGTCGCTGTTTTCCATCCGTTCATCCATTCACACTATGCTACACCTGTCAAACCAGTGATTGGATTTCCATGAAACTTACACAGAATCTTCATAACTTAATGGCAGTTTACATCACCTACACTTTTTATTGTTTTGCTTCATTAGATTTTTTGGGGTTTCCCATGGTGTCATAGACTTCCTCCCACCTTGAAAAGGGGGTATATGACATCTATAACTTCTTCCAAAGCATTGACTGGTGCGAATGAAATTCATAATTCTATTTGCATCCCATTTGCATCTCCTATTTTAATTTATTATTCAAAAACTTTTGGGGTTTGAAATCTAAATAAAAAAAACACTTTGTCATATCTATACAAATATAGGATCATCGGTATGAATTATTTTTAACTCTCCTCTCATTTTTAGTTCCTTTTTTTACAAAAATCTTCTCTGAAACTACTGGGTTAAATTCAACCAAACTTGGCCACAATCATCATTGGGGTATCTAGTTTAAAAAATGTGTCCAAACCCCTCATTCCAACCAAGATGGCCAACATGACTAAAAATAAAGAAAAGGGGTAAAATGCAAGTTTTGTCTATTATTTTGAAAACCGTTATAAATAGAGAAAAGCTGACAGTAGCAGAAATGTTCAGAATGTTGAGCTCTACAAATTGTTCATATGTCAAAACTGTCAGACGACTTCTTATAGGAGTTATTGCCCTTAAATGACAAATTTTACCATTTTTTTTTTCCATTTTTGCCTATTATCTTGAAAACTATGATAGATAGAGAGAAAATTTAAATTGCAAAAATGACCAGCAAGACAAGTTCTACAAATGAATCTGCTTATTGAAATCATCAGTTGACTCCTTTTTGGAGTTATTGCCTTTTGATGACGATTTACCAATTTTTGGCGTTTTTATGCCCCACCCAACATTCTTGTTGCCTTTCATCTTAAGAAATATAATAGATAGATAGAAACTTAAACAAGCAAAAATGATCAGCAAGACAAGACCTACAATTAAGTTTATAAGGAGGAACCGACCACTCCTGATTGGAGTTATTGCTCTTTAATGATGATTTTTACCATTTGTTTTTGCGTTTTGCCTTATATGATAAAAATTATAATAGATAAATAGACACTTTAAATCACAAAAATGATCAGCAAGGCAAGATCTACTAACAAGTCAAATTTTGTCGATAAAGTTAGTAGACTGTCACTCTTTATAGGAGGGATTGCCCTTAAATGAGGATTCTTTTTTACCCTCTTTTGTGTTTTGAGCAAAAACTAAAGAAGATAGAGAAAAACTAAACAAACTTAATGATCAGCAATACAAGATCAACAAAACAGAGATTTATGTCATGAATTCTATTCTCATCTACAATGTTGGAGAGTGTCCTTTGTTGAATATGCACATAGACCAAGGTGAGCGACACAAGCTCTTTAGAGCCTCTAGTTGGAAATTCATTGTTAAAATTGTGTGAAGGGATTTATATTTTGCACATTTATTTCTTAGAAAAAATCCACAGAAAAAGTTGCAAAATAGAAGTTTTACTTGGAATATTTAGGTAACATAGAATTATGAATTAACAAACACACACAAACAAAACTATTCATCTTAGCATGTCAAAGAAAATCAGAAAAAAGAGTTTCTTATACTTGTGAAATAAATCCTTAAATATTTAGAAGTGAAGATTTTTAAGTTGCTGCTATTCACAAAAATAACATTTGGTATTTCCTTTTATGAAAACCAATATCTCTATGGAGAGGTTTATATAAAATGTACTTGACTTCTTTTGTTTGTTGACAGTGTAAATCAAATCTTTACAATAACATTATCAAATTATTTAAATATCAGTTTGACAGTCCGCTCCTTTAAAGTAAAATCTTAACTGTTAAATAGGTATGATCATAATCATGAGAAATATTTGAGTTTAACTTATATGTATACATATATTTAGATATGTAAAAGTCATTAAGAAAACAATGAACCAGCAAAGGAGAAGTTAAGGACTAGTTTTGGCCTATAATTCGAAGTACATCTGATGAAAGATTTTTGACATTTTTTAAACACTTAAGTGTCTACTTCAGTTGATTCAATTAGTTAATGTAAAAGATTTGAACTGATTTGGTCATTAAAGATGCTCAAATTCAAGCTTAAATATGAAAATCTATCTAATATGCCATAAAACGTCACTTTTCAAATGGTTTTTGTCTATAATGTAAGTGTCCGCATTCTTGTTCATTCTCAACCTTTATATATGTTATGTATTATCATCAAATACAACATATATCTAAATATTTAGACTGAACACAAATGTGGCCACTTCCATTTTAGACAAAAAACATCTTAAAATTAGCACAAATGCTGAAATTGTGAAGATTTCATTAATTTTGCATAAACTTATGATGCTAGTACCTGATGCATGTGCATTGTATTGTCAAAAACAGCCCATATTTTTGTGACAAAAGTATTCTACTTGCCAATAAAGAGCTAAAAGTTTACATTTCAACAAATTAGTAATAATGCTATATTTTGGGGCCAAAAAGGGGTATTACCGAGCCTACCTCTTTAATAGGTACCAGGTCACCAAAAATTGAGGACACAGTACAAACAGCAAAAAAAAAGTAAAAAAAAGTCTAAAGACTTATACCAGTATATGTAGATGTCAAGCAAAAAGAAGTATGGTACCCTTTCAACTGTTTGTTCTATCTTATTTATATAGCTTATCTTAAAGGGATATATTAATGTTAAGGCATCTGTTAATACTATTCATAAATTTCAATACACTCAGAAGGCAAAAAAACTTTTATAATTTAATGTCTTGAGTTTCTCTTAGACGAAAAATTTTTCTTAAAGAAAACTGAGCAATGAAAACAAAGTTTAACAGTTATACTGGAGGTCTTGTGAATAAATCAGACATGTCTTTATAATGCATGAAGGTGGTTATATAAACAGGCAAACCATACCCATCAATAATAACATGTTTATTTATATACATGCAAAGTAATGGTTATGTAAATACTCAATATCTATTTATAAATCGTTATACAATAGTTTAGTTTTTATCCTTCAAGCAATTTTCCAAATATAGACTTTGAGAGGATCTTTCTTTTATTCTCTATCTGTATTGAATTTCAATACACATTGTTGGTATTCAATTATAGAATTTAAATTTTAGCATATCAGTGTAAACAAAACTGATCAATTTTTGTTATGAGAATTTTATGTGACAGATAATGAAGTTAGTGCTACAGTAAAAATACAAATTTAAATAGATCCTATTTGTCATTCTATGATGTGATTTATATGTCACCTAATTAAGCTTTGATTTTGGCCTTACTTGCAGAATTGTTTAGACGTTTGTCAGTTTCAGTCATCTTGGTACAAAATTTTCTTGATGTTTACATTTTTGCATTTTTTTCCTTTTGGGGTCTGTTACCTTTGGTATTAAGGAATGTTAGTCCTTCTTCTGTTACCTTTGGTATTAAGGAATGTTAGTCCTTCTTCTGTTACCTTTGGTATTAAGGAATGTAAGCCCTTCTTCTGTTACCTTTGGTATTAAGGAATGTAAGCCCTTCTTCTGTTACCTTTGGTATTAAGGAATGTTAGCCCTTTCTTATCATTAGTCAGGGAGAGTTGACTCTTCTGTTACCTTTGGTATAAAGGAATGTTAGCCCTTTCCTATCATTAATCAGGGAGAGTTAACTCTTCTGTTACCTTTGGTATTAAGGAATGTTAGCCCTTTCCTATCATTAGTCAGGGAGAGTTGACTCTTCTGTTACCTTTGGTATTAAGGAATGTTAGCCCTTTCCTATCATTAGTCAGGTAGAGTTGACTCTTCTGTTACCTTTGGTATTAATGAATGTTAGCCCTTTCCTATCATTAGTACGGGAGAGTTGACTCTTCTGTAACCTTTGGTATTAACGAATGTTAGCCCTTTACTATCATTAGTCAGGGAGAGTTGACTCTTCTGTTACCTTTGGTATTAAGGAATGTTAGCCCTTTCCTATCATTAGTCAGGGAGAGTTGACTCTTCTGTTACCTTTGGTATTAAGGAATGTTAGCCCTTTCCTATCATTAGTCAGGGAGAGTTGACTCTTCTGTTACCTTTGGTATTAAGGAATGTTAGCCCTTTCCTATCATTAGTCAGGTAGAGTTGACTCTTCTGTTACCTTTGGTATTAATGAATGTTAGCCCTTTCCTATCATTAGTACGGGAGAGTTGACTCTTCTGTAACCTTTGGTATTAACGAATGTTAGCCCTTTACTATCATTAGTCAGGGAGAGTTGACTCTTCTGTTACCTTTGGTATTAAGGAATGTTAGCCCTTTCCTATCATTAGTCAGGGAGAGTTGACTCTTCTGTTACCTTTGGTATTAAGGAATGTTAGCCCTTTCCTATCATTAGTCAGGGAGAGTTGACTCTTCTGTTACCTATGGTATTAAGGAATGTTAGCCCTTTCCTATCATTAGTAAGGGAGAGTTGACTCTTCTGTTACCTTTGGTATTAAGGAATGTTAGCCCTTTCCTATCATTAGTCAGGGAGAGTTGACTCTTCTGTTACCTTTGATATTAAGGAATGTTAGCCCTTTACTATCATTAGTCAAGGAGAGTTGACTCTTCTGTTACCTTTGGTATTAAGGAATGTTAGCCCTTTACTATCATTAGTCAGGGAGAGTTGACTCTTCTGTTACCTTTGGTATTAAGGAATGTTAGCCCTTTACTATCATTAGTCAAGGAGAGTTGACTCTTCTGTTACCTTTGGTATTAAGGAATGTTAGCCCTTTACTATCATTAGTCAAGGAGAGTTGACTCTTCTGTTACCTTTGGTATTAAGGAATGTTAGCCCTTTACTATCATTAGTCAAGGAGAGTTGACTCTTCTGTTACCTTTGGTATTAAGGAATGTTAGCCCTTTCCTATCATTAGACAAGGAGAGTTGACTCTTCTGTTACCTTTGGTATTAAGGAATGTTAGCCCTTTACTATCATAAGTCAAGGAGAGTTGACTCTTCTGTTACCTTTGGTATTAAGGAATGTTAGCCCTTTACTATCATTAGTAAAGGAGAGTTGACTCTTCTGTTACCTTTGGTATTAAGGAATGTTAGCCCTTTCCTATCATTAGACAAGGAGAGTTGACTCTTCTGTTACCTTTGGTATTAAGGAATGTTAGCCCTTTACTATCATTAGTCAAGGAGAGTTGACTCTTCTGTTACCTTTGGTATTAAGGAATGTTAGCCCTTTCCTATCATTAGTCGGGGAGAGTTGACTCTTCTGTTACCTTTGGTATTAAGGAATGTTAGCCCTTTCCTATCATTAGGTATGGAGAGTTGACTCTTCTGTTACCTTTGGTATTAAGGAATATTAGCCCTTTCCTATCATTAGTCAGGGAGAGTTGACTCTTCTGTTACCTTTGGTATTAAGGAATGTTAGCCCTTTCCTATCATTAGTTAGAGAGAGTTGACTCTTCTGTTACCTTTGGTATTAAGGAATGTTAGCCCTTTCCTTTCATTAGACAAGGAGAGTTGACTCTTCTGTTACCTTTGGTATTAAGGAATGTTAGCCCTTTACTATCATTAGTCAAGGAGAGTTGACTCTTCTGTTACCTTTGGTATTAAGGAATGTTAGCCCTTTCCTATCATTAGTTAGAGAGAGTTGACTCTTCTGTTACCTTTGGTATTAAGGAATGTTAGCCCTTTCCTATCATTAGGTATGGAGAGTTGACTCTTCTGTTACCTTTGGTATTAAGGAATGTTAGCCCTTTCCTATCATTAGTCAGGGAGAGTTGACTCTTCTGTTACCTTTGGTATTAAGGAATGTTAGCCCTTTCCTATCATTAGTTAGAGAGAGTTGACTCTTCTGTTACCTTTGGTATTAGGGAATGTTAGCCCTTTCCTATCATAAGTCAAGGAGAGTTGACTCTTCTGTTACCTTTGGTATTAGGGAATGTTAGCCCTTTCCTATCATTAGTCAAGGAGAGTTGACTCTTCTGTTACCTTTGGTATTAAGGAATGTTAGCCCTTTCCTATCATTAGTCAAGGAGAGTTGACTCTTCTGTTACCTTTGGTATTAAGGAATGTTAGCCCTTTCCTATCATTAGGTATGGAGAGTTGACTCTTCTGTTACCTTTGGTATTAAGGAATGTTAGCCCTTTCCTATCATTAGTCAGGGAGAGTTGACTCTTCTGTTACCTTTGGTATTAAGGAATGTTAGCCCTTTCCTATCACTAGACAGGGAGAGTTGACTCTTCTGTAACCTTTGGTATTAAGGAATGTTAGCCCTTTCCTAGCATTAGTCAAGGAGAGTTGACTCTTCTGTTACCTTTGGTATTAAGGAATGTTAGTCGGGGAAAGGTGACTCTTCTGTTACCTTTGGTATTAAGGAATGTTAGCCCTTTCCTATCATTAGTCAGGGAGAGTTGACTCTTCTGTTACCTTTGGTATTAAGGAATGTTAGCCCTTTCCTATCATTAGTCAGGGAGAGTTGACTCTTCTGTTACCTTTGGTATTAAGGAATGTTAGCCCTTTCCTATCATTAGTCAGGTAGAGTTGACTCTTCTGTTACCTTTGGTATTAATGAATGTTAGCCCTTTCCTATCATTAGTACGGGAGAGTTGACTCTTCTGTAACCTTTGGTATTAACGAATGTTAGCCCTTTACTATCATTAGTCAGGGAGAGTTGACTCTTCTGTTACCTTTGGTATTAAGGAATGTTAGCCCTTTCCTATCATTAGTCAGGGAGAGTTGACTCTTCTGTTACCTTTGGTATTAAGGAATGTTAGCCCTTTCCTATCATTAGTCAGGGAGAGTTGACTCTTCTGTTACCTATGGTATTAAGGAATGTTAGCCCTTTCCTATCATTAGTAAGGGAGAGTTGACTCTTCTGTTACCTTTGGTATTAAGGAATGTTAGCCCTTTCCTATCATTAGTCAGGGAGAGTTGACTCTTCTGTTACCTTTGATATTAAGGAATGTTAGCCCTTTACTATCATTAGTCAAGGAGAGTTGACTCTTCTGTTACCTTTGGTATTAAGGAATGTTAGCCCTTTACTATCATTAGTCAGGGAGAGTTGACTCTTCTGTTACCTTTGGTATTAAGGAATGTTAGCCCTTTACTATCATTAGTCAAGGAGAGTTGACTCTTCTGTTACCTTTGGTATTAAGGAATGTTAGCCCTTTACTATCATTAGTCAAGGAGAGTTGACTCTTCTGTTACCTTTGGTATTAAGGAATGTTAGCCCTTTACTATCATTAGTCAAGGAGAGTTGACTCTTCTGTTACCTTTGGTATTAAGGAATGTTAGCCCTTTCCTATCATTAGACAAGGAGAGTTGACTCTTCTGTTACCTTTGGTATTAAGGAATGTTAGCCCTTTACTATCATAAGTCAAGGAGAGTTGACTCTTCTGTTACCTTTGGTATTAAGGAATGTTAGCCCTTTACTATCATTAGTAAAGGAGAGTTGACTCTTCTGTTACCTTTGGTATTAAGGAATGTTAGCCCTTTCCTATCATTAGACAAGGAGAGTTGACTCTTCTGTTACCTTTGGTATTAAGGAATGTTAGCCCTTTACTATCATTAGTCAAGGAGAGTTGACTCTTCTGTTACCTTTGGTATTAAGGAATGTTAGCCCTTTCCTATCATTAGTCGGGGAGAGTTGACTCTTCTGTTACCTTTGGTATTAAGGAATGTTAGCCCTTTCCTATCATTAGGTATGGAGAGTTGACTCTTCTGTTACCTTTGGTATTAAGGAATATTAGCCCTTTCCTATCATTAGTCAGGGAGAGTTGACTCTTCTGTTACCTTTGGTATTAAGGAATGTTAGCCCTTTCCTATCATTAGTTAGAGAGAGTTGACTCTTCTGTTACCTTTGGTATTAAGGAATGTTAGCCCTTTCCTTTCATTAGACAAGGAGAGTTGACTCTTCTGTTACCTTTGGTATTAAGGAATGTTAGCCCTTTACTATCATTAGTCAAGGAGAGTTGACTCTTCTGTTACCTTTGGTATTAAGGAATGTTAGCCCTTTCCTATCATTAGTTAGAGAGAGTTGACTCTTCTGTTACCTTTGGTATTAAGGAATGTTAGCCCTTTCCTATCATTAGGTATGGAGAGTTGACTCTTCTGTTACCTTTGGTATTAAGGAATGTTAGCCCTTTCCTATCATTAGTCAGGGAGAGTTGACTCTTCTGTTACCTTTGGTATTAAGGAATGTTAGCCCTTTCCTATCATTAGTTAGAGAGAGTTGACTCTTCTGTTACCTTTGGTATTAGGGAATGTTAGCCCTTTCCTATCATAAGTCAAGGAGAGTTGACTCTTCTGTTACCTTTGGTATTAGGGAATGTTAGCCCTTTCCTATCATTAGTCAAGGAGAGTTGACTCTTCTGTTACCTTTGGTATTAAGGAATGTTAGCCCTTTCCTATCATTAGTCAAGGAGAGTTGACTCTTCTGTTACCTTTGGTATTAAGGAATGTTAGCCCTTTCCTATCATTAGGTATGGAGAGTTGACTCTTCTGTTACCTTTGGTATTAAGGAATGTTAGCCCTTTCCTATCATTAGTCAGGGAGAGTTGACTCTTCTGTTACCTTTGGTATTAAGGAATGTTAGCCCTTTCCTATCACTAGACAGGGAGAGTTGACTCTTCTGTAACCTTTGGTATTAAGGAATGTTAGCCCTTTCCTAGCATTAGTCAAGGAGAGTTGACTCTTCTGTTACCTTTGGTATTAAGGAATGTTAGTCGGGGAAAGGTGACTCTTCTGTTACCTTTGGTATTAAGGAATGTTAGCCCTTTCCTATCATTAGTCAGGGAGAGTTGACTCTTCTGTTACCTTTGGTATTAAGGAATGTTAGCCCTTTCCTATCATTAGTCGGGGAGAGTTGACTCTTCTGTTACCTTTGGTATTAAGGAATGTTAGCCCTTTCCTATCATTAGGTATGGAGAGTTGACTCTTCTGTTACCTTTGGTATTAAGGAATGTTAGCCCTTTCCTATCATTAGTTAGGGAGAGTTGACTCTTCTGTTACCTTTGGTATTAAGGAATGTTAGCCCTTTCCTATCATTAGTTAGGGAGAGTTGACTCTTCTCTTACCTTTGGTATTAAGGAATGTTAGCCCTTTCCTATCATTAGTTAGGGAGAGTTGACTCTTCTGTTACCTTTGGTATTAAGGAATGTTAGCCCTTTCCTAGCATTAGTCAGGGAGAGTTGACTCTTCTGTTACCTTTGGTATTAAGGAATGTTAGCCCTTTCCTAGCATTAGTCAGGGAGAGTTGACTCTTCTGTTACCTTTGGTATTAAGGAATGTTAGCCCTTTCTTATCATTAGTCAGGGAGAGTTGACTCTTCTGTTACCTTTGGTATTAAGGAATGTTAGCCCTTTCTTATCATTATTCAGGGAGAGTTGACTCTTCTGTTACCTTTGGTATTAAGGAATGTTAGCCCTTTCTTATCATTAGTCAGGGAGAGTTGACTCTTCTGTTACCTTTGGTATTAAGGAATGTTAGCCCTTTCCTATCATTAGTCAGGGAGAGTTGACTCTTCTGTTACCTTTGGTATTAAGGAATGTTAGCCCTTTCCTAGCATTAGTCAGGGAGAGTTGACTCTTCTGTTACCTTTGGTATTAAGGAATGTTAGCCCTTTCTTATCATTAGTCAGGGAGAGTTGACTCTTCTGTTACCTTTAGTATTAAGGAATGTTAGCCCTTTCTTATCATTAGTCAGGGAGAGTTGACTCTTCTGTTACCTTTGGTATTAAGGAATGTTAGCCCTTTCTTATCATTAGTCAGGGAGAGTTGACTCTTCTGTTACCTTTGGTATTAAGGAATGTTAGCCCTTTCTTATCATTAGTCAGGGAGAGTTGACTCTTCTGTTACCTTTGGTATTAAGGAATGTTAGCCCTTTCCTAGCATTAGTCAGGGAGAGTTGACTCTTCTGTTACCTTTGGTATTAACAAATGTTAGCCCTTTCCTAGCATTAGTCAGGGAGAGTTGACTTTTCTGTTACCTTGGTATTAAGGAATGTTAGTCCTTTCCTAGCATTAGTCAGGGAGAGTTGACTCTTCTGTTACCTTGGGTATTAAGAATTGTTAGCCCTTTCCCTATCATTAGTTAGGGAGAGTTGACTCTTCTGTAACCTTTGGTATTAAGGAATGTTACACCTCTCTTTTCGTTAGTCATTGAGAGTTGACTCCTCTGTTACCTTTGGTATTAAAGAATGTTAGCCCTTTCCTAGCATTAGTCAGGGAGAGTTGACTCTTCTGTTACCTTGGTATTAACGAATGTTAGCCCTTTCCTAGCATTAGTCAGGGAGAGTTGACTCTTCTGTTACCTTGGTAAAAACAAATGTTAGCCCTTTCCTAGCATTAGTCAGGGAGAGTTGACTCTTCTGTTACCTTTGGTATTAAGGAATGTTAACCTTTTCCTATCATTAGTCAGGGAGAGTTGACTCTTCTGTTACCTTTGGTATTAAGGAATGTTCCCATCATTAGTCAGGGATAGTTGACTCTTCTGTTACCTTTGCTATTAAGGAATGTTCCCATCATTAGTCAGGGAGAGTTGACTCTTCTGTTACCTTTGGTATTAAGGAATGTTAGCCCTTTTCTATCATTAGTCAAGGAGAGTTGACTCTTCTGTTACCTTTGGTATTAAGATATGTTAGACCTTTCCTATCATTATTCGGGTAGAGTTGACTCTTCTGTTACCTTTGGTATTAAGGAATGTTAGCCCTTTCCTATCATTAGTCAGGGAGAGTTGACTCTTCTGTTACCTTTGGTATTAAGGAATGTTAGCCCTTTCCTATCATTAGTCAGGGAGAGTTGACTCTTCTGTTACCTTTGGTATTAAGGAATGTTAGCCCTTTTCTATCATTAGTCAAGGAGAGTTGACTCTTCTGTTACCTTTGGTATTAAGATATGTTAGACCTTTCCTATCATTATTTGGGTAGAGTTGACTCTTCTGTTACCTTTGGTATTAAGGAATGTTAGTCCTTTCCTAGCATGAGTCAGGGAGAGTTGACTCTTCTGTTACCTTTGGTATTAAGGAATGTTAACCTTTTCCTATCATTAGTCAGGGAGAGTTGACTCTTCTGTTACCTTTGGTATTAAGGAATGTTCCCATCATTAGTCAGGGATAGTTGACTCTTCTGTTACCTTTGGTATTAAGGAATGTTAGCCCTTTCCTAGCATTAGTCAGGGAGAGTTGACTCTTCTGTTACCTTTGGTATTAAGGAATGTTAGTCCTTTACTATCATTAGTCAGGGAGAGTTGACTCTTCTGTTACCTTTGGTATTAAGGAATGTTAGCCCTTTCTTATCATTACTCAGGGAGAGTTGACTCTTCTGTTACCTTTGGTATTAAGGAATGTTAGCCCTTTCTTATCATTAGTCAGGGAGAGTTGACTCTTCTGTTACCTTTGGTATTAAGGAATGTTAGCCCTTTCCTAGCATTAGTCAGGGAGAGTTGACTCTTCTGTTACCTTTGGTATTAAGGAATGTTAGCCCTTTCCTAGCATTAGTCAGGGAGAGTTGACTCTTCTGTTACCTTTGGTATTAAGGAATGTTAGCCCTTTCCTAGCATTAGTCAGGGAGAGTTGACTCTTCTGTTACCTTTGGTATTAAGGAATGTTAGCCCTTTCCTAGCATTAGTCAGGGAGAGTTGACTCTTCTGTTACCTTTGGTATTAAGGAATGTTAGCCCTTTCCTAGCATTAGTCAGGGAGAGTTGACTCTTCTGTTACCTTTGGTATTAAGGAATGTTAGCCCTTTCCTAGCATTAGTCAGGGAGAGTTGACTCTTCTGTTACCTTTGGTATTAAAGAATGTTAACCCTTTCCTAGCATTAGTCAGGGAGAGTTGACTCTTCTGTTACCTTTGGTATTAAGGAATGTTAGCTCTTTCCTAGCATTAGTCAGGGAGAGTTGACTCTTCTGTTACCTTTGGTATTAAAGAATGTTAACCTTTTCCTATCATTAGTCAGGGAGAGTTGACTCTTCTGTTACCTTTGGTATTAAAGAATGTTAGCCCTTTCCTATCATTAGTCAGGGAGAGTTGACTCTTCTGTTACCTTTGGTATTAAGGAATGTTAGCCCTTTCCTAGCATTAGTCAGGGAGAGTTGACTCTTCTGTTACCTTTGGTATTAAAGAATGTTAACCTTTTCCTATCATTAGTCAGGGAGAGTTGACTCTTCTGTTACCTTTGGTATTAAGGAATGTTAGCCCTTTCCTAGCATTAGTCAAGGAGAGTTGACTCTTCTGTTACCTTTGGTATTAAGGAATGTTAGCCCTTTCCTAGCATTAGTCAGGGAG
Organism: Mytilus californianus; assembly: GCF_021869535.1. Taxonomy (NCBI): domain Eukaryota; kingdom Metazoa; phylum Mollusca; class Bivalvia; order Mytilida; family Mytilidae; genus Mytilus; species Mytilus californianus. The sequence continues at coordinate 120,828,636 of NW_026262701.1, forward strand.
AGTTGACTCTTCTGTTACCTTTGGTATTAAAGAATGTTAACCCTTTCCTAGCATTAGCCAGGGAGAGTTGACTCTTCTGTTACCTTTGGTATTAAAGAATGTTAGCCCTTTACTCTCATTAGTCAGGGAGAGTTGACTCTTCTGTTACCTTTGGTATTAAGGAATGTTAGCCCTTTCCTATCATTAGTCAGGGAGAGTTGACTCTTCTGTTACCTTTGGTATTAAGGAATGTTAGCCCTTTCCTATCATTAGTCAGGGAGAGTTGACTCTTCTGTTACCTTTGGTATTAAGGAATGTTAGCCCTTTCCTAGCATTAGTCAGGGAGAGTTGACTCTTCTGTTACCTTTGGTATTAAAGAATGTTAACCCTTTCCTAGCATTAGTCAGGGAGAGTTGACTCTTCTGTTACCTTTGGTATTAAGGAATGTTAGCCTTTTCCTAGCATTAGTCAGGGAGAGTTGACTCTTCTGTTACCTTTGGTATTAAAGAATGTTAACCCTTTCCTAGCATTAGTCAAGGAGAGTTGACTCTTCTGTTACCTTTGGTATTAAAGAATGTTAACCTTTTCCTAGCATTAGTCAGGGAGAGTTGACTCTTCTGTTACCTTTGGTATTAAAGAATGTTAGCCCTTTCCTATCATTAGTCAGGGAGAGTTGACTCTTCTGTTACCTTTGGTATTAAAGAATGTTAACCTTTTCCTATCATTAGTCAGGGAGAGTTGACTCTTCTGTTACCTTTGGTATTAAAGAATGTTAACCTTTTCCTATCATTAGTCAGGGAGAGTTGACTCTTCTGTTACCTTTGGTATTAAAGAATGTTAACCCTTTCCTAGCATTAGTCAGGGAGAGTTGACTCTTCTGTTACCTTTGGTATTAAGGAATGTTAGCCCTTTACTCTCATTAGTCAGGGAGAGTTGACTCTTCTGTTACCTTTGGTATTAAGGAATGTTAGCCCTTTCCTATCATTAGTCAGGGAGAGTTGACTCTTCTGTTACCTTTGGTATTAAGGAATGTTAGCCCTTTCCTAGCATTAGTCAGGGAGAGTTGACTCTTCTGTTACCTTTGGTATTAAGGAATGTTAGCCCTTTCCTAGCATTAGTCAGGGAGAGTTGACTCTTCTGTTACCTTTGGTATTAAAGAATGTTAACCCTTTCCTAGCATTAGTCAGGGAGAGTTGACTCTTCTGTTACCTTTGGTATTAAGGAATGTTAGCCTTTTCCTAGCATTAGTCAGGGAGAGTTGACTCTTCTGTTACCTTTGGTATTAAAGAATGTTAACCCTTTCCTAGCATTAGTCAAGGAGAGTTGACTCTTCTGTTACCTTTGGTATTAAAGAATGTTAACCTTTTCCTAGCATTAGTCAGGGAGAGTTGACTCTTCTGTTACCTTTGGTATTAAAGAATGTTAGCCCTTTCCTATCATTAGTCAGGGAGAGTTGACTCTTCTGTTACCTTTGGTATTAAAGAATGTTAGCCCTTTCCTATCATTAGTCAAGGAGAGTTGACTCTTCTGTTACCTTTGGTATTAAGGAATGTTAGCCCTTTCCTATCATTAGTCAGGGAGAGTTGACTCTTCTGTTACCTTTGGTATTAAAGAATGTTAGCCCTTTCCTATCATTAGTTAGGGAGAGTTGACTCTTCTGTTACCTTTGGTATTAAAGAATGTTAGCCCTTTCCTATCATTAGTCAAGGAGAGTTGACTCTTCTGTTACCTTTGGTATTAAGGAATGTTAGCCCTTTCCTATCATTAGTCAGGGAGAGTTGACTCTTCTGTTACCTTTGGTATTAAGGAATGTTAACCTTTTCCTATCATTAGTCAGGGAGAGTTGACTCTTCTGTTACCTTTGGTATTAGGGAATGTTAGCCCTTTCCTATCATTAGTCAGGGAGAGTTGACTCTTCTGTTACCTTTGGTATTAAGGAATGTTAGCCCTTTCCTAGCATTAGTCAAGGAGAGTTGACTCTTCTGTTACCTTTGGTATTAAAGAATGTTAACCTTTTCCTAGCATTAGTCAGGGAGAGTTGACTCTTCTGTTACCTTTGGTATTAAGGAATGTTAGCCCTTTCCTAGCATTAGTCAAGGAGAGTTGACTCTTCTGTTACCTTTGGTATTAAGGAATGTTAGCCCTTTCCTATCATTAGTCAAGGAGAGTTGACTCTTCTGTTACCTTTGGTATTAAGGAATGTTAGCCCTTTCCTAGCATTAGTCAGGGAGAGTTGACTCTTCTGTTTCCTTTGGTATTAAAGAATGTTAACCCTTTCCTAGCATTAGTCAGGGAGAGTTGACTCTTCTGTTACCTTTGGTATTAAGGAATGTTAGCCCTTTCCTAGCATTAGTCAGGGAGAGTTGACTCTTCTGTTACCTTTGGTATTAAAGAATGTTAACCTTTTCCTATCATTAGTCAGGGAGAGTTGACTCTTCTGTTACCTTTGGTATTAAAGAATGTTAACCCTTTCCTAGCATTAGTCAGGGAGAGTTGACTCTTCTGTTACCTTTGGTATTAAGGAATGTTAGCCCTTTACTCTCATTAGTCAGGGAGAGTTGACTCTTCTGTTACCTTTGGTATTAAGGAATGTTAGCCCTTTCCTAGCATTAGTCAGGGAGAGTTGACTCTTCTGTTACCTTTGGTATTAAGGAATGTTAGCCCTTTCCTAGCATTAGTCAGGGAGAGTTGACTCTTCTGTTACCTTTGGTATTAAGGAATGTTAGCCTTTTCCTATCATTAGTCAGGGAGAGTTGACTCTTCTGTTACCTTTGGTATTAAGGAATGTTAGCCCTTTCCTATCATTAGTCAGGGAGAGTTGACTCTTCTGTTACCTTTGGTATTAAGGAATGTTAGCCCTTTCCTATCATTAGTCAGGGAGAGTTGACTCTTCTGTTACCTTTGGTAGTAAAGAATGTTAACCTTTTCCTAGCATTAGTCAGGGAGAGTTGACTCTTCTGTTACCTTTGGTATTAAAGAATGTTAGCCCTTTCCTATCATTAGTCAAGGAGAGTTGACTCTTCTGTTACCTTTGGTATTAAAGAATGTTAACCCTTTCCTAGCATTAGTCAGGGAGAGTTGACTCTTCTGTTACCTTTGGTATTAAGGAATGTTAGCCTTTTCCTAGCATTAGTCAGGGAGAGTTGACTCTTCTGTTACCTTTGGTATTAAAGAATGTTAACCTTTTCCTATCATTAGTCAGGGAGAGTTGACTCTTCTGTTACCTTTGGTATTAAAGAATGTTAGCCCTTTCCTATCATTAGTCAGGGAGAGTTGACTCTTCTGTTACGACTCTTCTGTTACCTTTGGTATTAAGGAATGTTAGCCCTTTCCTAGCATTAGTCAAGGAGAGTTGACTCTTCTGTTACCTTTGGTATTAAGGAATGTTAGCCCTTTCCTATCATTAGTCAAGGAGAGTTGACTCTTCTGTTACCTTTGGTATTAAGGAATGTTAGCCCTTTCCTAGCATTAGTCAGGGAGAGTTGACTCTTCTGTTTCCTTTGGTATTAAAGAATGTTAACCCTTTCCTAGCATTAGTCAGGGAGAGTTGACTCTTCTGTTACCTTTGGTATTAAGGAATGTTAGCCCTTTCCTAGCATTAGTCAGGGAGAGTTGACTCTTCTGTTACCTTTGGTATTAAAGAATGTTAACCTTTTCCTATCATTAGTCAGGGAGAGTTGACTCTTCTGTTACCTTTGGTATTAAAGAATGTTAACCCTTTCCTAGCATTAGTCAGGGAGAGTTGACTCTTCTGTTACCTTTGGTATTAAGGAATGTTAGCCCTTTACTCTCATTAGTCAGGGAGAGTTGACTCTTCTGTTACCTTTGGTATTAAGGAATGTTAGCCCTTTCCTAGCATTAGTCAGGGAGAGTTGACTCTTCTGTTACCTTTGGTATTAAGGAATGTTAGCCCTTTCCTAGCATTAGTCAGGGAGAGTTGACTCTTCTGTTACCTTTGGTATTAAGGAATGTTAGCCTTTTCCTATCATTAGTCAGGGAGAGTTGACTCTTCTGTTACCTTTGGTATTAAGGAATGTTAGCCCTTTCCTATCATTAGTCAGGGAGAGTTGACTCTTCTGTTACCTTTGGTATTAAGGAATGTTAGCCCTTTCCTAGCATTAGTCAAGGAGAGTTGACTCTTCTGTTACCTTTGGTATTAAAGAATGTTAACCTTTTCCTAGCATTAGTCAGGGAGAGTTGACTCTTCTGTTACCTTTGGTATTAAGGAATGTTAGCCCTTTCCTAGCATTAGTCAAGGAGAGTTGACTCTTCTGTTACCTTTGGTATTAAGGAATGTTAGCCCTTTCCTATCATTAGTCAAGGAGAGTTGACTCTTCTGTTACCTTTGGTATTAAGGAATGTTAGCCCTTTCCTAGCATTAGTCAGGGAGAGTTGACTCTTCTGTTTCCTTTGGTATTAAAGAATGTTAACCCTTTCCTAGCATTAGTCAGGGAGAGTTGACTCTTCTGTTACCTTTGGTATTAAGGAATGTTAGCCCTTTCCTAGCATTAGTCAGGGAGAGTTGACTCTTCTGTTACCTTTGGTATTAAAGAATGTTAACCTTTTCCTATCATTAGTCAGGGAGAGTTGACTCTTCTGTTACCTTTGGTATTAAAGAATGTTAACCCTTTCCTAGCATTAGTCAGGGAGAGTTGACTCTTCTGTTACCTTTGGTATTAAGGAATGTTAGCCCTTTACTCTCATTAGTCAGGGAGAGTTGACTCTTCTGTTACCTTTGGTATTAAGGAATGTTAGCCCTTTCCTAGCATTAGTCAGGGAGAGTTGACTCTTCTGTTACCTTTGGTATTAAGGAATGTTAGCCCTTTCCTAGCATTAGTCAGGGAGAGTTGACTCTTCTGTTACCTTTGGTATTAAGGAATGTTAGCCTTTTCCTATCATTAGTCAGGGAGAGTTGACTCTTCTGTTACCTTTGGTATTAAGGAATGTTAGCCCTTTCCTATCATTAGTCAGGGAGAGTTGACTCTTCTGTTACCTTTGGTATTAAGGAATGTTAGCCCTTTCCTATCATTAGTCAGGGAGAGTTGACTCTTCTGTTACCTTTGGTAGTAAAGAATGTTAACCTTTTCCTAGCATTAGTCAGGGAGAGTTGACTCTTCTGTTACCTTTGGTATTAAAGAATGTTAGCCCTTTCCTATCATTAGTCAAGGAGAGTTGACTCTTCTGTTACCTTTGGTATTAAAGAATGTTAACCCTTTCCTAGCATTAGTCAGGGAGAGTTGACTCTTCTGTTACCTTTGGTATTAAGGAATGTTAGCCTTTTCCTAGCATTAGTCAGGGAGAGTTGACTCTTCTGTTACCTTTGGTATTAAAGAATGTTAACCTTTTCCTATCATTAGTCAGGGAGAGTTGACTCTTCTGTTACCTTTGGTATTAAAGAATGTTAGCCCTTTCCTATCATTAGTCAGGGAGAGTTGACTCTTCTGTTACGACTCTTCTGTTACCTTTGGTATTAAGGAATGTTAGCCCTTTCCTAGCATTAGTCAAGGAGAGTTGACTCTTCTGTTACCTTTGGTATTAAGGAATGTTAGCCCTTTCCTATCATTAGTCAAGGAGAGTTGACTCTTCTGTTACCTTTGGTATTAAGGAATGTTAGCCCTTTCCTAGCATTAGTCAGGGAGAGTTGACTCTTCTGTTTCCTTTGGTATTAAAGAATGTTAACCCTTTCCTAGCATTAGTCAGGGAGAGTTGACTCTTCTGTTACCTTTGGTATTAAGGAATGTTAGCCCTTTCCTAGCATTAGTCAGGGAGAGTTGACTCTTCTGTTACCTTTGGTATTAAAGAATGTTAACCTTTTCCTATCATTAGTCAGGGAGAGTTGACTCTTCTGTTACCTTTGGTATTAAAGAATGTTAACCCTTTCCTAGCATTAGTCAGGGAGAGTTGACTCTTCTGTTACCTTTGGTATTAAGGAATGTTAGCCCTTTACTCTCATTAGTCAGGGAGAGTTGACTCTTCTGTTACCTTTGGTATTAAGGAATGTTAGCCCTTTCCTAGCATTAGTCAGGGAGAGTTGACTCTTCTGTTACCTTTGGTATTAAGGAATGTTAGCCCTTTCCTAGCATTAGTCAGGGAGAGTTGACTCTTCTGTTACCTTTGGTATTAAGGAATGTTAGCCTTTTCCTATCATTAGTCAGGGAGAGTTGACTCTTCTGTTACCTTTGGTATTAAGGAATGTTAGCCCTTTCCTATCATTAGTCAGGGAGAGTTGACTCTTCTGTTACCTTTGGTATTAAGGAATGTTAGCCCTTTCCTATCATTAGTCAGGGAGAGTGGACTCTTCTGTTACCTTTGGTATTAAAGAATGTTAACCTTTTCCTAGCATTAGTCAGGGAGAGTTGACTCTTCTGTTACCTTTGGTATTAAAGAATGTTAGCCCTTTCCTATCATTAGTCAAGGAGAGTTGACTCTTCTGTTACCTTTGGTATTAAGGAATGTTAGCCCTTTCCTATCATTAGTCAAGGAGAGTTGACTCTTCTGTTACCTTTGGTATTAAGGAATGTTAACCTTTTCCTAGCATTAGTCAGGGAGAGTTGACTCTTCTGTTACCTTTGGTATTAAGGAATGTTAGCCCTTTCCTAGCATTAGTCAGGGAGAGTTGACTCTTCTGTTACCTTTGGTATTAAAGAATGTTAGCCCTTTCCTATCATTAGTCAGGGAGAGTTGACTCTTCTGTTACCTTTGGTATTAAAGAATGTTAGCCCTTTCCTATCATTAGTCAGGGAGAGTTGACTCTTCTGTTACCTTTGGTATTAAAGAATGTTAGCCCTTTCCTATCATTAGTCAAGGAGAGTTGACTCTTCTGTTACCTTTGGTATTAAAGAATGTTAACCCTTTCCTAGCATTAGTCAGGGAGAGTTGACTCTTCTGTTACCTTTGGTATTAAAGAATGTTAGCCCTTTCCTATCATTAGTTAGGGAGAGTTGACTCTTCTGTTACCTTTGGTATTAAGGAATGTTAACCTTTTCCTATCATTAGTTAGGTAGAGCTGACTCTTACTATCCTAACCCACATGTTGATGTGCTTGTGCTGTGAGGAACTTTGTCAGTTCTCAGTGGTTGTCTTTCTTTCTATTATAATGGGGTTTTTTTATATGCCAGCAGTAGACACAATGTTTTATAGTACCACTTAGTCTGTCCATCAGAACTTAACTCAACTCGTACGATAATTCAGACTCACTTTAACAAATTCTCATGAAATTTTAACACAATATTATGATTGACTGAAGAAAGCTTCCTTTAGATTTATTTATGTTATACCAGAGGTAAGGGACTTTAATTGCCTGAATTAAGGTGTTTTTTAATGAGGGGGCATTAAGTTTTACCCTTGTCCGCCTGTACGTCCGTCCGTCCGTACGTTCATTAGTTTCCGTTCTCTAACTTTTAGTTTGCCTCAACCAAATGTTATGAATCTTATACACAATGCTTATTACCACAAAACACAGATCAAGTTTGAATTTGGGTGGCGTCACTTTTACTGTTCTAGAGTTATGCCCCTTTACAAATGGAAAAATTACTGAATTTTTGGTTTCCATTCTCTTACTTAAGTTTGCCTCAACCAAATGTTATGAAACTTATACACAATACTTATTACCACAAAACTCAGATCAACTTTGAATTTTTTACGTTATATGCAAGCGAGGGCATGATCTGTGTCCCTTGGACACATTCTCCATTTATTTCACTAAAGTGCGCACTAACTCCAGTATGCGATGAATTGCTGTCCTTAAAACATTATTCTATTGTTGGGATTGATAAAAGGAACCTCCATTTCAATTTTGATAAATTTCCAGTTTGCCTTTCCAGAGTTACAGGACTTAAACTGTTAGGTTTAAGTAAATTTTTCACTCATGCATGTTTTCTACAGAGACTTTTTTTCTAATTTCTGATTAGAACCTAGACTTTAAATGCTTTTTTCTTATTTAATTGTTTTGTTAGGTTTCTGTCTCATTGACACATACCGGTACTCAACATCTACCTGATGTAAGTGAGAATAAGCAGTTTGTTGAATATTAATTTTTTTTTTTTTTTTTGGTCATGTTTGTCTATTTCTTTCATGAATATAATTTTTAAAATAAAATGGCTGATTATTAAAATAGAAAGTTAACCCTTTACCACTGAAATTTCATCAGATTTTTATAATTATATTTTTTACTTTAGTTGCATCTTAGAAATGTTTTGTGTGTTAGCATTTATGGTGTGCCTTTGTTATGCAAACTCTTTTCATATTTTATTTCATTTGTACCTCACATGACCAGTGTGGGGTATTGTCTGTTTTCTGTTGTTTGTTGATGTCCCTTTGTTAACTTTGAAAATTGCAATATTTTCCAGAATACTGGGAAAGGAGACTAATATGTTGGTATCAGTTTCGTGGTTTATTGGAACATTATTTTAAAAATTCATGGTTTTCTGATTAAATTTTTTTTTCACATTCAAGCTTTTTTATGCCACTGCCGTCACAGGAGGGGACATTAAGTGTTACCCTTGTCCGTTGGTATGCCTGAAATTGGTTTCCGTTCTAACTTTAGTTTGCCTCCACCAAATGTTATGAAACTCATACACAATGCTTTTTACCTCAAAACACAGACCAAGTTCGAATTTGGGTAGTGTCACTTTTACCGTTCTCGAGTTATGCCCCTTTATAGGTTGCACTTTGTAAATACAGCTGTTTCACAAACCATGCCTCTTTTGGGGAGATATATAGTATTCATCGATATTTTGTTTTGTTTACATACTGGTTCCCAGATATGATCTCTATGTTTCATCTCATAGAGACATAACTTGGTAATGTTACCAGTATAAATACACATGGATAGCGGCAAAATTTAATTCTGAGGAGGACCAAAAGTGAAGGCAGGGGTAGTACAGAATTTTAGTATATGTTTAAACTCTTAGAAGATCGGGGCATATAAATGTTGAAAATATGCCGCACAGCCCTATATTTTGACCTTTCAAAAAAAATTGTAGCACAATATGAACTTTCCATTCTAGGATATATTTTTTTTACGAAACTTCATAGTAAAAGTGGCACAGTTTTAGCCGTAAAAGGAGTTCCTTTGGGAAATTGCATTGTCTATATTTACAGAAGTGTAACCTATAACATTTTATGCAAGCAGGGGCATCATCTGTGCCTAATGGACACATTCTCCATTTATTTTTTCCTAATTTTAGTCTGTTTACAATACATCATTTGAAGAAGTTAACATAGATTTATAGGTCATTCCTGTTTTCACTAATACGGTTGAAGAGACATGATTTTGCGGTCGTATATTGGTATGACGTTGGTGTCATCGTCCGAAGACACATTGAGTTTCGCACTCTAACTTTAGTTTAAGTGAATGGATCTCTATGAAATTTTACCATAAGGTTCAATACCACAAAAGGAAGGTTGGGATTGATTTTGGAGGTTATGGTACCAACAGTTAAGGAATTAGGGGCCAAAAAGGGGCCAAAAATAAGCATTTTTGTAACTTCCAGACATAACTTGTGTGTTAGTGTATGGATCTCTCTGACATTGTACCACAAGGTTCCATATTACAAAGGGAATGCTGGAATTGATTTTGGTGGTAATTGCCTGAAAATTTTAGGAATAAGGGGCCAAAAAAGGGGCAAAAACAAGCATTTTTCTTGTTTCATGATAATAACTTGTGTGTTAGTGTATGGATCTTTCTGAAATTGTACTACAAGGTTCCATATCTCAAAGGGAAAGCTGGAATTGAGTTTGGGGTTAATTGTCCAAAACGTTTAGGAAAAGGGGGCCAAAAAGGGGCCAAAAATAAACATTCTTCTAGTTTCCAGACAATAACTTGTGTGTAAGACTGTATGGATCTTTATGAAATTGTACTAAAAGGTTCCAGATCACAAAGGGAAAACTTGGTTTGAGTTTGGGGGTAATTGCCCTAAACGTTTAGGAATTTGGGGCCAAAAAGGGGCCTAAAAACAAGCATTTTTCTAGTTTCCAGACAATAACTTGTGTTCAAGTGTATGGATCCCTCTGAAATTGTACTGCAAGGTACCATACTACAAAGGGAAGGCTGGGATTGAGTTTGGGGGTGATGAATCATAAGGGGGTTCAAAAAATTTGGGGGAGGGATTTTTTTTTCTTTAAAATTTTCCATTTTAAATTGGTTATTTCTGATTTATATATAAAAGCAAATAATAATGATATGGTTTGAATGGGTAAATTAAATTTTTTTAAGTTCTTAGACCACATTCATTCTGTGTCAGAAACCTATGCTGTGTCAAATATTTAATCACAATCCAAATTCAGTGCTGTATCAAGCTTGAATGTTGCGTCCATACTTGCCCCAACTGTTCAGGGTTCGACCTCTGCGGTCGTATCAAGCTGCGCCCAGCTGAGCATTTTATTTTTATATTTTTGAATACCACCACTCAAACACAGACACACAGACACACATTCAAACCTAATTTTCTTATCACAACGTCAAACATTTTGACAAGTCCAAAGCTGTGCAGATATTGTCTCATAGATCACTTCTTCTTATCACTTTTCAAAGATTTTTGTGAAGAAAGGAAAGAAATAGTTTTGAACATAACTGAGCAGAATTCTTATTCCTTTTTTTCATGCTAGGTCGAGTATTTGTTTGAGACACTTTTCAGGGTAACATTCTCTGGAAGATAAATTTAAGTCATGTCTATGGAATTTCCATTTTATCAAAAGGAAATATGATACAGATTTTGATATGGAAGCGGTCTGTGTTTGATGTTTATTTCTGGCCAAAATTGTATAGATTTTAAAAGATATAATGACATACCACTTTAATAAATTGATTTAAATATTGAAATGCCTGGGACAGAGATATGACATAGTTTAATGCTGTTGAATTCAGTATTGTCATGAAATCGGATGAATAAGCTATTTTGATAACTAATTCCAATAATCACTATAGATAAAATTTCATAATGCATAGTGATATCAGATAGGTAAATGTACCTTTATTTCCCAAGGTTCTGTATACTAGATATAAATCATGTATATTTTATTAGTTAATTTATATAATAGATATATGAGAAATTTTTACTTTGATAGTAATTGAGGGTGTTTTACTTACAAAAAAAAATAACAAAGAAGGTATACATATGGGACAAACTTTGTCAAACCTTCATGGATAGTAACACAACTTATACAGAAGCTTTTTCATGATCAACTATATTGGTATAAAGAAGATCAATGAACCAAATGTGATCAAACTTGGAAGAAATTTATACATCACACCAAGTTTAAAGATTTTTGTTATATGAATCAAAATTTGGTATGGCTATCTATGTTTTATCATTTATCATTCACTTCTGTCAATAAACCATTGTATACATGGAGCTTTTCTGGTGTGTGAAAGTTTCTTTGGACATCCTGTTTAAAATGCTTCCTTCTTGTGTCAATTCTGCTTCAAAGTAACCACTGTTAGTTAAGTGAATTATTTTACCTAAAACCTAGTTTTAAAAAAATCTATGCTGTTTTTATATGCCCCAATGAGGGGCATTATGTTTTTCGGTCCATTTGTACGTCTATTCGTCTGTCTGTCCCTCTTCAGGTTAAAAGTTTTTGGTCACAGTAGTTTTTGATGAAGTTGAAGTCCAATCAACTTGAAACGTAGTACACATGTTCTCTATGATATGATCTTTCTAATTTTAATGTCTAAGTAGAGTTTTGACCCCAATTTCACGGTCCACTGAACATAAAAAATGATAGTGCAAGTGGAGCATCTGTGTACTATGGACACATTCTTGTTTCTTTGTAATTTAAAAGAATTTATAATAAAAATCGGTACTGTAACAGAAAAAAACCAGTATCACAAAGCATGTAATTACTTCAAATATTTAACCTGCTGATCTCATGCCTTCCGATATTGGTGGCTGTTGATGAACAAGTTCAACTTTACAAACCTCCTTGGTTCGATTGTACAGAGTTGTGTCTGACTCATATCTTTTGAATGCCATGAATATTATTATTGCTACTTGGTTTGATTTTTGCTCACCACTGTAAGAAGACCTATAGTTGTCCTTTGGTTTGTGTTGTTAGTCTACTGTCTATCTCATATCCTTTTATTGTTGATCCTATGAAAAAGTCACAGAAGCAAATTTTAGCAATCCTTCATTCTGACATCCTCAACACTTTTTCTAGACATCAATAACTTTGTCAGACCATCTTGGAATTTTGGGAAACTTGCAAAAATGGTTCTTCATAACACCAGACCATCATGGAATTTTGGGAAACTTCCAAGATGCTTCTTCATAAAAGATCTGTAGATATCAATAACTTTGTTAAACAATAAAAGCAACCAAGTTTTACTAATACCATAGAAACATAATTTCCTCTTTATTGCATTTCTGTTTTTCTAGGGAAAAGACTCCATTGAATATCTGATAGATGGATTGGTTGTTAATGACAAGCTCCATCTAGTGGCAGGAACACATAAGTAAGTTTGTAAATGACAAGCTCCAATCTAGTGACAGGAACACATAAGTAAGTTTGTTAATGACAAGATCCAATCTAGTGACAGGAACACATAGGTAAGTTTGTTAATGACAAGCTCCATCTAGTGGCAGGAACACATAAGTAAGTTTATTAATGACAAGCTCCATCTAGTGACAGGAACTCATAGGTAAGTTTGTTAATGGCAAGCTCCATCTAGTGGCAGGTACTCATAGGTAAGTTTTTTATAACAAGCTCCATCTAGTGGCAGGAACACATAGGTAGGTTTGTTAATGACAAGCTGCATCTAGTGACAGGAACTCATAGGTAAGTTTGGTAATGACAAACTCCATCTAGTGGCAGGAACACATAAGTAAGTTTGTTGATGACAAGCTCTAATCTAGTGACAGGAACACATAAGTAAGTTTGTTAATGACAAGATCCAATCTAGTGACAGGAACACATAGGTAAGTTTGTTAATGACAAGATCCAATCTAGTGACAGGAACACATAGGTTAGTTTGTTAATGACAAGATCCAATCTAGTGACAGGAACACATAAGTAAGTTTGTTAATGACAAGATCCAATCTAGTGACAGGAACACATAGGTAAGTTTGTTAATGACAAGCTCCATCTAGTGGCAGGAACACATAAGTAAGTTTATTAATGACAAGCTCCATCTAGTGACAGGAACTCATAGGTAAGTTTGTTAATGGCAAGCTCCATCTAGTGACAGGAACACATAGGTAAGTTTTTTATAACAAGCTCCATCTAGTGGCAGGAACACATAGGTAATTTGTTAATGACAAGCTCCATCTAGTGGCAAGAACTTGCAGGTAAGTTTGTTAATGGCAAGCTCCGTCTAGTGGCAGGAACACCTAGGTAAATTTTTATAATGACAAGCTCCATCTAGTGGCAGGAACACATAGGTAAGAAATATATCATTTTTTCTCTTCTGGATATTTCCTATCCTGTTTTATCAGGCCCTTGTTTCCCAAAAAAGTCTTATGACTTAAATTGATCTTAGATCATGAACAATTCAGTATACTTATGATCAATCTGTTCTAGATTTTTTTGTGTTATACAGGCCTGGTTTTCTACTATCAGTAATATTTTTTCTGATAAAAATTTTGACACCAAAGAATTTAAGAACACTATCCAAATCGATCATCATTTTGTCTGTCAACATGGTCAATCATGTCAAAGTAAAGCAAACTATTTTTGTTGGGTTCCATCTGCATCAAACAAGATATGGCTTATGAGACAATGAGACAACAACCCAACAACACAATGAGTTCAATATAAAACAAACCTAAAAACTAGAGATTGAGTAGCCTTGACAGCACAATAATTTTACTAATATTTTCAGTGAAAGGCAACATTTGTCCATTTTCTTGCAAAAACGTAGGTGGATTTTTAAATAGTTTTCTGACTTGAAAATTTTGGCAAAATCCAGTATAGGGTAAATTGCCATGAAAGTTAAGGGAAGTGATACATATATGATCTCCATAAAAATATGATTAAAAGAATGGTCGTCATACAAAAAATTATTACTTTCCCCAAAAATCTGGGAAAAAAATAGAACATGTTTGAAACTTTTGAAAAAATGATGTCATTTATTTGTAATTGTTTATGACTCCAAATGCAATAAATATGACTGTCATTGATGAAGGCAACCTAGTTGCTAAATATAGAAATTCAACAATAATCTCATGAAATAATTAAGTAAAAGAAGAATACCTATAATCACTCTTTATTTTATTAGAAACACACTGTTTTTTACAGAGTAGATCATTTTCTTGAGTATTTTAAACACAGTTCTTTTTTTTTTCTTTTCAGTGGATCATTGAGAGTTTTGGATGTTTCTGGAGATTCCCCAACAGTTGTCCAGTCTCTAATAGGAGGACATACATCAACTGTTAGGTGTTGTTTATGGAGTGTAGGTAGTTTTAGATCCATGTGGTTTATGGAGTGTAGGTAGTTTTAGATCCATGTTGTTTATGGAGTGTAGGTAGTTTTAGATCCATGTGGTTTGTGGAGTGTAGGTAGTTTTAGATCCATGTGGTTTGTGGAGTGTAGGTAGTTTTAGATCCATGTGGTTTATGGAGTGTAGGTAGTTTTAGATCCATGTGGTTTATGGAGTGTAGGTAGTTTTAGATCCATGTGGTTTATGGAGTGTAGGTCGTTTTAGATCCATGTGGTTTGTGGAGTGTAGGTAGTTTTAGATCCATGTGGTTTATGGAGTGTAGGTAGTTTTAGATCCATGTGGTTTATGGAGTGTAGGTAGTTTTAGATCCATGTGGTTTATGGAGTGTAGGTAGTTTTAGATCCATGTGGTTTATGGAGTGTAGGTCGTTTTAGATCCATTTGGTTTATGGAGTGTAGGTTGTTTTCGATCCATGGTGTTTATAGAGTGTAGGTAGTTTTAGATCCATGTGGTTTATAGAGTGTAGGTAGTTTTAGATCCATGTGGTTTGTGGAGTGTAGGTAGTTTTAGATCCATGTGGTTTATGGAGTGTAGGTAGTTTTAGATCCATGTGGTTTATGGAGTGTAGGTAGTTTTAGATCCATGTGGTTTATGGAGTGTAGGTAGTTTTAGATCCATGTGGTTTATGGAGTGTAGGTAGTTTTAGATCCATGTGGTTTATGGAGTGTAGGTAGTTATAGATCCATGTGGTTTATGGAGTGTAGGTAGTTATAGATCCATGTGGTTTATGGAGTGTAGGTAGTTTTAGATCCAAGTGGTTTATAGTTTATGGAGTGTAGGTAGTTTTAGATCCATGTTGTTTATGGAGTGTAGGTAGTTTAAGATCCATGTGGTTTATGGAGTGTAGGTAGTTTTAGATCCATGTGGTTTATGGAGTGTAGGTAGTTTTAGATCCATGTGGTTTGTGGAGTGTAGGAAGTTTTAGATCCATGTGGTTTGTGGAGTGTAGGTAGTTTTAGATCCATGTGGTTTGTGGAGTGTAGGTAGTTTTAGATCCATGTGGTTTGTGGAGTGTAGGTAGTTTTAGATCCATGTGGTTTATGGAGTGTAGGTCATTTTAGATCCATTTGGTTTATGGAGTGTAGGTAGTTTTAGATCCATGGTGTTTATAGAGTGTAGGTAGCTTTAGATCCATGTGGTTTATAGTTTATGGAGTGTAGGTAGTTTTAGATCCATGTGGTTTATGGAGTGTAGGTAGTTTTAGATCCATGTGGTTTATGGAGTGTAGGTAGTTTTAGATCCAAGTGGTTTATAGTTTATGGAGTGTAGGTAGTTTTAGATCCATGTGGTTTATGGAGTGTAGGTAGTTTTAGATCCTTGTGGTTTGTGGAGTGTAGGTATTTTTAGATCCATGTGGTTTATGGAGTGTAGGTCGTTTTAGATCCATGTGGTTTATGGAGTGTAGGTCGTTTTAGATCCATGTGGTTTATGGAGTGTAGGTCGTTTTAGATCCATGTGGTTTATGGAGTGTAGGTCGTTTTAGATCCATGTGGTTTATGGAGTGTAGGTCGTTTTAGATCCATGTGGTTTATGGAGTGTAGGTCGTTTTAGTTCCATGTGGTTTATGGAGTGTAGGTAGTTTTAGATCCATGTGGTTTGTGGAGTGTAGGTAGTTTTCGTTCCATGTGGTTTGTGGAGTGTAGGTAGTTTTAGATCCATGTGGTTTATAGAGTGTAGGTAGTTTTAGATCCATGTGGTTTATAGAGTGTAGGTAGTTTTAGATCCATGTGGTTTATGGAGTGTAGGTAGTTTTAGTTCCATGTGGTTTATGGAGTGTAGGTAGTTTTAGTTCCATGTGGTTTATGGAGTGTAGGTAGTTTTAGATCCATGTGGTTTATGGAGTGTAGGTAGTTTTAGATCCATGTGGTTTATGGAGTGTAGGTAGTTTTAGATCCATGTGGTTTATGGAGTGTAGGTAGTTTTAGATCCATGTGGTTTATGGAGTGTAGGTAGTTTTAGATCCATGTGGTCTATGGAGTGTAGGTAGTTTTAGATCTATGTAGTTTATGGAGTGTAGGTAGTTTTAGATCCATGTGGTTTATGGAGTGTAGGTAGTTTAAGATCCATTTTATGAGAACACTCTGCAGCAGAATGATGCAGAACAAGTAGAAGATACTGGGTTATTTACTTTATGTCAAAAGGGATGTCAGCAGTCAAAATCCAGAGTACAGCACAAGAACTAAAAAAATATATTTTTTAGCTGATTTGCAACAAAAAAGAACTTGGCTTATAATATCTGAATATGATGCATGCTGCTGGCCATAAATTATTTGAGACGATTTTAACCGTAAACAATATCTTTTTTTCCAAACTTTGATTACGGTACCAATATTAAGAGTTTGAATAAGAAACTCTGTTCATCTTAACCATTATTTCTAAGTTATTTTGAAAATTACATGAAACCTGTTTTACCCTCATGTTTTTAATATTCAACAGAAAAACAAGAGCTGACTCCCTACATGTCATTCATTGTCTGTAACACAATGAATTGAAGGAACCAAGGCGTCAACATTTCTTTATGGCTACATGGAATTTTATTAGGATTCATTAATAAGATGTTTATCAAAATGGTTGGCCTATTTCCCTTTTAGGGAGGGTGACCCCTATTAGCATTTGTATAACTAGGTCAAAAAGGTCTAAGTCCTAGTAGCTATTTAATGATTGTTACAGGATTCTATCATTTGAATCGTACATCCAGTCTTTGCCTCACATTTGTGAAAAGTTATTCCAAGTGCAGATAAATAATTTTCTGTTTGCAACTCAGATAATGTGTTTTGGACTTCTGAAATTAGGATTTTTTTTACAAAAATAGAAGTAAGAATGAAAAATGCAATTTATGCAAAAATATATGAGAATCTAGCCATCTGTTAAATTCACCTTATATGACTTTTTCCAGGATAACATGTTAGTAAGTGGAGGTGAAGATTCTATGTTGTGTTTATGGTCTCACAGAAAAACTATTCCTAAACTAGAACCAAAGGTAGGATATAAACATGTTAGTAAGTGGTGGTGAAGATTCTATGTTGTGTTTATGGTCTCACAGAAAAGCTATTCCTAAACAAGAACCAAAGGTAGGATATAAACATGTTAGTAAGTGGTGGTCAAGATTCTATGTTGTGTTTATGGTCTCACAGGAAAACTATTCCTAAACAGGAATGACAGGGAAGATATAAACATGTTAGTAAGTGGTG
Source organism: Mytilus californianus (assembly GCF_021869535.1). Taxonomy (NCBI): domain Eukaryota; kingdom Metazoa; phylum Mollusca; class Bivalvia; order Mytilida; family Mytilidae; genus Mytilus; species Mytilus californianus. The sequence continues at coordinate 120,846,243 of NW_026262701.1, forward strand.
GTCAAGATTCTATGTTGTGTTTATGGTCTCACAGGAAAACTATTCCTAAACAAAGCCTTAGGTAAGATATAAACATGTTAGTAAGTGGTGGTCAAGATTCTATGTTGTGTTTATGGTCTCACAGGAAAACTATTCCTAAACAAAGCCTTAGGTAAGATATAAACATGTTAGTAAGTGGTGGTCAAGATTCTATGTTGTGTATATGGTCTCACAGAAAAACTATTCCTAAACAAGAGCCTAAGGTAAGATATAAACATGTTAGTAAGTGGTGGTCAAGATTCTATGTTGTGTTTATGGTCTCACAGAAAAACTATTCCTAAACAAGAACCTAAGGTAAGATATAAACATGTTAGTAAGTGGTGGTGAAGATTCTATGTTGTGTTTTATGGTCTTACAGGAAAACTATTCCTAAACAAGAGCCTAAGGTAAGATATAAACATGTTAGTAAGTGGTGGTCAAGATTCTATGTTGTGTTTATGGTCTCACAGAAAAACTATTCCTAAACAAGAACCAAAAGTAAGATATAAAACTTCTCATCCTTACTATGTCTATATCAACATTTGAGAGAGTGATTTAATACTTGTTTGAAATCCCTTCTTGTTTCCTTATTCTGAAATCTCACATTGAACATTACTTACAATTAATTGTTTTCAGCAGTGCACTGTTCTCAAAGCATTGGTTTTTATACAAAATCTGTGGTTCCCTGTTGCAGTAATACTAACCACTGTAATTTGATATAAAAAAGAACTAGATATTGGCTAACATTTGAACAGTTGTCTGTAGTTCTGAATGCAGACTTACCACTGAGTGAAGATATTTTAAAAGCTTTTAGATCATCTCTCAGAAGTGAAAGATAATAAGAGCCTAAATACTAATATGAGGTGAGGTCACAACTGAAAAAAGTATAGCAGCACCTATCAAAAAATTACTATTATAAATAGTTTTCATTAGTTTCTCTTTTTCTTTGATTCAATGTGGGGGCTTGGGTGGCCAAGTGATAAAAGTAGTTCATATGCTGTATCACTAGCCTGTCAACACTCAGATAGTGAGTTTGAACCTTACACGTGGCAGGTGCATTCAACCCTAATCTTAATTGACTGGATTATCAGTTTTCTTACCAAAGTTTGGTGGTTCTGTCGTGGGACTCTGGCTTCCTAAGAAATGGCCGCCAGGAAATTGCCAATTGTGCTGAAAGTGGTGTTAGACACCAAAAATGAATCAATCAATCATTTGACACAATGCAGCTATTTTTGTACTAAGTCCTTCCAATGAACAGTGAGTGTAATCGACACTTGATATTATGTTGAAAACATTACATGTTATGCTTCAGCTAGATGTTATTTAAAAGGAAATGTTTTAGCAAGATTTATCAATATAGTTGAGATCTCTCAAAACATGTTTAACCCCGCCTCATTTTTGCACCTGTCCCAAGTCAGGAGCCTCTGGCCTTTGTTAGTCTTGTATGTTTTTTAATTTTAGTTCATTTATATGTTTTGGAGTTTAGTGTGACGTCCATTTTCACTGAACTAGCACACAATTTTAGTTAGGGGCCAGCTGAGGACCACCTCCAGGTGCCGGATTTCGCGCTGCATTGAAGACCCATTGGTGGCCTTCGGCTGTTGTCTGCTCTTTGGTCGGGTTGTTGTCTCTTTGACATATTCCCCATTTCCATTCTCAATTTTATTTTATGATTTGTTTATTTATCCACATTTCTTTTATTTGAAAGTATCCACATTTCTTTTATTTGAAAGATAAAGTAACTTTAATTCTGTTTCATATTTTTCGATACTCAATGGTCTGTTATGTTTTACTTTGTTTTTATCACACTTATCAAAGTTGTCAGTTATTTGAAACGTTATCAAAGTTGTCAGTTATTTGAAACGTTATCAAAGTTGTCAGTTATTTGAAACGTTATCAAAGTTGTCAGTTATTTGAAACGTTATCAAAGTTGTCAGTTATTTGAAATGTTATCAAAGTTGTCAGTTATTTGAAACGTTATCAAAGTTGTCAGTTATTTGAAATGTTATCAAAGTTGTCAGTTATTTGAAACGTTATCAAAGTTGTCAGTTATTTGAAACGTTATCAAAGTTGTCAGTTATTTGAAACATTATCAAAGTTGTCAGTTATTTGAAACGTTCTTGTTTGTAAACTTTCATCACCAGATTTTTTTATGCATATTCATGATGAGAACTAGTTGCACAATAAAGCATTGAAAAAGATTCTAAAAATTGGATGGACTAAGTGAATTGTCAGAAATTTTTTACTGCTGCCAGACAAAGTAGAGCATCTTGGGTAGTCCATTGTTTTAAAACATTTTTCTTAGAATTTGGACTCATAAGTTTAACCTGTATTTTTATAGTAGGTATGCTGTAATTTTATGAATGAGAACAAGGTTTACAAATGATTAATATAAATTTTATTGTAGGGCAAGCTGAAAGTAAAGAAATCAGTGACAAGAAAATCACAACCATATTGAATACTAAGCAACAGAGAATAAGTGTGGAATAAAGTTCAAGGAGTTTGTTTAATGATACCAGTATATACTGTCATGTATATATTTATTCTATCAGGTCACTATTTTATAAATAATTATGCAATTTTAGATAAAGTGTGTTATGAATAAAGATTTTTAATTCCAATAAATAAAGAATTATTATACAAATAGTGTTGATTAAACTCCCTTGTTCTGAGTAAAACTTATAATCTATTTAAATTCAAATCTTGAATATTTACAAGGTAGTTCATGATGCCTTCTTAAGGTCTATGCATGGTGTGAGTGTATCTTTACTTCGTGTGTTTGTATGGATGTATTTTACTATCTCAGACTTGAACTTTATTTTGGTTACAATGGTAGTGTTGGTATATATATTGACATTTGTTTTATTTGAATAAAATTAAATTCAAGTAAGATATAAGTAAATAATTTTCTGACGTTTTTCTAGTGAATGTCCTTTGATCAATTGACAGAATATTGAGTGAAGTCAATAGGTGGTATTTAAACTGTTATCTTGTCTTGATTATAAATCATGAGTTCTACATGTCAGTGTTATTGATTTCATGTATGTGATGTATGTTTGTGGTTCCAACATGGTCAAATCCAACCTGCGACTTTGGAGGATTTAGCGGATGACCTTGCAACCTGACGTCTCATTTAAAAGGATCTGTAACCAAAAAAATATTTTGAATTTTGTTATGTGGATTGCCATTGCCTTCAAATTTGTTTAAAAATGACCTGGTGACCTGACACAATTTTTAAACATGAACTTGTGACCTAAGGGGGTACGCTACTGGAGCCCCATGTATGTACATGGGTAAAAAACATCCAGTGCTTATGAATTTGTCCTTTGATGTGTCTCTTTTAAGTTCCTGGTACTGTACTGTAAAAATATTCATTTATTAATTGGCATCTAGTTAATTTCTTTAGTTTACCTGGCCCAAAGGACCAGTGTCAGCTATTGGCATCCCTTGGTATGCATTCTATGTCAATTGGTCTCTGGTCCCATTGGTAATCGTACCACATCTTCTTATTTTAATATTGTGTTAACCTTTTCCAAAGATCCTTTCTTCTCAAACCATCTGGGGTAAATCCTGGTGTACCAAAGGGTGAGCAGTTCTTCCTTCACTTGTGTCAATTGTCATGTTACTGATGATAATTACAAATCTGTTGATAAGTGGAATTCAAGTGATGTATGATGTTCTCTGAAGAGTTAGGAATAGTTTTTAACATTAAAGGAAAATATGAAAACCTCTGATTTCTGTAAATAATCTGTATACTGGGTAGAAAATCAAAGTCAAACAATGAATTTGACTTGCTGCGGCATAGCATTTGTGCTGACAATGCCTTGAGCCGCCAATAATGAATCAAACTTAATTAGTGTAAAAATGCTGTTTATTCAATATATCTTAATCAGGTATCCTCCAATCCAAACTTTTAGATTACCAATGATCCTTAGATTTATGTTAAGATAAAGGACCTTTCAAGCTTTACTCTGACTTATAAACCAATTTTTGGGGGAATTTTCTGTTTATGTAGATGTATACGAACCTGTGATGAGTTAGTGTTGTCTTGTGGGTGATATATGGTGTAGTTATATGAATGAAAAACAGTAAGAAAGTACCAAATGATAATCAAACAATGTAAGTCTAAGAAATAAAAACAACACTATGGTCAAAAGACAAAAGGACAAACAATTGTCCACCTGAAGATTAATGTTTGTTGTTATCCTAAAAATCATGTGATGTCATTTGATATTTTATGATCAGTGTCATCGGGACGGGAAATTCGTGGTATGATCTGTTGAATGATTTTTGCTTTCATTGGATGGGTCATGTATAAGGTCATCTGAGAAATGGTGTCAAAGTCAAATATTTTATTGGAATGAAATCCAAACTCTGGATTGTCATCAAACACTAAATAATACAATTATTAGTTATTATTATAATATATATATACATGTATATTTCAAGATCAAAAAAAGGATATGATCTGTTGTTTAATGAATGGTGTTATCTGAAGGAAATACATGGTGTAAACTGTTGAATGACGTTTGTTTTCATCTAAGGAGTTATACCTGGTGTCATCAGATGGGGAAATGCATGGTGTAAACTGTTGAATGATGTTTGTTTTTATCTAAGGAGTTATATCTGGTGTCATCAGATGGGGAAATGCATGGTGTAAACTGTTGAATGATGTTTGTTGTCATTTAAGGAGTCATGTCTGGTGTCATCTGATGGGAAATGCATGTTGTAAACTGCTGAATGACGTTTGGTGTCATCTAAGGAATTATGTCTTGTGTCATCTGAGGGGAAATACATGGTGTAAACTGCTGAATGATGTTTGATGTAATCTAAGGAGTTATGTCTGGTATCTTCTGATGGGAAATACATGGTGTTTTTGTCATCTAAAAAGTTATATCTGTAGTCATCTGATAGGAAATACATGGTGTAATCTGCTGAATGATGTTTGGTGTCATTTAAGGAGTTATGTCTGGTGTCATCTGATGGGTAAATACATGGTGTAATCTTCTGAATGATGTTTGTGTCATCTAAAAAGTTATATCTGTAGTCATCTGATAGGAAATACATGGTGTAAACTGCTGAATGATGTTTGATGTAATCTAAGGAGTGGTGTCTGGTATCTTCTGATGGGAAATACATGGTGTAAACTGCTGAACGATGTTTGTGTCATCTTAAAAGTAATATCTGTAGTCATCTGATAGGAAATACATGGTGTAAACTGCTGAATGATGTTTGGTGTTATTTAAGGAGTTATGTCTGGTGTCATCTGATGGGTAAATACATGGTGTAAACTGTTGAATGATGTTGTTTTCATCTAAGGAGTTATACCTGGTGTCATCAGATGGGGAAATGCATGGTGTAAACTGTTGAATGATGTTTGTTTTCATCTAAGGAGTTATATCTGGTGTCATCAGATGGGGAAATGCATGGTGTAAACTGTTGAATGATGTTTGTTGTCATTTAAGGAGTCATGTCTGGTGTCATCTGATGGGAAATGCATGTTGTAAACTGCTGAATGACGTTTGGTGTCATCTGAGGGGAAATGCATGGCGTAAACTGCTGAATGATGTTTGATGTAATCTAAGGAGTTATGTCTGGTATCTTCTGATGGGAAATACATGGTGTTTTTGTCATCTAAAAAGTTATATCTGTAGTCATCTGATAGGAAATACATGGTGTAATCTGCTGAATGATGTTTGGTGTCATTTAAGGAGTTATGTCTGGTGTCATCTGATGGGTAAATACATGGTGTAATCTTCTGAATGATGTTTGTGTCATCTAAAAAGTTATATCTGTAGTCATCTGATAGGAAATACATGGTGTAAACTTCTGAATGATGTTTGGTCATCTAAAGAGTTATGTCTGGTGTCATCTGATGGGATCATGCATGGTGTCATCTGCTGATTATGTCTGGTGTCATTTAATGGATAATGTATTGTGTTATTTGATGAAGATATCTGATGTCATCTGATGTTTAATGAATGTCACCGGAGGAGTTATGGCTGATGTTATCTGATAAGTAATGTATAATGTCATCTATCAAAATATGCCTGGTGTCAACTGCTGAATGATATTACGTGTCATCTGATGGTTAATGCGTGGTGTTTGATGTTATTTGTTTAGTAATGTTTTGTGTCAGCTGGTGAATGATGTTTGATGTCATCGGATTGGAAATGATTGGTGTCATATAAGGGATAATGTCTGATGTCATTCATTGACTTTTGTTTTGTGTCAGCTGCTGAATGATGTCATGTGTCATCAGATGGATAATATATGGTGTCACCCGAAGGATGATGTCTGTCATCTGTTGAGTAATGTTAAGTTTCAACTGCTAAATGATGTCTTGTGTCGTCGATGGGTAATGTATTATTTCATTTGAGAGTTGATGTCTGGTGTCATCTGGTGAATAGTGTATGGGGTCATTGAATGGGTAATGTATGGTGTTATCCGTTAAGTTATATTTTGTGTTCGCTACTGCGTGTTGTCTTCTTATGAATGGTGTGATCTGAGGAATGGCGTTTGTTGTCATCTGTTGAGTAATGTTTTGTGTCAGCTGCTGAATGGTGTCTAGTGTCGTTGGATGGGTCGTGTATGGTTTCATCTGATGTCATATGGTGAGTATTATTTTGTGTCAGCTGCTGAGTGCTGTCTCGTGTTGTTGGATGGTCGATATATGGTGTTATCTGAGTGATGATGTCTGGTGTCAACTGTTGAGTAATATGTTATGTCAGCTGCTGAAATAATGTCTAGATGTCTTTTTCTTCTTCTTTTTGAGTGTTTGAGGGGTGTTTCTAATGTATTCTGTTAAACTGGAAGAACTATGGTGTCTTGGTGAATGATCTTCCGATGTTATCAGTCAAATGAAATTATTGACTTCGGGATAAACTATGAATAATTCTCCCGAAGGAATGAGCACTCGAGTTTCTAATGAGCCCTATATTTATATAAATATTTTGTTAAAGTACAAGCTATTCGTATATTAAACTCCAGTGGCGGATCCAGAACTTTTCATAAGGGGGGAGGGGGGCGCTGACTGACCTAAAGGGGGGGGGGGGGGGGGGCCGCTCCAGTCATGCTTCAGTGATTCCCTATATAATCAACCAAATTTTTTCCACGAAAGGGGGGGCCCGGGTCCCCCCCCCCCCCCCTGGATCCGCCTATGAACTCCTTGGTTAGAACTGTGCCAAATCGTTTGAAAATAGCAACTAACAAAACGGGACTATTGGTAGATTAAACCTTGTCCTTTTGTTCTTTCCTTTTTACATCTAGTAGCCTCATATTCCGATGAATCGTCTTGTATTGATTCGTTTTTGTTGGTATATAAGATTTCTTGTACATCAATACGACATTGTCTACCGGTACATATAAATGCCGCTTAGGTAAAAAAAAGTTCATGTTTATATCGATAAACTTTCAGATAAATATGTTATATGTTTACTCAAATATGGTGTGAAAAGGCTTATATATTACTAAAAGTCAAGTTTTGTCGTTTGTTTAAACCTTATTCTCGTGTTTTACATACAAAGGATCTTGGTACTTCTTATAAATGTATACATAGGCTTTTTAATTTATCCACTATCGTTTTATCATGAAGTGTTTTATTATATGAGCGGACTTCAGATAACAAGGCAGCTAGATTGTTGATAGCCTCAATAAAGACAATTATTTGAGAAATATAAACTTGTACAATCTAGTCGAACAGGTCAATTATATAGAAACGATAGAATAGACATGATCATCGAATTTGAAATTTGTTAAAAGCTCTGGCGTTAGTAGACTGTTTTAGTTTGAATCGACAGTTTCAATGATTCTGTATCGCCTCGACAGTGTTGGTCGTTCAGAGGAAGTTGGAAGAAGTTCCTCAAACATTGACTAATCCAGCGACACGCTTAACGTCCAGTGGCAAGTTTTACATGCATATCAGGACGAGAACATGTGGATGTGTTATGAAGACAAATATAAACTCTTCTTTGTAGTGTTAATATGCTATTGCTCAACTTGAAGAGTATCAGTCCACAAGAAGACGGTGTCATCCTACTTGGGAATATTAATTCTGCCTCCGACCAAGCATGCAGTATCTGGTGGTGTTCCTAAATGCCACATGCTTAGTGAAGAAGCAGCAAATACCAATTTTAAGTCGACTGGGGACCTAACACTCCCGCGACAAGACCACCTATAGGCGGTTGAATGAAATATAAGGTCCGATGTATGAGCTACGACGTCATACCGAAATTATACTTGACTGTCAATCAAAGTCTGGCGTTACACGACAAGTAAGATGATGCTATAAGTTATCTACGAAGCCGAAGGGTGTACAGGGTACTGAAGGGTGTTAAAATATCCATATCTACGGATATGAACGTAGATAACGAATTTATCCCCGGTCTTAGTCCAAATCTTGCGATTTTTAGAGAAATTCAACCACAAAATTAAACGTGAAAGCAAGGTTTTTTTTCATTTTTTAAAAATCTTTTATTGAAATTTTGGAATTTGACATATTTTTAACGGGGTGTAGGCAGCCAAGTGATGCATTTACTAAAATGAGTGCAAATGATCGACATAATAAGATAAAATTGTTAGTTGATTCAATATTTAATTACAGACATTATGGATAATCTACAGAATTCGATATTTCACAAGGAACAACCATGGAACTAAGGAAAACGCGCGTGATGTTCCCCGTTGTAATGGGTAGCAACGTCCGGGTATATGGGTTAGCAACACCCAGGGGCTATGGGTTTTGTAACGACGTGCGTTAACCAATCAAAATCCTAAAAATATACTAAGCCGGGGATAAACATCTTTATAAGAATGTAATTCTTCCTTTAAATAAAAGTTATCAAGGCGCATATCTGCATGTCAACGAAGACACCCGATTGTGACCGACCTCAAAAGGTATCGCGGCCTGTACTTTTTAAAACTTCAAGTTAGAGTATCTTTTTCTCCAAATCAGATTTAAAAAATTATTCCAAAATTCAGATTAACCATTTTTAGATGCCTAAATAACAGTGTTGTTCTTACTATCTGCGAGCGCTTACAATGCTGTTCAGAGTAATCAAAATATCCTGTAGCCGAACACTACACAGTCACGTGCGATGATTAGTATCATATCCCTACTCTAAATGGTGGACTACCGGTATATTGCAATCATATCGTTCGTCCGCTAGCCGTCTGTTCGCCCGTCCGTCGTTCGTGCAACAAATATTTTCGACATACATTTCCCAGAAACTTCAAACAGAATGACTTCATATTTGGTAAACAGCTTGACGGTCATAAGTTGAAATATGTGCTTGATTACTTTTTTGGATCTGCCAGATACCTGCACCCTGTGTTCCGATACTTTTAATTTTGCAATATGTTCAATGAACTGAAAATGTTTTATCACACATTTATCCAATACTACATAACAGAATGCGGACTTCATATTTGGTCAGCAGTTTTACAATGATGAGTTATAATGTGTTAGCGCTTTTTCCGGGATCTGTCACACACTTACTACCTGTTTTCCAGTACTTTCAAAAACGATTTGGGTATGACTAGCACGAAAACGCGTGCATTCTCGTTTAACCCGTTTAACCCCCTTGACACATTACATAGACACCAAAAGTTGGTTGTTGTATCATTGTCGTACATCCCACATCTCTTTTATGTATACTAGATCTAAATATCTGTATATTTTAATAACGGGTGTTACCTGACTCCCATGGGAGTGTGGATGGGGGTTTACATATAAGAGAAAATGGTCAAAAAATATAAAGAATAGAGAATAATGGGCAAATGGTAAAGAATAGAGAAAAAGGTCTAAAAAGTTCAAGAATACAGAAATGGAGGACCCCCCATCCAGACCCTCTACTATGTATCACTATAACAGAAGAATTACATGAAAGTATTATGTTGCTGTAGAGAAGGAAGCATTTAGGTAAATGTTGGGTCAGAGTTGACAACAATAAACCGTCAGTTTACTTAGATGTACAGTGTTAATGTTCTTTTTGAAGACTAAGTTAAACTGGTTATTAAAATTGTTTATATTGATTTATTAACCGAAATTTTGATAAATATAAAGAAGTTCAAATACGAATAAAAATACTATAAAAACTTCTGAAACATCCTCTTATGTACCAATGTATACCATATGTAATTGATGCATGAGGTCTCTGTATTGTTTGTTCAATTTAAAAAGTAAAAAAATAAATAATAAAAAAAAAGATAACCTTCCCTCCCCTCCCCGACTATAAAAAAACCTCGAAAACGGGATTTTTTACCAAAACTTTTGTTTGCAAAGTAAAGCCCCCTTCTTAATCCAGTAAAAGGATGATTAATAGTAGATCGCCTTCATTTGTTTCACTTTCAGGGTCGAAATTAAAAAGTCACTCAAACCTAGTGAATTATGAATATCAAACCTAGCGAATTATAAATATCAAACCTAGCGAATTATAAATATCAAACCTAGTGAATTATAAATATCAAACCTAGTGAATTATAAATAACAAACAGCTTCGATAAAATACTTTATATTATTTTCAATAAATTTTAAAGTTTTAAAAATATTTTTTAGATTTTACTACAAATTTTGCAAGTTTTGATGATAGTTTGAATCTAAGAACACTTGCAAGAATTGGCCAAAATGAGTACGATTTGTATTTGAAACACAATACGAAGCTTTACTTTCAACAGAATTTACCCATTGGTTATGGTTGAGAACGTCGTGTTAATTTTTGTATGCTTTTTGATACTAACTGACCGAAAATCTTTCAAAATTGCACCTATATGAGCCACAATTTAGCAAACAAAGTTGCATGTTACATAACCTTAAACTTACACATGGGTGTATCCATGCATGTGGCAAAGTTAACTTTACGCAAGAATGTGAAAAACCCGTGTGTGAAGTTACGTCAGGAGATGAACATTACAGATTGTTGTTAGTATCGGGGACTTATACACGAAACATTTATATATTGGTCCCAGGTTGTATGAAACATCATTCAGTTGTTTTGCAGTGGAATATACATATCAACTTGGACAAATACGTCTTATATTGTCTCAGATCATTAACTATATAAAAACAAGGAGATGTGAGTATTATTGCCAATGAGACAACTATCCAACAGATGTCAAATAAATGGATACATGTATTAGCAATTATGGTCACCTTCAACAATCAGAAAACCCCATACTGTTTAGTCCGCAGCGCAATACGAAAAATGTGAAACAATTCAAACGAGAAACCTAACGGCCTAATTTATAACAAAACAATTTACGAAAAACAAATATGAAAGTGAACCAACGGCAACCACTTAGCTACATGCTCCTGACAGAACAGGCACATACAGACTGTGGCGGAGTTAAACATGTTTTTGAGCGTCAACCCTACCCTAACCTGGGACAGTTGTGTAACAGCATAACATAAGAACAAACTGTAAAAACAATAGACACAAAGCACTGATATAAGCAGAGTACTCGCAGTTACTGAAAACTTAATGTAGTTCAAAGCCAATTACAACTAATTTCAGAAGTATTTTGTTGGGAGGGGCAGGGAGCCGGTGCCCCTTTATGGGGCGTCATATATGATAAATATAGATTATAACATGGCGTTTTTCATATCAGACCCCTTATCAGCCCTAGGTCATGATATCAGCCCGAGAGCCGACAGGCTCGAGGGATGATTTTGACCATGGGCTGATAAGAGGTCTGATATGAAAAATGACATGTTATGTTCTTTTTATCATATACTTCAGCAGAAGACATACAGACAAGAACTATTTTTTAAACTTTGAAAAATGCATTTACTGTATTATTTGTTTTGCATTTTTTAATATATATTTTCCTGATTCCTAATAATTTTTTTTTATCCAACTTAGTTATGTTTTTCACGAAAAACGTACCATTGAGGTCTATTTTCCGGAGTTTGCCGAATGACGTCGAAATGCCATGCGATAACGTTACAGAAAGGCATGCGATAATAACCGGAAGCAGTTGATAACAAAAGTCATATCACACGGCTAAGACAATTCTTCAAATTTAATGAATAAATATATGTACAAATTAGTTTTATCATGGGGTACAATTATACCATTATTTTCCATAAGTATATGATAAATGCATATACTTTTTACAAGTATCACCCAAACGATGGTTTGCAACCCCTCCTCTTTTCAAAATCTTGGACCCGCACCCGAATTTTCATAGACGACACGAAGTATCAATTAGTACACATCCAAATGATTTAAGATAACGAACTCATCAACAGTCTGAAAAACGCCTGACCTTGGCAAGTACAATGAACGACGAAGCACAAAAGCAACTAACATAAAAACAACCGTTGAGACACAAAGCACTGATATAGGACTGGAGTACTCGCAGTTAGTGAAAACTAATTTCAGTCAATTATAAATAAATCATGTTCTTCCAGACTAAAGTATCAATCAGTACACATCCAACGTCATGATTTAGTGTAAAGACGCCGGTCATGTGATGCTTAATAATGTGGTGGAATCTGAGGGTGGAATATTATTTTATATATCTATGATTATTATTTATTAATTTATTAAAATAAATACCACTCTATATGAAATCTGTCTGATTTGGGACATAATTACCTAGGAAAGTATACTGGTAATATATTATGTCCCAGGTTATACTATTACCAGGTGTGATCTTTAAGTTTATTTAAACTGTACATATACCTATATAACTATACATTTTTATTGGAAATAAAACATATATACCTTCATGAAATAAGGGGGGATCAAATTGATTTCAAATATATGATATTGATAAAGAAATAAAAAAAAAAAAAACCAAAGAAAAAGAAAAAACACGTGCAAAGTAAATCCGTAGTTATTGTTCTACGGACAGATGAATGAACGTTATTGTAATTTAGCAAGGTTCTAACTGGGGTTTTAAAAACAGCATTGCTATTCGTGAAATTAAATTTTCTCCCTTAAGAAATAATTATATGTTAATGTTTTGTTCGTCGTTAAATTTGACCAGAAGTTTTAAAGTTGCAATCTCAAATGTTTATCAGAGTGATTGGTTTTAAATACAATCCCACAAGGCACCCTAAGTAGTTATAACAACTTCTGACGTCTGGATCACTTGATCACGTGCTAATAATAACCGAAAACAAAAAGCAATACACATAAAATTTGAATATTATTACGCGGAAGGATTGCAGTACGATCGAATAAAAACATCTTTTAATTTAATAGATGATATTTATATTGATTTAAAATTTATCAATATAAAAGTTTTTGGTAAAATGATATTCGAAATTTGAAAGATTTGTTTGTGCAAATAAAATGTTCCCGATCTATATTGAGCAGCGGAATACACATCACGACCAAGTGCCCGTCATCCATGTTTGTTTCATCGGAAGAAAATGGAGGAGCAAAAGATTATTTACATGAAGACTAAAGCATGATTCTTATCCCTTACAGTTTATTGCATGAATGGCCCTCTTGGTTAACCGCGAGGGAATGACAGTATCATGTGAATTATTATTTATTTTGTAATGGGATGTCCAAATAGTAAATTGGTACCGGAGGGTCCGACTGACCAAAATGTTGTCGAAGTTTTTGGCAGTAGAACTCAAACACAAACACGGTCTGATAGGCCAAGGGAAAGAGACCCTCGAGGAACAGGCCCACCGCCGGAGGGTGAGCGTCAAAATCGAAAAGTAAAAAGATATCGTGACAAATTTGATCCTAGAGTGACGGCAAAATATGATATCAAGGCTTTAATAGGGCGAGGAAATTTCAGCAAAGTTGTGAGAGTAGAACATAAAAACACGAAACAACCATATGCTATCAAAATGATAGATCGGTTAGAGGGTAAAGAAGTCTTTGAATCAGAAGTTGCTGTCTTGCGACGAGTGAAACATACTTATATAATACAATTAATTGAAGTGTTCGAATCAAAAGACAAAGTGTACATGGTTATGGAACTTGCCACAGGCGGGGAACTTTTTGACCGCATTATAGCCAAAGGATCTTTTTCAGAAAGAGATGCAACTAGGGTATTAAAAATGGTTTTGGAAGGTGTTCATTATTTACATGGACTGGGAATAACCCATCGGGATTTAAAACCGGAAAACTTATTGTATTATCATCCAGGGCATGATTCAAAAATAATGATAACAGATTTTGGTCTCAGTGCAAGTCGAAAAGGACCAGAACAGTTTATGCGGACTACATGTGGTACGCCTGAGTACATTGCTCCTGAAATTATTGCAAGAAAACCATACAACTGTCAAGTTGATATGTGGGCAATAGGTGTAATTACATATATTTTACTCAGTGGAACTATGCCATTTGACGATGAAAATAAAACTAGGCTTTACAGACTTATTTTGAAGGCAAAATACAGCTATGTAGGAGAAGTGAGTTATCAGTAGTATTTGTTTCTTGCAGTCTTTATTATAATGAACAAAAACCTGTGTTGGGGACAACCTATCAAATGGGGAACTTTTCCCAAAATCAGTCTTAATCCTGCAATTGAGTTATAGTTTGATGTGTTAAAATTGAAATTAGTCATGGCACTAATATATAGAAAAATGAAAAAAATGTTTCTAAAGAACCATATTATTATTTGGGAATTTGAAAATGTTACTAGCCTTGAAATTTGTCAATTTATTGAAAGTAAATTCTCAGTAAGTCAGCTGAGTATAGAATATAAAAATGAGAAGATGTGGTATGATTGCCATTGAGACAATCTTCACCATAATCTAAATGACAAAGACGTGAAAGAAGTTAGCAACTAAAGGTAATTGCACAGCCTTCAACAATGAGCAAAACCTATACCGCATATATATAGTAAGCTATAAAAGGCCCTGAAATGACCAATGTAAAACCATTCAAAGTAGAAAAGTAATAGCCTGATTTATGTACAATTGAAAAAAAAAAAACAAAAAAAGTACATGTTTACAGCAACAAAAGACAGTTAGAACTATTTTTCTTTTGGAAACAGTGCTGCATTTATCATGAATATGTGCCATTTGAAGTGTACATGTAAAATGTGGATAAAAGAGTTATCGTTAGAAGAATATTTCTCATTTGGGAAAATACAAATGTATTTCCCGTTTGCTGGTTGTCCCCTGCACATGTAAAGATAGATTATTTTTACCTGAATACATGTAAGATAAGGAAATTTTGCATAACCCATTGGCATTACATGTAGCATGCCAGATGAGTAGAATTATGGTTGATCATGTTCATTTTGTCACAGAGATGCAGATAATTTTTTTTTTCTGTCAGACTGGGTCTTGCATGTAAGACAGTTTTGCCAGACCTACAAAAATGTACTTTATTGAAAAAAATAATAACTAGTTCCCAGTTGGATGAAGATACATGTACACCTTTAAACCTTGACTAGAACGACCAGGTTAAATAAGGATATGACCATGGGGTGGTTTAATGACTGAGACCACATTCAATTTAAATTGTCCTGCAACATCAAATACAAAATGTAGATAAATGAGAATGTTATACTACGTACACTTGCCAATAAGACAACCATTACAACTGTTCATTAACTTTATGGATAGTTGTCTTATTAATTTGCATAAGAACAATTAGATCAAAAACGTCAAAACGAATATGTGTGTTCACACATTAACTAAAATGAAAAAAATACTCTTAAGATAACTAAAATAATACTTGTTTTTGTTTAGTTTAATTTACATAAATCTGGTCATTTGTTGTCCATTAATAAAACTTTTGGTTTTCAATTCCTCCGGGTGCGGGATTTTCTTGCTGTGTTGAAGACCCATTGGTGGCCTTGGGCTGATTTCTGCTCTTTGGTCAGGTTGTTGTCTCTTAGACACGTTCCCCATTTCCATTCTTAATTTTATTTTCAACTACATAATTGATGTGGCCATCTATTGTTCCAACTCTTTTAATTCATGCACCACTGATTCGTCATATGGAGACGAAACCTGTGTTTGTCATATTAATAACAATGTTCTCTTTAAGTAGCGTATTCACGCTCTGGAACAATTGCTCTGGAAGCATCGATTTTTATCTGGACGTGCCATTGCATGAACCGTGTGTCCGTGGGACTTGTCCTGATAACACTTACTGAGTCTTGTAATCATCAGAATTATCCCTCGGCTATCAAAAAGAAGCCGAAAACATGCTTCTATTCAATATTTTTACCGGATATTTTCTTTCGCTTTCATACAATTCTATGTGTAATGATAAGTCCAGAGAAATACGAAAATAATTATTATCACATGACTGACCCTAATTGCTTAAACGCAGAGAAGATAGAAATCTATTTACATGAGCACATGCACATATTATCAGCAATAAATGTGTCAGAACTATTGGTTTTCAATGCTATTCAACTACGTAATTGATTTTGAAGCCAAGGTAACCAAGACCAAAAGAAAATTTCAATTTTGATGGTCCCATACAGTAAAAATATTTGCCGGTCATTGGGTCTGACACCAAGACGTCATTTGCCTGATCCTCTAAAATTCAGCCCCCTAGGTCCGACAGGTCCGACAATTAGCTGCATCACTGTTGTCATCAGCCATGTGCCAAAGCTAAGAAAGCATCAGGCAGGAACAGAGATTGACGGGAATCGGTATTGGTACATTTTTATGTATATATAAGAACAGATGTGTTTCAGGACTCAGCTGACATGAGAATAATTATGTATACTAGAAGCATATTTATATGATTTATTTAAAATCCCTTAGGTGAAAATGTTTATATATATTAATGCAAATGTATTGATTCAATTCTTTTATACATTTGTACTGCACCTTCATTAATAAGAAACAGTCATGGCTGTCAAGATCAATAAAACAAAATTCATGGTTTATTTTTAATTAAAAATAGTTGCTTTTTATACGACCGCAAATCGTATATTGGTATGATGTTGGCATTGTCGTCGTCGTCTGGCGTCGCCCGAAGACACATTGGTTTTCGCACTCTAACTTTAGTTTAAGTGAATGGATCTCTATGAAATTTTACCATAAGGTTCAATACCACAAAAGGAAGGTTGGGATTGATTTTGGGGGTTATGGTACCAACAGTTAAGGAATTAGGGGCCAAAAATAAGCATTTTTGTAACTTCCAGACATAACTTGTGTGTTAGTGTATGGATCTCTCTGACATTGTACCACAAGGTTCCATATCACACAGGGAATGCTGGGATTGATTTTGGGGGGGTAATTGCCTCAAAATATTAGGAAAAAGGGGCAAAAAACAAGCATTTTTCTAGTTTCATGACAATAACTTGTGTGTAAGTGTATGGATCTTTCTGAAATTGTACTACAAGGTTCCATATCACAAAGGGAAAGCTGGAATTGAGTTTGGGGGTAATTGCCCAAAACGTTTAGGAATAATTAGGGGCCAAAAAGTGGCCAAAAATAAGCATTTTTCTAGTTTCCAGACAATAACTTGTGTTCAAGTGTATGGATCTCTTTGAAATTGTACCACAAGGTTCCATATCACACAGGGAATGCTGGGATTGATTTTGGGGGTAATTGCCTCAAAATATTAGGAATAAGGGGCCAAAAAAGGGGCAAAAAACAAGCATTTTTCTAGTTTCATGATAATAACTTGTGTGTAAGTGTATGGATCTTTCTGAAATTATACTACAAGGTTCCATATCACAAAGGGAAAGCTGGAATTGAGTTTGGGGGTAATTGCCCAAAATGTTTAGGAATAAGGGGCCAAAAAGGGGCCAAAAATAAGCATTTTTCTAGTTTCCAGACAATAACTTGTGTTCAAGTGTATGTATCTCTCTAAAATTGAACTGCAAGGTACCATACCACAAAGGGAAGGCTGGGATTGAGTTTGGGGGTGATGAATCATAAGGGGGTTCAAAAAATTTGGGGGGGGGTTCCTTTTTTTTCTTTTTTTCCTTTTTTTTTCTTTTAAAATTTTCCATTTTAAGTTGGTTATTTCCGTTTTATATTTAAAAGCAAATAATAATGATATGATAGGAGATACACACCAAACAGGATGGAACAGGCTATTATTTGAACTTGGAATTATTTTTAATTATGGAATTTGCATAATTTCATGTGTTTGAAATTTTTGATAAATTCCATGTTTATTAAGTATTATTATGTTTTGAGCGGTGCATCACACTTTCCACACAATGTATTTTGTATAGATAGTGTTGTGCGCGGCACAGTACATTCTAATGAAAATGTGCTATCTTCTTTGTAATAGAAAGTGTTGTGCGCAGCACAGAACATTATAATACAGAATAAACATGGAATTCATTAAAAATTTCAAGCACAAGAAATAATGCAAATTCCATAATTAAAAATAATTCCAAGTTCAAATAATAGCCTGTTATGTGTAAATTATTATATAATAAGTATTGTGCAATAGCAAGAAATTTTCAATTGCACAGTATTGCACAATAGCAAGAAATCTTCAATTGCACAGTATTGTGCAATAGCAAGAAATATCCAATAGCACAATATTGCGCAATAGCAAGAAATTGTCAATTGTACAGTATTGCGCAATAGCAAGAAATATTCAATTGCACAGTATTGTGCAAAAGAAGATACTTCGTATAAATTGCTTATTTCTTGACCAATTTCAATGGGGTTTTATTCTTTAATTCTTGGGGTTCTTTAATATGCTGATTCTAACCGTGTATTAAGTTTTTGGATTTTGGGCCCCGTTTTTAAATTGGTCCACATTGAGGTCCAAAGGGTCCAAAATTAAACTTTGTTTGATTTCATCAAAAATTGAATTATTGGGGTTCTTTGATATGCCGAATCTAACCGTGTATTTAGATTCTTAATTTTTGGTTCCGTTTTCAAATTGGTATATATTAAGGTCCAAAGGGTCCAAAATTAAACTTAGTTTAATTTTAACAAAAATTGAATTCTTAGGGTTCTTTGATATGCTGAATCTAAACATGTATTTAGATTTTTGATTATGGGCCCAGTTTTCAAGTTGGTCCAAATCGGGGTCCAAAATTAAACTTTGTTTGATTTCAACAAAAATTGAATATATGGGGTTCTTTGATATGCTGAATCTAACCATGTATTTAGATTTTTGATTTTTGGGCCCCATTATCAACTTTGTCCACATTGAGGTCAAAAGGGTCCAAAATTAAACTTTGTTTGATTTCATCAAAAATTGAATTCTTGGGGTTCTTTGATATGCTGAATCTAACCATGTATTTAGATTTTGGATATTGGACCATAATAGGTGAATGTCCAATTTAAAATGTTTAAGTTCTTAGACCACATTCATTCTGTGTCAGAAACCTATGCTGTGTCAAATATTTAATCACAATCCAAATTCAGAGCTGTATCAAGCTTGAATGTTGTGTCCATACTTGCCCCAACTGTTCAGGGTTCGACCTCTGCGGTCGTATCAAGCTGCGCCCTGCGGAGCATTTTATTAACAAATAAGCTTTTAGTTGAATTTGCTACATTGTACATGTACATGTACCTGTTATATTATGGTACACATGTCTAATAAGTGAAGAAATACATTTGTACAATTGTTAATGTGTTACTGAAATGTATAAAAGGATACATTGTAATATGTATGTACATGTATGAATGTCTGGCAAACATTGCTGATATAAAACTTTTGATACAAATTTCATAACACTCCTGAAAGAAATGTGACTCGAGAGATCTTCCAATTGCAATTTTCCACATAATTTTTGTTTCCAAGGAAAGTTATTCCTTTATAAGTAGTTGTTTGGTACTGACTTTTTGAAATTATCTCGGATACATGTATTGCATGTACAAATGTATTGCTTAATAATATAATATAACCTTTGTCTTTAAATTTAGGGTTTTTAGATAATTTTCTGATATTGGTATGAAAAACTGATTGATAGGCTGAAAGTCTGTAAAATTTCGTTATTCATTTAATTATATTTTTAAAAAAAAGATTAAGATATCAGTAAAGGGTTTACCTACAATTAGACAGAACATTGGCAAAAATTTGGAGTTTTTGACATCTAGTACAAAGGTCTTGTCAAAGGTTAAATGTAATATTTTACCACACACGATTCGTGAGAGAAGGACAGTAAAACATGTCATTTGGTGTTACTAATATGTTTAGTCATAGGTAGACAGATTCTTCAAGTGTAATAAGAATTTAATTAAATTATAACAATTTATCCAGTACAAGTGAATTTATTAAACATTGCAATACACAATAAAGGATATTGTGTTTTGTTATGAAAGAAAAGTATTGTGGAATTGAATTGGTATTGTTATTAGTTCTATTTAACTATTGACCTTATTTCTTTATAAAGTAATTTAAAATTTACAAATGGTATAATACATATTATATGGGATTACAACAGATTTTTTAAAAGCATTGTTTAGAGGTTAAGTTAACAGTGAACATGTACACTGTATGCCACAACACTTACATGTACCTTTACTATGCAATGATGTTAAAGATGGTGAAAAAAAACCCAATAGTTTCCATATCTTCATATATTAATATTATTTAATATATTTTTGGTGATAAATTTAAAATTGGTTACGTGCATATATATATATAGACACAAAATTCACAACAATTTGACTCAATCTGGACCTACATGTATATGATTGAGTCATATATATAATGATAATCAGGAGATGTGGTATGATTGCCAATGAGACAACTATCCACCAAGTTCAAATGAAGTGGATGTAAGCAATTTTTGCATTCGTACGTGTATGGCCTTCAGTATAATTGTTTATAAAATTCTATTCTATACATCTCTGGGGTATTACAGAAAATTTTAATAATACTGTGAATTTACTTATTATATATTGCGGGTAACAATTTCAGAAATTATAGAAAATGTGTACTTTTTTGAACATTTAAATTTATGGTTGACCTTTACCCTTGAAATCTGTGAAAATTGTATCTAATGAATCAACATGTACAGTATTCACCATTATAATTCACTCTAAAAATGACAACTACATATATTATACCCGTACTCACAGAGAGGGTGGTAAACTGCATAAGCCTACATGAACAAAATGATGTAGCCGGTAAGTTAATCTGTCTGAAAATGTTGCATTTTATGCTGGACATTAAGCAGCCATCTATGATCATCATATTGTGTTACTCTACTACTGTATTATGGAATGATTTGATATTTGATCTTGATTATTATAATGATGAGGATTACCATGATTACCGTGTAAGTGATTTTCAGATTTGCTGGGCAGTCACTTCATTTTTTGCATACTTGAAATTTTCGTCAATGCCTTATAACAATGTATAATGAGAGGAGATTTGCTTTAAACATGTTAAACTGCACAATGTCATACATTTTTGGGGATATTTTGCAGCATTTGAAATGTGAATAAATTTTCAGCTTTTAAAGAATATAAATGAGATTTTGTTTCTACTTTCAGCATTGGAAAGAAGTGTCAGATATAGCCAAAGAGTTTATTAACAAATTACTAACAGTTGATCCAGCGGATAGAATGATTGCAACACAGGCGTTGAACCACTCATGGTTAACATCGCTGGCCAGTAACAAGAATCTACACCGTACAATTTCTCAGAACTATCTCCATCGCATGTCTACACGTGCTAATAGCACGAAAAGTGCCAAATCTACAAAGTCTACAAAAAGTAACAAATCTAATCGTTCAGGTCGTTCATTACGTTCCGAACACCGGCGTGTTCAACCAGAAGAAATAGATGAACTGCATCGTAATCCAGACGTTCAAGCTGACATAGCCTCACTGGGTAATTAAAATGAAGGTTAATTTGTTCACTGGATATTATGCTTCAATATTTCATTTTGTATTTTAGTGCTATAGGGTTTTAATTTGTTAAAAATGATCAGAATTTATATTTCTTCATTGATATGTTGCTTTGCCTTGAAGTCGAGGACAAATGACAAATGGAGAAATGCATTTCAACTGTAGCTCTATCATTGTCTATGTCTTAAATTCTTTAGTCTTCAATTTCTCAGAAATATATATGCCTATATTACAACCAATTTATGTTCACAGTTTTCTGTAGACAAAGTTCAATGAAGTTATAGAAACTTTTTTTTTTAAATCCAAAAACTATATATGTACTGTTTGTTTAACATGATGAAAGATAGTTTTTTATTTACGTACTTAAATGGAGATGATAATCATGTTATAATTAAATATTATATTTCTGTGTAGTTTACGCTGTTCAATGCAATCAGTGAAAATTTGAACCTTTTGCTACTACATTTATATCTGCTGAGTTAAGTTGATCGCACCAACTATGGATTATTTGTTCTTAGGCCAAATAAAAAAAGATGTGTGTTTCCTATTACCTAGAGCTACCCTCCCTAATTTTTAAGCTCAAAAATAGCCTATCCTAAAGTTTTTTTTGTCATTTTTCAATAAGCATTGTTAAAGTCAGAATGTCCCTCCCATAGACTCAATGTAAAAAAAATATGGTAAAATAAAAAAAGATCTACCTACCTACTCTATTTTTTTTCAAAGATGTAATAGGAAACACACATATTATTTTTTTTGCCTTGTGAGTTTTTCTAACAGAATATTACCATATCATGATAACTGAAAAATAAAGAAAAAATTTCAAAATTGAAACACATTTAATTTGATAAACTTTAAAAAGTAACCTATAGAAAATTTTAAAATTATTTTATCATAGTTTCTCTAGCATGTCTAGTATACATATATGTCATGAATTAGAATTAATACAAAAAAATTGAAGAAAGCTGAAAAGGTTAGCATTAAACATATCTGCCAGCACCAGGATCATAACATCCAAGTTTAAAAAAATATCTATACATGTATACGGAACATTAAATTGGTTGTAATTAATGGTTTTTAGAAACGAAGCTTCGTAGGAAGTTATTTCAAAGAGGATGAAATGTAACAAAATCCTTTTTAAGTATGCTATTTATTGTTATAATGTATGTATGGTAAAACCTCATTATTGTTGCTGTACTAAGTTTGTATGGTCTATAAAAGTGCTTAAATTAGTTGTGAATGGTAAAGAGATACTGTTTTTGAAAAAGTTGAATATTATATGAATAATAGTCAGATTGTAGTGCATGTTTAAATAACTTCTGTTTACATTGTAGATATATTCTGATTCAACCATTGCAATTAGTAAAAAAATAATATTTCTAAAAAAAGGTTTAATTTTCAATAAAAATTAAGGGCAGTCTTTATTTGAGAATTCAGAAATGTTGGCAAAGATTGTCAAAGGTCAACTGCATAGAGGTCGAGTTCAATTCAAAAACAATTTAGGACATTATGTAGGCAAATTCTGACATAATTTCTGGTTATGTTCTTTCTGTGTACCTCCATTATCGATTGTGACTTTTATCATACTGTTACAAAAGAAAATATCAGAGAACAACGACAATATTTAATGTTGTGAATGAATATTCCAAAATGAAGAACTGAAAATAAGTAAAACGCATGTTGCTTATAAAAAATATATATATGAACATCTAATCTGAAAAGTTTAAATCAATAATAAATAACAGGATGTATATATTTAAACTAATGATAGACTTTTGATCCTGCATGAAGTCTTATATAGTACATGTATGTACAAATATTTATGCAATGAAAGTTTGACAATTTGCCTGTCTGTCTTTACATGTATCTGAAGAAAATGTCTTAAGAAACATGAATCCATAAAAAAATGAGGTTTTACTATACATTTGTTTTCTTGTGCCAAATTACTTTTGATAATCTTTGTTAAATGCTGTTATTACTTAATCACTGTTATGTTAAGAGGTGCATAAAAATACATAATTTTTAATCATTTGATAAATTTGACTTGACCTATATTCATGATATTATTGAGTTCAACACTTAAAAGTTTGGGGGAAAATTTTGTATTTTAGATGGTATTTGATCAATTATTAAAATAAAATTACTATGTCCACACTCTGCTTACATGGATCTGACAACACTGCATTCTACTTATGAACATTATTATGTCAACCAACAGTTTTAAATGGGTATCATGAAAACAAAACCTGAGGATCCCAAAAAGGTTTTAAAACTGCAAGTAAAATAGATGGTTGTCACTTTCGTGTAATTGAAGTGGCCATATTAAGCAAACCCTACATTTGTATTACTAACTAGGACTTTAAATGTCATATATTGATGAAAATATAGATTCTACCACAATGGCTATGGTATTTATTACATTGAGACGGTTAAAATTTCAAAATTTAATATGCAATGGAACCTCTTTCTTTAATTATCTAATGAAAAAAATTTGCAAGTATAATATTCTGAACATCTCAAGTGTTAATGTTCAGTTTGCCACAAATATATCAATCTGGTCATCAGAGCTGATCTACAAAAAAAAATGTAAATGCACAAAGAATTTTATGATTATTTGCAACTTGTGTTTCTGCTGATTTAAAATTTTTAGATATTATTGCAGCCTAAATCATCGTCTCCTCTTAAATTTCCCATAAAAAGTGACAAATGGAATATTTTTTATTTGTGAATTTCCTCTTTCTTTATTATTTATAAAACTGAATAAATAGCTTGATTGAAAGGTACGGTGAATAGATCTTGTGTTAAATTGTGCCACAGTGAAATATTATGAATAAAAAACTGTGATATTTTGTATAGTGTGTGAACAACTTAAAGTCTAGTCATTTTATGTTTGTTGTATAGTGCTAAATATTGACCCCTTTATCAGAATGTGCTTTATTTATTATCATACTGTATATGATGTGTATATACATTTTATGTCAATTATGTACAAACTTGTGTATTTACATGAATTATTTAAGGCCAGACCAAGTTTTCATGTTTCTTTCGTAATGGGATTAAATTTAATTTCGAAGTCTATGCATGAACTTTACATTGTATGTGCAAGTTACCAATGTTTCTCACACGAGATAATAAATACCGGAATTTTTTTTTTAATGCTTATAGTGAAAGTTATTGAAAAAAGAAATACTTGTAATATTCTCAAATATATCAAACAATGAAACGTGTAAAGATTTAAGAATTAATTGTACTCATTTATTGTATATTTTGAAGAATTAAGGAGAAGTTTTTCGATTTGTCCAAATTTTATACATTGTATTATCTGTTGAACAAATGGTTTTTTGCTTTGTAAAGAAAATTTAATGTAACTGTTAGTTGTGGACAGTAGACAATGGTAGAGAAAATCCAAACTAATTTTTTTGAAATATTTTATTCACTACAGACCCTTGATTTGTCATGTTGCACTTTTTACCGTCCTTGAAGAAGATTGTCTGTGATTAGGATAAAGCCAAATCATGCATTTACTATGTAAATTTATTTGTGTAAGCCGTCCAATTTGTCAGTTTTTAAATTTTTTTTATACTTATATATATGATTTATGCAGTTTTGTATCTTTCTATCCAGAATTGTTTTATTAGAGTTTAATTTACATTGAAAACAAACCTAGTTAGATCTTATGTTTTCTTCTTTTAATGATGACTTCCACTAACATGTCTAAAGGCTGTTTGATATCGTTATGGTAAACAGGGATAATTTGGGAACTAATAGTACAAGCAATTTTAACATTTTACAGCACTATAATTTTGTAAGTAGTTATATGTACATCATTACTGATACAATAAAGAATTCATAAATAGATGTCAATGATGGACAGCCCTCATCATTTGATGACATACATTTGTATCCTTGAAAAGACTCCTCAGAGTGTATTGAACATAGTGTATGCTACAGAAATGGCATAGTGACGTAAAGTTCTACCTCAGTTATCCTTCCTCTCCCTCGGAAATTTGTAGAAATATTTCTTAGCATATAAATTAGCTGCATTTTGATATTATGTCTGAACCTCAGGGACTGTAAAATCATGGCTGAATAGATTAATAACCAATTTAGAGACAAACATGGGGTCAAAATAACATAACCTGTTCAGAGTATTTGTTCACTATTCAACAAGATCAACCTTTTAAATCAGTTTAATTATCTGTCTCCCAATAGATAGATTCAGTAGATATACATATGTACAAAACATCACAAAATCAAAGATTGGCATCCTTGATTTATAGAAATATTTCCTAACTGAAAGATTGAAATTGGTATTGACCTGAAAAAAGTACCGGTACTGAAAATTGTCATAATAAATGATTTTGAATATAGAAAATTGATATAGAAAATTGAACAACTGATTTATTATGATTGAGTAAGTGAATTCAGACAAAACATGTATATGTTAAAATGCAGGTATATTTTTATTTAAGAAAATAATCATTTTCTAATTTATCACCATATTAAAGTTATTTTATATCATGTTTCATTTTCCTCAATTGTATTAAATACACTGCTGAATTCATCAAGAATATTTTTACTTTTTTAGAAATGTTATGTTTTTGTAGATACTTTGATGGTAAATACTAAATTTCTTTCCCTAAATCTAATGCATTTTTAGGTAAATTCGTATATTGCATAACTTTGCAGTTTGTTGATTGTTACCCAAAAGCAGCATACCTTCTTAACCGTGATGCAAAATAAGCCATACTTCTTTAATTCTGCAACAGCCAACTACATACTATATGCATCTTTTTACAAATTTGTGGCAATTGCCAAATACATGTTAATTATCTGTTTTGTGTGCATTATATATGTTAAGTGAATTATGATCATTTTCATGAAGAATATAATAATATTTTACAAGATTAATATTGTAAGTTATATGGGTTCCATATTATACAATTTGTTAGTATTTTTGTTTTGTTATATCTGATTTTTAAGTTGAAAGTGCTTTTTATAAAGAGTTGTGCTGGAAGTGATAAAAACATCCTCAGTTGAAATGTATTTTTAACAACTAAAGCAATAAAATTTGTATATTTAGACAATCTATATGCTATCTTTTTTTTTGCTTGCTCAGATAGGACTCTTCTTAGTTATATTCTTGCTGTAAATATAATTTATAGGCAAATATGGGCCTCTAGTTGCAACATTATTATCTCTTGTTCCTGTTTGGAATTAGGTTTTAAATTATGTCTGTCCAGTCTTTATGAAATCAATTGCCACTTGACATTAACCCAGCAACACTCAAAAATCTTTATAAAATCGGTGATAATTTGTCCTCTTTATATAAAAACCAGTTGTGATTTTTTTCAGTTTAATATAAGAATACTTTATTAACCTTGCTATTGAGTCCATGAGTAGAAACCTTTCTATTAAGTACATGAGAGTAAAAACCTTTTTATTGAGTCCATGAGAGTATTTGTTTTTACATAATATCAGTATTTATATGAACCCTATTGCTGTATATTTTGTTAATTTTTGTACTTGTTTCATTTTATTTGTATTAATTGTTATTAATTATAACTCATTTGAAGGTTAGAGAATTTTTATTAATTATATATTTTGGATCTTTAGGTTGTCAGAAAATTCATCCAGTAAATTTTAACATTTATGAAATATTTAATATACTGAATGATGTTGATTATACTTGTTGGTTGTTGAGGCTATAGTTGGGTTGTTTTTTTTCTTCGTTTCTTTTTAATAATTGACTTTAAATGAAATTTTTGACCTTTACAATTTACCACATGCTTTTTATCCAAAAAATCATCTGTTTTATAGGTAGTAACAAATATAAGAACAAAAAATGAACTCCATCAAGCATATGTAATAATTTATACTTTTGTATTTATCTTTTAAGTCTATGAATTTTAGCTATTTGTGTTCTTTTTTCCTTAAGTTTCAAATCAGGAACACACTAGTATTTTACTATCAATTTTCCTTAAGTTTCAAATCAGGAACATACTAGTATTTTACTATCAATTTTCCTTAAGTTTCAAATCAGGAACATACTAGTATTTTACTATCAATTTTCCTTAAGTTTCAAATCAGGAACATACTAGTATTTTACTATCAATTTTCCTTAAGTTTCAAATCAGGAACATACTAGTATTTTACTATCAATTTTCCTTAAGTTTCAAATCAGGAACACACTAGTATTTTACTATCAATTTTCCTTAGGTTTCAAATCAGGAGCACACTAGTATTTTACTATCAATTTTCCTTAAGTTTCAAATCAGGAACACACTAGTATTTTACTATCAAAACAAACTTAATTTCCCCCTTCAGACTATTTGTTTTTAAATATCACAACTATGGCCTCGACACCATTTTTTTATAACTCCACAGGCTTTGTCAGTTGATATTTTCTTTAGTTTATTAATTGTCATCAGAAGTTTTAATAATCATTTGCCATACAATAGATGATATTGTAGATTAATATTTTCATTTCTTTTAAAAGTTATAATCACCAACAATCAATAAGAAAAGAATCGCATCTTATAACAATAAATCACGAATTGTTACATCTAGGAATATATGTCAATCATCCGTGATGACAATTTGAATATAAAGAAATTAAGTTAAAAAAAGTCTTTTATGAATATATGCTTTGTAACAGACTAAAATAATCGCCAAGTAAATCCAAGAATTGGAAGAAGAAAAAGAAAATAAAAATGGCAGAAAAATCAGAAATTTTTGTTTAGAAGTTTGCATTTCCAATTCGATATTTCTTGTTTTACTTAATGCTAAATTAATTTATTGTTGAAAATAGCTATAACCATTGGTTGAAAACAAAATTTATGTCTAGTCACCAGCAATCCGGATGAAATCCTTTAATAAATAATGACACTTTTTATCTCTAGTCACCAGCAATCAAGATGAAATCCTGTAATAAGTTGTTGCACTTTTTGTATTGTATAGTAGTAGAGAAAAAGTTAAGCAAAGTTTTAAGTATAAGTGACCCAAAAAAGCCATCTGATTTTAAAGAAATAATTCCAACACTGGTTAACATTTAACAAATTGTAAACTCTACTGATCAGTCTGATATATTTATGTCTTCACACAGATTAATCCGTCCTAAAACTTTTACGATATTTTTATGACAGATATAGTTCAGTTGTTGGTGTATAGAGTTACCTCTTGATCATTTTATTTGTATAAACTATCAATTTTTTAGATACAGTTGAAAAAAATAAAGGCTTTGCCATCATAATTCTGTATTTTTTATATAGCCACTTTTGTATTTCCACTGAAGAATTTATAACTATTGAAGTTAAATCATCAGTGTACAACACTGAAATCTTCCATTATTCATTCGGCATCCTAGGTGAACCAAAATATCTTGAAAGACAGCAAAATCCCAATCCTGATGTAAGGCACCCACTTGAAAATTTTGGCAGGTTTGAACACAGCTTTTTAGCATACTTCTACTTGAATGGGTTAATGTATATGGTACATAATAGGGATTGTAATTTACAGATATCCACAATGCTGGACATGCGACAGCTTTTATGTGTGATCAATAGAAAAAAAAAGAAAAAAATCTGATGATATGCACACCTTTTGACTTGTGTTAAATAGAAATGCTCTAGCTTGAAAACTGTCAAAGGAGTTAAAAAGACAAATACCTGAACAAAAAAATAAAAACTCTTCATATAAAAAAAAAAAAAAAAACGATACAAGAGTATTTATGCAAAAGATCATTTTGTTACTTGTATTCTTACCCCAAAACTAATAGAAAAAAAATTTAAGATGAAAAAGGTAACACTGCTAAAAAACTAAATCCTGGAAGGTAAATTGAAAGTAAATAAATATACCAGACAATGTTAAACAACAGAAAGAAAATAAGAACATGGTTTATTTTAGCAGTATAAAACTTTGTACCAAATATCATGAAGGTGTCATTTGTACTTGCTGAGAAAAATGTGAACAAAATGTCTTCTATATGCATCCGTTTAAAGATGATTGATGGATGCTTGTATAATGCCCAATGGAAAATTGAATGCATATTCAAGACGAGAACATGATAATGTAACTGTATTGAACATACATTCATCATGAAAACAAAGTAGATAAGTTACAGATCTGAAAATGCATCACACCTTATAGCTTACCAATATTAAGCTTGGTACCAGATCTCTAGAAACTTGGTACCAGATATCTAGAAGCTTGGATTGGTAATGTGAAACACAAATTTCTTAATGTGCATCAATGTGAATGAAACATATTTAGGCAGAAAATAGGATGTAAAAAGAGATTGAAAAAGGTTAGTTTCAAATAAGAGAATTGGTTTGTACTTTCTGTGAAAAATGTGATGAAAATATGTTGTAGGCATATCAATTTGATGTAAGCAGGTCATAGTTATGTGTGTCTCACAGTATAGTTCCCCATGAATAAGAGCTCAGTGCTAAATATCAAGAAACACTGATATCTAGTTGCTGAAAAATGTGTCAAAAAAATGTGTTGCAGACCGGAAGAAGGATGTTCAAAGGTAGACCATGTCTCATTCTACCTTGGAGCAGGGGTATAATTATAAAATTTTAGTCATTTCCGGGGATTAAGGTACCTTTTCTTGCTATGTCCTGTCACACTGCATTATTGCATGTATATTGTCCAAAGATCTAATTCCAACTGCAGGTGGATTTGTACTCTCAACAATTAAGTTACTAGATATAAAAAGTAGAGGCTCTAATTATCATTAACGGACAATAACTCCAAAACGAGTCGACAGAAGATTTCGGCCATAATGGCTCATTTGTAGATTTTATCTTGCTGATCATTTGTGCTATTTAAAGTTTCTATCCATCTCTTACAGTTTTCGAGATAACCTGACGGATGTCGGATCACAAAGTGATGAGAAAAGCTCACTTGGCCTTATGGCCATGTGAGCTAAAAAAACAAGAAATGAGCTTTCAAATTTACAGAAAACAGGGTTGTCTGTATTTTGAAGGTAACCATTGTTAAAAGAGGGATGCTAGTACATATAAAATCGATGTATTCTAATGTATGGCTCTTTCAGGCTTCTTCAACCTGCCACTTTGATATGTGCCTATTTTCCAATCTATCTGGGACCACAACTAGATGGTAAAAATAAAAATAATTAATATCAAACTTGAACTCCATTTTGTCATCATTAACAACAAATTAAAATTTGAAAACCATTGGCTGATCAGTTCATCAAGTTTATATTGCATTGAAACGACACAAAATGCTATTTTCCCCATCTTTCAAGGACCATTACTCTTGAAAGGCAAAAACGAAAATTGTAAATACTGAAACCGGACCTCCATTTTGTCATCAGTAGCAACCAATTCAGATTTGAGAAAAAGAATTGGTTCAATGGTTTATAATTTATTGCACTGAAACGGTAGACAATGCCATTTTCCAATCTTTCAAGTTCTGTTCTGTTCTGTTGTAATATTATTCATTCACTATCTTGGAGAATCATTGTGTACACAATGTAATAAGTTCACTAATATGCTATATTTATGAATTGAAACACCATCTAACCGTCCAGGGAAATACCAATTAATAATAATAGAAAATTCCTAAAAGATAAATTCCACAATTTCGCAGAATGCTACAAACTTTTGCTACGTACAGTTTCTCTCTATTTACTATTTCTGTATGCAAAAATTAAAAGCATGAAAAAGGGTAAAATAGAACGACAATTTCAACCATGCTAACTAAATTGTAGATCTTCCTTTTTGATAATTTTTACTGTCCACAGTTTCTCTTTATCTGGGAGTTTCCACAAAAAAATGCAAAAATGGATGAAAATCACAGAACTATTAAGGAGTATATTTACTTTTTTGGACAATTAACTTACTTGTAAATCTTGTTTTGATGATCATTTTTGCGGTTTACTCTTTCTCTCCATCCACTATGGTTCCCACAAAAACACCAAAAAGGGTATAATTCGTCTTTTAAGAGCAATAACTCCTATGAGGCGTCCACTGATAATTTTGACCAAATTGACTTACTTGTAGATCTTTTCCTGCAGATTATCTGTCATTTACAGTTTCTTTTTATGTTATACTTCAGAGATAATAGCCAAAATTGAAAAAAAAAATGGTAAAAATCATCGCTTAAGGGCAATAACTCTTATAAGCAGTAATCCAGTTTTGGTCAAATGGACAGTAGGCATAGTAAAATATTATTGCCCCTATCAGATTTTTATATCTATAACAGTTTAAAAGATAAAGTGCAATACCTGTGTTTTAACCCCATGGGTTATTTTTAGCCTTGGGTGCCATTTTGGTTGGCAAGTGGGATCATTGGATACATTTTTTAAACTGGATAAGCAAAGAATGATGGTGGTTAAGTTGGTTTCCAATTGGCCAAGTAGTTTCAAAGGAGAATATTTTGTGGCCAAGTGAGCTAAACATTCTATTTTTAGTTATTTAGTAACGGTGACTTTGATCTGTTGACCCCAAAATCAAGTCTTCTTCCCCTTCCTTATATCTTCCATCTGTCTATTAAAGATTCATACCAATCAAGCCAGGGAAACTCGAGTTATTTGAAACCATTTTACCAAATTTTATTTAATTTCAGTACATGATCTTGTCCTTTGATCTATTGACCCAAAGATCAAGAGGTTTCTTCCCCATTGTCATCTATCTGTATAAGTTTCATTCCAATTAAGCAAAGGAAATTCAAGTTACCACCTGGAAACCATTTTATCCAAATTTTTCTATATTAAGTAACAGTGTTCCTGACCTTTGACCTATTGACCCTTAAATCATTAGGCCTTTTCTTCTCCCCATCCCTTTATCTTCCATTTGTATGTTTCGTTCGTATCAAGCAAGGAATATTCAAGTGATCATCCTTTTCTTTTTTGTCTGGATGGACGGACAGACAAAGCAATTACTATACATGCTCCTGAAATTTATTCTGGAAACATAAAAAATAACCCAAATCATAACAGAAACATTATGTCAACTTGAAATAAAAACAAATTTAAGCATAAATGAGATAAAAGAAGTGTTTAATGTACATAATGACAACAAATGTTCATTTCTCCAATCTTCCCCATAATCCTTTATTGCACACTGTCACCGTCTTTTTCTACAAAACAAGAAGAAAACCATTTTTAATATCAGTAGTTATTCTAGCTCAAGTTACATCAGACATGAAAGTTTGGGATTATCTCTTAAATAAATAAATGTGGATAGTGTCCACATGTGGACACAGATGATGCCCCTGCTTGCATATCATATAGTTATAAAGGGACATAACTGAAGAACGGTAAAAGTGACGCTACCCAAATTTTAACTTGATCTGAGTTTTGTGGTAATAAGCATTGTGTGTAAGTCTCATAACATTTGGTTGAGGCTAACTTAAGTAGAGAACAGAAACTAAAAATTCAGCAATTTTTCTATTTGTAAACACGCATAACTCTAGAACGGTTGTGTATAAGTTTTACAACATTTGGTTGAGACAAACTAAAAAATTCAGCAATTTTTATGTTTATAAAGGGACATAACTCTAGAATGGTAAAAGTGTTGCCACCTAATTTCGTACTTAATCTGTATTATGTAGTAATAAGCATTGTGTATAAGTTTCATAACATTTGGTTGAGGCAAACTCAAGTTAGAGAACTGAAACAAAAAAATTGTACTTGATCCTTACTGAGTTTTGTGGTAATGAATATTGTGTATAGGTTTCATAATGTTTGGCTGGGGAAAACATCAGTTACAGAATGGAAACTAAAAAATTTTGCAATCGTTCTATTTATAAAGTGGCATAACTCAATAATGGTTAAAGTGACACTACCCAAATTCAACTTGATCTGTGTTTTATCAGTGGAAGTCAAAATTAAACATTGCATTGTATAAAGCATTGATTGTAGTTGATTCAACTATAATCATGGTCAAAGGAAGATAACTCCAATTTTAAAAATATATTATATAAACTTGATATTTAGAAGAAAATAAAAATTTTGCAATTTTTCCTTTTATAAAGGGGCATAACTCTAGATTCTTTAAAGTGACACCACCAAAATTCAAACTTGATCTGTGTTTTGTGGTAATAAGCATTGTGTATAAGTTTCATAACATTTGGTTGAGGCAAACTTAAGTAAGAGAACGGAAACTAAAAATTTTGCAATATTTCCTTTTATAACGGGGCATAACTCTAGATCAGTTAAAGTGACGCCACCAAAATTCAAACTTTATCTGTGTTTTGTGGTAATAAGCATTGTGTATAAGTTTCATAACATTTGGTTGAGGCAAACTCAAGTTAGAGAACGGAAACCAATTTCGGGACGTACGGACGGACGTACGTACAGACGGACAAGGGTAAAACTTAATGCCCCCTCCGCTACGGCGGGGGCATAAAAAAAAAGAAGACATATTTGCATATTACAGATGCAGACATATTGTATAGGATTTACAATAAAAAGATTATTTATAAGATATGATTGATTGTTGGTTTTTAACGCCACTTTCAGCACTATTGGCTATACCATGTGGTCAGTTTTCATTGGTGTAGTCTGAGTGCCCGGAAAAGAACCACAGACCTTCAGCAGGAAACTGGAAATCCTAGTCAATTAAGTTTGGAGTCAAACGCACCTGCCACGTGCAGGGTTCAAACTAGCAACCTAAGTGTTGACAGGCTTGTGATACAGTAGATTAATAAGTTAGACCATTCAGCCAATGAGGCTATTGATATGCTGTTTATATAGTTTTTATATATAATAAATATGCTTGTTAAATCTTTAACAGATAATCTAAGAAAAACAAGAAGAAACCAAGGACAAAAATTTAATCCTCAAAATAAATACAGAATATCATACGACTTTTTCAATATCGCACACAGACAACACAGTATCAACCCTCAACCAATATAATCCCTCGAGCAGAACTGGTGGGATTATATTGTTGTTTTGGGTTGATATGGATGTGATATTGAAAAAGTCGTATGATATTCTCTATTTATTTTGAGGAGTATCTGTCTGAATATGATGCATATGACTTTGACCTTATATTCATGCTCCATTTGTCAGGTTTAAGTTTTAGGATTAGGTCTGTATCTCAGTTATCTTACATGGCAAAACAATTCAACACTCCTCCCCTCCACCAAAAAATCTCCAGGATCATTAAATAAAACAGGATGTGTATAATGCTCTTATATACTGAAGACATTTTGAAGTTTTCATTGAAATCCACTTAGGTACTGGTTTCTGAGCTGTTGTTTGCAGTTGTGGACCAGTTAACAGATGAATGGACACAACTATCATAAATCCCATGCTCCCATAAACAGGGAATTTAATAAATGACTGCATTATAAATACTTGCGACTGTTTTCCTTTAGGTTTCTTTCCTACCATACCCATCTCCTTTCTTTCTTGATATGAAGGCCTGTAAATTATCAATAGACTCATAAATATGCAACAATATAATCTTTTACTGAGGGTATGTGATGGTCAAATTGACTATATATTGGTTAACTTCTATAACCTGTAGGAATCTAATTTAGCTCAGATCAATTACACCAAAAACAATTTAAATGTTTACCAAGATTCCTAAAAGTGGTCTATTATATTTTGACTTTATCATAAATCATGCTTGAAATAAAATTAAATTGCTTTGGGGAAAATAGCTTGATTCAGGTGAATATGACTGAGATTTACTAAAGTTTAAACTTGCACAATTATGGTTTCAGCATCTATTCTTTATATAGGTAACTCTTGATAATTGTTTTTTTTTTTTTAACTTTTTTTTTTTTTTTTTTAATGCTCTTGATAATTGTAAAATAAAATTCATTACTTGCAAGAAAATTAGATAACACATTAATGATTAAACAGGTTTGTGCTGTAAAAATAAGTGTGTGTTTGAGATATGGAGATAGGATGTACCTTTCAATGATGCAGATACACAACAAAAGAGAATAATTGAGAACGCAAGATCACTGCAGAGGCAAAATGTACAAAAAAATTACTAGTGCTGCATTAGACAACGCTATTGATTTTTTTTTATGTTTAGTACACAAAATGTATTGTGACGTTATCATTTTCTGTGGGTTATTGTAAATTGAGTATTTTAACATGGGGGATAACAGAATGCCAAAATAGGATGTCATATATAGCAGGGATATAGCTCGACAAAGAATTGATGGATTTTATGGAAAAGTTAAGCTAGAAATGCAACTTAATAGGAATTATATTTGATATCTCATATTTTATTATTCAAATTTAAAATAAATAGACCTTACATTTCCTTTTTTCCTGTAAAAATTTGCAAAATTAAATTTTACAAAATGTATGCCCGTAAGAAACTGTGTACCAGTTGATCCATTCCAAAAATATATACTTAAAGAGTACTTGTGTAAAAATACCAACCCAGCCCTGAACTTTTTCAAAGCTGTCCTGCCAGTACTAGTTAGTTCTTCATCAAATGCAGACTTCTTTATCTTTTGTTTCTTCTTTTTCTTAGATTTATCTGTGAATATACAAGCAAATTTATTATACATGAAGTATATTACATTCAGTAAATCATATATATCTGAGTTCTGGCTTACTCAGATTACACTGTTATTAGGATCTAGTCCTATCCTATTCCTGTTTTTTCTTTTAATAAAGAGTTTTGGTATTGAGAATGAAACAGATAATACAAATCTTGATCTCGGTTGTATTTTTAAAATAGTTATCCTTTTCTTGATTTAGGGTAAGTTATGGTTTCATAATAAAGAAATTCAAACCATAACCATGGAAACAAATCATCTGATTCCTGATTGTATTGACATTTTACTGCAGATTTAGCAAGTTTCACTGAAACAAGACGATGAAATAAAATGAATGCAATAAGTAAAATGAACCAGTTTTTTTATGTTTTTACAGGATTTTCATATATAATGAATTCACACAGACTGTTAGGCATTTCACTTTTGATTGGAGAAAAAGAGACATGAGAATCTTCTCAAAATATATCCTCGTGTATTGTGTTTTCGACCTACTTACATATTTATCAATATTTCCCCTTTAATATGTTTGAACATATACATGCCTAATATTTTTTAGAGTCACTAGTATACTTATACATTAAATAATTGTATCTAAAATATATTTCGATCTTAAATATTTTTTTTATTTCAGTTCATTAGATCGATGGCACCTTTGTTGACAAAAACTAGCGTCTTGTGTTTTCGACCTATCTAAGAAACGGGTCCAAAGTCGGAAATGACATGTCGTACAAATCCGGAATTGGTTATAATTTGATGCCAATGTTTATATCAAATTATTTAAAGTTTTAGAGGCGATCAAACTTATGAATTAATGAATTAAATGGTGACATATACAACTATAAGATATAAAATATTATTTTGATATCTTTATTTGACTAGTTGTACACATTTCACATGAGGCACTTTGGAAACCTCGTAGATCCTTGTAGGACCTTGTATACAGTCATGTTTCTGTTCAATATACTTTAGTGAAGGCATTGTGAAGTGAGGTTGGTGAGTATTGTCTGTAATCTCCCCTGTTTCTGTGAATTAAAATTAATTGATATTTTATTTTTTTCAGCAAAAAGCTG
Source organism: Mytilus californianus (assembly GCF_021869535.1). Classification (NCBI taxonomy): domain Eukaryota; kingdom Metazoa; phylum Mollusca; class Bivalvia; order Mytilida; family Mytilidae; genus Mytilus; species Mytilus californianus. The sequence continues at coordinate 120,883,548 of NW_026262701.1, forward strand.
TAAGGATCATCCACATTTCCGTATTAAAAATAACTTTTAAGTATATCACCTAACCACATGACAGTCATGTGACGTAATGACCTTGATGTTAACTTCACATGCTAAAAGTCTTCGGCCATATTTCTAGAATATTTGTTTATTTTTGATAGATTCTTTTGGAAGGTAAAAATAGTATTAGTGAAAAGGTACAAAAATGTGATATCAAATAAAATAACGTAAATACTTAATTATAATAACTTTACTAGAAACATCTTCACCACATGTGGTATTATTTGCTATTGTTACTAAATATAGCAGCCAAATGTGACGTCACACGGGCATGCGCAGCATACGGGAAGTGAAAGTAGAATTAGGTCGAAAACGTAAGACGGTCGAAAACACAATACGAGACGATACTGTAAATAGTTACTTATAATTTCATTAAAGCCATACTTCACTAGGACAGAGTACAAACACTTACCTATATGTTCCCCAAATGCTCTCATCTTTTTAGGTTTACGTTCTTTCTTTGCTATTCTTGCAGCATACAACTCAGATTTTAATAACTCATTCTTCACTCTGTCTTCTGACTGTAATATATACCAGTAAATAATATACTACAAGGCTATATAATATATGTAATAAATAGAAAACTGACCATAACTACATACTTTCACCCTATGTGTACTTTTTTAAACAAAATAAGGACTGCCAAAACATGAAAATATGTCTGAAAATTAAGAATCAACTATCACAATTCTGCAACATGTTACCATTGGCTTCACAAAAATGAAACTCACATTCTAAATTTTGTTAGTATTATTTGTAAGCAGCATTTTATTTCTGTAATCAATGTATAAATTGATCTCACATATATTGTCAATTGTACAACAATTGCAATAATCAATATCAACAAACATTTTTAAAATTGAGAATGGAAATCGGGAATGTGTCAAAGAGACAACAACCCGACGAAGAGCAGAAAACAGCCGAAGGCCACCAATGGGTCTTCAACACAGCGAGAAAATCCCGCACCCGGAGGCGCATTTATTAAGTAGGTAATTTTACTGCCCCAACAGACTTCAGGCAACATAAAAGGGGAGTTAAGCAATCTTTGAACTTTTTTTCAATTTTTCAGACAAGAAAGGGCCACAACTCTTTTCAATAATAAATGTTAAATAAATCATATCTGTATTTTATAGTTTAAGATATTGTGTAGTCACAAAATGCCATTGTATATCTTCAGAATACTTGGTGTTTCCATCTCTCATATATCTATTATATATTATGGAAGATGTTTTTTTGTGCCATTGGGTTACTATACCCACCCCACTTCTTCATTTATTATGTTTATTCATAAATGGAAATATTTATGTTACAGAGATTTCTGACTTTTGCTATATAAATGATGTGGTGCTTTCCTTGGCCATAGTAGATACACGTTTATGATAACATGTTCCATTAGCTACATAAGTGAAGACTGCCTCTGGCTTATCTAATAGCACAGTGGCATGCTGTGATTGGAATCCCATGGTTTTCTTCTTGTGGTACAATTTTTTTAAACCAAAACCATGCACTTATATTAAATGAAGAAGAACTCACCGTCACAACTTTTTTTTCTTTCTTCATATTCTTTTTCTTGGATAACGAAAATTCACCAAGTCTCTGATCAGCTAGAAATATACAGATTATTCGAAATGAAGGAAGTTTTATTTGCTTCTTTTTACAAATGTTTTACCTACAACTGGAAAAAACTCTTTCATCTGATGATGGTTTATACCCTGCTTCTGAATAAATATCTAGAGGCTCTAAGACCCACCTGGATCTATGTGCATTGGCCACTCTCCAACATTAAAGACTAGCATATATTTCATGACTAAGATCTATGTGCATTGTTGATCTTGTATTGGTAACAATCTTATGTCTTGGGGTCAACTATAATTACTTATATCCATATCATTTGAACTCTGGTAGATAGTTGTCTCATTGGCATTCACACCACATTTCCTTATTTTTATATTACTTAGTGTTAGAAAGATGACTGCCACTGTTGCTAATGATTTTAATGGTGCATGTTTTTTGCCAGGTGAGTAATTCAGACTGCTGGAAGCCTCTAGTTTTCTGATCTATTTACTTTTATTGACCTGAGACAATTGAGAGCTTGTTATATTGTTGAGACACCTTTCTATTGTTGAAGATGGTATGTTGCCCTCCAAAGATATCTTTGTTTATTTTTGTCATTGGGTAGCTATCTCATTGACATATCCTTCAGATCTCCTTTTATTAAAGCTGTAAAAACAAGACGCCATATACAGAATTTCTCTTGTACTCTGTTTATACTATAACAAAATATAACACATAAAACAATTATCACCTGAATTAAAATAATTATGTTCAGTTCTGTACCTGCTTTGTATTTTATTCTAAAAATAATTATAACATATGGTGCATCCATTTTTGAATTGATTTGTACATCTTTATCTTTGATATAGTTTCCTTACATAAGGTATTATGTAAACCCTGTAAATAATCAAGACTGGTTTTCATTGATAATAATTGCTCCTACCCTTTTCTTGCATTCTTTGTTTGTGAGTCTGGAACCAGTCACGTTTGTGTTGATCCCCTGGATTTTCCAGCAGATTATTTGCTTTATTTATCTGGTTTTCTGTTGCTCTCATTTCTTTCTCCTCCTGTTCTGTCCATTCTATTTCCTTCACATCTAATTCTAACTTGCCTATTTTGTCTCTGTACTTTCCTATCACTTCTGTTAGAGAAAAAGGACATAGAAATGAAATTTTATGTCTGAAATAGATGAGTAGGTTTTCAGTCAATATAACCATGACCTAATTGCATCTTATCGATAATTGTACCTTTTTGGTCAATAGTCAAACTGAAATGTGTTTTCATATTTAGTGTACATTTTATTTTCTATATCAGACAGTAGGGGTTATTTTTCAATTTTATCTTGAAATAAAACATAAAATCTACTAGGGTTTAATAAACTGGTATTAAACATAATATTTTTGCATATCTCTTTTTTCATTTCCATTTAGGCTACTGAAGCATAGAATGTAAAGTAACTAATATTTTCTATGAACTTTGACCATAAAAGTATAGTGTTCTTGTATTTTAATTAGAAATTCTTGAGATATTTTCAGTTTCCCTAATCTTGGTTCCTTTATTGAAATTTTATGTTGACAAATTCATGTTTACATCGATTGAATTAAAGTATCTAATTACATTTATCAACTAAGGAAGGCAAAGAAGATGTAAAGTTCAAAGTTCAGAATCAAACTTCAAAGCAACTTAAGTACAAAAGCTAGTTGCATAGAACATCAATTGATTTATTGGTGGCTGCTTAACATCTAGTGGCAAATAATTCATGCATATCTAGAAAGGTACCATGCAAACGAAATATGAATATACCCTGCTTTGTAAAACACCAGAGTCTGATTTTTAACATGCTTCTAGTGCCAACCAGTCTTTATTCTTATTCAAACATAGAGCAGGCCTGGTGGTGAAGAAGTTTATATCAATTTAAAAGTCTTTGGCATTCCAGGGAGCAAACCCATACATGACCTTTCACACTCAAGGCCAGTATGCTACCTTGAAACCACCAAGTCAATTGGTATACAAACAGGAGGCATACCATCTACACTAAAATTATTATGAACCTCCATAAACCAATATACGAACCTTGAGGTATCACCCGTGTTTTTAATGGTGTTTTAGCATGTTTCACTACTTCTTTTAACATTTTTCTTTCTTGCTCTCCAACAAGTGTCACTGATCTTGAAGAAAAAGAAAAAAATTAAACTATAAAATCTCTGGATATAAAAGATATTGGGTTAGACAATGAGATTTCTTTTATCTGCATATAACTATGGTCAAGTCTTTGTCTAAAACAGTTGGAGGGTACAGTTTGAAAGAAAGTAATGATTAAATTTAAAAAAAAAAGGACTTCCATCAAAATCTAAACTGCTTTATGATCAGTAGTTAAAGCTTCTCTAAATTATTTAGTGGAATACAATTATCAAAAGAGAAGGATGGATAATTTTAGATTTAATTTTATGTCAAACTTATTGAAAAATCTTAATATATAAATAAATGAAAGTTTCCACCAAAACATTATAATGAAAACATTAAACTACATGTATAGAGCTCTTAAATTAAAAAAAGTGTGCCTACTACTTTTAATTCGGCAATCCATTTTCTTGAATCAGTGTTAAAAATGTAATAAAACAATCTTATCCTTTAATAAACAATATTAGTGTCATCAAAAATATATGACATCAAAATGGACATTGGAGAAATAGTTTATGAAAAAAAAAAAAAAATTATTGACAGTAAAAACTACCTAAGCAGTGATAAAAAATACACCTCCCTCTGCCAATTTATGATTAATACCTAGAGCATTATTTTCTATGCATATTGGCTTTAAGCAATACATACCTCCCTTTTTTTCCCGCTCTGGCAGTTCGACCCACTCGATGTACATAATGCTTCAATGAGTTGGGCATGGTAAAATTTATCACCTGAAAATAGAAAACCAATCATAAAAAGTGATAAATAAAATGAAAATTACAATAAAATAAAAGGGTAAATTCAGTTCATCTGCCTAGAAAAAAATCAGATTTTTATTTGCCAGTACATTTATATATTATTTTCACTGATTTTCATTATGCAACTTAATTTTGATAATGGAAAGCATATTTTTCTATGGTGATTCCTCTAACAATCATATAGATGATGTAGGGGAAGACTTTCCAAATAAAAAGTAGGTATGCAAATTATAATTAAAGTTTAAAGATTCTGGTAATTCTTCAAAATAAGTGTCAGAACCTGAAGATGTCATATTAAAATAAGATGATGTGGTATGATGCCAATGAGATAAATATCTACCAGAGACCAAATGAAAGAAGTAAGCAACTATAAATATGACTATTGTAAGGAATAAAATAGATATATTTCTTTATCTCTGAAAGTTGTATTTCTTATAGAATATTTAAAGCTGTACAACCTTCATCATCAGAATTTATAAATTTGTATCAATCTTGGGGCCATATAAGACTATTAATGTCACCAGTCTTTAGAGCAACTTCCCTGCAAACTTTTGCATCAGCCCTTGTACGACGGGTACAGTTTTTTTCTTCTGCACAGCATTAATTTTTAAACTAATAAAGCTAAAATAATTACAGCTTGTTGATGAATGATTCTTGATCTCTCATGTCTCACAATATTGTTAAAATTGTCAGAGTTTTGCAAGAAAATAATTTCTAAAGGCAAAATTGAACCAAATTTCCCATTATAATTACTTATTGTATACAGCAAAATTTTTATGCCATCCTCTTTTGCTGTTTTGAGGTTGGAAATCGTGTCGATATTATTTCATGTTTTTCAAAATGTCTTTGTTAATTTCACAATAGTTTAAAAAAATGCACTGTGAAAGTAGCAAAAAATAAAACTGTCAAATATTATTTTACTGTTTTCCATATTACCAGAAAAACATGTAAACATAAATCAATAATTCTAATCAAAGGAAATTATGTTTTTATTTCTTATCATCTTCCTCTAATTTTCTTGATATGAAGCTAAACTTACAGTTTTAACACCCTCTATATCTAAACCTCTAGCTGCCAGATCTGTCGCTAATAAAACATCTATCAATCCTTCTTTAAACATCTTTAAGCTTTCCAACCTCTGAAACACAATATTTTTGTTATTTCCATCATCACATTTAAAAATACTATCCAGATATACTGTGAATTCAATTATTTTTGTAGGAACCAATTTTGGTGGAGTGAGGTAAAACTTGTATTTTTTTTTATGATATTTGATTTCATGGTTTTGAAAAAAGTCTGCATACAAGCCTATAGAAAATGGGCACTTCGTTGAACATTTAAGTTTGTGGTTTACATATATACCAACAATATCCATCAAAATTGGTATTCCTCAAATAATAACAAATCCACAGAAATGGCATTTTAGATATTGATTTTGAGGACTTTCAAATATTTCTTACAATAAAAACTGGCAGCCACAAAATAGCCAATAGTATTGAAAGTGGCATTTAACACGAAAAAATCAATCTTCAAAACATTAAATCTATAAGAATTTCCTATGAAGTTCCCAGTTGTTTACATCTGTTATACCATTACTGTGCACATGTTGTGCCTGGATTCTTACCTGAGCTTGAGAGAGATTTCCATGGAGCTCTCCAACATTTACCCCCAGTAATCCTAACACTATATGCATTCTGTGTGCTTGTTTCTTTGTTTGTATAAACACTATACAGTGATCTCTAAATGTTCTGGCTACAAGTCCTACAAAACGATAAATAAATAGTATACAGTGGTTTTAAATGTCCTTGCTACAAGTCCTACAAAATGATAAATAAATAGTATACAGTGGTCTCTAAATGTTCTGGCTACAAGTCCTACAAAACAATAAATAAATAGTATACAGTGGTCTCTAAATGTCCTTGCTACAAGTCCTACAAAACGATAAATAAATAGTATACAGTGGTCTCTAAATGTCCTTGCTACAAGTCCTACAAAACGATAAATAAATAGTATACAGTGGTCTCTAAATGTTCTGGCTACAAGTCCTACAAAACAATAAATAAATAGTATACAGTGGTCTCTAAATGTCCTTGCTACAAGTCCTACAAAACAATAAATAAATAGTATACAGTGGTCTCTAAATGTCCTTGCTACAAGTCCTACAAAACGATAAATAAATAGTATACAGTGGTCTCTAAATGTCCTTGCTACAAGTCCTACAAAACGATAAATAAATAGTATACAGTGGTCTCTAAATGTCCAGGCTACAAGTCCTACAAAACAATAAATAAATAGGATACAGTGGTCTCTAAATGTCCTTGCTACAAGTCCTACAAAACGATAAATAAATAGTATACAGTGGTCTCTAAATGTCCTTGCTACAAGTCCTACAAAACGATAAATAAATAGTATACAGTGGTCTCTAAATGTCCTTGCTACAAGTCCTACAAAACGATAAATAAATAGTATACAGTGGTCTCTAAATGTCCTTGCTACAAGTCCTACAAAACGATAAATAAATAGTATACAGTGGTCTCTAAATGTCCTTGCTACAAGTCCTACAAAACGATAAATAAATAGTATACAGTGGTCTCTAAATGTCCTTGCTACAAGTCCTACAAAACGATAAATAAATAGTATACAGTGGTCTCTAAATGTCCTTGCTACAAGTCCTACAAAACGATAAATAAATAGTATACAGTGGTCTCTAAATGTCCTTGCTACAAGTCCTACAAAACGATAAATAAATAGTATACAGTGGTCTCTAAATGTCCTTGCTACAAGTCCTACAAAACGATAAATAAATAGTATACAGTGGTCTCTAAATGTCCTTGCTACAAGTCCTACAAAATAATGAATAAATAGTATACAGTGGTCTCTAAATGTCCTTGCTACAAGTCCTACAAAACGATAAATAAATAGTATACAGTGGTCTCTAAATGTCCTTGCTACAAGTCCTACAAAACGATAAATAAATAGTATACAGTGGTCTCTAAATGTCCTTGCTACAAGTCCTACAAAATAATGAATAAATAGGATACAGCGGTTTTAAATGTCCTTGCTACAAGTCCTACAAAACGATAAATAAATAGTATACAGTGGTCTCTAAATGTCCTTGCTACAAGTCCTACAAAACGATAAATAAATAGTATACAGTGGTCTCTAAATGTCCTTGCTACAAGTCCTACAAAATAATGAATAAATAGGATACAGCGGTTTTAAATGTTCAGGCTACAAGTCCTCTAAATCATTAAACAAATATTATACTGTGGTTCAAATTGTTCAGGCTACAAGTCCTCTAAATCATTAAACAAATACTATTTAGTGGTTCAAAATGTTCATGCTACAAGTCCTCTAAATCATTAAACAAATACTATATAGTGGTTCAAAATGTTCAGGCTTCAAGGCCTCTAAATCATTAAACAAATACTATATAGTGGTTCAAAATGTTCAGGCTACAAGTCCTCTAAATCATTAAACAAATACTATATAGTGGTTCAAAATGTTCAGGTTACAAGTCCTCTAAATCATTAAACAAATACTATATAGTGGTTTTAAATGTCCTGGCTACAAGTCCTCTAAATCATTAAACAAATACTATATAGTGGTTCAAAATGTCCAGGCTACAAGTCCTCTAAATCATTAAACAAATACTATATAGTGGTTCAAAATGTTCAGGCTACAAGTCCTCTAAATCATTAAACAAATACTATATAGTGGTTCAAAATGTTCAGGCTACAAGTCCTCTAAATAATTAAACAAATACTATATAGTGGTTCAAAATGTTCAGGCTACAAGTCCTCTAAATCATTAAACAAATACTATATAGTGGTTCAAAATGTTCAGGCTACAAGTCCTCTAAATCATTAAACAAATACTATTTAGTGGTTCAAAATGTTCATGCTACAAGTCCTCTAAATCATTAAACAAATACTATATAGTGGTTCAAAATGTTCAGGCTACAAGTCCTCTAAATCATTAAACAAATACTAAATAGTGGTTCAAAATGTTCAGGCTACAAGTCCTACAAATCATTAAACAAATACTACATAGTGGTTCAAAATGTTCAGGCTACAAGTCCTCTAAATCATTAAACAAATACTATATAGTGGTTCAAAATGTTCAGGCTACAAGTCCTACAAATCATTAAACAAATACTACATAGTGGTTCAAAATGTTCAGGCTATAAAGTCAACTATTTTGAAAGGAAATTGTTGCTTACCTTTATCAATGAAAGAACTTTAGTGAGCAAAGTCATAAAACCCCACGCAAATAACTTATTTCTAATTTTTAAATCAATGCAATCTTGCTCCCCTGATATGTTACCACATATCCAAGTTTTGTTCTGATCCAATGTAAGGTCCTGGAGTTATCATCAGGTAACATCTTTTCTGCACTTATTTCTGTTTATCTTTATCAACTATGACCTTGACATATTGATCTCAGAATCAATAGGGATCCTCTCATTACATTTGACCATATATGCAAGTTCGGTTCCATCTTATTTAAAGTTCTAGAGTTATAATCAGGAAACTCTCTACTGTATTAATTTAAGTCTACTTCAAGTAACTACGACCTTGACCTTAAATTAGGTGCCCTTAAAATCAATTGAGATTTTCATCTCATTATAGGTGACCATATATTCAAGTAAGGTTGCAATATGATATAAAGAATTTGTTTATCATACTGAAACCAAGATGACTGACAGACTGGTTAAAAACTATTACCCCTAGTACTTCGTAGTGTATGATATAATGATTTTAATATTTCAATAATGAAAGTATTTGCAAAAAGTTTTCAATTTAAAGTAAATATGCTGACATGTATACACTCCAGTGGCAGGAAATAGTCTGATGATTAAAATTCTGCTCATGCTGAATATCAAAAAAACTTATAACTCAGAGACAAGTCTGGCTTCCTGGACAATGTGTTGTTCATTTTTGTTTGTCTTGGTTTGTGTTTTTGTTGTTGTTTTGGAGGAGTCAGGTATTGGTGGTTGGTAGGGTTGTTGTACTGTTATATTATTGTTGGTGATTTATTTATCCTTTTTACATAGATTCATTAATATTCATTGGATACAAATTTGTGTGGATTTTGTGGGTATTAGCTAAGTTTATAACCATGAATTTAAATGTTCAACAAAGTACAAATGAAATATAGCCTTGGATGCACTCTGCCAAAACCATGAAATTAAGTGTCCATGAAAATATAATTTGTCCTCAATTCATGAAAAATTGGTACCCACAAAAAACTAGAGGCTCTAAAGAGTCTGTGTCGTTCACCTTGGTCTATATGCATATTCAACAAAGGACACTCTCCAACATTGTTGAGGATAGAATTCATGACAAAAATCTCTGTTTTGTTGATCTTGTATTGCTGATCATTTAGTCTGTTTAGTTTCTCTCTATCTTCTTTAGTTTTTGCTCAAAACACAAAAGAGGGTAAAATAATCCTAATTTAAGGGCAATCACTCCTATAACAGTCAGGGGTACTACTTGTACAAGTTATTTTTATTTACTTGAAGAAGTAAATTATTATATACTTATATAAGTAAATTTGTTATATTCATATTTTCTTATGAAGTTCGAATAATCTCCCCTTAATTTTCTCAAAAAATTTACTTGTATAAGCAATTTTTTTTTACAATCCCTAAAATTCTCAAGTTTTGGGATGTAAAAACAAACAATTTTTCTCTGGTTAGCCCATAATTTTTTATTAGAGTTCAATGTTTCATCTCATTCATTCAACAGAGAAACTAATTGTGCAAAGATCTTAAGTAATTGCGCAAGGCCTTCAAAAATTGCCCCCTGGAGGCTTGTAAATGAGCAGTATTTTGAAGATAACAGACAAATGAGATTTTCATTGTCCATGAAATTACACTTCAATAATTAGATAAAATATCTACAAAGGACAGACAATTAAAATTTCTATTAGAGTAAAGAAGTCCTGAGAAATTCAAGAAAGAAGATAGTATGACTTTTTTACTTGCATTTTACTTTTATTTTCAAAGAACTTATTGTGTGAAAAAAGGGATTTTTTACCATGAGGAGCCGCATCACGAAAGGATTTTCAGGGTGTGCTAATTTACGGAATCAAAGTGCTGGATAGCACCTGTGGAAAGTTTGCAACGGTAGATGTGTAATATTTCAAATAGGTTGTAAATGTGTAGATTGGGTGTTCAACTTTTTTTCCGACTTTAAAAAAAAATTACTTAATACAAGAAATAATTGTAACATGATGCTGTTACAAAGTCTCCCAAACAAAGCTCCCATAATTAGTCATTCCCAGGAATGGGGTGGGAATGGACCCAAGGGGATTCGCCTTTTATTTCATTTGATTTGTTTTATTGTCCCATACAAGAATATATATGGTTTCAGGGTGGGGATCTTGACCGTTTACAAGTTCTCAAAACAGGATGGGATGGGGGTGACACCCAGGGACTCCCCCTATATTTTATTTGACTTGTTATATTGTCCCATACAAAAATATATATGGTTTAGGGGTGGGGATCTCGACCGTTTACAAGTTCTTAAACAGGAAGGGGGTGGGAGTGACCCCAGGGGACTCACCTTTTATTTCATTTGATTTGTTTTATTGTCCCGTACAAGAATATATATGGTTTCAGGGTGGGGATCTTGACCGTTTACAAGTTCTCAAAACAGGATGGGATGGGGGCGACACCCAGGGACTCCCCCTATATTTCATTTGACTTGTTTTATTGTCTCATACAAGAATATATATGGTTTAGGGGTGGGGCAAATCGTTTACAAGTTTTCAAACAGGAGGGGGTGGGGCTGATCCAGAGGGACTCCCGCTATATTTCATTTGATTTGTTTTATGATCCTGTGATCATTACTGAAAACCGTGTGTGTCTATCACTTACTGTTTTCAAGTAATAGTCATTTGAAAATTTAAAAAAAATAAATCCCATAGGGATCTATAGTAAATCCCTCCCTTCTGTTGTCCCCTCAAAATACGCCTAAATAGACCTCAAGAAGAAAAATAATAAGAACTGAGCAAAACAATAAGTCTCCAAACTTTGTTTGGGAGACTTAATAGCAAGTAGTATAATTACGAATTTTGATATAGTCCGATTTTCTGATGCCAATTATGTAATCGGCCGAGTTTATTATAGTCTGAGTTTGTTGTGGGCCGAGATGAGATACCGGGATACTTTTGATACACTCGTGCTTTTACGTTTTTAATAAACATTGTAAAAATTGTAGTAAGCGTTGAAAAATGTTCATTCATTAAATATTTTAAACACGGTATTTATTTTCTCTTCAACCGGAGGACTGGAGGAAACCCCTGAAACCGGGATTATAGTACTCCCGTTGAAATGGATCTCACGCATGTCTGGGGAATACCAATAAAAGCATAACGTAGAAACTGCTGTCTCGTGTAGATGTGTATTGATTTTACTTTCCGCGCAGCGCAGATCCGCGAAGTAGTGTTAGTGATAACCATTTTCGAAATGAAATTGAATTATTTGAAATATCGATGAACATTCAGTACATTTTAATTCAAACTGTAAGCTAATCAAAATAGAAGTAAATCAAAATTTAAAAAGCATCTTCCGAGAATTAGTTGTCAAACACCAGTACTACATTATCTAGGAGTAGAACACACATCCTAAAGTAAGATAGTCTGTCACTTCCGGTTTGAGGCCGATGCCTTAGGAAAGTTTCCAAAATTGAATCAAAATTCGTACCCCAAAAATTTAACCACATATGTGAAAATGTCTCAGCTTTGAAACGAGCCATCATGCATATCCAAGTTTACGATATGGACTGAGCTACAGAAGAAAATGTTACCATTACTGCCTATGGGAAATCAATTACGCATACTGACCCAGATCTTGTCTTGCTGATCATGTTTGCTTATTTAAGTTTCTATCTATCTATTATAATGTTTATCATACAAGGCAAAACGCAAAAAAATTTAGTAAAAATCGTCATTAAAGGGCAATAACTCCAACAAGGAGTCGTCGAACGATTTTCAGCATATTGTCTTAAGTGTAGATCTTGTCTTGCTGATCATTTTTGCAATTTAAAGTTTCTCTCTATCTATTATAGTTTTCAAGATAATAGGCAATAAAATGCTCCTGGGCTCAGCTTGATACGACCGCAGAGGTTGAACCCTGAACAGTTGGAGCAAGTATGGACACAACATTCAAGCTTGATACAGCACTGATTGGATTGTGATTAAATATTTGACACAGCGTAGGTTTCTGACACAGAATGAATGTGGTCTAAGAACTTAAAAAATTTTAATTTACCTATTCAAAACATATCATTATTATTTGCTTTTATATATAAATCAGAAATAACCAATTTAAAATGGAAAATTTTAAAGAAAAAAAAGAAAACTAGAGGCTCTAAAGAGCCTGTGTCGCTCACCTTGGTCTATGTGCATATTTAATAAACAAAGGACACAGATGGATTCATGACAAAATTGTGTTTTGGTGATGGTGATGTGTTTGTAGATCTTACTTTACTGAACATTCTTGATGCTTACAATTATCTCTATCTATAATGAACTTGGCCCAGTAGTTTCAGTGGAAATTATTTTGTAAAAATTTACAAAATTTATGAAAATTGTTAAAAATTGATTATAAAGGGAAATAACTCCTTAAGGGGTCAATTGACCATTTTGGTCATGTTGACTTATTTGTAGGTCTTACTTTGCTGTACATTATTGCTGTTTACAGTTTATCTCTATCTATAATAATATTCAAGATAATAACCAAAAGCTGAAAAATTTCTAAAAATTACCAATTCAGGGGCAGCAACCCAACAACGGGTTGCCTGAATGGTCTGAAAATTTAAGGGATTATAGATCTTGACCTAATGAACAATTTTGTTTTGAAAGATTTGCTCGAAATGCTTTGGGTTTAGATATATGAGCCAAAAACTGCATTTTACCCTATGTACTATTATTAGCCATGTCGGCCATATTGGTTCAAGGGCGGGGTCATCAGACACAATTTTTAAACTACATACCCTAATGATGATTGTTTACAACTTTGGTTAAATTCATCTTAGTAGTTTCAGAGAAGATTTTTGTAAAAGATAACAAAAATTTACGAAAAATTGTTAAAAATTGACTATAAAAGGGCAATAACTCCTTAAGGGGTCAACTGACCATTTTGGTCATGTTGACTTATTTGTAGAACTTACTTTGCTGAACATTATTGCTGTTTACAGTTTATCTCTATCTATAATAATATTCAAGATAACCAAATACGGCAAAACTTCCTTAAAATTACTAATTCAGGGGCAGCAACCTAACAACGGGTTGTCCGATTCATCTGAAAATTTCAGGGCAGATAGATCTTGACCTGATAAATATTTTTACCACATGTCAGATTTGCTCTCAATGCTTTGGTTTCAGAGATATAAGCCAAAATCTACATTTTACCCCTATGTTCTATTTTAAGCCATGGCGGCCATCCTGGTTGGTTGGCCGGGTCACCGGACACATTTTTTAAACTAGATATCCTGATGATGATTGTGGCCAAGTTTGGTTAAATTTGGCCCAGTAGTTTCAGAGGAGAAGATTTTTGTAAAAGTTTACGGACGACGGACACAGGACGACAGACGCCAAGTGATGAGAAAAGCTCACTTGGCCCTTTGGGCCAGGTG